>NC_044552.1:88205228-88863085 GCF_007565055.1 Rhinopithecus roxellana | reverse complement strand
TCTCCCATTTGTTTTTTATTCCTTCATTTATTTATAATAGTATGAACTAATGGATATTTTACTTTGTATTACAATCTAGTACTACCATATTTATTTTGTTGCTGTAATTGCTCCAGTTTTGGCCATTAGGAGCTCTTTCAATTGGCTTCTGTTTCCCTTTGACAAACACCTATTGTGTTGTTTTTGGATTATTACTTTCTGGCACTAAAAGATGACTCAGGATTATCTTGTATATTCTCTGATCCAGTATGAAATGGATTTTAGCCTAGCATATTATTCTAAGCTTTCCATAACGTATTTTCATATATAAGATTATGTCATAACTTTGGAGAAACAATGCCTTTGCAGACTAGTTCTCACTAAATTTATTCAATTTAAAATAAATCTCTTACATATATTCAACAAAATGAAACATGACATCTGGTATATTTTACTAACTTTCAGCTTACATGGGGTATATATGAGAACTCTTCAAATTTTTCTTATCTAGGGAGAAAAGATATTCAAGTTTCCTGGAGCACTAGGGAATATTTCTTACCAAAAGAAGCAATGAAAATAAGAAATAACAATAATAAATTTAAAAGATTAGTGAAATTATGAAACCAATAAAATGGGTAGAACTTTAAGATTTTTAGAAATCCAGTGCGGTTGAGAAAATCTAAAGAGTGGGGAAAAGAGTAAAGTGAGATAAGAGATTAGAGGATCTTTAAGGCTTACAAATACAAAAGCAGCAGATAAAATGTGGGGGCATTGGGCAGATTTCTGAAATATAAATTGCCAGAAATTCTATGACTTTCAGAGAATAAGAAATGTCAGCTAGAGAAAGCATTAATTTTAGAAGTCATTTTTTAAAATTATACTTTAAGTCCTGGAATACGTGTGCAGAATGTGCAGTTTTGTTACATAGGCATACGCGTGCCATGGTGTTTTGCTGCACCCATCAACCCATCATCTACATTAGGTATTTCCCCTAATGCTATCCCTCCCCTTGCCCCGCATCCCCCAACAGGCCCTAGTGTGTGATGTTTCCCTCCCTGTGTCCGTGTGTTCTCATTGTTCAACTCCCACTTATGAGTGAGAACATGCGGTGTTTGGTTTTGTGTTCCTGTTAGTTTGCTGAGAATCATGGTTTCCAGATTCATCCATGTCCCTGCAAAGAACATAAACTCATCCTTTTTTATGGCTGCATAGTATACCATGGTGTATATGTGCCACATTTTCTTTAGTCTATCATTGGTGGGCATTTGGGTTGGTTCCAAGTCTTTGCTATTGCAAATAGTGCAGCAATAAACATACATGTGCATGTGTCTTCATAGTAGAATGATTTATAATCCTTTGGGTATATACCCCATAATGGGATTGCTGGGTCAAATGGTATTTCTGGTTCTAGATCCTTGAGGAGTTGCCACACTGTCTTCCTCAATGGTTGAACTAATTTACACTCCCACCAACAGTGTAAAAGCATTCCTATTTCTCCACATCCTCATCAGCATCTATTGTTTCCTGACTTTTTAATGATTGCCATTCTAACTGGCGTGAGATGGCATCTGATTGTGGTTTTGATTTGCATTTCTCTAATGACTAGTGATGATGAGCTTTTTTTCATTATGTTTGTTGGCTGCATAAATGTCTTCTTTTGAGAAGTGTCTGTTCATATCCTTTGACCACTTTTTGATGGGTTGTTTTTTCTTGTAAATTTGTTTAAGTTGCTTGTAGATTCTGGATATTAGCTATTAGTCCTCTGTCAGACGGACAGATTGTAAAAATTTTATCCCATTCTGTAGGTTGCCTGTTCACTCTGATGACAGTTTCTTTTGCTGTGAAGAAGCTTTTTAATTAGATCCCATTTGTCAATTTTGGCTTCTGTTGCCACTGCTTTTGGTGGTTTAGTCATGAAGTCTTTGCTCATGCCTATGTGCTGAATGGTATTTCCTAGGTTTTTTTCTAAGATTTTATGATTTTAGGTCTTCCATTTAAGTATTTAATCTATCTTTAATTTTTGTATAAGGTGTAAGGAAGGGTTTCAGTTTTAGTTCACTGAATATGACTATCCAGTTTTCCCAACAACATTTTTTAATAGGGAATCCTTTCCCCATTGCTTATTTTTGAGAACTCCGGCTGGTATCTGGCAGGTGTCCCTCTGAGACGAAGTTTCCAGAGGAAGGAACACGCAGAAGCCAATTTTTAGATCAATAAATTTTAGTCTTTAAAAGTAATTTTTATAGAGACGAAGTCTTGCTATGTTGCCCAGGTTGGTCTTGAACCCCTGAGCTCAAGCAATCGTCCTGCCTTGGCCTCCCAAAGTGTTGGGATTACAGGTGTGACCCACTGCACCTAGGCATTTAACTCCTATAAAAAGAGAACCTTTCTTAGTACCCTTATATCAACTGGTTTATATCCAAGGTTTTAGCACATCACTAATGAAAAATTAATTTTACTTCCCAAATACTCACTGACTACCTATCCCTGTGCTAGGACCCCATTCTAGGCACTATGCATACAACAATGAATGAAACAGACAAGATATTTATATTTGGAAAACCTACATTCTAGTGGAGAGATATAAACAAAATAACAACAACAATAGAGAAGAAAGAAGAGAAAAAAGGGGAACGAAGAGGAGATGAATAAGAGGGAGGAGAAGAAGGCAGCAGCCATGTCAGCTGGTTGTGGTTATAGTACTTAAGAATAAAAAAGACAAAGAAAAATGAAATTACAAAGTGATTGGGTAGAGGGTGCAGTGGCTAGAGAATACTTCTTTAGAAGGCATTCGAACAGAAACCTAAAGGAGTGAAGATATATAAGTAGTAGGAAAGTATGCCAGGCAGAGAAAAAGCAAATGCTTTTTCTGAAGTGTGTAGTTTGACTTGTTGAAAAACACCAAGACCAGTGACACAAGAAGGTCAGAAAAGCACCAAGAAAGAAAGAAGCACAGTATGTTATGTTTTGTGGGACCTAGTGGAAATAGGGAGCCATTAGATTTTTAAAATGGAAATTACATGATCTGGCATATTTTTAAAGGTTCATCTGGTTGCTCTATGTCAATTAGATTTAGAGACAGAGGGGTGGCTTTCATAGATCAAAATAGAGAAAATATTTAGGAGGCTATTCAATAACTTAGGTAACAGGAAATAGCAGTAAATGACTGCATTAAGGTATTTATTGAAGGTACAGTTGACAGACTTTGAGGATGATTTAGATGTGGTATATGAGAGCAAGAAGGAAGTCAAGGATGACTCCAAGATTTTGGGTTGAATATACTTCAAGAATAGAGTTTCCATCAGTTAAGATGGAAAAGACTATAAGAGGAAGGGAGTACAAAATCAAGTGCCTGGGTTTGAACTTGCTAATTTTAAGAAGTTGTCTGTTTTGTGTTGCTACAAAGGAATATCTGAGGCTGGGTATTCCTCAAATAAACTGAAAGGTGTGTTTGACTCAGATTCTACATGGCTGCAAAGTTTAATATTTGACATCCATGTAAGCTGAGGGTCACATCAGGCAGCTTCCACTCATGGAAGAAGGTGAAAGGGGGCAGCATGTGTAGAGATTGCATGAAGAAAGAAAAGGAAAAGGGCGGTGGAAGCAGGGAAGGGCCAAGGTCTTTTAACATCCAGCTTTTATAGGAACTAACAAAATGAGAAATCATTCACTCCTCCAAGGAAGGACATTAATCTATTCATAAGGGATCTGCCTCCATG
Organism: Rhinopithecus roxellana; assembly: GCF_007565055.1. Taxonomy (NCBI): domain Eukaryota; kingdom Metazoa; phylum Chordata; class Mammalia; order Primates; family Cercopithecidae; genus Rhinopithecus; species Rhinopithecus roxellana. Next base: position 88,859,387 of record NC_044552.1, on the reverse strand, counting down.
ACTCAAATACCTCCCACTGGGCCCCAACACCCAGCACCATCACACTGGGGATCAAATTTCAATATGACACTTGATAGGGATAAAAAAATGATATTCAAACTATAGAAGAAACCATTAGATATCTAGATATCAGCTAGGCAATTCAATATGTGAGTCTGGAATCAAGGAGATGGTCTGGGCTGGAGACACATATTTTTTTCTATTTTTATTGAAATATAGTGGTCATATATATTTTGCAGGTACATATATTTTTACACATGTATGCAATGTGCAATGAGCAAATTATGGCAATTTAGATTTCCATCACTTCAAATATTTATCTTTTTCTGTGCTGGGAACATTCAAATTCTTCTCTTCTAGCTATTTTGAAATATTCAATGAATTATTACTAACTATAATCTCCCCATGGTACTATTGAATACTAGAATGTATTTGTTCTATTTTACTGTATTTTTGTACCACTACCAAACTTCTCTTCATTCCCACCCTTACCATTTCCAGTCTCTGGTAACCACCATTCCACTCTCGACCTCATGAAATCCACTTTTTTTTTGCACCCATATACGAATGCAAACATGTAATATTTGTTTTTTGTGTGCCTGGATTATTTCACTTAACATAATGATCTTCAGTTCCATCCATGCCACTGCAAATGACAGTATGCCATTTATCTGGCTGAATAATATTCCATTGTGTATCTGTACCACCTTTTCTTTACCTATTCATCCATTCACGGACATTTAAATTGATTCCATATCTTGGCTATTGTGAATAGCGCTGCAATACACATTGGAGTACAGATATCTCTTTGATATACCAATTTCCTTCATTTTAGACATATCCAGCAGTGGGATTGCTGAATCATAAGGTAATTCTACTTTTTAGTTTTCTGAGGAAACTACATATTGTTTACTATAGTGGATGTACTACTTTACATTCTCACCACAGTGTACAGGCATTCCGCTTTCTCGGCATTGTCACTGGCGTCTGTTATTTTTTATCTTTTTGATAATAGTTGTTTTAACTGGGCTAAAATGCTATCTCATTATGGTTTCAATTTGCATTTCCCTGATGATTAGTGATGTTGATCATTTTTTATGTATATTTATTGGCCATTTGTATATTTTCTTTTAAGAAATGTCTATTCAGGTATTTGGAGATAAAAATTTTAGAATCATTAGCATATAGATGTCTTCAATTATTCTTTTCTCTATATTATAAGGCCAACTGCTTCTGCATATAAAATTACTAAATCTCTTGAGGGCTAATTTACTACTTCATTTGTGTTACTGTAAAATAAATTATTTGATCAGAAGCAATAATAGATGGGATACATAACACAGAATAAAGCATTCAGCAAACCTAAGAATGGTGTTCTCAGTAGAAGCATGATGGGCAGAATTATAAACATTTATTACATTAAAGATAAATTGGTTTTTCCTCCATGATGGAAGGGGCTCCATGTAATTACCCAGCTCCAAGGTGGCTGACTAGTCCCTCCAGATTCTATATCTGGAGCTCGGCATTATTCTCTGCTGTTGACAAGTAATGTTTCAGCAATGATGGTAGTCAGATGAGTCTTTTAGAGGAAGTCCAAGTTGTAAAATCCATGCATGGCTTGATTCTCTGTCACCATAGCCACCCTCTTTCACGAGCCCATTGGAAAAGCATTGAGTTGTAGAAAAAGATACTGATATGCATGAAGTATTTGTTCACCTGTGCCTTCTCTGTAGTGAATGTAATTTATAAATTACTTTTAGGGAAAAAAATATTCTCCCATTTGGAGACAGCCATCCACATACCTCTTCCCTCTTGGTTCATTCCTTGCCATCAATCTTCCAATCCTATTCTTTTCAAGTCCCTGATCATTTGGTCATACCACTAGTGAAGCAGCATAAACCCGAACATCAGATAATTTGAACTGGATAAAGCAGATAGCCAGTTCTACCTATGGGGTAATTACTCTGTCTTTCATAACCACCCTTTAATGGAGTTGTAGTATTATAACAATGCCCTTATGGCAAGAGCCAATATGTAATATAAAATCACCTATAAACTAGACTCTAATTTTTTCTTTCTTATTCAATTGATTATGGGAGTGTCCTTAGCTGTCTGTAGGTATAAGTTGAAGTGAATGTGCCAGTGCAGCAGAAGAAGGTACACTGTGATGGGAACCAACTGATCAGATTATGTCCTCCAGTCCAACCTCCATTTGATGATGGAATGTCACTTGGGACACCAATTTTATAGCTTGATGGATCAGATAATATCCAATTTGTAATGGGCATCTCAAGTCATCCGGTCACATTGTGTTTCATCTTTAAGCATTTAGTCTCAATCAGGGTCCATTTGCAAACCAGGAATTTTCTTAAAATAAGTGATTTATAGAAAATTGCATAGCTTTACAGCAAATTCTGGGGAACTGTACTCTGATTCTCTTATCAGAGTTTTCCACAGACTCCATTCAGTATCCTGTTTTATCACAGACACTTAAAATAACATTGACTCTACTGTTTCATACGAGCCAAGTGGCACAACTTATACCTAAGCTGGAACAAGCTAAAGGGACTTATCTTTCTCTGTAGTCCTCTCAAAGCCCATGAACTACTAGTTAAGAAGGTAACACATACCCTAATGTGTACTGTATGTCCATAAACCTAAAAAAATCAAAAAATGCCAACAAGGCTTGCTTCCATTCTAGTAGCTTAAAATGAAGCATCTTGTTTTCACTTGAGATGGGATATCACAGCATTCCACGAAGCTGCTAAATTCGAGAAACTTTCCTATAGCTTTGTAAATGCTTGTGAGATTTGTGTTGTTTGCCTATTTGCTTTTTCACTGGTTGGTGACTTGACAAAACTATTTTATGGACATCTATTTCCCCTACAGTATATAGCTTCTGATGTTGCTCCTCAGAAAACACACATTGGGAATACACAGACAGAACCTTTCTGAGATGATTGTGGTTTTCATCAGCATTCACTTTGTCTCCTTCTGTGATCTTCCTGTTACATTTCTGGCTGATCTAGCACTATGGATTTCATGCCCAGCTATTAGTATCCACTAATTGCTAGCTGATTGCTGTATTGTTTTTGACAGTACTGAGACATAAATTGCTCCAAAATGTGATCTGATTAAAGTCAGGCTTCTTTGAAAAGCTAGGTTTTGTCAGTCTTTGAGGATTCTCCTCAAACCCTAGGAGGGCTTTTATATGCTCTTTCTCTAATTCACTCTGATAAAACTTCTAGTTGATCTACATTTTCACTTGTTGCTATTAATACCATGGAATTACCTGCCTCCTCTATGTGTTCCCCACGAATATCCCCTTTGTTATAGACAATAAACATCCTCACATTGTGTTCCAGATGAAGTCAGCCCTCTTGCACTGAGCTTCAGCACCTTCTGTTCTCACTTTCTGCCTCTACCCTCAGCAGAATCTCTGCCCCACTGCCCTAGAGATGTAAGCAAGTATAATGTACCACTTCTTCTATAGTGACACTCTAGTGACTTTAAATGGTTAACTTTTATTATTTTTTATTAAGTGCTTATTTATCTGGGACAGACTCTGCTGAGCTCTGTATACAGTCATTTCAAATCTTGATCTCTGTTCATTCATTTTATTATTTTTTGAGTTATAACTTACATACCATAAAATTCATCTATTTAAAGTATAGAACTCAGTGGAGTTTTAGTAGGATCACAATATTTTACAAACATCAACATATTAAATACCAATGTATTTTTATAATCCCAAAAAGGAGCCCAATGGCCATTGAGCTATTTCCCATTTAACCTATTCTGAGCCCCACGAAGCAATTTTCTATATCTACACATTTGCCTTTTCTAGGCATTTCATATTCATGGATTCATATAATATACGGCCTTTTGTTTGTGGCCTATTTCACTTAACGTAATGTTTTCAAGTTCATCAATGTTGTAGCATGTATTAATATTTTATTACTTTTTTGGCTGAATAATATTCCATTCTATGGATATATGAATATAATTTGGTTTATTCACTCAACAGGTGATAAATATGTGTTATTTCCACTACATTGCTATCATGAATAATGATGCTGTAAACATTTGTGAGCAATTTTTTGAGTGGACATGTGTTTATGATTCTCTTCAGTATACATAGCTGCAACATTTTACAGTTCCACCAGTAATATATGAGGATTCCAATTTCTCCCAAATCCATGCTCACACTTATTATTATCTGTCTCCTTTGATGATAACATTTCTAGTGTATTTGAAGTGGTATCTCATTGTGGTTTGGATTTGCATTTCCCTAATGATTAATAATGTTTAGTATCTTTTAACGCTTTTATTAGATATTTGTATATCTCTGTGAAGATATGTCTATTCAAATCTTTTGCTCATTTTTCATCAAGGTATTTGTCTTATTGTTGCATTCTAAGAGTTATTTATACATTCTAAAACTTAGCTCTTACCGGTTATGATTGCAAATATTTAGTTCTATTCTCTGGATGATTTTACCACTTTCTTGATAATGTTCTTTGAAGTACAAAAGCTCTAATTTTTATAAAGAACAATTTGAGATATATATTTCTTGGCTGCTTGTGCTTTTGGTGTCATATCTAAGAAATTATTGTTTTAACCAATGTCAAAATGATTTCTGCTTATTTTCTTCTAAGAGTTGTATAGTTTTAGCTGCAACATTACAGCCTCCAATCCTTTTTTAGTTAGTTCCATTTTGAGTTAATTTTTTAAATATAGTACAAAGTATGGCCACTGAAATTTCTGCTTGGTTGGTGTTTTGGTCAGCTAATGGTTAGAAAAATGTGTTTTTAAAATGTGTGGAACTAATCTTTGCCAAGGAGATTAGCATGTCTATTGAGATACATCTTAAACACTCAGCCAGTTGTTTACAACTCTGACTTCACCTTTATGTCTTGCTTGCCCAAAACCTCAAAGTTAATTAGAAGTGAGAGCTTAGGACTTTCTCAGATCTTCCCAGAGCAATCACACAACTCTGGACATACCTAGAGCTGTACACATATGCCACAAGCCATGTAGATTTTTAGAAATAAGTCAAAGCTTTTCCAAACTCCTCGTGAACATCTCATTCTTAAGATTTACCTTGTAAATGTCTTACTTTGCTTAATTTTATCATTGCCAAATTCTATAGTTTGCCTTTAATGTTATCTACTGTCTCACAGAGCCATAATGTTAAACTTGGCCCTAGGATTTTTTTTTTTTTCTTTTTTTAACCAGCGCCCCTGAGGATAAAGCTGTTAATACTACCCAAGCTGCGAATCAGGTCAAATAAAGGCAGGTCTTGTAAGTGGAGTTTTCCAGGAACTGAGAGATAGTTTAAATAATCACAATTTTCTAGGAATGAGGCTGTGCAGAATATCCAACATTATATTTCTATCCCAGTGTCTGCCAGACTGCTGGCTGTCACCATGATTGTGGGCTGTTTGTTTTCAAAGCTACTGTAGAGCTATACAAGGAAATAGGATCGAGTAAGTTAAAATGATACAAAGCTTACTGTTTTTACTTAGATTCAGCCATTTTTCTTGAATAAACACTCCCTGGGTTGTTGCAAGTCTTTGTTAATTTGAGTGACTTTTTAAAAAAAGTTGACTGAACATTTTTTGCCAGTGTTTTTATTGCTTTAATGAAAGGGAAAATTTTTGGAGGTCGTTACTCTGACATCACCCCCATGGATTCATTTTTAATATCCTACTTAGAACGTTTCTCTGTTCTCATCTTCAAGGAGATAAATAAGGTTTATTTTTCATTTCACCTCCTCAGGATAATCTTGCTTAAATAGAAGATATTCTTTCATCTTCTGAACTCTCCTATAATAGCTATCATATTTGTAATTTATTTTACTAAAATGTCATCTATTCCAGGGATTACCTAAACTCTTATTTGAACCTAATATTGTGTAACTTTTGACATGTGTATTTATAATTTATCCATCAAAATTATACTTATTTTAAAGACAGGAACATTATCTTATACCCCTATATATCCTAAAATAGTTCCAGTTACATAAACTTAACTTAATGGATCACTTATTTAAATCAGAGTTATGTACTTCACTATGATAATTGTTATCAGAATTTTATTTATGTCATGTATTCCAGAGCTGGAAGGTGTGGGGACCAAAAAAATTTCATGACTTTGGTAGAATATTACTTCATATTATTTTTGAGGCATTTCCCATGTGACAAGCTTTATACTTTTTCATTATCTTCCTGGTTGTTTGGTCTGCATCTTCACGTGAATTTAAATATTTAGCATGCCCCAGATTTTACTTACCACAAAATAGTTTGTAGTTACTCTCTTTATACTATACATACTACCTTCATATCCCATTAAGTAGAGTACCAATGACATATTTAGTTATATTTATTTCTGATAAAAATGCTATACTTTTCTTAACTCATGTTAGACGTTTGGAAACTTCATACATTGAAAAATTATTTAATATGAAAGGATGTTAATTATTTACAAAATGAAATCGCAATGAAGAAGGCTGAAGAAAATATCTTAAGGGTATTGTCAGCCTTTTACTGGGGAAACCATAAACATGAGATATACCATACTGTTGAAATCATTTGAAATTATTCACATGCACACACATCACACACAAGAAAAGCATGATGCAGTTTTGTCCTTCAAACAAATACTGCCAGTTGTATGCCAGGAAAGGATGCCTCTCCCTGAGCCTCACTGAAACTTTAAAATATTCATGGCAAAAGCAGCCATGCCTTTTCTAAGTACTGAGAACGAGAGTAGTTATACATAAGATGACAATACCTATTCCTATTTCCCTTCAAGTATATATTTGGGTTTTGCTGCAAATGAAAGAATAAGCTCAATTATCTTTCTTCATTCTCCCTATTCCCACGGGCAGAGGGAACAAGCATACAAGAAAATAAAATCATTCTATTTTTAAGCAGAGGCTAGAAGAGACTCCATGTGGGATATTCCTCATCTGTGCACTGCACCAGAATTAAAATGAATGCTCTCTCTGTGTACACTCCTTCTCTTGCCTGCCACCACCTCACTACACACAAAATTGTTTTCTCCCTGTTGAGTTTCAAGAGATGTAAATGATAAGTCATCATGTAAACCTGACCCAATCAGAAGACTTTTGTTTTTCCTCAGGAAAACTCTCCTTAGTATGACAGAAAAACAACTTGGAAACAATGAGTGGAAACAAAGAACAGAAATGATTTCCACATCAAAATGCAAATGCACCTGTTAGTTCCCTGACACAGCCATTTTTAAGTCAACACTTAAAAATAAGTCTTCTCCTTGTGATTCATTAAATCTCCCATGATAGATATGAACTAGAAGCAATAATTACCTACTGTATTGCAGAGATAGTCAACCATAATCAAGATATTACTGAGGGACCAAAAAATGTAAGTCGTGATATTTAAACCAAATGGAAAACAAACTTTATCAAAGTCTATGGATTTCACTGGGACATGAAAGCATTTTTACTTTTTATGTGTTCCACCACTGCACTAAAACGCTGATTAAAGATTGAAGACAAAGGAGAGTTTATTTCTATAACTAAGAAACTACTTAATCTTTTTACAACCATTTTGTTGGAGGTTGGTATATGTTCTGAATCTTTTAACATCTAAGAATATATGTCTATTGCCTTCAAAGTGAAAGACAACTTAGCTATATTAAAAGCTAAGGTAACAAATTCTTTTTTTTCCTCAAAATTCTGAAGCAGTTGTTTTACCACCCTCAGATTTTTAGTATTGGGAAGTCTGAGGACAGTCTGGTTTTCTTGTTTTGTTGTTTACACTGAGTATTTGTCACCTTCTTTATAAATAATATAAAGAATAATATGAGATACCTCAGAAGAAAATACTCAGAATCTAGCATCATTCTATTAACTTCCCATATACTCAGGGGATGCTTTTGAGATGCAGAATTAGATCCTGATATTATTTTAAAATATTTTTCCTGTTAACTGTATTTGTATGTTTCCATACTCTCCACCAACTGCCCTGTTGCTCAACATTTTCTTACAAAATATAAAGGGTTTCCTCTACTAATATGGGCCAGTTATGATGACATCTGTTAGGAGAAAGAGTTGCAGGTTGACTCAGTGTACTGAGTTTTTATCAATACTATCTCAAGCACAAATTCTCAACGATTTGGTATGTGGAAGGTATACTTGTCCCCCAGACATTGTCCCCCAGACATGATGTAGGTCTTCTTTAATTTGTCTTGTCTATTAGTCATTGCACTGAGAACTTGGAATCAGGGATTAAAAGGATCCTGGTGGGGCTCATGTATTTGTTGTAAATACAACTGATGTTTTTAACTGATTTTTTTTTTCACATTCAAAGACTACATGATATACAAAATGTATAAAATATATAAGTTGAAAGCTTAAAGAATATTTGGTTGGCACTTGAGATTTTTATTGAGATATTCAAAATTATTTCATCAGCAACACTTTTACCAGGATAATAGAGGTATTAAAATTAGAATAAAAAGCTATTCTGAACCGACCTCCAAACTGAAACATCACTGAGATTCTCAAAATCCAACTGAGAGTCAAACTGGCTGAACTAGGCAAATAAAGAAGAAATGAGGGTTTTTAATCTGATATTTTAGGTTTATTGGGGTAGGGGAACTTTCTAAAATACAGAAGTATCACACCCAGTGCAGGGAATCATATTTAAAGATAGTGATGCTCTAATAAATGTTTGTAGTAGTCCATATTGGTTCGTAATGTTAAAGATAAAATATCTAAGTTTTCGATGATTGCTAAGATGAAGTAAGCCAACTACAATCTATCTAATGCACTGTTTGCAACTAAAACTGAATGGACTCGGGAAGGGGAACATCACACACTGGGGCCTACCATGGGGAGGGGGGAGGGGGGAGGGATTGCATTGGGGAGTTATACATGATATAAATGATGAATTGATGGGTGCTGACGAGTTGATGGGTACAGCACACCAACATGGCACAAATATACATATGTAACAAACCTGCACGTTATGCACATGTACCCTAGAACTTAAAGTATAATAATAAAAAAAAAAAAACTCGCAGGAGGATCTGAAGTTAAAGCTTGAAAGCAGCCCACAGTGGGTAGTGAGTTTCGCAGTGTTTTCTTCCTTTATCACTTTTCTTGGATGTTTACCTGAGCTGTCTCCCATGAAAGACTCTGGACTTCAATTCCAGTCTCCGCAGCTCCCTGACAACGCTGACATCACTGCTCGACCTTTTAGCTTCTTAGCATCAGTGAAGCAGGTTCACTAATTACTATTTGCCTGAGTTTGTTGAGACAGAACGCACTCACACACACAATATATGAAGCAGATTTTTACTTACAGATAGGCAGCAAGGGACAAAAGAAGCTTATGATTCATTGTGAGCTGACCACCTAAGCCCCAACAAAGCTGCCCAGAGTGAATGAAGTCTCAACAGAGCATGCCCCACTTGCACTGCAGCTGAGGAAACACAGCTGGCAGCCTGTTCTGGGTTATATAACCCAGGGGCCGCATGATCACTGGGCAAAGCTTTGAAGGACATCTCGCTTCCACAGGAAGGAGGAGTAAAGCCCAGGCTGTACCAGAGCAGTTCCTCCCTAACTCAAGATGTTTCATTCCCAGCACATTCTACAGTTATTTGTGAGAACTACAAGCAAGAAACGGGGATAACTAGGTATGTCCAAGGCCACCTGGAGAATTGTCCTGAGGTCTACCCCTCTACCCAGATATCTCTCATAGCAAAGTCAGTCCATTTCATATGCCCACCAACCTCCCTGGATCTGGAGGAAGAGGTTTATTCAGCCAGACTGATGTAGCACCTTGACTGACCCAAACTCAGTGCAGCACTGTTGCGTAACAGATAGAAAATCCTTTACTGGGTCCCAAAGGACTACGCCACTAGCAGGGCAGCTAGACCTGCTTGAGGCAGTGACCTAATCCAGAATCCCAGTGTCTCAGGCAAGAAGTTGCTAAAAAAAAAAAAAAAAAAAAAAAAAAAAAAAAAAAAAAAAAATGGCAAAGAAGGATTATCAGATAGTCCCACTGTTTGTAGCCAGCGGACCTGCTTCCAGATCTCCTTTACCTATGTCTCTGCTATACCTGAGGTGTTTATCTAGCTACAGCAGTAGGAATTGCCAATCACATACACTTCTCTCAATTAGGCTAAAAGAAAGTCTAGAGCAATTCTGTTGTCTAAAACAACCTTCTTGAGGAATCTGGGGGATGTCTAGGGCTTCCAAGACAGTGGCAGTGGAAGAGGCAATATCTGCATGGTCCGAGGCAGGGTTCTTACTACTTTTTCATGAATACCAACTCATGTGTGACATCAAATATCTAATAAAGGACATAAACCCAAAGTCGAAAGTTCCACCTCCTGGTGGGTTCCTAGTAAGCCTGTGTAAAGCTTTAGGCCACTGGCCCAATGGAGCATCTCCTTCCCAGGGTGATATATTGGGACACCCCTAGTACACCCAATGTGCAGGATCTCACCAGTTACCAGCTTTACAGGCATGGCATTGTCCATCCTGTATCTAGGCCATTCCCAGCCACCTGCAGAGAGAGATGCAACCCTTGGGCACACACAACACCCCTTTCTTTATTTCTTTGTTCAGTGAGTCACTCATTGGTAAAGAGGCATTGACACTTCCTAGCCAAGTCTCATTGATGGCAGAGTTGCATGAGCCCAATTTCCTTCATATAATGTTCATGAAACTCCTACACAGAGGATTAGCACTGGTCCAGCTCTTGTTTTCTTCATTACACTGGAACATTTCTGATCTATGTAATCAGAGGAGTTTAGTGCATCAAAGCACAAGCGCACCAAGATTCTGTTTAGTTATAGTTGTGATATTTTTCACACAGCCAGTTATAAGTTAAAACAGAGAACCTTCTGCTCTCTTCCATGCAACAGGTACCAGATCCTCATTCAATAAGCCAGGGCTGCTCAGGATTTATTAGTGTCCACTGTGGCATTAAGGAATGCTGGTGTAGTTTTATCACTGGCAGGTAACTGTGGTCTATGACAGAATGAGGCCCAAAGAAAAGATCCAACACTTTATCAGATTATCCACATTGCCACAGTCTGGGAGAGCCTAAAAATGGTATTATATTTCTAGGCCTGTACTACCCTGTCCTTGTGGAAAAAGCAGATTAACAAGTTAGTTCCCCAACCCTCTACCCTCCCAGGGTCTCATGTATCCCCTACCTATTGCATAAAGGTTGGGCTGAGCTGGTGTAGTGAACCCATCTGTCTGCCCCAGTCCCAAGGCTAATACCTCAGCGATCACTCATTATTCTTGTTGCTTGACCCAGACTTTGGGCCTCTGTCATCCAGCCTAGGAAGGGAGGTTATATCTTGTATTAACTTGACATGTCTGATAACATCCACTATACTGGAAGGATTAAACATCCCCTGCCTCCAGAGGAACCCTAGCATCCTGGTATTCCTTGGTCTTGTTCTCCACCTCTGTGGAATCCCATAGAGGGGAGGAACCCAGGAGAGGTATCACCTTCAGATTGAAGTTAGGGAGCCTTGCCTGGGGTACTAGGGAGGCCTAAACTGCAAACCATCCTCCAGGACGTGCACTCTAAAGGAAGAGAAGAATAATCATAGTTGGGAACACTGGAATTGGGATTTTGCAGGCACAGCCTAATCAGGCAGCTACTCAGTCCACTTCCACCTCCACCTCCACCAAGCTCTGCATCTGTCAACTTGAGCTGCAACACGCTTCCGTTATATTAGAGTGCAGTGTTCAGTGACCACATTGCTCTAGTCAGAAGGGGTTGTCACTGCATTAGCAGGTCATCTTGATGTCATTTTTTCAGTTGTCTTGTGAGTTGGCTCTGCCACCATTCCACAGCTCTATTGGCCCGAGGATGACAAAGTGTATGGAAAGTCCGTTGCATTGTAGGAGAATGCACACATTGTTGTGTTACTTGGGTAGTGACCATTCCTTGGTCAGAGTGAAGTTCCATGGGGTAATCAAAAACATGACATGTGTTCCTTTTAAGAGAAGCTATGTTAGTCCCAGCCTCTACATGAGTGACATATATACTTTCCCACTGCAGACAGCAAGTTATTGTTATAGTATTTGTCCTTTAATAATCCAGCCACTTAGTTGCCTTTCCTCTGACGAGATGTCTAGGCTGTTGGCAACAGCCAATGAGTCAGTGAAAATGTAGCAAGATACGGTGGTAGAGGAAGTCTATGTGGCTATCACCACTGCATATAGTTTGGCCCATTGTTCAAAATGTCCATGTCCAGTCTCAGTTATGAGCTAGCTATCCACTGGCTAGATGGCTGCCACAGCCCAGGGAACCCTGCCTGTTTGCCATTTGGCAGAGCCATCAGTAAACAAGCCATGTCATACTATCAGTAGGCACATGTCTAAGTCTTGGACCCCAGGTATCCATAGGAGGATCTAAAACATCCCCTACATGTTGCTTAGTCCCTTCTGGCAAGTTAGTCACATGCTCATGGAGCCTACTGGTCCCTTGGCTGCTAGGCCCAATCTTTTGAATGTATCCTATCCATTTGATCATTGAGCTGTATTGAGCCTGTCCAATTTGATTGGCAAGGTTTGTGAGCGCCCAGGTGAGAATGGGCAGTTCAATTTGCAGTGTCTTTTGTGGCAGTTCAATCACAAGATGCTCAATCACAAGTCTCCTTTAGTACCCAATGGCAAGCAAGGAGTTGTCATTCAAAAGAGGTGTATCTGGGGGCGGCCTCAGGCAACTTACATGTCCAAACTCCAAGAGGCTGGTGCACCCCAGTGGCAGTTTTCTGTTGCCACATGCCACCAATCTGCATGCAGAGTGGTTATGCACACATGTCATTTCATCAGGGTAGCAGGCTGTAAAGCTTTTAAAGTCAATGCCTGGACCACAGCTCATTGAATGGCTTCCAAAGCCTGCTGCTGCAAAGGGTTCCACTTAAAGTTGGTAGCTTTGTTGTCACCTGACTAAGGGGAGCAACAGAACACCCAGGTGGGGTACATACTGTCTCTAGTACCCAAAGAGGCCTGCCAGCGTTTGGGCCTCCTTTTTATTAGTGAGTACCTCCAGGGTTAAAAATACTTATTTCACTGTCTCTGGAATACCTTTTTGGCCTCCTGCCCAAGTGACTCTGGCATTAAGCCTGGACAGTCCATTGTTAGTCTCCATGCCCCAAAGGCCTTTTTGACCAGCCAAAAGGGGCTGTTACATTGTGATAGTGTAGTGTGTAGCAAGGCCTGAATTAGCAAAATAATATCCTATTTTCCACTTAGCTTGCAGTACTGCTTTTGTGGAATAAACTTTTGGGACTTAGGTAGCTTAGGTGGCAGGCTGAAGTGGACATGTTCCACTGTTAGGCTCAAATTCTTGGCTATGATGTGGTGATATTCTGTTCCACAAGCAGTCAATGTGTCAATGCATATGTCAACTAAAGAAAAAAAAAGGTTTTAAAGAGTTGCAGTGAGTTTTATCTATAAGTTTTATTGAGGACTGACTATAGACCAAGGCCTATAGCCTGGGGGCAGCCCTGTGGAGGGTTTTTATTAGACTGTTTGGCACAGTATTTTAGCCCAATTCTTATAAAGAGATGGTCAGGATTTAGTACATATAAAATTGTATTACACTTGTTCAGAAGTTATATGAAAGCAGAATCAGATCATATACTCTTTGGGTGTAAGAGTATATCTGGTTATAGATTACAGAGACATAATCACTAACTCTGTTAGACATCATCTTATGTGTAGAAAAAGAAAAAGAAAGGACTAGGATTATTTATCTTCTAAGGAATACAGTGACTAGGGCAAGAGACATGGGGGTGGGAGTGGTACATCCTGTTTTGTCTTTAAAGCATCTTTCTGAGAGCTGCACATCATCACAGAGTCAGGGGCTTTGTGAAATCATGCTGGCAAGCAGAAATGAGCAAACATGGTGTGATGGTTACTACTGAGTGTCCACTTGATTGGACTGAAGGATGCAAAGTATTGATTCTTGGTGTATCTGTGAGGGTGTTGCCAAGGGAGACTAACGTTAGAGTCAGTGAACTAGAAAAGACAGATTCAGCCTTAATCTGGGTGGACACAATCTAATCAGCTGCCAGCATGGCTAGGATAAAAGCAGGCAGAAGAACGTGAAAAGACTAGGCTGGCTTAGCCTCCTAGCCTACATCTTTCTCCTGTGCTGGATGCTTCCTGCTCTCAAACATTGGACTTCAAGTTCTTCAGTTCTGGGACTTGGGCTGGCTTCTTTGCTCCTCAGTTTGCAGACAGCCTGTTGTGGGACCTTGTGATTATATTAGTTTAACACTCTTTAATAAACTCATATATATATATGAGTTTATTATTTATATAATATATATACATATATATAAATATATTATATATATATATTATATATTATATATATAGCGCCTATTAGTTCTGTCCCTCTAGAGAACCCTAATACACAAGGTTTCTTTTTATTTTTTATTTTTGTGGACACATAGTAGGTGGATATATTTAAGGGGTGCATGATGTTTGCTGCTTTGTCTCACAACTATCATGTACTCAGCTATGGGAACCGCAGTCACTGGCACCTGAAATTGCTCAAAGGACCCCAAGTATAAGCAAATAAGTACTGTGAGTCACATATTTGTCCCTAAATCTCCTGAGGTCATCAGTTTAATGTTTCCCCTAAGGGGACCTGGAAATATTGTCCTGTGGGCTCTAATATCCAAGAATCCCAGAAAAGTCTGAGTTCCTTTCTTTTCTCCTCTTGTTTTAACAGGATTATAGGGACATTGGCATTGACCTCCAGTTGAGGACCTAATTTCTCAGGCTGAATGGCCCCATTTCTAACTGTGCCATTCCGTCTGAGACATTTGGATTTGCAATGTCCCTTGATCAAGAAAACAAAACCAAAACCAAAAACAAAAACAAACACTAAAAAAAATCAACCAGGCTGCATGAGATTCCTCTGGTCTTTCTCTATATTCATCCTTAAGATAATGAGTCTCTCTTTCTGTGAAGGCCACATAGCACATGTGTTAGTTCCCTCTCAGGGTTCTTCTGAGTACCCTGCTTTCCCAGCTCTCTAGCCAGGAATGATCAGTCACATAGTGTCTAATAGCCAGGGGATCCTGCGCAGTGCTCCCGTTTCTGCATTCCTTTCTCTCTGCCTCAGTCAGCAACCAGCTCACACATGTGGGTGGAGGAGGTTACCTATGCCTACCTCATCACCCTTCTTTCCTGATCAAACATCCAGCTGCACATCCAGCCCCTGCTTGCCGAGGCTGATGCTTATTGGCAAAGTGGGTAGAGCAGTAACCCAGTACTGGCCTGGGGGTTATTTGCTTCTCCTACTTTGCCCATAAGCCATGGTTCTTTCAGACCAGCCTCTACTCACTATGTCAAGTTTGTAAAGCAGGTTTACTAATTACCATTTGCCTGAGTCTGGTAAGACAAAACATACACACACAAGTTACGTGAAACAGATTTATTACTCACAGATAGGCAGCAAGAGACAAAAGAAGCTTAGGATCTGTTGTGAGCTGATCCCTCCACACCTCAACAAAGCTGCCCAGGGCAAGTGAAATCTCAACTGAGCATGCTCCACTTGCATTGCAGCTGAGGAAGACCAACAGGCAGCCCATCCTGGATTATATACGTCAGGCACACGTAACTCACTGGGCAAAGCTTTGAAAGACATCTGGTTTCCAGGGAAAAGAGGAGTAAAGCCAAGGCTGTACCAGAGTAGTTCCTCCCTAACTCAAGATGTTGCATTCCTTTCACAATCTACAGCTGTTCCTGAGAACTCCAAGCAAGAAAAGGGAGAGAACTAGTTCACTCCAAGGCCACCCAGACAACCGACCTGCAGCACCAAATGTCTATACAATGTTGAGTTCACTTCTCTGTGGTACCCTTTTTCCAGGGCCTTGGCCTAGCTGACTTTTTATTCCTTGATTATAATTTTTCCCAGGAGACTTTTTAAACCGCTCAGTCTCTACTTTCTGCTTGGACTCTCTGACACACTCAGGAAACACACAGAGGAGAAAGCACAGTAGAGAAGTTCGGTCTATGCTCTCTCTGTGGCCTTGGCTTTTCAGGTCCTGGTTTTCTTTCTTTGTTTTTTAATCTAGCCTTTCTTGTTTGACTGTGATAGTTGATTTGATAAAAGCTACTATGATGTAGCAAGAAATGGACATCTTAATAATTCATAGTTTTAGAAGTTACTTTTAGTTTTATTGCCCAAACGTTTTCCAAGAAAGTTTTAAAAATTAATAATGCTTAAGTACATGATACGTATAATGTGCTCTGTGGTTTCTTCAGCCTATGCAGAATTCACAGTGGACTGACATATGTAGCTAGTATGCACCTATTTTCTACGTAACCAAGGTATATGTCCTCCTTTTTCATAAAGATTTTCTAGACATATAGGCCCACTTAAATGTGAAAATATATGTATTTTCATACATATATGTATACAGAAATTTTTCCAAGTGTTCGTGGATGTTCACAATATTTTTATATTTTCAATATGCTTAAATAATTACAAGCAATTAAGTGTATATTTAGTATATTCTTGCTTGGGAATTTAGATCAGTATTGGGTTATAGACATCTCAAATCTTATATAATCTAATGTGGGAATTTTTATGTTTTATAGAATGTATTTAAATGTAGAACTGCCTTCTCAAATTAGGTTAAATGTGACTAAACATAACCTCAAGCATGCCTAAGAAATTCTAATCTTAACTAGTGTAATAATTTTTGTAAAAGATATGGAACAATTATTTGATAAAATTTTTTATGCCAGAAAAATCCAGCCTTGCTACTGCAGCAAGTATAAATCTGGCCTGATTTTAAAATTGGACAGGTAATATTTTTACAACTGCAAGATTTGAGATACTAGTTATAAATGAAGATTCTCTGTGGGACCACTATTCCTGCTGAAGAAAAAGAGTTCTTCAAAGTCCTCTATATATTATGTGACTTTAATATCTGAATAGTCACTGACATAAAGGGTTGACTGACTTTTAAGTTATTAGTGCCAGCTTTCTATTGGCTTTCAGCTCAGAAATGTAAAATATTCACCTTCTGAGAAATATGACACACTTTGATTAATGCATTTTTAACCAAAAAAAAAAAAAAAAAAAATCAGGGTGGGAAATCTGATTGGCAAGGTATAATGAAAAATGTACCCAATGTCTTTTGCATGTTAGTTTCATCAAGAGACATAGCTTCAGCCACATAAGGTCCTATCATATTTTGAAAAGTAAAATACAACAGAATATCATCACCATCTTAATATTGTGTTACTTTCTGGCCTTGTCTTCTTCAGCTATTCAGATTTTGCATGTCTGTAGGACATTCTGGCTTTTACCAGAAAGAAGGCTAAACTTTTTCTTCTTAGTATAAGGAGTGACCATAACCAATGGTTTGCCCAATCAAGGCATTCCTCTTGGTGCAATATTACAAAATAAAGCTTCACCCTCCTTGGATGTATAAACTGCATGATAGGTGAGAGCACTTTGAACCACACCTTAGGCCTTTACCCTAAAATACATGGTCTGGATTCACCAAAGTGGCATGAACCCTCAGTCATACTGAAGGAAAAGTGACCTCACATCAACTATTCAGCCCAATGTTGATAGCAAGATTGTCCAGATCACATCCAAAGATTCTTCAGCTTACTGCCATCAGGCATATAAAGCTCATATAAAAACACCAAACCTTCTCAGTGAAGCAGAGCTCCATGGAAAGCAGATTTAGAGAATTGCTCCAGTTCTATGAGACCTCTCAAAATACAGAGCTAAGAACCAACACAAGATAAGACAGCAGCTGCTTAGATAGCATAAACATCAATGACATTCATAATTTATATCTCATTCATGTAGAACAAAGATAAAACCATCAGTTTTAACTACTCAGTAATGCAGTGTTACAGTCTCAGGCACTCATAGAGTATTATCTAATAGTGACCTCCTTATCCTATACAAATCCATCTTCTTCCAGTTTATGTTAAGATTTTATGTATGTTTATGTATTTTTTTCTTGTATGCATTTATCTCAGCAGTGTATAGTGATGTTCTTATATACAAACATTTGGAAAATATAACTATAAAAAATCAAAATGAGTTTGTGACTGCAAGTTTCCATTTGCCAATTTTTAATATATGTTAGGGCACATGTATGAAGATATGTTTGATGAAAGAAATGAAATGTCAGGGAGAATTTGAAGTAGATGCTTTCTTCATTTACTGACAGAAATAATTCAGATAAGATCTTAAAATATTCTGTAACATTTGCAGAGTGCTTTAAACATGAGATTGTTCCTTTTTTTTATGTAACATCAACTTGGTTCCCTTTCTCAAAATATCTATTGTCACTAAATCTTTCTGAAACAGAAATATACACATATACACATGTCTGAATAATAAAATGGAAACATTTTAAAATTTTTGATAAATATTTCATGATCTGCTATGGACTTGTTTTCCCTCAAATTCAAATATTTAATATCTTCTATAATCTTAATGAATACCTGTTTCCAAAATACATATATTTTTGGTGTTAGTATAAATATTTTTATCTTATCATCTTGCTTTGTTCTTCGTTTTTTTGAAGGGTTTTTTCCTAGACATAACTGTAGCTCCCTAGCCATGACTTCAACACCCTTTCTCAGAAAAAATATCTTTTCCCCTACTATACATTTGTGTTTGCAATCGAAGATCCATTGATCCTTGCTTGGTGGCCCAGGAGTAAGCTCCTATTTCATGCTGAGTTACATCATTTTACCCATACTTAGGGTCAGATATAAGTGGTTTGGGAAAGTGCACCTGATTCAAGTTGAATCTGTATGGAAGCTTCCTTAGAATTTTTCTTTTTAATTTGAGAATAGTGACACTTCATCTTCATCAATCACTTTCTGGTGAAGAACTTGAGAGCTATCAGCAGACTTTCTTCCATCCTCATAGAAGGAACTCATCTGAGATAAAGTAGTTGGTATGAATAAAGAGTTTGACAAGCAAGATGGAAAGAGAGGCTCGCCACAGTTGGAGTCACTGCTGTGGTTTTCCTGAGGCTCAGCTGCATCCCTGCCTCCCTCAAGTGTTAATTAGGTAAGTAAATAAATTAACTGTCTTGCCTAGACTGATCAAGCTGGATTTCCGTCATCTAAAAACAACAAAAAGTCCTGACTAGTCTGCCCTGTAACACATATTTTACTACCTCCATTTCTAATAATTTTCATATTGACTCATTAGATGTCCCAGATCTTACCTTTGTTTCTTTCCCCTAGGATTTTTGCCTTGAAGATTTTCTTAAATTTTATCTTTAATATTTTTTGTATTCTTAGCTCTTCATTTTTAGATATTTCTTTCATTTTATAATTACGAAAAGTTAGCTAGTGGTTCAATTATTAAGGGACACTTATTGATTTAATAACTTATTAACATTATCAATTGTATTTTATAGCTAAACTTTATCCACCATTTATAACATTTAGATTACTTTTCTCAGTTTAACTATTCCAAAAAGTCATAAAAAGAAAGTATCATTTTAGAATGGGTCAGGTATTAGCTTTTGAAATTTTCATACCTGTCATAATGATTAACTTACTGTCACATTTTAAAACAAAACACAAGTATATCTGTGATAATATCAAAATCCTAGGGGACCAATATTCTATTTTATTCTACTAATGACATAATGGTCAAGGATTTTAAAATTAATGAACCAACGAGATGTTTCCAAAGCAGCATGAACAGAAAAATCTGAGAAAATAATAACAACGTGTACCTATACAATATGTGAAGATGTAGACTTAGTATTAAATTGCTTTTAGATTTAGAAAAAATTTATAAAATTTTGTAAGGTACATTCTTAGTATCGTTTCAATATCCGATATGCCATAAGAAAGTGAGTTATACTTCCAAAGGAACAAATAAGGCAATAAAAATAAAACCGAATATTACTTCTCAGGAACAATAGAGTGTCAAACATTGCAAAGAACAAGAAATAAGGCAGATTATGTCTCTAAAAATCTTGGCATGGGTTCAAAACAAACTAGATACTAAATAATATAAATATCTGAAAGAGATTGTTATTTTAATATTTTAGAAAAAGTAATGAGTCCTTCATGAGAATTTTCACTTTCCTAGTGTGCTATCTGTAACTCCACTTTTGTTTCTGTAGCTACATCTTGACCGTAACATCCATGATAAGCTATTCATTTAAGTGTACCTCGTACTCTTTCTATCTCTCACATAATATGTCTTATCATTGTCCTACAACATAAAATAGATTATGAGGGAAGGTTTGCCAGAGGCATAAAAACAAGATACATTCTATTATCCAATATTAGGTAATTAAAAATGTGAACATATTGCCGCAAGATATCTACAGGGCTTTTTTTTTTTTTTAATCCAATCTGTACTATCTTTTAAATATATGGGCAATTATACATATATAATTATATTTTTATGTACACAGTATATGTAATTACTTTTTTTATATAATTTTAAATATTGGTGCTTTAGCTCTAATTAAACTTATTTTGCTTATCTAAAAATTTGCAGATAAGGCTCTGAAGTTCCCTCTTCTTTGAATAATATAGAGCATCCTCAAAATGTAAAATAATTACACTTGCTTAAAATATTTCAGTACTTTTACTCTAGCCATTTACAGTATGTTTCACACATGTATATTTGACTAAGACTTTGTTAATAACCTAAATGTAGTATAAAACTGAACCCTAGCATATATCCAAAGTCACCTCGGTAGGGGATGATATTCTGACACTTTTCTAGAGAGCATGACATGAAAGATCTTCAATAATTAAAGCTCGAGAGGGGAAGATCTCAGAGATGGATTTATCCATCAACTTTTTAAATATTTGCAATAATATATCCACATTTTAAAGTTTAAGAGACAGTCATCCACATTTAAATTATGGCTATTGCATCAGTAGTTGGGATTCCCAATTCCTTTCGACCTGCTCCTCTGGCTCCTGAGAATGCTCAGCTTTCATAAAAATTCCATCAAATCCCTAGTGAGACACCCCAAAGTGGAATTCAAGATGCTTCCAATCTTTTCATAATGTTTCAATCTGGGTTTATTATTTTTATCATCAAATACTTTAGAAATGTTTATGCAAATGTTTATTTTCACATGAAAATTGAGAGGTTTTCCTCTCTATATATTAAAGAGTAGCGAGGTGGAGCTCTGCCCCCACGATCCAATCACCTCCCACCAGGTCCCTCCCTTGACATGTGGGGATTACAATGCAAGATATTTGGGTGGGGATACGGAGCCAAACCTTATCACAGACCGAACCCAATTTAACACAAAATCTCTAAGCTGCATTTGGTATTAACTAGGACAGCTGCTGTAACAACAGAGCACAGTAATAGCTTATGGCAACAGCAGTTCATTTTTCTTTTATTTAACAGTACAATGCAGAGGTTATTAGCTGGCAGATGGCTTTTCCACATATAATTTCTTCTATTTGATAACTTCATCATTCCCTTGGGTTTGTGACCTCTGAATTCAGACAGGAAGGGAAAAAGAAAAGGTAGGAAAGGCATACCTGCCTTTTAGTCATCTAGGCCCAAAAGTGACATATTTTTTTGATTCATATAGCCCAATCTAGAAGCAAAAGGATGTGGGATGGGGAGACTTGAAATTTTAGCCACCAGAAATACAACAGAGAATAATTACTTTATACATTAATTAAAAAATACCTAACTACATATTACAAAGACACTTTACCTGGCATAATATCTAGCATTTTTTCCCACACACTCCATCCTATCAGTTACGTATCTGTTAACATTTATATCCAAAATGATCACGTAACATTATGTAACATCAGCTCAACTTTTTCCCTGGAGTATTTCTTACTGGGGCCCTCTGTCCTTCTGCTCTAATCTGAACTAGAAGCTTGCCCTCCGATATGCTTGGGCTGTGTTCCCACCCAAATCTCATCTTGAATTGTAGTTCCCATAATCCCATGGTGTGGTATGGACCAGGCAGAGATAACTGAATCATGGGGATGGTTTCCCCATCCTGTTCTCAAGAGAGTGAGTTCTCACGAGATCTGATGCTTTTATAAGGGGCTTTCCCCTTCGCTGGGCACACATTCTTCCCCTTCCTGCTACCATGAGAAGAAAGACATATTTTCCTCCTCTTCCACCATGATTGCAAGTTTCTTGGGTTCGCCCCAGCCTTGTGGAAATGTGAGTCAATTAAACCTCTTTCCTTTATAAATTACCCAGTCTTGAGCATGTCCGTATAGCAGTGTGAGAATGGACTAATACAGTACATTGGTACCAGGAGTGCAGCTGTACTTTGCAAAATCACAGGAGTGGAGCTGCGCAAGGCCACAGGAGCCCACCTCTTGCATCAACGTGACCTGGATGTGAGTCATGGAGTCAAAAGGAGATCATTTTGGGGCTTTAAGATTTGACTGCCCTGCTGGATTTCAGACCTGTATGGGGCCTATAACCCCTTTATTTTGGCCAATTTCTCCCATTTGGAATGGGCGTATTTACCTAATGCCTGTACCCCCATTGTATCTAGGGAGTAACTAACTTGCTTTTGATTTTATAGGCTTTTAGGCAGAAGGAACTTGCCTTGTCTCAATAAGACTTTGGAATTGGACTTTTGAGTTAATGCTGGAATGAGTTAAGACTTTGGGGGACTGTTGGAAGGGCATTGAATTGTGAGGACATGAGATTTGGGAGGGGCCAGGGTCAAAATGATATGGTTTGGCTGTGTTCCCACCCAAATCTCATCTTGAATTGTAGTTCCCATAATTCCTATATGTCGTGGGAGGGAACAGGTGGAAATAACTGAATCATGGGGGCAGTTTCCCCCATCCTATTCTTGTGATAGTGAGTTAGTTCTCATGAGATCTGATAATTTTATAAGAGGCTTTCCCCTTCAGGGGGCACTCATTCTTCCCCTTGCTACCACCATGAGAAGAACGATGTGTTTGCTTCCCTTCCATCATGATTGTAAGTTTTCTGAGGCCTATGCAGCACTGCAGAACTGTAAGTCAATTAAACCTCTTTCTTTTATAAATTATCCAGTTACAGGTATGTCCTTATAGCAGTGTGAGAATGGACTAACACAGCCTGATAATAATGTTACCCTTCAACCTCTTTTTACTGCTTTATTTAATTGGAATTTCTGTTTCCTAGTTCTATATCAGTCTCTTTCCTGCTTCATCTGCTTGTGTTGCTGAAGCATACTCTCTAAACCTTCATACAAAGGGTGAAAAGGAAAAATTTTCTGTCTTGCACACTTTACATTTTTTATGCTACTTTTGCTGTGGTTTGAATGTGTCCTTCTCTGATAATGTAAAATATTTATTTGATCTTTATTTTATTTCTTGTCTTACACCTCCTAAAATCCCTGAAATCTCTAAAGTAATAAATATCTTTGTGTATGCTAATGAGTTGACTGATGCCTGGCATCCCCCAATAGCTTTAGGATGGGACCTGGTCTCCAAAAAGACCAGGCATGATTGCAGAGCTGTTATTTTCAGCTCCACCACAACCTCTAAGGAGGAGACAGGTACTGAAGGTTCAGCTGATCACCAATAACTAATGGCCAATGATTTCATTAGTCATGCCTATGTAGTGAAGCCTCCATAAAAAAAACAAAAGGACTGGGTTCAGAGAGCTTCCAGATAGCTGAACATATAGAGATTTAGGAAGGGTGGCTCTACATCATTTCTCACATCTCTTGCCTTATGCATCTCTTCATCTATATCATTTGTAATATCATTTATAATAAGCCAGTAAATGTAAGTAAAGTGTTTTCCTGACTTCCATGAGCTGCTCCAGCAAATTAATCAAACCCATAAAGGGGGTTGCTGGAACCCCAATTTATAGCCAGTGGATCAGCACATAGAACCTGAGCTGTGCAATCAGCATTGGAAGCCGGGCTCTGTGAAAACTGAACTTTCAACCAGGGGGATATAATGCTGTCTTCAGGCACAAAGCATCAGAATTGAATTGAATTAGAGGATACCCAACTGGTGCCCACTGCAGAACTAATTGCTTGCTTGCAAGTAGGGAGAAAATCCCAGACATCTGGTGTCAGACATGTGTTTTGAGTGTATAGCAGGAAAAACTGATTTTTTTTTACTCACCTCTGAAGTTCATGTGTTGGAAACTTAATCCCCAGTGCCACAGTGTTAGGAAGTGGAGCCTAACACAAGGTGAAAGGGTCATGAGGGCCCTGCTTTCAAGAATGGATGAATGTCATTATCGTGGGAGAGGGTTAGTTACCTAGAAAGTAGACTTGTAACAAAAAAAAAAAAAAGTGAGTTATGCCCCCTCTTGCTTTCTTGGCCTTCAACCTTCTGCCATGAGATAAGGCAGCATGAAGGCCCTCACAAGATTCCAGCACCATGCTCTTGGGCCTCCAGAATCGTGAGTCAAATAAATTTCTATTGTTTATAAATTATTCAGTCTGTGGCAGTCTGTTATAGCAGCAGAAAAATAACGAAGACAATCTTCACACTTGATTGATAATTTGTCTTATTAAATTCTAAATTAAAATTATTTTCACTGAAAAGTTTGGAAAAAAATGCTTTATTTCCTTGTAGCATCTATTATAATTACTGAGGTTAAATATTAATTATATTCCTAGTCTTTTTTATGTGAACCATGGAAGATTTTAGAATCTTTATACACAGGCAGGGCCAACTGCATGTGCATGTAACCAGTGCAGTTACAAAGGGTCCTATGTTCTGAAGGGTGCCGAGCTTGGTTTAATGTCGCAAGATTGTTAATAATTGTTTCTGAATGCGTGTGTTACAACTGAAGACTGATGGAAAAAGGGAACATGTGTTAAGTGCTCACACATGGTAGCACTTCCTGCCATCTCACTGCATTCCTTCAGCTGTCCATTCCCCAGACCCCTGGCACACCAAGCCCTACCCAGCTTTCTCCTCTCCCTGGACTCTGTCCAGTGATCCTTGCAGTTCCCCACCCACAGTGGGGCCTGGGTACAGGCTAAGGGACACAGACATTAGGTATCTGGGTAGCAAGCACTTTGCAGTGCAGAGTTGCAATACTTTGGGTTTGCCCATCTGTAGTGGGTCGGGGTAAAAGTTTGTTAGACAGGGAATTGCCTGGCTTGACATATCCCTCCCTGGCTGGAGCACAGAACCTGAATTTGGTAGCTGGGAGGACAGGAAGTTCACTCAACCAAGCGAGGGAGTCCCCAACCCTCTATGAGGGCCTACAATCATGCTGTCAGTATCATCATGCTCAAGGGAGTGCACCATTAATAGCAAATAAAATGTATCACAATAGGTTGAGAGACACTGCAGAATAAAGAATACTGTTTGATATTTTAGTTACTTTAATGACACTTTTTGCCTGGTTTTTGAATAAGGGACCTTTATTTTCAGTTTGCACTAAGCCTCACAATTATGTAGCCAGTGCTGCACTCAGGATTCTGACTTTTTTTTGGCTGACATGCCTCAGGGAGTATCTTTCTTCTTTCACCAAGCTGGACATACATTGGGCTCTGTAAATTAAGAGGCATGCGTGCCTTAGCTTTGGACATTTTTATTATATTATGTTGCTGATAATTACCTACTCTTTATTTTCTTTTAACT
Organism: Rhinopithecus roxellana; assembly: GCF_007565055.1. Classification (NCBI taxonomy): domain Eukaryota; kingdom Metazoa; phylum Chordata; class Mammalia; order Primates; family Cercopithecidae; genus Rhinopithecus; species Rhinopithecus roxellana. The sequence continues at coordinate 88,833,772 of NC_044552.1, read as the reverse complement.
ACTTTTTTGTAATTTCTGTTAGTTGTTGCTTATCAAATTTTATACTTTAAGTTAATATTTTCTTGCCTTTTTAATCTTTTCTTTTCTTACCTCTTCTTGAAAGATTTCCCAGGCTATATATTTCAACTCTTGTTTATAATATTTTATTTTGGCTATTACATTCTTGATTTCTAAATCTTATTTTTTGATCCTTTGTAAGTATCCTACAAGTATCCCCATTCTGTTTTTTTTTTTTTTATAATTTTTTATTTTTAACTTTTATGGGTACATAGTGGGTATATGAATAGGGTATATGAGATATTTTGATACAGGTGTGCAATATGTAACAATCATGGTAAATGAAATATTCATTACCTCAAGCATTTATTATTTGTGACACAAACTTTCCAATTATACTCTTTTAGTTATTTTTAAATGTGAAATGAATTACTGTTGTGCTATCAAATACTGTACTGTAGTCACCCTGTTGTGCTATCAGATACTAGATTTTATTCTTTCAGTCTAACTATATTTTTGTACCCTTTAACCATCACCACTTCCTCTACTCTTCACTACCCTTACCAACCTCTGGTAGCCATTATTCTACTCTCTGACTCCTTCAGTTCAATTGTTTTAATTTTAAGTTTCCATAAATGTGTGAAAACATGTGAAGCTTGTCTTTCTGTGCCTAGCTTATTTCACTTAACGTTATATACTCCAGTTCCATACATGTTGTTGCAAAGGACAGGTTGTTGCAAATGTCAGGATCTTTTTTTTTTTTTATGGCTGAATCGTACTCCATTGAGTAATGTATCACATTTTCTTTATCCATTCATCTGTTGATGGATACTTATGTTGCTTCAAAATCTTTCCATTGTGAATAGTGCTGTGATAAAAATAGGAGTACAGATATCTCTTCAACTTAGATTGCCTTTTGTTTAGCTATATACCCAGCAGTGGGCTTGCTGGATCATGTAGTAACTTTATTTTCAGTTTTCTGAGGAACCACCATACCATTTTTCATAGTGTCTGTGCTAATTTAAATTCCCACCAACAGTGTACAAGGTTTTCCTTTTCTCCACATCCCTGAGATTAATCCCTCTTGGCCAGGATGAATTATCTTTTTAATGTGCTGTTGAATTTGTTTTTCTAATATTTTCTTGAGAATTTTCATAAATATTTATCAGGGGTATTGGTCTTAGTTTTATTTTTTATATATGTCTTTGGTTTTGGTATGAGGGCAATAGTGACCTCATAGAGTAAGTTTGTATTCTCTCCTCCTCTATTGTTCAGAATAGTTTGAGTAGGATTGATATTAGTCTGTAATTATTTGGTAAAATTGAGCAATGAAGCCATCAGGTCCTGGACTTTTCTTTGCTGTGAGTATTTTTTACAGCTTATTACTTGCTATTGGTCTATTCAGGCTTTGAATTTCTTCATGGCTCAATCTTCACAGATTGTATTTGTCTAGGAATTTATCCATTTCTTGTAGGTTTTCCAATTTATTGGCATAAAATTTCTCCTAGTAGTCTCTAATAATCCTTTCAATTTCTATGTTATAAGTTATAATGTCTCCTTTTGCAACTCTAATTTTATTTATTTGGAACTTTTTTCTTGTTAGTCCGGACTAAAAGTTTGTCAATTTTGTTGATTTTTTAAAAACAACTTTTTATTTCATTGATTATTTGTGGGTTTGTTGTTGTTGTTGTTGTTTACGTTGTATTTCTTTCTGCTCTGATTTTTATTATGTCCTTTATCAATTTGAGGTTTGGTTTGCTTTTGCTTTTCTAGTTCTTTAAGATGCATCATTTGGTTGTTTATCTATAGTTTTTCTACTTTTTTTGTTCTAGGTGATAAACTTTTTTTTTTTTTTTTTTTTTTTATTATACTTTAAGTTCTAGGGTACATGTGCATAACGTGCAGGTTTGTTACATATGTATACTTATGCCATGTTGGTGTGCTGCACCCATCAACTCGTCAGCACCCATCAATTCATCATTTATATCATGTATAACTCCCCAATGCAAGCCCTCCCTCCTCCCCCCTCCCCCCTCCCCATGATAGGCCCCAGTGCGTGATGTTCCCCTTCCCGAGTCCAAGTGATCTCATTGTTCAGTTCCCACCTATGAGTGAGAACATGCGGTGTTTGGTTTTCTGTTCTTGTGATAGTTTGCTAAGAATGATGGTTTCCAGCTGCATCCATGTCCCTACAAAGGACTGCAAACTCATCCTTTTTTATGGCTGCATAGTATTCCATGGTGTATATGTGCCACATTTTCTTAATCCAGTCTGTCACAGATGGACATTTGGGTTGATTCCAAGTCTTTGCTATTGTGAATAGTGCCGCAATAAACATACGTGTACATGTGTCTTTGTAGTAGACTAATTTATAATCCTTTGGGTATATACCCAGTAGTGGGATGGCTGGATCATATGGTACATCTAGTTCTAGATCCTTGAGGAATTGCCATACTGTTTTCCATAATGGTTGAACTAGTTTACAATCCCACCAACAGTGTAAAAGTGTTCCTATTTCTCCACATCCTCTCCAACACCTGTTGTTTCCTGACTTCTTAATGATTGCCATTCTAACTGGTGTGAGATGGTATCTCATTGTGGTTTTGATTTGCATTTCTCTGATGGCGAGTGATGATGAGCATTTTTTCATGTGTCGGTTGGCTGTATGAATGTCTTCTTTTGAGAAATGTCTGTTCATATCCTTTGCCCACTTTTTGATGGGGTTGTTTGTTTTTTTCTCGTATATTTGTTTGAGTTCTTTGTAGATTCTGGATATTAGCCCTTTGTCAGATGAGTAGGTTGCAAAAATTTTCTCCCATTCTGTAGGTTGCCTGTTCACTCTGATGGTAGTTTCTTTTGCTGTGCAAAAGCTCTTTAGTTTAATTAGATCCCATTTGTCAATTTTGGCTTTTGCTGCCGTTGCTTTTGGTGTTTTAGACATGAAGTCCTTGCCCATGCCTATGTCCTGAATGGTACTACCTAGATTTTCTTCTAGGGTTTTTATGGTATTAGGTCTAACATTTAAGTCTCTAATCCATCTTGAATTAATCTTCGTATAAGGGGTAAGGAAAGGATCCAGTTTCAGCTTTCTACTTATGGCTAGCCAATTTTCCCAGCACCATTTATTAAATAGGGAATCCTTTCCCCATTTCTTGTTTCTCTCAGGTTTGTCAAAGATCAGATGGCTGTAGATGTGTGGTATTATTTCTGAGGACTCTGTTCTGTTCCATTGATCTATATCTCTGTTTTGGTACCAGTACCATGCTGTTTTGGTGACTGTAGTCTTGTAGTATAGTTTGAAGTCAGGTAGCGTGACGCCTCCAGCTTTGTCCTTTTGACTTAGGATTGTCTTGGCAATGCGGGCTCTTTTTTGGTTCCATATGAACTTTAAAGCAGTTTTTTCCAATTCTGTGAAGAAACTCATTGGTAGCTTGATGGGGATGGCATTGAATCTATAAATAACCTTGGGGAGTATGGCCATTTTCACGATATTGATTCTTCCTATCCATGAGCATGGTATGTTCTTCCATTTGTTTGTGTCCTCTTTTATTTCACTGAGCAGTGGTTTGTAGTTCTCCTTGAAGAGGTCCTTTACATCCCTTGTAAGCTGGATTCCTAGATATTTTATTCTCTCTGAAGCAATTGTGAATGGAAGTTCATTCCTGATTTGGCTCTCTGCTTGTCTGTTACTGGTGTATAAGAATGCTTGTGATTTTTGCACATTAATTTTGTATCCTGAGACTTTGCTGAAGTTGCTTATCAGCTTAAGGAGATTTTGGGCTGAGACCATGGGGTTTTCTAAATATACAATCATGTCATCTGCAAACAGGGACAATTTGACTTCTTCTTTTCCTAACTGGATACCCTTGATTTCTTTCTCTTGCCTGATTGCCCTTGCCACAACTTCCAACACTATGTTGAATAGGAGTGGTGAGAGAGGGCATCCCTGTCTTGTGCCAGTTTTCAAAGGGAATTTTTCCAGTTTTTGCCCATTCAGTATGATATTAGCTGTGGGTTTGTCATAAATAGCTCTTATTATTTTGAGGTACGTTCCATCAATACCGAATTTATTGAGCGTTTTTAGCATGAAGGGCTGTTGAATTTTGTCAAAAGCCTTTTCTGCATCTATTGAGACAATCATGTGGTTCTTGTCTTTGGTTCTGTTTATATGCTGGATTACGTTTATTGATTTGCGAATGTTGAACCAGCCTTGCATCCCAGGGATGAAGCCCACTTGATCATGGTGGATAAGCTTTTTGATGTGCTGCTGAATCTGGTTTGCCAGTATTTTATTGAGAATTTTTGCATCAATGTTCATCAGGGATATTGGTCTAAAATTCTCTTTTTTTGATGTGTCTCTGCCAGGCTTTGGTATCAGGATGATGTTGGCCTCATGAAATGAGTTAGGGAGGATTCCCTCTTTTTCTATTGATTGGAATAGTTTCAGAAGGAATGGTACCAGCTCCTCCTTGTACCTCTGGTAGAATTCAGCTGTGAATCCATCTGGTCCTGGACTTTTTTTGGTGGGTAGGCTATTAATTGTTGCCTCAATTTCAGAGCCTGCTATTGGTCTATTCAGGGATTCAACTTCTTCCTGGTTTAGTCTTGGGAGAGTGTAAGTGTCCAGGAATTTATCCATTTCTTCTAGATTTTCTAGTTGATTTGCGTAGAGGCGTTTATAGTATTCTCTGATGGTAGTTTGTATTTCTGTGGGGTCAGTGGTGATATCCCCTTTATCATTTTTTATTGCATCTATTTGATTCCTCTCTCTTTTCTTCTTTATTAGCCTTGCTAGCGGTCTGTCAATTTTGTTGATCTTTTCAAAAAACCAACTCCTGGATTCATTGATTTTTTGGAGGGTTTTTTGTGTCTCTATCTCCTTCAGTTCGGCTCTGATCTTAGTTATTTCTTGCCTTCTGCTAGCTTTTGAATGTGTTTGCTCTTGCCTCTCTAGTTCTTTTAATTGTGATGTTAGAGTGTCAATTTTAGATCTTTCCTGCTTTCTCTTGTGGGCATTTAGTGCTATAAATTTCCCTCTACACACTGCTTTAAATGTGTCCCAGAGATTCTGGTATGTTGTATCTTTGTTCTCATTGGTTTCAAAGAACATCTTTATTTCCGCTTTCATTTCGTTATGTACCCAGTAGTCATTCAGGAGCAGGTTGTTCAGTTTCCATGTAGTTGAGCGGTTTTGATTGAGTTTCTTAGTCCTGAGTTCTAGTTTGATTGCACTGTGGTCTGAGAGACAGTTTGTTATAATTTCTGTTCTTTTACATTTGCTGAGGAGTGCTTTACTTCCAATTATGTGGTCAATTTTGGAATAAGTGCGATGTGGTGCTGAGAAGAATGTATATTCTGTTGATTTGGGGTGGAGAGTTCTATAGATGTCTATTAGGTCCGCTTGGTGCAGAGATGAGTTCAATTCCTGGATATCCTTGTTAACTTTCTGTCTCGTTGATCTGTCTAATGTTGACAGCGGAGTGTTGAAGTCTCCCATTATTATTGTATGGGAGTCTAAGTCTCTTTGTAAGTCTCTAAGGACTTGCTTTATGAATCTGGGTGCTCCTGTATTGGGTGCATATATATTTAGGAGAGTTAGCTCTTCCTGTTGAATTGATCCCTTTACCATTATGTAATGGCCTTCTTTGTCTCTTTTGATCTTGGATGGTTTAAAGTCTGTTTTATCAGAGACAAGGATTGCAACCCCTGCTTTTTTTTGTTCTCCATTTGCTTGGTAGATCTTCCTCCATCCCTTTATTTTGAGCCTATGTATGTCTCTGCATGTGAGATGGGTCTCCTGAATACAGCAGACTGATGGGTCTTGACTCTTTATCCAGTTTGCCAGTCTGTGTCTTTTAATTGGAGCATTTAGTCCATTGACATTTAAGGTTAATATTGTTATGTGTGAACTTGATCCTGCCATTATGATATTAACTGGTTATTTTGCTCGTTAGTCGATGCAGTTTCTTCCTAGCCTCGATGGTCTTTACATTTTGGCATGTTTTTGTGATGGCTGGTACCGGTTGTTCCTTTCCATGTTTAGGGCTTCCTTCAGGGTCTCTTGTAAGGCAGGCCTGGTGGTGACAAAATCTCTAAGCATTTGCTTATCTGTAAAGGATTTTATTTCTCCTTCACTTATGAAACTTAGTTTGGCTGGATATGAAATTCTGGGTTTAAAATTCTTTTCTTTAAGAACGTTGAATATTGGCCCCCACTCTCTTCTGGCTTGTAGAGTTTCTGCCGAGAGATCTGCTGTTAGTCTGATGGGCTTCCCTTTGTGGGTAACCCGACCTTTCTCTCTGGCTGCCCTTAAGATTTTTTCCTTCATTTCAACTTTGGTGAATCTGGCAATGATGTGCCTTGGAGTTGCTCTTCTGGAGGAGTATCTTTGTGGCGTTCTCTGTATTTCCTGAATTTGAATGTTGGCCTGCCCTACTAGGTTGGGGAAGTTCTCCTGGATGATATCCTGAAGAGTGTTTTCCAACTTGGTTCCATTTTCCCCCTCACTTTCAGGCACCCCAATCAGACGTAGATTTGGTCTTTTTACGTAATCCCATACTTCTTGCAGGCTTTGCTCATTTCTTTTTCTTCTTTTTTCTTTTGGTTTCTCTTCTCGCTTCATTTCATTCATTTGATCTTCAATCGCTGATACTCTTTCTTCCAGTTGATCGAGTCGGTTACTGAAGCTTGTGCATTTGTCACGTATTTCTCGTGTCATGGTTTTCATCTCTGTCATTTCATTTATGATCTTCTCTGCATTAATTAGTCTAGCTGTCAATTCTTCCACTCTTTTTTCAAGATTTTTAGTTTCTTTGCGCTGGGTACGTAATTCCTCCTTTAGCTCTGATAAGTTTGATGGACTGAAGCCTTCTTCTCTCCTCTCGTCCAAGTCATTCTCTGACCAGCTTTGATCCATTGCTGGCGATGGGCTGCGCTCCTTCGCAGGGGGAGATGCGCTCTTATTTTTTGAATTTCCAGCTTTTCTGCCCTGCTTCTTCCCCATCTTTGTGGTTTTATCTGTCTCTGGTCTTTGATGGTGGTGACTTACTGATGGGGTTTTGGTATAGGTGTCCTTCCTGTTTGATAGTTTTCCTTCTGACAGTCAGAAGGACTGTCTGTTGGTCTGTTGGAGATTGCTTGAGGTCCACTCCAGACCCTGTTTGCCTGGGTATCAGCAGCAGAGGTTGCCGAAGATAGAATATTGCTGAACAGCGAGTGTACCTGTCTGATTCTTCATTTGGAAGTTTCCTCTCAGGGGTGTACTCCACCCTGTGAGGTGTGGGGTGTCAGACTGCCCCTAGTGGGGGATTTCTCCCAGCTAGGCTACTCAGGGGTCAGAGACACACCTGAGCAGGCAGTCTGTCCGTTCTCAGATCTCAACCTCCGCGTTGGGAGATCCACGGCTCTCCCCAAAGCTGTCAGACAAAGTCGTTCGCGTCTGCACCGGCTCCCGCTACTTCCCCTGTTGGTCTTCAGCTGTGCGCTGTCCCCCGAGGTGGAGACTACAGAGACAGGCAGGCTTCCTTGAGCTGCTGTGAGCTCCACCCAGTTCGAGCTTCCCAGCGGCTTTGTTTACCTAGTTAAGCCTCAGCAATGGCGGGCGCCCCTCCCCCAGCCTCGCTGCTGCCTTGCGGATAGATCGCGGCAGACTGCTGTGTTAGCAGTGAGGGAGGCTTCGTGGGCGTGGGACCCTCCCGGCCAGGATTGGGATATATTCTCCTGGTGTGCCTGTATGCTTACAGCGCAGTATTGGGGTGGGAGTTACCCGATTTTCCAGGTGTTGTGTGTCTCAGTTCCCCTGGCTAGGAAAACGGATCCCCTTCCCCTTGCCGCTCCAGGTGAGGGTGATGCCTCGCCCTGCTTCAGCTCTCGCTGGTCAGGCTGCAGCAGCTGACCAGCATCGATTGTCCGGCACTCCCTAGTGAGATGACCCCAGTACCTCAGTTGAAAATGCAGAAATCACCGGTCTTCTGTGTCGCTCGCGCTGGGAGTTGGAGACTGGAGCTGTTCCTATTCGGCCATCTTGCTCCGCCCTCCTAAACTTTTCTCTTAGTATTTCTTTTGCTGTATTCTGTAGGTTTTGGTATATTGTGTCTCCATATTCATTTGTTTCAATATTTTTTCCAATTTCCCTCTTAATTTCTTCATTGACTCCTGGTCATTTAGAAATATATTATTTAATTTCCATGTGTTTGTATAGTTACTGAAATTCCTCTTGTTGTTGATTTCTACTGTGAAGTAACTCAGGAATGAAAAACCAAACATTGCATGTTCTCACTCATAAGTGGGAGCTAAGCTATGAGGATGCAAAGTCGTAAAGCAACATAATGGACTTTGGGGACTCAAGGGGAAAGTGTGGGAAGAGGATGAAGGATAAAAGACTATAAATTGGATTCAGTGTATGCTGCTCGGGTGATGGGTGCACCAAAATCTCACAAATCATCACTAAAGAAGTTACTCATGTAACTAAATACCACCTGTTCCCCAAAAAAACCTATGGAAATAAAAAATAAATAATAATAATAATAATTTCCTTTGGATATATACCCAGAAGTGGGATTGTTGGATCCATATGGCAGTATGGTATTTTTGACTTTTTAAGGAACTTTCATAGTGTTTTCTTGGCGACTTCATCAGTTTACAATCCCACCAACAGCTTACAAGTGTTCCCTTTCCTCTACAGCTTTACTAATGCTTTATCTTTTTGATAGTGGGCATTCTGACAGGTGTGAGGTGATATCTCCATGGTTTTGATTTGCATTTCCCTGATTATTAGTGATATTGAACACCTTTTCTACATAACTGTTGACCATTTGCATGTCTTCTTATAGGAAATATTTGTTTAGGTTTTTAGCCCATTTTTTGATTTTTTTTTTTTTTTTTTTTTTTGCTATTGAGTTATTTGCAGTTTCTTATATATTTTAGATGTTAACCTCTTATCATATATATCATTTGGAAATATTTTCTCCCGTTCCATAGGTTGCCTTTTCAACCTGTTGATTGTTTCCTTTGCGATTGTTAGGTTAATATTCGTTTTTATTAATGTTTTCTGAATACACACACAAGGTTTTAAGATCAGAGGCAGATTTCTTTTTCACTCACAAAAAGATCAACAAGTGAAGTAACACTGCAGCATTGGTTCCCACACCCAGCATGCCTTCAGAGTGCCATGTGAGTGCCAGATAGAATAAATGTCCTACACAAGTGGTGGGTCACTCTATAAGTGAGATACAACAAAATGGATTTCTTTTGTTTCTAGAAAACGAAGACATCACTCTCCCTCCTCGCCTTCTGAGTATCCTTGGAGATCAGATGGAAGGATCTTTACCCTAACCCTTTGGTATGAAAGTAAACCTCTGAGGAAAAAGATGAGCCTAGTGTCTCCATTTTGACAACTCAGAGATGTCTACTCTGAGTTGACATCTCTTACTGCCAGAATTAGGTCAATCTTTTTGGAATGTTTTCATTATTTGATCAGTCACAAATTGCCTTCTAAGCTTGCTCTCAGGCCAGGAAACACATTTTTGTAAAATTTATTCAGAAAGCCCTAACTGTGGAAACATATTCTCCACAATCTTACAACTTTATAATAAATGGGTGAAGATAATATCACTTGAACTCACAGATCAATCTTACAACACACAAAAAAACAGATAACCAGACAGTATATCCATTATGATATGATATATTAATAATAGGAAGCTCACAGTGCTGCCTTTGAAGTAGTCTTGTCAAATAATCAACTTAATCTAATCGAGCCTCGAGACCCAACTATCAGTTTAAAAGAAGTATAGAAAAGAACATGTTAAATGATGCCACAGGAATGCAATCAGCCAAAGCCAGAATCTGGGAAATTCTACAATATAAAGGACTTACTTTCTATGATAATCAAGTTGCAAGAAGAATGGAGGGAGCAGAAATTTAGAAATTAAAAGAGACTTAAAAGACCTACCAACAAATTAAGGTATACAGATCTGGTTTTGATTCTGATTCAAACATATCAACTGGGGGGAAAATGGCTATGTATAGACAATAGGGAAATTTGAACATTGGCTGGATATTAGATGACATTAATAAATTACTGTTAATTCTTACAGATATGATAATGGTATTATGGTTCTGTTTTAAAAAATAGAGTTATTGTCTCTATTTGGAAATATTTACAGATGGAAATTATATGATAATTGGGATTTGCTTTAAAATAATAGGGGAGATCCAGAGGAAATGAGGGAGTACAGAAGAAACAAAATTGGCCATATTTTGATCATTGTTGAAGCTGGGTCATGTGTAACTTAGGGTTCACTATTCTATTCTCTCTACTTTTATATGTTTGCAAATATCCATAATAAAATGTTTTTTGTTTAAAAAATAATAAAACAAAAATAATTTGATTCTTAGTTGTTATCTTTAAATTTTGGAATTTTGAACATTTATTTGTAAATGTGTTTAGTTTACAGTTATATTTTGTAAGTTCCCTTCTAAAGATTTGGTGCAAGAAATGTATCTGCCTGAGAAATTGCCTTAAAAAGAATTGGGAAGTTTTTCCTCCTAGCCAAAGTTCTAGCTTTACTATCACAAACCATATCTCATAAAATTCTGGATCAGAACAATTATTTCAACCCTTTACTTACAAAATAGTCTTGAAACTTTAGGTTCAAAGTTTAAGATAAAAAATAAAGGTTGGTTTTGGATACTGGAGGAGTGCCATAGGTTGTTCTGTTTGGAAAGCAGCATGATGAAATGATGAAATCTCTTACCCTGGAATTAAATAACTCCATTTTTGGATTCTAAGTATACTATTTACTGACGATATAATTTCTTTGAGTCACATGTAAAATAAACTAATAATGATTAAATAAGATACTATGTGTAAAATAGTAGCAGAATAGTACAATAAATAGCAACTTTACTTCATTTGCAGTAAAATTTTTGAAGTCTCTAAAATGATGCTATGCTATTTTAGCAAAAGCAAAAAAAGTAAAAATGTAGAAAAATATAACACAAAAATAAAATCTGCCAATAATTAAATAAGGACTTTTTCTCAACTAAATGCTAAAAACAGCTAGAAAATAACTCAAGCATCAAAAATGAAAATGTAGACTTCTTGGCAGGTGACAATGTCTCCATAGATACTTTTGAAGATGAAAACTCCTGTTGAAGATTTCAGGGTTGAGAATCATTAACAGAGCATTTTCTGAGCTCAGAGCAGAGACTAGTGCGTTTAGCAATCTATTAGAGCTGTGCTTCTCATACTTCATCTTGTATCAGAATCACCTGGAGGGCTCATTAAAGCCTAGTGGTTCTAATTCAGCAAATCTTGGTTGCGGGAAGATAATTTGCATTTCTATCAAGGTTCTAGGATGTATGGACATTGCTGGTCCAATGATCACACTTAGAGAATTACTGCTATTGATAAACTAGAGCTTCCATCAGTCAAGCCATTCCCTGAGACAACTATTTGCAGTAGTCAAGGTTTATCATAAATCACATCCTTTTTCTCATCACACTTCCATGAAATTCTCAGACAGGTAGTAGTTACTATCTCTGTTTTTCACATGAGAAAGGTGATCCATCTCGAAATGCACACTTAATATCACTGTTAGAACCTTGACCTGGATCAAGAGAATCATCCTGGGCACCTGAAGCCCTTTAAGACTAAAAATTCCATAGTGTACCCAGCCACCATTTTAATAGTGAAAATTTATTAACACAAATCTCTGAGTTTTATATGTAAGTCAAGAAGATGGAAAAAATGGAGATTTTGAAAAATTGTAAGCACACTGAAAGCAGGGACAAAATTTATTTCTAGGAAGCACTTAGTTGCATGCCTGGTTTAAATTAGAAATTTAATATTTTTAAAAATAAATAGGATAAGCACTTACTTGCTTTAGATTATTGAAATCCCCTTTATTTTTGTGCTGTCTCCGGTTCTATAATGTGATACTTCAATGTGAGACACATTTGGAATGCCAGAGAAACAAATTTAATTCTAGTATGTCCCTTAAGGGAAGCCAACAACAGATTAGGAAAAATGAATTTTAATAACTCAAAACATATTGTACTATACAAGTCATTTTACTATATATTTTAGGGATAGTACAGTATACTATACTGTCCTTATTTAATTATTGGTAGATTTTACTTTTGTGTTATATTTTTCTATATTTTTACTTTTTTTGCTTTTGCTAAAATAGCATAGCATGATTTCAGATATTTCAAAAATTTTACTGCAAATGTAAGTAAAGATGCTATTTATTGTACTATTCTGCTATATAGCACAGTATACTATAATGTCCCTATAATGACTACAGAAAAGTCATTTTACTATACTTGTAATTTTACAAATAATTAAGTTCATTCAAACCAAAGCTCTTTGTCCTCAAAAACAGCTTTCCTGGGGGAAAATTATTGCAATTCTATTAGATGTTTTGGTATTAATTATTGACATTATTATGTTAATATACACTTAAATTTCTGGTATGTATACTTATCTACCCAGAAATTTATTCAAAAAAAAATTTAAAGAGCCACCTGGCAGGTTTGTGTCACTGAATTTGGATAGAAACAGACACTCAAGAGGCTGAGGTGCGAGGATCACTTGAGCGGATCCCCATCACTTAAAAAATAATCAATTAACTAATTTAATTAAAAGTCACTTGACCTTTATGTTGGTTTTCTCTCTAATCAACGTGTGCCAAAACCATGCAAAAAGAAAAAAAGCCAGTTATTCTAAACTACATTGATAATGCACTGAAAAAAAAAATCTCAATGTTTCTAATAATTGATGAATCAGAACATGTTTTATCCTAAAATATACAGTTCATTATAAAATATTTCTAAGAACATAGTGATTTTTAAAAAGATGCATTATTATTTTAAACTGCTGTCATAAAATGAAAGATTACTCAAGCTTGTTAGCAAAAAACATTAATCTGTAAACCAGCAGCCATTTCAAACAATTATTGATACAAGCATAAACCTATTATCTACAGGGCTACTATATTGTATGAGCAGAAAACACAGAGAAGACACAGTAACTAAAATGCATCAACTGAATAAAGGAGTCATGAAGTAAGTCTGTATCCTTTCAGAACAATGGTCAAGATACTGTTCATAACTCAGTCTAGTTTACAACACCTTGGATTTATTGAGTGTGGAGTAGGTTACAAACAAAAATATAGCCAAGTAATTAAGGTCATTCACAACCAAAGCTCTCTGTCCATGAAAGCTTCCTTCCTAGGGGAAAATTATTGCAATTCTATTAAATATTTTAGTATTAAGCATTATTTTTATGCTAATATACACTGCACATTTTCTAAAAGAGAAGAAAGCATGTAGCATTTCTGAAATTTATTTGGCCAGTGCATTAGTTCCCTATGGCTGCTATAACAAATTACTGCAGACTTAGTGGCTTGAAGCAATACAGATTTGTTCTTTTACAGTTCCAAAGTCTGAAAAGGGTTGCCTCATGTACAAAACACTATTTGGCAAGATTGTAAAGAAGGTTCCATGAAAAAGAAGACTCTTTTCATGTCAAGGTCACATTCCCTCTGGAGGTTCTAGGGAAAAATCTAGAAGGCTTTTCTATCTTCCACAGGCTTTCTGCATTGCTCGAAGCATGACTTCATCCTCCATCTTCAAGTCAGCAGGATCTTCCAATATCTTTCCTGTCCCTCTGCTTCCATTGTCATACCTCTTACCCAGATCCTTTTGCTTCTCTCTTATAAGGACCCTAGTAAATTGCACTGGGCCCACGCAAATAATCTGCATTAATCTTACCCATCTTTTAATCACATGTGCAAAGTCCCTATAGTCATGTAAGAACATATTCGCAGATTCTGGGAGGTAAAGATGTGGCCGTTTTAGGGAGGCCAACCACAGCCACGGAGTTCTCTTTTTCATGGAACCTTCTTTACAGTCTTGCCAAATAGTGTTTTGTACATGAGATGTGATTAAAAAATGACATCACTTTGGTTCAGAACTCTAAAATGGACTCAGGAAGCCATGTGAAAAAGAACTACCTGCATGACCTGTGTATTAGTCCATTTTCATGCTACTGATAAAGACATACCCAAGACGGGACAATTTATGAAAGAAAGAGGTTTAATTGGACTCACAGTGCCATGTGGCTGGGGAAGCCTCACAATCATGGCAGAAGGTGGGAGGAGCAAATAACACCTTATGTGGATGGTGGCAGGCAATAAACAAAAGAGCTTGTGCAGAGAAACTCCCATTTTTAAACCATCACATCTCGTGAAACCCATTCACTATCATGAGAACAGCATGGAAAAGACAGATCCTCATGACACAGCACCTCCCACCGGGTCCCTCCTACAACACATGGGAATTATGGGAGCTACAAGATGAGATTTTGGTGGGACACAGAGCCAAATCATATCAACCAAAAAAAAAAAAAAAAACCTGAAAAAAATAGGAACTTGCCTTGAACCTTTCAAACTTAGCCAAATTGCAGTGACAACAATATCCTAGAAAACAGCTGAATTTCACCAGTGCTACAACTCCTGAACAGTGACAACCAGTGAACTGTGGACTCATGTTCTAAGACAGACACCTCCATTAATAATAATTCTTTCAAAACAACTTATGTAATCACCTTCAACATTCTTTTATAAATCCTTACACCGTTCCCTCTATTTGGAACTCAATTTGACCTTTGGCCAAATCTGTGTCTCCCAAATTGCAATTCCTAAAATCCCAATAAATGCCTTGTCTTACTGCTTTGCAGTCTGGTCTTTTACCTCTTCTGTGCTGACATGTAGAACAAAGTTTGGAAAACATGTGTTTTTGTAAGAATATGAAAAAGATTCCAGACTGTGGAAACATAAATGAGAAGATGAAGAATGAACTATACTGTAAAAAACAATTTACTGTGGAGAAGTCATAATTGTAGGAGCCCTGTGACTTGTGACTTGAAGCCATTGTGTCAACACAAATGGTCAAATGAAGCAAGGAAAAGTATTAGGACCTTGTTCTAACATGCCTCCAAATTCCTTAAATGCTATATTGAATGCTTCTTAAAATGATTATATAATAATGCAAAAGTGTAATTAATTTATAAAAGATGAATATGAATACCATGATCTGTTGGGTTAGGGAATTCATGCCATGATGTATGGCAATGAGAGGTAATTAGAAGGTTGGTTTTGGAAACTTTATAAGGTTATATGATGTTGACATCAGTTGCAGATCTTATGTTGTGCTAGGTGGAGGCCAGAAAGTAGGAGGAGGAGAAAGTGGAGAAAGAAAAGGAGAAGGAGGAGGAGGGAAAAAGAAAGAGAAGGAGGAGAAATCTTCATTTGATGGAAAGACAGGACAGAATAGTGGTTACCAGCTCATGCTCTAAAGCCATATTACCATGTCATAATCATTGCTTTGCCACCTTAATTGCCCCTTGACTCTTTGACCAGTCTTATCTGTAAAATGAGTACAATAATCTTATCTATGTCATAGTATTTGTGAATATGAAGTGGTTAATTTGGGTGCATTATACAGCATGGACTCAAAACATATTATCTACTATTATTACAGTTGTTCTTGTTTCCCAGGACAAAAGTGAGGGGCTACACAGGCAGGAAAAGATGACCCAGAGCCAAATTGTGAATATGTCTTCTGAATACATCTTCTCTGACAATAAGTGAATAAATGTCTAGCTATTCACCTTCTAGAACAGTGAAATCAAAGAATAATGTAATTTATAAGATAATCCTATTTGACGACATGACTATTCATCCTACATTCATCAATAGAATATAATGAATGCCTTATAGAAAGAAACTCCCTTGTCACATGGTTTGCAAACACTAATGCATTTTGGGATGAGCTCGGAATACTAAAAACTACCCATTTCCAAGCATTCTGATTTACTTTTTCTGGGATGCAAACCTTGGCATTGGTTTTATAAAACCCCTTTGATAATCTAATGTGCAGTAAAGTTTGGGAACTACTGCCTTTGCTTGCTAAAAGATTGTTGACTAATGAGGAAGCAATATCAACTTTGCCAGAGAACAATGTGCTTTCGGTTTGCACTTTACTTTTAAGTTCATACTAATTTTTCATCATTTGAGTTGCTGTAAATATAATATATTGAGTCATATTCAATTACTGGATATTTGAATGCTTTGACCTATAAAAATGACAATTTCATAAGCAATAATTTTGAGTAGGATTTAGGCAGAGCAGCTCTTATCCAGAGTAACCTAAATGTCCATTGATGAATAAAGAAAATGTTATGTATACATAAAAGGGAATATTGTTCAGCTATAAAAAGCTAATCCTATCATATGCTACATCTGTGAACCTTAAGGACATTATGTTAAGTCAAATAAGCCAGTTACAGAAATATAAATACTGCATGATTCCATTTGTATGAGGTATCTAAAGTAGTCAAACTCATAGAAACAGAAAGTAAAATGGTGGTTGCCAGGGGCTGGGGAGAAGCAGAAATTGGGTACTGTTCAATGGATATAGATATAGAGATCCAGTCATACAAGATGAAAAGTTCTAGATATCTAGTGTACAACATTGTGGCTTATACTTAAGAACACTGTACTGTACTGTACACTTAAAACTTTTTCAATAAGGTGTCTTAGGTTTATGTGGTTTTTACCACAATAAAAAATGTCCCTCTTAGTAAGAGACTGTTTTGCTAGTAAACACAGTACTTCCTCCACTTCTTTCATCCAGAATGTCTTCATTTTAAACTTCATTTGCAGAAATCTTATTTAACTTTGGAGTCCAAGTTCCAGTGCTATATTCTCCATCAGTGCCTTATGTTAGAGAATGTGATGAGTTGCCTGTGGAGACAGGATCCCAGGGAAATGACAATAACAAAAGAAAGAAGAAAGAACATGAGCTTCCTCCAGAAATCATCAAAGAGTTAATAAAAAAATCTATTGGGAAAACCAATAAGTAAGAAAGGGTGGAGAGAAGAACTCTTGGAGAATGGGGGAAGTGAGTGGGAATAATGACATCACATTCCACAAATTTTATGGTAACAGTGAAATGCAAGACCAGGTACAGCAGGAGTAAGAAGTGGGAAGCAGAGCCTCAGGCAACACTGAAAAGCTTGGGCATCCAATTGATGGCATTGAGATCAGCTGAAAATAGAGTGTTACATGTACATGTTGGGATAGTGTGTTAAAAGCACAATATTGCTGCAAGCAATTAGATGTTGGAATTAGATTACGCTTACTGCTATTATATTTATATCCAATTCAATTGCGTATAATCAAGTGAACTAGCATAAGCGATTGACATAAGCTATTTTCATGACTTCCTTCTTGGCATGAAAGAAGGAACAAAACAAGCAGATGGTGAACTAACATCATGTGGCACCACTCTCTATTTATGGCCGATCCCTGGTGGCCCCTGTATAACAAAGAACAGTGTGAGGTTTCACAGCACACTCAGAAGAGGAATATCTCACTTGAAAACAAAAGGGAGAATCTAAAGTAGTACTCCCATCACCACCAGACTTTAGCCCTCTTCCCCATAACCCAAAGCTTCCCTTTTCCTGAGTCAGGGAAGAGTAGGCATGAGTCCACTCCTCATGCCCTCCATGTTCTGGGACTCAGAGAGACAACACACCAAATTTTCATTAACAACCTCAGCACAGGTAGTCCCCACTTACTTAAGCACTTTTGTATTTCTGTTTTGATAGTCATTGCCAAAGTTTTGATGGGCTTTGATTAAGGTATCCTGGGGCCTCAGCACAACCAACAATAAAGAGAGAAGGAAGAAGACCCAGGACCAGGACAGTTAAAGGAAAACCAACCCAGCAGCAGGACTGTTCCTGAGGGACAATAGCTACATTAACACATGATAATAAAGTAGGTGACATCAGTGTAGACTTAGACCTGTTGACAACAGCTGATTAGGGAAATTCCAAGTGTGGTTAAAACAAGACAGAATGAGGGGATATACTTGAAGTTACAATGGTAATTTAATATTTCCAGGTCATTAGTATATGAAGATCAGATATCTGGCCAGCAATTTGTAGTGCGTAAAGAGCCATACTCACTGGGGAAAAAGGGGGTTCTAGAGATAGAATTAATGTTAAAATGGTGTAGGTGGGCCAGGCACGCTGGATCATGCCTGTAATTCCAGCACTTTGGGAGGCCAAGACTGGAAGATCACCTGAATTCAGGAGTTTGAGACCAGTCTGGGCAACATGGCAAAACCCTACCTCTACAAAAAATACAAAAGTTAGCCAGGTGTCATGGTGTGCTCCTGTAGTCCCAGCTACTCCAGAGGCTGAAGCAAGAGAGTCCCTTGAGCCCAGGAGGTGGAGATTGCAGTGAGCTGAGATGGTGCCACTGCATTCCAGCCTGAGTGACAGAGCAAGACCCTGTCTCAAAAAATGAAATAAACGAGAAAACAAACATAAATAAACAAGACAAGAAGGTGTAGGTGTTCACCAACACTCAGTGGGAAACAGCAGTACTAGACAGAGAAATGAAAATAGAATCTAGCTGAGGAGACTGACACTTGGAGTACTTTTGTGCCCAGAGTCATCAAAAGTACACTGGATTTGGGGTCTGAGCCTGTGTTTGCCTGTGGAAGGCCTGTTTAAGGCAAGAGGATGTCAGCAACTAAAAACTTTTAGACTACTAGAACATTAAACCAGCAGCTAGAGGTAAAAATACTGAGAGCATAGTCAGCTTTGTGTAACAATTAATATATGTGCTTAACATATTCCTTGTACCAGAGGGTAAACACTTTGCGGGCATGAATAATGCTTAATTTATATAGAATCGCAAGAGAAATGTGTGTTTATTATAAATTTGGAAGATAAAAAGCACAGAAAATTGTGGAAGTTCCTCTATGATAATATCCAGGACTTCTTGATGAATTTATATTGAGTTCCATTCTATAGATACACTTGTTATTTAATTATAATTGGTACACCATTGCCATCTGGCACTTCATGGCTATGCAAAGAACCCTCTCCCGAAAGTGAAAAGTCAGTGGTAATAAATAGCAGCTTGTGTCCACTGTGATGAAATAACATAGTTTCTAGACTTTACTTCTACCATAACACCTTGAATAGAAAAGGAGTAAGACATTAGAATAAAAAAAAAAAAAAGAAAAAGAAAAAAAAAAAAAACCTATCATGATGCATAATGCCAAACAAAGGAATGATGATAAGAAATGTATTGAGGTTTTTAAAGAATTGTTACTCCAATTTGGCTGGTGGTTAAATGATTTGTCAAATGCATTCCATTTTTTTTTTTTTTTTTTTGCCCATGTGATTTTGCTGGTGCAGCTCCTTACTGTCTCAACTTCTTCCTGCCACCATTACCGTGAAAATTCTGCCCATACTTTAGTCTTGATTCAAACGACATTCCTTACATAAGGCTTTCTCTGATCCCAGATCTATGAGTGTCATCTCAGTACTTTTTTTGATGTTCCTTATCCATATGTCAATGTGTCAGTGTCCCCTGGTCTTGGTGTTTGAGCCTCTTCTCTTTCACTTCTTACCTTCATTTCTAAGTGATCTCATCTAGTTTTAAAAGTTTCCACGTCATCTATAATTGGTTAGCTCCATTTTGTCCAACACTGACCTCTCCTCTGATGTAGTCAACTCTCTATATTATACCTACACTTGGATATTAACAGAAATATCAAATTTAACATGAGCAAAACAGAACTTTCACTGTTACTCTCCCAAGTGACGTTCTCTCATACTTCTTTTAAAAAAGACGTGAAAATGAGGCATTATTTTTAATTCTTCTATTTCCATCACACAACATTTCCAACATACTCTGAGCAAGTGTCATCAGCTCTGTCTTACAAATGCAATTGTGAATTAGATGGAACATTTCTCATCTTTCAACCATCACCTGAGCCTAAGCAACTATTTTCTCTAGGCTAGATCTCAGCAAGAGCCTTCTCACAGATAATCTGGATTCCACTTCTTTATGAGACTTTTCCACAGAGCACCTGGAATAATTCTTTCAAAATTAAACTATGTGAGTTTATGGATATGTTCACTTCCTTTATTGTAGCAAACATTTCACTCTCTACATGTATCTAAATATCATGTTGTATATCTTAAATATATACAATATTTTAAAAAGCCATCCAACCACAAGTCCCTTACAGTAGCCTATAAAGTCACATACTCTTTATTTTTGGGGCTGCCTTCAAAATTTGACTTCTAACATCCACCCACCAATCCATTTATCTCCCTGTGGATATGCCTTCTTCATGTCCTTTGAGTATCCAGGCTTACAATCCCTTTGGTCCTTTCAACTGTTGCTCTTTTTCCTGGAATGCTCTTCCTTAATATCCTCCTGTGGCTGGCGATCTCATTTCATTAGGTCTCTGTCACACAGTCCTATCTTCTGAGAGTACTTTCTTTACCGCACTTCCCAAAAGACCTTCCTGACTATATTGTTATTTTTTGTTCCTTTATCCTAGTTCACTTGCCTCCATATGATTTATATCCATCTTCCAAAATACTATATATGAATTTATTAATTAATCTGTGTATTATTTTAACCGTTTTTAAATATTAGCTCCATTGGGGTAAGATCTTTGCCTTGCTTGCTGTTACATCCTCAACATCTAGCGTAATGACAGGCACCCTAACCCTAACCCTGTGGTAGGCACAGGGTAGGCATTCAATAAATATTTGTTAAATACATAAATTGAATGTAATAAAATTTTCTTTGAAATCTATTCATGGTATTTTTATTTTTTAGAGGTATTTAAGTATACATTTAATCTTCCCTGGAATGCTATAAGGTTCTTGGGGGAAAAAACAGTATCCAACTATATACTCTGTTAATCGAGACTATATCTTTTCATTTAGTAATACAGAAAAAAACATTTTTACTAAATTAATTAAAGATGAATGAAAGTTGTGCTTGGAAGTTTCACATTTTAGGCTAAGAAGATTAAGAGCTGAAAAGTAATCAGTGTTGAGAAATTTTTACAGGTTCTAGGAGAAATACATAGCTACCTGATACGTCAATTAATAAATGCCATCTTCTTAAAAATACAGAGAATAACTGAAATACTTAAGTAATTACTGCTATAGTAAGCCTGTGATATAGAAAGAATTGGAGATGAGGAAAAAGTAAATACAAGAGATCAATTTAGAAACTATTACAATAGGCTTGATGAAAAGTCATGGAACTCAAATTAGGGGCAAAGCCAATGAGATTAGAGACAGACAGAGTTGTAACAGGACCTTTAGAGGTTTAGTTAATAATACTTAATCAACTTGGTCACAAATTAGAGAGGAAGGTCATGGAAACAACAGGAATCAAAGCAACCTTACAGTTTTGTACCTAAATAAGAGAGGGCAGTAAGGCAAATAAACATTTAAAAGTTAAGAGGAAGCAACAATTCGAAAAGAAAAATTAATTCAGTTCAGGCATTTTGGATCAGAAAAAAAAAGAGATAAATGCATAAATACAAGTATGGGAAGAAAAGGAGAGATGACTGTTGTGCCAAGGACTACAATTCCATTTCTAAAATGATTATCCAGGTTTAAAAAGTGAGAGACATGATGGGTAGATGTTGACCCGAGTTCTAAGAGGTAGAAGTGAAAAACAGAGTGTTCCGAAATAAAGGAAACACTTAATGATCACCATATTGTACCTTACATAAAGAGCCAAAGCTAAGTGGTTTAGAAACTGAAGAATCTATCACAATGCAGTTTTCCTGTGTTGGACTTCAGTTTAATTGAATATTGTGCTGTTTTTTTGCTGTCATAAAGAAATTATGACCTAGGTAATATTAAATTCTGAAAATCTTGTCTTTAAAAAGGAAAGAAAAAAACACTGATCCATGTTTTAAAAGAAAGTATAAAGAAAATCAAATTAATTTTAGAGTCATTAAAATGAAATTCAGAATACTTGAGTTGCCAAGTTTATGTTATAAAGTAAAAATATGTCTAAAATCAAACAATGTTGACATTCCCTAAAAATGTATATTTATATAAATAATTTGAAGATTCACCCCAAAAACATGTTTTTTCTTTTTGAGGATGATAAATCATTTAAATCTATGTTATCATAGAGAATTCATTTGGAATACAGTGCATCAAGCTCCCTCTGTCTCTTTAGAGCTTTAATAAGAACCTTGCGATGCGGAGTTATAAATTTTTTGCTTTATGTAGCCTCCATCTTATGGCTGACTCCTCTATAATATGATTCTGCAACTGAAATTAATGTAACAATAAGCATGCATCTTCAATTTTATTTTTGCTAAATCTCATGTGTTTTAATTTGGCAGATAATGAATCAATTTTGTGCATGTTGTTTTATTATGCATATAAAAAGTCTTGGATAATCATTGCTGTATCTTTAAGTATTCTATTCTCATCTCATCGATTGCTTCCACTTCAGTTTAGAAAATTTGCTAAATACTTGTCATTTTCAAGTACATTCTGGACAAAACTGCAGAATAGACAAAATTTTCTTTTCTAACTTTTTGCACATTTTAGTGTTCATCTCACTCCAGGAACATTACGTCCTTCAGTTGCATATTACATGACTGTGTCTTCACTGTCTGAAGAACTTTAAGTGTGCTTGCTGCACCCACAAACTGTGGACAGATTTACATTATATGCTCTCAAGTGCCTATACTTTCACCAGAAATTTTTCTAGTCTATACTCTCTTTTGCCTCTGCCAGTAGTCTCTTTCCACTGCCTAAGACTTGCCTTCAAATGTGAAGAGTAATGGCCCCTATTAGTACATTTTTATTTTGGCAGACTCCCTTGTCTGACATCGAGTTTTTAAAATGTAATCCTTTTGTGAGCAAAAGTCATTCTGACAATTTGCAATTGCACAAAGCTATGTGTACCTTCATAGCTAATACACCTTACCTACTGTGAGGTTCCAATAATCCTCAAATAATCCCTTATTATAATTTACAAATACTAAGCACTGTGGAATTATATTTTAAATTGCTATGATTTTCATGGTAACCTTCTCAATCAGCCTATGCTAGGTCACTCTGTCCTTGCACCTGAAAGATATCTTTGGACATCAAGAAGATAGCATGCATTAAAAGAATCAATAAAAATAGATAATTCAGAAGAGGCCAGCAAAATGTTACCTTCATAACTCTGCTCTCTCACTTCATAAAGCTAAAACTGGAAGCTAGGCATGTCATTAATTTTTGTACAGATTATAGTACATGTAAACATGTGCTACATAGCAACATAGTGTCAGGTCCTCCTTTTTTCCCCTTAGTAGATAAATTGGGGAAATTTACAAGTCTTTACACATTTGTTTGTGTGTGATTTGTGAACAAAAAGTACTCACAAAAATTACCAAATCTATTGTTTTTCAGATTCATCATTCAGAAACTGTTTATAGACTTAAAATATATATTTAAAGTTTCTTAAGAAACTTATGGTTTCTTGATATGTTTTGAGCAACTGGAACAGGACTTATAATGAAAGACATCTTTCAACCTTGCCACCTCTTACTCCCATGAACACAATAATAAGTGGCATAAGTTTACACAGTCAGGTAAAAATGTCTCCATGAAACCATCCTTATGACCTAAATACAGCCTCACTGCATTAACTAATCAGGGAACATGCTGATAACAGCAACAACAAAGTTTTCCTTACACCTGGCAAATCAACATTGACCAACTTGTTCCTAGGTATACCTACTGCACCCAGAAGCCAAATTATAACTAGATTGTCTACGTCTGAATCATAAAAAGCCTTAATATACAGTAGTAGGAACTTCTAGTCACTTTTGTGAGCTTGATGGAAATACCATCTCAAAAATATCTTTAATTAGTTCCCACATTGATGGTAAGTTCAGGAACCAAGGTAAAAAATTCTCAGAAACAGAATCCCCAGAGTATGACTTGATGAAAAGGTTTTAGAATTTTCTTCACACACATACACAAAATAAATAAATAAATATGTTACAATATGATCTCCAGATAAAAGAACAAACACTTTTTAAAATTTAATAATAGCTGTGGGTCCTGAAATTAAGCACAGCAGGAAATGAGGGTTACGGACTTCAAAAGACATTGCACACTCTTTTTAAAGTTCAGTTCGCATATTTCTGTCTAAACTCTAACACTTTTGTGTAACTGCAAACACAGCATGAAGGTAACATGGAGTCTCTATGAAATTACAGCAGGCAGACAATGCTAAGAAAAAAAAAAAAACCTGTGCGTTCTTGGAATTTAATCTTATTTCATTTGATTAAGAATTATAATATAAAAATCAGTGTAAGGTCTCTGATTAATTAAGTAATAAAAATTTCTGTGTGATGGAGCTAGTGATCCAGTGATGGTGCTACATAAACGATGTACTTTATCAGCAAATATTTTATTAATCATTCCATAAGCGGCAGGCAATATCCCAAGTGCAAAGGATATAGCATGAATAAAACAATTAAGATGCATGTCTTTATGGAGCTTAACATTCTAATTTAGGAGAATAGGAAATAAGTTGCATAAGATGTGTGTATTCCAGAAAATGGAGATTACTGTGGAGAACAATAAAATGTAGGAGAGGGGAAAAAATATTGAGGAGAGTAGTAGGTTTACAGTTTTCAATATCATTTCCAGAGTTGGCTTCATGAGAAAGGGAAACTGAACAAAGATTGAAACCATGCAGATGTTTGTGAAACAGGGAAAGGAAGTAGGCAGTGGAAAGCCTTGAGGCTTGAGGTATGACTAGGAAGAGCAAGGAACTGGTAGAACTTACGGGGGTGGGTAAAAATGTGTGGAGAATAAGAGATAAGAGCCTGGTGAGCCATTTAGTAGATACCAGCTTTTACTCTGAGTGAAATGTAAGGAAAGATGTGGTTTCATCGATGATTTCAAGAAACACTTTCCTTGTTTGGCTAAGAATAGACAGAAAGCAAGGGCAGAGACAAAAATCACTTAGGAGGATACTAGGGCAAGAGAATACGGTGGCTTGTACCAGGATTTCAGCAATGTAGGTGGTAATAAGTAGTCATATTCTGGGTATATTTGGAATATAGAGGCAAAAATGACTTGCCAACAGAATGGTTGTGGGATGTGAAAGAGAGGAAGAAATCAAGGAGGACTCTAAGCTTTTTTTTTTTTTTTTTTTTTTTTTTTTAACCTGAGTAACCTGGGAATTCACTCTTTAAATTGATAAAACTGTGATTTAAAGGGAAAAAAGTGCACTGAAGCAGAGTTAGAAGTAGAGGGGAGAGCAAGTGTTTGGACTGGGACATATGATGCTTGTCATAACTATTACACAGCTAGTTGTTGGTGTTGAATGAGAAGACCCTCAGGTGTGAAATATAAACTTGGATGTCACCAGAATATAGAGTTTTTAAAAGCAAGCCACCGGATGCAGTCACCAAGGTGTGAATGCAGAGGGCAAATAGAAGGGCTCCTAGTATTGAGCCCTGGGGCACATCAACATTGAGAGGTTGAAGAAAAGAGAAGGGACAAGCAAGGAAACTGAAAAGGTGATTAATGAGGTAAGAGAAAAAGTGCAAGCGTGACTTGAGTCTTGGAAGCCAGGTGAAGAAAATATTTCAAGGAGAAAATACAGATCAATTCTCTCTAAAAATGTTGATATGTCAGTTAGAGGGTCATTGGATATAACACTAAATCACTGATGACCTCTGTAAGAATCGTTTCAGCAGAGTTGTGAGAGAGTGAGTTGGTTCAGGAGAAAATAGACAGGAGGAAGAGTCAGACAAAAATTAGAGAAGTTTTGCTATAGAGAAGTAAGAGTAATGAGAGGGTAACTAGACATAAATGATGTGGAATCAAGAAAAACCTTTGCTTTGTTTTAAGATGGGAGAAATTATAGCATGTTTGTATGCTGACAGAAATGATCCTGTTGAAAGCAGTCTTAAAAGGTAATCTAATAAGAATTATCTGATATGTTCTAATAAATTATATACTCTTTTATAGAAGCCTGAGCCACTAAACTTCAATTGCTAATGAAGAAGAAAAACTTTTAACACATTTACAAAAAGAAATTGAGAACATAAATGGCCCATGGCTATATCTCACAATTTTTCAGTGTGTCTACTCAAATATTCATCATCGTTGACCATCATTTTGCCAAAAAATTTTCACAATTTCAATTATCACCATCAACAACTTGACTGAAAAACATTCTTTGGAAAAATTCTTTCCAAATAATTGATATATTTATAAAGATCTATGTGATAGATGTTCTGATTGGGGGCCTTCTCTAAGACTGTAATTTCTGGGAAAAGGACCTGTGATCTTTTCAGAGATACGTGTTACTAAAGAAATGCAGGTATAGAGGCAGGGGTCACCTTGGGCAATTGATTCTCAATTCTGGGTGAAGAATAGAATCACATGAGAAGCTTTTTAAAATGCTGATGCCCTAGATTCATCCTCAGAAATTCTGAGGTTTAGTTGATTTTAGATAAGGCCCAACCATCTGAATTTTTTTTTTATTTTTTTATATTTTTTTATACTTTAAGTTCTAGGGTACATGTGCATAATGTGCAGGTTTGTTACATATGTATACTTGTGCCATGTTGGTGTGCTGCACCCATCAACTCGTCAGCACCCATCAACTCGTCATTTATATCAGGTATAACTCCCAATGCAATCCCTCCCCCCTCCCCCCTCCCCATGATAGGCCCCGGTGTGTGATGTTCCCCTTCCGCAGTCCAAGTGATCTCATTGTTTAGTTCCCACCTATGAGTGAGAACATGCGGTGTTTGGTTTTCTGTTCTTGTGATAGTTTGCTAAGAATGATGGTTTCCAGCTGCATCCATGTCCCTAAAAAGGACTCAAACTCATCCTTTTTCATGGCTGCATAATATTCCATGGTGTATATGTGCCACATTTTCTTAATCCAGTCTGTCACTGATGGACATTTGGGTTGATTCCAAGTCTTTGCTATTGTGAATAGTGCCTCAATAAACATACGTGTGCATGTGTCTTTATAGCAGCATGATTTATAATCCTTTGGGTATATACCCAGTAGTGGGATGGCTGGGTCATATGGTACATCTAGTTCTAGATCCTTGAGGAATTGCCATACTGTTTTCCATAATGTGAACTAGTTTACAATCCCACCAACAGTGTAAAAGTGTTCCTATTTCTCCACATCCTCTCCAACACCTGTTGTTTCCTGACTTTTTAGTGATTGCCATTCTAACTGGTGTGAGATGGTATCTCATTGTGGTTTTGATTTGCATTTCTCTGATGGCAAGTGATGATGAGCATTTTTTCATGTGTCTGTTGGCTGTATGAATGTCTTCTTTTGAGAAATGTCTGTTCATATCCTTTGCCCACTTTTTGATGGGGTTGTTCGTTTTTTTCTTGTATATTTGTTTGAGTTATTTGTAGATTCTGGATATTAGCCCTTTGTCAGATGAGTAGATTGCAAACATTTTCTCCCATTCTGTAGGCTGCCTGTTCACTCTGATGGTAGTTTCTTTTGCTGTGCAGAAGCTCTTTAGTTTAATTAGATCCCATTTGTCAATTTCGGCTTTTGCTGCCATTGCTTTTGGTGTTTTAGACGTGAAGTCCTTGCCCATGCCTATGTCCTGAATGGTATTACCTAGGTTTTCTTCTAGGGTTTTTATGATATTAGGTCTAACATTTAAGTCTCTAATCCATCTTGAATTAATTTTCGTATAAGGAGTAAGGAAAGGATCCAGTTTCAGCTTTCTACTTATGGCTAGCCAATTTTCCCAGCACCATTTATTAAATAGGGAATCCTTTCCCCATTTCTTGTTTCTCTCAGGTTTGTCAAAGATCAGATGGCTGTAGATGTGTGGTATTATTTCTGAGGACTCTGTTCTGTTCCATTGGTCTATGTCTGTGTTTCGGTACCAGTACCATGCTGTTTTGGTTACTGTAGTCTTGTAGTATAGTTTGAAGTCAGGTAGCGTGACGCCTCCAGCTTTGTCCTATTGACTTAGGATTGTCTTGGCAATGCGGGCTCTTTTTTGGTTCCATATGAACTTTAAAGCAGTTTTTTCCAATTCTGTGAAGAAACTCATTGGTAGCTTGATGGGAATGGCATTGAATCTATAAATAACCTTGGGCAGTATGGCCATTTTCACAATATTGATTCTTCCTATCCATGAGCATGGTATGTTCTTCCATTTGTTTGTGTCCTCTTTTATTTCACTGAGCAGTAGTTTGTAGTTCTCCTTGAAGAGGTCCTTTACATCCCTTGTGAGTTGGATTCCTAGGTATTTTATTCTCTTTGAAGCAATTGTGAATGGAAATTCATTCATGATTTGGCTCTCTGTTTGTCTGTTACTGGTGTATAAGAATGCTTGTGATTTCTGCACATTAATTTTGTATCCTGAGACTTTGCTGACCCAGCGCAAAGAAACTAAAAATCTTGAAAAAAGAGTGGAAGAATTGACAGCTGGACCAGATGGAGTCACAGCTGAATTCTACCAGAGGTACAAGGAGGAGCTGGTACCATTCCTTCTGAAACTATTCCAATCAATAGAAAAAGAGGGAATCCTCCCTAACTCATTTTATGAGGCCAACATCATCCTGATACCAAAGCCTGGCAGAGAAACACAACAAAAAAAGAGAATTTTAGACCAATATCCCTGATGAACATCGATGCAAAAATCCTCAATAAAATACTGGCAAACCGGATTCAGCAGCACGTCCAAAAGCTTATCCACCATGATCAAGTGGGCTTCATCCCTGGGATGCAAGGCTGGTTCAACATTCGCAAATCAATAAACGTAATCCAGCATATAAACAGAAGTAAAGACAAGAACCACATGATTATCTCAATAGATGCAGAAAAGGCCTTTGACAAAATTCAACAGCCCTTCATGCTAAAAATGCTCAATAAATTCGGTATTGATGGAACGTACCTCAAAATAATAAGAGCTATTTATGACAAACCCACAGCCAATATCATACTGAATGGGCAAAAACTGGAAAAATTCCCTTTGAAAACTGGCACAAGACAGGGATGCCCTCTCTCACCACTCCTATTCAACATAGTCTTGGAAGTTCTGGCTAGGGCAATCAGGCAAGAGAAAGAAATAAAAGGTATCCAGTTAGGAAAAGAAGAAGTCATATTGTCCCTGTTTGCAGATGACATGATTGTATATTTAGAAAACCCCATTGTCTCAGCCCAAAATCTCCTTAAGCTGATAAGCAACTTCAGCATCTGAATTTTTAACAGTTCTTTAGTGGATTGTCATGAACAGTACTTAAATTCTTGGCACATATCTTTAAGAGTCATAAACCGTCAGTGTCTAAGTTCTGAGGGTTTAGTGGCAGGGAATAAAGAAACACTGGGACTGACCTTCAAGTCCTCTCAAGAGGCAGTGGTGTGATAGGGGTCTGGCTCAACAATAATATTTATCTTGATAAAAGACTTACGGATCTACCTTAACCAAGCTTGTGTTTATCTAAATTATCTAACAACTCTGTTCCTCATCTCTCTCAAGTTTTTACAAATCTAACTTAAAGATTTGATTGAAGGGCTAACTTATGGACTTAGACTATTAAAGAATATCTATCTAGACTATGGTTAGAAAGTAAATTTTACTCATATTACCTCATTAAGCAAAACCCAAAACACAGACATAAGGCACCCTTGGAGTTCTATGATCTTGCATATAAATGGTACGCTTCAATTTCCTGTTTCTTTTCCTATATTACGATAACTTGTTCTTGGTCTCCTTTAAACTACTGTTTTTCATTTACCTCTTTTTGGTTTCTGCATTTATTTTTACCCTTCTCTAACTTTCTCTTCATTTCGTAGTATTTTATTTCACTTTTTTTTTTAAACATTATTGGCAATAGATGGAACACAGAAATGGAAAGGAAGTTAATCCAAGGAATGTAAAATATTGGGAGTTCTTTATAATTATTTAGAAAGCATTTCATACAGAAGGGGTGCTACAAAGTGTGTGTCAGAGCAATAAAGCCCAGAAAATAACTTCCAAAGCAATTCTACCACTTACCCAAAATAAAGAATCCAAGAAATGGAAAATCACATATACAAAATAATTATATACATTTTTAAATGTATAAGTTATTTATTTCATAGAGAATCTTATTGCCTGGCTATATTTTAAAAATGAAATAATGGTTCTACTGCATTTTAAGGCAACACTATCCTCTTGGAGGAGTAATATATATAATACATTCACAATATAATCAACCTAAAGGGTCTTTTGGATACAGTGCATATATGAACAAGAATCTGTAAAAGAAATTGAGACTAAAGAGGAAAATCATGCATTGTTACCATGTACTGTGCCTAGCTCTCCATCCTGTGCACAAATTAATTTAGTACTTACTAAACATTATAAAATAAATGAAGTGCTACAATAATTCTTAAAGACTTCAGATCAAACTACTCTTTAAAATCTGTTTTCACTCTCTATATAACCATATCTCTATGATAAGTCAGCCCTTTATCAAAATCAGTGAGAATTATGGCAAAAATGCCAGATATCTGTAATATGATTTAATTTCATTAAAATAACTTCAATAAACCATTTGTATACTAGAAATCATAGACACTAGCTCATTTAGGATAAATTCAAACAATATAAAAATGTTGCTAGGAGATAGAAAAAAATTAGATTTGAGTTCAGCAAAGGAAAATGTCTTCACGATTCCAATTGAGATAATCATTTCATTCTTCACTAACACTCTTTGGATGTTACCCCGAAATTATGAAAAGAAACATAGTTAATCAACTACGAATGTTAGAATGTTAGTCAATTGTTTTTCATTTATAATAATTTGATCAATATTTCAATGGTAAATAGATTTTCAGAATTTCAGTCTCCCTATAAAAATTTTGTAACCATTTGCATTTCAGCCTTAAACAACATGGTTCATTGCCCTATTTTATTTGTGTAAAGTTATTTTGATGCCTAATACAAAATATCTTACTCTCTAATAGAAAGGATTCTATAACAGGTATGAATTTGAATTCATACATTCATTTTTTCTGAATTATTTATTTATTTAAATATCTCTATCACTTGGTATATTACGAGTTTCTTTATAATAGAGCCTATTCTCAGCATTTGCTTGTCTGTAAAGGATTTTATTTCTCCTTCACTTATGAAACTTAGTTTGGTTGGATATGAAATTCTGGGTTGAAAATTTTCTTCTATAAGAATGTTGAATATTGGCCCCCACTCTCTTCTGGCTTGTAAAGTTTCTCCTGAGAGATCTGCGGTTAGTCTGATGGGCTTCCCTTTGTGGGTAACCCAACTTTTCTGTCTGGCTGCCCTTAACATTTTTTTCTTCATTTCAACTTTGGTGAATCTGACAATTATGTGTCTTGGAGTTGCTCTTCTCAAGGAGTATCTTTGTGACATTCTCTGTATTTCCTGAATTTGAATGTTGGTCTGCCTTGCTAGGTTGGGGAATTTCTCCTGGATAGTATCCTGCAGAGTGTTTTCCAACTTGGTTCCATTCTCCCTGTCACTTTCAGGTACACCAATCAGATGTAGATTTGGTCTTTTCACATAGTGCCATATTTCTTGGAGGCTTTGTTCATTTCTTTTTACTATTTTTTCTCTGAACTTCTCTTCTCGCTTCACTTCATTCATTTGATCTTCAATCACTGAAACCCTTTCTTCCAGTTGATTGAATTGGTTACTGAAGCTTGTGCATTTGTCACGTAGTTCTCGTGTCATGGTTTTCAGCTCTATCAGGTCATTTAAGGACTTCTCTACATTGGTTATTCTAGTTAGCCATTCATCTAATCTTTTTTCAAGGTTTTTAGCTTTGCGATGGGTTCGAACTTCCTCCTTTAGCTCGGAGAAGTTTGATCATCTGAAGCCTTCTTCTATCAACTCATCAAAGTCATTCTCCATCCAGCTTTGTTCTGTTGCTGGCGAGGAGCTGTGTTCCTTTGGAGGGGGAGAGGCACTCTGATTTTTGAATTTTCAGCTTTTCTGCTCTGTTTATTCCCCATCTTTGTGGTTTTGTCTACCTTTGGTGTTTGATGATGGTGACGTACAGAAGGTGTTTTGGTGTGGATGTCCTTTCTGTTTGTTAGTTTTCCTTCTAACATTCAGGACCCTCAGCTGCAGGTCTGTTGGAGTTTGCTGGAGGTCCACTCCAGACCCTGTTTGCCTGAGTATCAGCAGTGGAGGCTGCAGAAGAGTGAATACTGCTGAACAGCAAATGTCGCTGCCTGATCGTTCCTCTGGAAGCTTCATCTCAGAGGGGTACCCGGCCATGTGAGGTGTCAGTTTGCCCCTACTTGGGGGTGCCTCCCGGTTAGGCTACTCGGGGGTCTGGGACCCACTTCAGGAAGCAGTCTGTCTGTTCTCAGATCGCAAACTCCATGCTGGGAGAACCACTACTCTCTTCAAAGCTGTCAGACAGGGACATTTAAATCTGCAGAGGTTTCTGCTGCCTTTTGTTTGGCTATGCCCTGTCCCCAGAGGTGGAGTCTACAGAGGCAGGCAGGCCTCCTTGAGCTGCGGTGGGCTCCACCCAGTTTGAGCTTCATGGCCAACATGGTGAAACCCCATCTCTACTAAAAATAAAAAATTAGCCAGGTGTGGTGGCAGGTGCCTGTAATCCCAGCTCCTTGGGAGGCTGAGGCAGGAGAATAGCTTGAACCCAGGAGGCAGAGGTTGCAATGAACCGAGACCGCACCATTGTACTCCAGCCTGGGCACCAAGAGCAAAACTCCATCTCAAAAAACAAAAAAATAAAAATATAATTAAAAAAGAAGCAGGCTAGAACCTATTCAAATCTTTATTCCCAAAAACCAGACAGTGACCATATGCAGGATACATTTGATACATATTTGTATATCAGATTTCCTAACTGCTTGGCACAAAAATCTATATTGTTTTAAATGTCATTTTAGAGGGAGAGAATATAAAGAGTCATCTCTCAATCATTCTTCTAAATGGGTAATCCTAGAGTAGAATCTCTCCAGGCCATAAAATTTATGTGATAACAAATGTTTCTGGTCATTTCATTTGGTCTTAAGAGTGTTTTAGAATACTGTAACTAGGCAAGAAGTGTGCCTGTGGTGGTAGCAATGGTACAAGTGTAGACCCATTGTTTTACTGTAGGAACACTTCACACTACATGTCACAATGTCAACCCTGAATGCATTTGAGTTTATGAAACTTACCTCCTGAGCCCAAAGTTTTAGAATTAAAAGAGCTCCAGGAATATTCTACCTAAGCCTAGATTCTAGAAAGTGTCTGTATGGTTCTATTAGAATCAGTGGTATATATAACTTCTGAATAAATCATTACATTTGTTTTATATTGTTGTGTAATAAGTTACCATAAATGTAGCTGCTTAAAATCATACTTTTTTGTAATGTTTCTATGAATCAGGACACCAGGCACAACTTAGCTGGGTCCTCTGCTAAGGGTCTCACAGGCTGCAAATGAGATGCCAGTGGGACTGCATTTCTTACTAAAGTTCAGAGTTTTCCACCAAGCTAAGTGTCTGTCAGAATTCAGTGCCATTCCATACTGCTGTTGGACTGACATCCTGCTCTCTTGCTGGATGTTGGTCAGGACTGGCTCTCAGCTCCTGACCATGTGATCTGCTCAAAGACCATCTCACAACACAGCACCTTACTTCATCAAGGCCAGAAAAAGCCCATACTTTTATTTATTTATTTATTTATTTATTTATTTATTTATTTATTTATTTTCTCAGATGGAGTTTCACTCTTGTTGCCCAGGTTAGAGTGCAGTGGTATAATCTCAGCTCACTGCAACCTCCGCCTCCCAGGTTCAAGCGATTCTCCTGCCTCAGCCTTCTGAGTACCTGGGATTACAGGCGTGCACCACCATGCCCAGCTAATTTTTTTTTTTTTTAAATTTTTAGTAGAGATGGGATTTCTCCATGTTGGTCAGGCTGGTCTCAAACTCCTGACTTCAGGTGATCTGCCCGCCTCGGCCTCCCAAAGTGCTGGGATTACAGGTGTGAGCCACCACTCCTGGCACCCAGACCCATTTTTAAGAACGTTAACAAGATTGTATCAGGCCCACCCAGGATATTCTTCTTTTGGATGAACTCAAAATCAACTAATTTTACCTTAATTCCATCACAAAATCTTCTCACCTTTGTGATATCACATGACCTACTCACAGCAGTGACACATCCCATCATGTTCAGAAATTGCACCCAAACTCAAGGAGAGGGTGTAATACAGAGGCCAGAAATCTTGAAGGTCCTCTTAGAATTCTGCCTATCACAATCACAGATGCTTTTCAGACAACCATATTGCCCAGAATACAAAAGTGTGTTAACACATATAGATGTACACATATATATTTATATAACATATAAACTATAAAAATTTATATCACATTAGTTTAGTTTAAAATATTACTATACTCTACCTACATACGTAGGTATATATAATACATGTAAATATATATATTTATTTTTCCTTCTACTTGTCTTTCTCCTTTATTTGTACTTTTCCTCTTTCTCCTTCTTCTTTCCTTCCCCTTTTCCTGCTTCATCTTCTTTTCATCAACAAAATACCAAATGGAATTAATTTACATAAATTGCCAAAAAGCAAGAGACTTAATCTTTGACTATGAAAAATTAGGCTAATGTTTTTATTTTTATTCATAAAAGAGAATTTGGTGAAATGCTATGGTAGATTATATGTTTGTACACTACAAATGAGATGGAGTTTACTTTTCACTCTCTAGAAAACAAACCACTGTGTCTTCCTAGCTACTTATAATTTTATATATATAAAAGTAAACCATCTGTAAGCCAATTTCCTTAAGGAAACTCGGAACATTTTTAGAGGTTTCACAATAAAGTGAAATAAAAGTTTGATGGAGCTAATTCTCTTCTCTGTTCAACAGAAATTCTTTTTTAACAAAATGGATTAAAGTGACTTTACTCAGTGTATTTGTCTAATGGATTTTATCAAATTTGCAAGGCATAAGAAAATAAAATGAGTAAGAAAGTGATATAGAGATTTAAAAAGTCATTTTATTCATAAGCATTCAGGAGTGAGAATTAAAGGGAGAATTTTGCAGGGTGCTTACTTTGACATGGTAAGAAAAGCAAAAGTATACATCATAAACTGGACCTCTGAGAGGTCCATACAAGGGAATTCCACGCAGAGAGGTCTGGTTAAAGGCCTATTCTACTATTAACTAGCTCTGTCACTTAAGAAGAACGTTCGCTTTCTCCATGTATGGATTATGAATATGATTAACTTCTCTATCCACTTCTCAGGATTATTGTAATTAAGCAGTATGACAACAAAAAGAGTACAGATATACAACTCAGAGAGAATTCTGTTGTAGTTCTGACTTTTTTACTTCCTAACTACATGTACCTGGGCAAGTTATTTATCCAGCCTTAACCCAAGTTTCCTCACATGGCAAATAATACTGAGTCTCAAGGCAAACGTCTAAAATTAGAAAGACCCCCCCCAAGGTGGAGTGAAAAATGACTAGTGAAATGTTTCTGCATGTAAGAATACAGTGCAGAGAATGCCTACTTTCACATCTTCCCAACAACCTCATTCATTTATCTCAGATTCAAATGTATAAAGCAAGAAAGACTAGAGAATGGCTAGAATTTATCTTTTCTGGGATCTGAGACTATTCAAAATGATCCTATATATCTGGACTTTATATTTGTTATTTACTTCATTATTGTTTCAAAATACTATACTCAACATTCTATATTGATTTTATGATACAGCATAAAGATAAATGTTCTGGAACACCTTTTATGAAGAAACTTTTTTTTAAAGTTTTGTTACTTATTCATTTATTCTAGACAGTTATTGCTTCATGTATGACATGAGGAAAATGTATCTATGCTCTAATATTTTGCATGCCATAAAGTATAAAGGATGCTTTATAGTAAGAAAGAACACTCTGTTTTGAAGTTTTGTACAAAATATGGTTAAAAAATCATTTAAATGATGACCAGAAGTGAAAGATAATAGATTACATGTTCGTTAATAGGTAGGTAGCAAGGGAAAGGAAATAAATTCTAAATCTACATGTTTGAGCTGAAGAAAGGAGACTCTATTCCAAATTAGTTTGTATATATATATATTCAGCATGGAAACTTCTGCTCTAATATCATAATGTAAGTATTCTGTTGAACCTAAACTGCTGGAAGATGAGGATTAGAAAAACGAAGGATTCCTACTTGCTTACAATCACTGTGCCAGATTTTAAATTAAAGCAAATTACAGACTAAATTCTGCCACATATACTGCCATTTGTAAGTCCAACTCTTATTAATAAGCAGGCACAAAAACACTTATACAATCTGCTTTTGTCAGCTTGATAAAGTACCAATTCTCTGGGTCTTGATAAAGCAACCACTTCTTGCATAAAAAATTCTCTAGCCCAAAAATATTTTAGAGGCAGGATTTAGTTAACCTAATATTCGAAACAGCCAGCTGGAATATTCTAACCTGTAACTACATTAGAATCCTGCCTTCAGTGACATTCTAAAAGATGAGGAGGAAAATGCTTTCCTGACTTGATTATCCTATACAAGTAGTGGGGGAAGTCTAACATAGTTAGACCTGTGTGTGTTGAACACAACTAAATTCACATACAATTTATAGGAATATTCATTATTCTCATTAAAAGCCACTAAATTCACCAGTGAAAATCCTCTTCTAACATCCATTCACAAAGCCTCTGGTGTTGATCAGGGATAACAGCTAAAACACTTATAGTTGCCTTTTGATTAAATGTTATTACCCTGCATGTGTATAAAGCATTCCCTATTAGGAAAATTAACTGTCTCTTGAGTGAAATTGAATTAAGACATATATAACTTCCTATCTCTATGCTGAAATAGTTTAAAGCATATTTCCCCTGTCGTAACACTCAGAAGTATTTATCTCCAACCCAGACCTCTCCTATAAACTTCAGACTCAGCATAAGTGGCCTACTAAACATAATCAATAGCCTCCTAATTGGTTTCCTGTTACTGTCCTTAGCCCCCTGTAGTCTATTAACAGTACCATAAACAGTGGTTCTGGCTCCTTCTGATAGAAATCTAGAACTGCTCAGAGCAAGGGTCGGATCTTATCATCCTGTGCATGAAACCCTTTACTGACTCCTCACCTCACAGAAGTAACAATGAACATCTGACTGGGTCTTCAAATCTTCTGATCTTTCTGATCCTATCTCCTACTGCCCTCACCCTGCTCACAGCAGGGAATCTCAGTGACTGCCTTAATGTCTTCTCGATCATGCCGGGCCGGGTACTCACTTACACCAAGGTGGATTGGACATGAGGCCTTCCTCTGCCTGGTTCCCATTTCTCAGATATATGCATGGCTTGCTCCTTCAACTCCTTTAGGAATTTGTGTTAATATCATCGTATTATTTTTCCATGGCTGCTATAACAAACTACCACAAACTCGGTGGCATAAAACAATAGAAATTCCATTCCCTCACAGTTATGGAGGGCAGAATGTAATGTTTCAATGGGGCCAAATCAAGGTATTGGGAAGGCCACACTCCCTCTAGAGACTCTACAGGGAATCTGTTCCTTGCCTCTCCTAGCTTCTGGTAGAAGCTGGGACTTCTGCCCTCATCATTCCAATCTCTGCCTCTATGGTCACATTGCCTCCTCTTCTCTCTCTATAAAATCCTCTCTGCCTCTCTATTACAAAGGTACCTACCATAACATTTAGCACCTACCCAGATAATACAGAATAATCTCCTCATGTCTTAATCTTTAACTTAATCACATCAGGAAACTTTGCCTATATGTTAACATTCACATGTTCTGAGGCTGAACCTGTTTCCTATGGCGAAGATGTTTGTCAGTCTACCACAGTCATGTCTCATAAAGGCCTTCCCATACTGTCACGATTAAAATGTCACCCATCCTCTCCCACAGCACTTCCTGTCTCCCTTCTCTGCTTTATTATTCTTTTCCAGGGCATTGATCACCAGATGACTTTCCATATATTTACTTATTTCTTATATTATTTGGTTTCTTCAACTATGAGTACCATGAAGCCAGAGTTGTCATCTTTTCTCTTCATTGCTCTTTCCCTAACACGTTGAACAATGTCTCTCATATAGCAAGCCTTAAATGAATATTTTTGAATGAATGGATAGATGAATGAAGGAAGAAAGGGGTTCAAATATTTTAGTTGAATGGAAAATGTATCTAGTAAGTTAAAAGATGCCCCCTCAAAATATTTGTCCATGTCTGAATCCACAGAATTTGTGAATATTAATTTGTATGGAGAAAGAGTGAACAGTTGTAAAATATGTGATTTAAGGATCTGAAGAGGACGAACTTATCCTGGATAATCTGGCTGGGTCCTAAATCAAGCACACGTTTCTTTATAAGAAAGAGAGGCAGAGGTAGAACAGAAAGAGGCACACAGAGGAAAAGACACAGAAGAGGAAGCAAGGTGACCATGAATCACTCTGACCATTAGAGTGATGGGGCCATAAGTTAAGGCATGCCAGCAGCCAACAGGAGCTGGAAGTGGCAAGGGACATATTCTCCCCTGGAGCCTTCAGAAGCAGTGTGGCCCTGACAAAGACATTTTGATTTCAGACTTCTGGTCTCCAAAACTATGAGAGAACAAATTTCCCTTATTTTAAGCCACCTAGCTTGTGGTAATCTGTTATGGTAGCCCTAGGAAATTACTACAATGTGGACGTTCTAAATGGCTTCTAATTATAGGAAGACAGATTACTTTAGGAAAGGCATTCTTATTTTGAATTTATACCTGGAATTATTATCTGGGTTCCTGTCACCCAATTAAGGGCACAGACTCTGAAGTCAGAAGTCAGATATCCTGTGTTGTAATTATTTTGTTAACTTCTGAGGACCTTGGGATCCACTGATCTTTTTGCCTTGGTTTTAGCACCTGTAGAAGAAGAATAAACCAATGTCTGCCCTAATGGTAAGCCTGGAATTAAAATATTTAAGAATTACAAATCAGTTAGAAATGTGCCCACACCTAACATGCAGTAAACATTGTCATTATTTTGCTATTTGTATTATATTATTAAAAAAATCTAGTTTATTAGAAATATCTTTGCAGTGTGATAACATTTTTGCCCATCAAAAAGTATGAGAACACAATCTGTTCTCAAGGGGGTGGTGGTTTAGGCATTATCACATATTGATGGGAGGAGTAAAATTGTTACAACTGCAATGGGGGGCGGGCAATTGGTACTATATCAAAAGTACAAATTCACTTACACTTGTGAGATAACTTAGTTAGGCATTGTAGCATTGTTTCAATAGCAGAAGACTGGCAACCTAAATTCCAGCAATACAAGCCAAGTTAAAATATGGAATATTCATTCAATGGACTATTGTGAAGCAGTTAAAAAAAATGAGGCAAATATTTCCAGTTCTGGCAACAGAAGAGTAACTTTTTGCTAACCACAGTCCCACTGAGAATAATAGATATGCTAGACAACACATAAATGTGTGTGTGTGTGTGTGTGTGTGTGTGTGTGTGTGTGTGTGTGTGTGTTTGAATAAAGGGCCAAGACACTGCAGAGAAGGAAAGCTCATGGAAGTAAGCCAGACATTCCAAGCAGCTCTTCTCCTCAAAGACTGCCAATTTGGAAGTGGCATAGAACCAAGAGGCTAAATACCTAGCAGTAAACAGCAGCTAAGAAGCTGATTGAACTTCTGAAAGTCTTATGGGGTTGGGGAGATGACATTTTAAACATAATGAATAGAAAGATAGTCGGGAATCCTGAACTCGTGATCTTGGAGGGAAGGCAAGGACAGAAGTAAGCCCAACAGCTGGTCCTACTCTTTCCCGTAAAACATTGCTCAGGTTGCCAAACATAGATCTGATAAGGAGTTTGCATGTAGGATATGTAGAGACTCCTACAACTTAACAACATATAAACAACTCAATTTAAAAACTGGCAAAGTACTTAAATAGACATTTCTTCAAGGAACATCAACAAATAGCCAATAAGCAGATGAAAAGATTTCCAACTTCATTAGTCATTAGGGAAATGAGAATCCAAACCACAGTGAGGTATCATTTCACACCCACTGGGATGGCTACAATAAAAATGATAAATAATAACAAGTAATGGCAGGGATTTGGGGAAACAAGCCTTCATATGTAGCTGACAGTGCAATGATGCAGCTGCTGTGGAAAACAGTTTAGTGGTCACTCAAAAAAAATAAACATAGAATTACCATATGACCAGTAATCACACTCCTAGGTGTATACCCAAAATAATTATAAACAGGGATTAATCAGATACTTGTACACAAACATTCACTGTAACACTATTCACTTAGCCAAAAGTTGGAAATAACTCATGTCCATCAACAAATAAATGGACAAAGAAAATGTGAGTGGCCGGGTGCCTTGCTTTGCACCTGTAATCCCAGCACTTTGGGAGACCAAGGTGGGCGGATCACAAGGTCAGGAGTTCGAGACCAACCTGACCAATATGGTGAAACTTCATCTCTACTAAAAAGACAGAAGTTAGCCACGCATAATGGCAGGTGCCTGTAGTTCCAGCTACTCAGGAGGCTGAGACAGGAGAATAGCTTGAACCCAGGAGGCAGAGGTTGCAGTGAGCCAGGATCATGCCGCTGTACTCCAGACCGGGTGACAGAGCAAGATTCCATTTAAAAAAAAAAAAAAAAAAGTGATAAATACGTTCAATGGACTGTTATTCAGCAATAAAAAGAATGAAATTCTGATACATGCTATAACATGGATAAACCTTGATAACATTATGCTAAGTGAAATAAGCCAAGCAATGAAAACAACACACATAGTGTTTGATTTAACTTATATGAAATTATCTATAAGCAGCTAATTCATAGAGACATATAAATTAGAGGTTAAGAGAGGCTAGAGAGAAAGAGAATAGAAAATTATTGCTTAATGGATGCTGAGTTTCTGTTTGAATTATGTAAATATTTTGAAAATAGATGTGATAGTTGTACAACATTGTGCATATAAACTAACGTCACCATGGGCTTCTGGATTAAGTTGGGCACTGTCGGGACCAAGACGGCTCTCTGAAGTTTTGTTGAAAAAAAAAAAAAAACTCATAAAAGGCATATTAATTGGTGAAAATGTAACAAATTTATTTAACATCTATACAAGGGATCCTTCAGAATGGTGACCCAAAAATACAAGAGAAATTGTCTATTTTTATGCTTAGGTTCAAAAAAGTATGGACAGTTGTGTAAAAATATGATTAAACAAAAAGGGCATAATCTCATACAAATAGATGGAGTGGGGAAGCCCAGCAAAGCCAGTCTGTCTAGATTCTTCTAGCCCCTCTGAGTGTCATTTCTTCCCTCTCGGGGTGGGGCAGGACCCTTTCTGGAATGGGGGTCTCAGAACCTACAGTCAAACAACTAGGTCAAATCATTTCTTTATGGTCAGTTTTCACACAGAAAATCAGAAGGAAAGTTAAAGTAATATTTTTAGGTTTTATGGCTGGCTTTGGGGAAAAGGGATTCTGGTTTCTATGAAAATTGTTGGGGAAAAGGATTTCTAGTTTCTATGGTTAGCCTTCCGGGAGAATAGATTGAGGGGAAGGAGGGCAAGAGAAGGTCAGGGAAAAACTTGCTTCTGTGGCTGCTGCTGAAGGCTTCATTTGGGGGTATTATTTTCTGAGCTCCAGAGGCATCATGATTTCTACTGTTATTCCCACATTTTCACACCACACATTACATATACTTAGCAATCAAAATATATTAAATAAATATATGACTGCCCACTCTCTTCCCATTGTCCTTCCTTCCCTTGGCCTGCTTTCTTTCTGCATACTTTCTTTCTCTTGATATATTTTAGTTCCAAAGTTCAAGAACAAAAGGCTGTTTTTGGCATGCAGCAAAAATATTTTAAGAAAATTTCTTGATTTAAATTTAAATGAGCAGTTAATTACAGAACATGTATGAATTCGACAGAAATATTTTTGGGAAATATAATTTAAAACAAAACCTCTTCCAATCCAGAAATCCTCCCTTAAAAGTAGTAGTGGAAACAAAACAAAACAAAACACTTTTATTATTGATAAGCTCTAAACCAGATTGTGACGTACATCACCATCAATCCACTAAGAGATTGCAAAGACGGAAATCTCGCCCCTTCATGTAGACAAGCAGATACAACCTATTACATACATGTTTTCAAGATAAACAATGACTAGTCCTTGACAAGAACATTTGTCACACATAATTTATCCTCATTTTACCTGATCATTGAGGTGACCATCTGTGTTAGCTAATTAGCTGTATCCAGAGGAAAAATAAATTCCTCATCTCTATATGAGAGGAGGTAGTTTTGAACCCCTCCAGCTGAAGTTAGGATCCTACCTTAACCACAGAAACTGCATTTCAAAGAAATCGCTCCCAGGTTCTTGAGAAAGACATTCCTAGGTCACAGAGGTGACAAAAGGCCTATCCAGTCTTTAAAAGGATTTATATACATTTCAAAGACCCAAGAAAGTATTTAAGATATTCTAAGATAAGTGCTCTAAGAAAAAGGAGGGGAGGGAAAGCTCTTACCTCATTCTTAATGGGGAGAACTAAGCTTCTTTCTTTTAATTTGCATTTGTTCTTACAATATGCAAATCCATCTTAAATTTAATTAATCTCACTGTGCAATCTTGGTATATTTCATTCCAGTCATTGATGTATGTGTGTATGTATCATTTTACATAGCCATTTTATTATTTATTTAATGTTATTTATTACTCATATATTCAGATATTCAGATATTCAGGTATTCACATCTTTCTTTAAATTCTAATGTGAATAGTTACCTTTGATCTGTGAAAAGAATAAAAAACAAAGGGATTC
Organism: Rhinopithecus roxellana; assembly: GCF_007565055.1. Lineage (NCBI taxonomy): Eukaryota > Metazoa > Chordata > Mammalia > Primates > Cercopithecidae > Rhinopithecus > Rhinopithecus roxellana. Next base: position 88,790,994 of record NC_044552.1, on the reverse strand, counting down.
ATAAATGACTAAAGACTTAGTTTACTTTTAGGAAATATTACATAAATTTGAGATTGAGTCTTACTCTGTCACACAGGCTGAAATGCAGTGGCATGATCTTGGCTCACTGCAACCTCCACTTCCTGGGTTCAAACAATTCTCTTGCCTCAGTCTTCCAAGTAGCAGGTATTACAGACATCTGCTACAACACCCAGCTAATTTTATTTTACTTTTAGTAGAGACAGGGTTTCACCATGTTGGCCAGGCTGGTTTCAATCTTCTGACCTTAAGTGATCTATCCACCTCAGCCTTCCAAAGTGCTGGGATTACAGGTGTGAGCCACCATGCCTGGCCAGAAAATATATATATATATGTAAAATTATAAATATACATAATTTCTTAATTTTTCTACAGCTAGAAACTCAACCCTGCAGGATTTCAGTGTGATGTTTGAGATGACCAATACAACTAGTTTGCTGTGAACTGTATTTTATGTATTGATTAGTTTAAGAAATATTTATCCTTTAAGGAGCTTGCAAACTACCCAGGAAAAGAAAGTAGCACAATGAATTGTTATGTCTTATTCTATTTGTTTTAATAATAGACATCATGTTAGTCCATTTTCACAGTGCTATAAAGACATACCCAAGACTGAGGAATTTACAAAGAAACAAGGTTTAATTGACTCACAGTTCCACATGGCCAGGCAGGCCTAAGGAAACTTAACAATCATGGTGGAAGGGGAAGCAGGCACATCTTACATTGCAGCAGGTGAGAGAGAGTGTGTGTGAGAGCACAAGAAAAACTACCATTTATAAAACCATCAGATCTCCTGAGAACTCACTCACTATCATGAAAACACCATGGAGGAAACAGCCCCCATAATCTAATCACTTCCCTCCCTCCACATGTGAGGATTACAAGTCCCTCCCTTCACACGTGGGAATTACAATTCCAGATGAGATTTGAGTGAGGACACAGAGCCAAACCATATCAATAAGCAACATGCTTATTGCATAAGCAATATGTTATGGGGAGAGAGGCAGGGAGTAGTTAAGTTGGTCTGGAAAGCGCAAGAAGATCTCCTCAGAGGTTAAAAGTACAGTCTAGGCAGAGGGAGGAGCTTGAGCAGAGGAAAAGACTTATGGGAAGATCTAGCATATTTAAGCAATGGATTGCATATTCCAGTGGGGTTTATCAGATTTGCCTAGGGAGTTTATTGAAAATATGGATCGAGAGACTCCCTATCAGTGTTCCCAAATTTTTTTTACATTAATGCCCACCCATTTTGATTTCAATGTCCACCTGAGTTTGTGAATCACTGCTTTAGGGCTTATGCTTGGAACCCAGTACAGATGAGAAGTGGGAGAGACAAGCAGAGGCTAGATAATGAAAAGCTTTGTCCCTAGAAAGGCTGAATTTTATGCTGAAAGATTTTGGCCAAGATTTGTCATTAATTTCCACCTAGGCTGGGTATTAAAAGCCTGAGGATATGAGAGGAAGAAAGAAAGTAAAAGAAGAAACGAGTCAGGATTGAGAAGGCTCTCCTCCTTCCCTACCAGCCAGAGGAAAGCTGTTTCTGCTACTTTAACTGTTTTCTGTCCTGGCAAGGACAAAGCACAATTTATTAGAAAAGATTTTTCTAAGGAAAGTATTTTGCTTCCAGCTGTGAATCTGCTTGCTGTTCTTAGAGTCATAAAGAAGCCTCTGCTGGTAGGTATGGTCGCTGTTCCAAGGAAGAAAGTTAAAGTCTATGTTTTGGAAAGTATAGAGGAAGAACCCCTTTCTTCTCCCAATCTGTGGAATGCATTATGTGTAAGCAGAAAAATACGTTGTGTAAGTGAGGTGTTCAGGAGGTGCAAGCTCACCTCCTACCTTTCACATATCGATTATGACTGAGATTAAAGCATCTATACATATAAAAGCACAAAATATATTTTAAATATACAAGAAGGAAAGCAGTGACATTCCAATACCTATTGAGAAGGCTTAAGATTTCCTAAAATAATGTAATAAGCTAAAATGGCATTGGAACCTTCCAGAGCACTAGCTGTTACACAGGACTACTTATTGCATGGCTTCTCAGTCTCAGCATTATTGACATTTTAACTGCACAAATTTTTGTTATTGTTGGGATGGGCCTGTGTATTATAGGATGTTCATCAGCAGCTCTGGCCTCTGCCTGTTAGATGCCTGTAGTACTGTTTATCAGTTGTGACAGCTAAACATGTCACAAATACACAAATATTGCCAAATAGCTCTTAGAAAGGAGAAGACCAAAATTGCCCCTGGCTGAGAACAAGTTGTTTATGGAGATGAGATAATTCTGCAAATTTAGTAATTTAAACCCCCATATAGAGAAGGTCTAAGTCTAATCTAGATCAAATTTAATAATGTTTAATAAATTCCACCTAAATCCAATTATGTTAATGCATGGGTATATCATTCTGTTCATGAACAGTCTATAGTAATGAATGAAGAGTTGAGGCTTGGAGATAGACTTTCATAAAAACCTTAATGACATACATGCCACTCATTTTCATTTTTTCCAGGTATTAAATTATATCCCAAGGTCCCAAAGAATTAATATAACTCAAAACCATCACTGATAATGTATTTCTTTCTGGATACAATTACTTGGTCTACAGTAAAACCCTGTAGCTCCCAGAGGTAGAATGGGGTATGAATAAAAAGTAAATGCATTCGCCACTTAAAATTTCTACGTATTCCACAGACCATCAGAAAACTTCTGAGGTCAGCGTCTCTGAACTTCAAATACTGCTAATTCACAATGTCTCTTTCACTTATGACCCTGACCTATCTATGCAGAATTTGGGGTTCATTTTCTTTGGAATGACCATTCTTAGATGTAAAGATAAATTTGATTCCCAAAAAGAGTAAGGAAATAACTAACCTCGAACCATTCTGAGTGTGACTTCTATAGATCTCATTTCAATTTTTTGCCTCTAAAGAGTCTTAAATCTAAAATACTTATTTAAATTTGACAGTAAATACTGGCACCTTCCCCAGTGTTCACAACTCCATTTCTAAATGTATTTTCAGTGATATATTGCTTGGGTAAAATGTATTCTCTATTTATGGAAACAACTTAACTCTCCAACAATAAGGGGATGGTTAAATAAATCACTCTACATCTATATACAGCCATTTAAAAATTTGTCTGAGAAGAGTAGTTACCAGCATATTTATGATATAAAGTAGAAGTTATAAAGGTAAAATAGAAAATTATACACGGTACGATCTTTAGTATACATATATAAATATATATGATTTTATAAAGCATTTTACCCATCAAATGATAAATATTTCAATTCATGTATTTATTTTTATCTGCATGTATTTTTTTTATCTGCTTTTCTCAAAGCCTCCATGTCAGAAATGAAGTAGGAATCTGCACGTTCAGACAAAATAGACCCGCTGCCCTCTAGACACTTCCTCGAGCCTCTCAACTTAAGGTAAACTTCTGTATCTTCATTCTTATTATTTTCAGTATCAAGAAATACTGGACATCCTTCATCTCCAGCAGATTCTATTTCCATCTGGCTCTGTCTGTCCTCTTTTATGACTAATCTCCTGAAAGTTTTTCTAATTCATCTATGAATTCAAGGTCAATCATCAGTGAAAGCCTAGTCTTTAAAGACAGTTTAATGTCAACCACTTCTGTAGACATTCTTTTTGCCTTTTGCTCTAACAGGAATCTGACTCTCTCCTGTGGACTCCATTCCTTGAAATCCAGTCAAGCAGAAATTGAGTTGATTCTTCTATCCCTTGTATCTTTCAGCTTGGAGAAGTCCTTTTTATTCCACACTGTCATTCACAACAACTGATTAAAAGAGGGACAACATGGTTTCACTGAGCAAACATAGCCCCATGTAGGAGTGGGAAAAAGCACAAGTACGGTGACAGACTGAAACTCTCTGGAGCAGTCATTCACCTCAGCTGACTGTGAAGACTCCATGTGGGACACCACAGGGACCTCTCCATTCTTAATAACTGCTCCATATAGTACTATAATCTTTGGGCTCTGTTGCTTCAACATTCTATGGTTTATTAATGAGATCCAACATGAGTTCACTCCTGTCCATTATAGTTGCTCCTTATGAAAAGAAAGGAGATCCTATGAGGTTTTGTTCCATCTGCTTAGTACCTCCAATGCCAACAGTATGATCTCCTTTCTCAGAAACACAGAAAATCAGATATACTGGGGTAGGCATGCTTCACATTTCTCCCTAGCTAACACATGACCTCCAATCATATTCAACCCATGCTCAATTCATCATTTGCTTATGGTGTCTGCCAATCTAAAAAATCTTCTAGTATTTGTGTATCCTCTCACCACATAATACAAATACTCTGAAATTAATTGTGTTTTCCACTACTTTTGCATACCATTCAAAATATTGCACACTAAGCAAGGACTGACTTTTAAAATGCATATTTATTTTTACACATTAGCACTTTGGAGAAAGAAAGAAATCCCTTCTCCTTTTTATAATGGAGTGCTCAGCAGTCATGGGCTCATAGTTGACATCTAACCAAAAAGCGTAACATCTACCACTAATTTCAGCCCAAACACCAATAAGCTGGATACATTTGTGTCAGCTCCTTACTTTATCAGTTTTTTTCACTTGAATGGGCTGAACAAAATAAATGATTACTTAGCAACTAAACTTCACATTAAACTAGCAATTATTGTGTGCCGAGGACTGTGCTAACAGTGTCAACATTCTGTGGTGACTTACAGATTCATTTCTTAGCAAATGTCCCTGTGGTTTTTAAGTTTATATTCATTATATTTTGAAAGAAAGAACAGTTATGATTGCACTTTTAGAAACATTCACCTTCCAATGTCTAAATTTTGCTGGGATTTAAGCTTTATTTTATTCAAGATTTTTAGTATTTTCCAAGTATTATTGATCATACAAATAGGAATGTTCTTGGCAAGATATTTCAAGAAATATTAACAATTATTGGAAGCATGAATGAGAAGGTTAATTAGAAGTTATTGAGGACACACACTATTTGTTAGCTTCTGCACATATGTTCACTAATTTAGGTATTATTAGTCCTGTTTTATGACTGAAAATACAGAGTCAGGGAAAGTAATGGTCACATAATTACAAAGGCAATGCTAAAAGTCAAGTTTTACCTCTTGACCTCATCTGAGTGTAAAGCCCTTCATTACACCAGAATACCACACTTCTGTGGAAAGGCAATGATTTATTCTGGTCATTTTCTAGCATATATAATATTGGCCACATTTCCTAATAACCCACTATTGTTTAAATAAAATGTCACACAGGTCAGGTCAAAGGGGCCATTTTTTTCTGTTAACTTCCTTTTCATTTCATTGACACTATATTTTGCTGTCTCTTCTCAAAATTCCTACAAAAGCATTTTGATGCTAAAGTAGAGCTTGGAATAGAAGTTTATAAATGTTTAGAAGGAAATCAGAAATGCAATAACTGCTTTATTAAGTATAAGAGATTACTATACACTGAGTTTAATTAAAACTATGGGAGCTGGTGCGATGGAGAGACAGATAATCCAGATCAGACCGGTTTCTACAAATTCCACTCCCTTCTTGCAGATCACACCCTGAGAATAGGACAGTGCCCCCTGGTATCAAAGGAAATGGCCAGATCTCACAGATTAACCCTTGCAGGTACATTGCACAAACCAATAAGGTTTCAGTATCATCAGTGCCACCTTCAGGGATATAAATGAAATAGCAAGTTTTTCTATTTTTCAAATGTTTTTAGAATTAATGCTGGAGCAGGAATATATGCTAACATGTACCTTTGTACATTTTCTACAACCAATATAGTTTCCTAGATTCTTATAATAATATATTCCATTGTAATGAGCTATATGCTAAGATTTCCCCATAGCTGAGAACTCTTTAATCCCAGTAGAAATATGTGAAGAATTTGTGGCTAAATATAAAACAGGCTAGGGAAAAATTGTTCATGGTTTTCAGATATGTAATATTAGTCAAACTTGATGTCAAAAAGGACACTAGTTGTCAAGATGCGGGATTTTTTTTTTTTTTTTTTTAGAAATCCTACCTCTTGCCCCCTGCCAACTGCTGAAAACATCTGTAATAAAAGTATTGCCTAATGCAGTTTGGAAAGAGGGATACATGTGCCCAAAGGAAATCCAATTAAGAGAATATATAACAACAACAAAAAAAGACATGTGATTTAATGCCATGGGTAATAATTATAGTGAATTTGTTTAACCAATAAGTGATTTAATTTTTATCAAAACTTGGAATTAACTACCATACTTAACCTTTTGATGGCATGTTCTACCCCTCCGCGATCCTATTTCTACATGACTTTCTGCCCAGTGGACTGCACTCTGTAGGCCCCAAGGTCCTCAGTTGCTGGCATTTCTCCAGGGGGCTCCCTTGGAGATTAATTCTTTCTATTTTCTGGACCTCTTTATAATTATCTCTATACCAAATGCCTTTAATCCTTATTTCATTCCTTGAGCTCTATGAATTACTATTGCTGGCTGGTTCTATTAGCTTGAATGAGTATTAACTGCTGATCTTGTCGCCTAATATAACTTTTAACAGACATTTAAGTTTAGTGCTTAGCTTCAATCCATATTGAATATTCTGGTGGAAATTTCCAGTTCTATGGTTTGTGGTTGAAATAATTATCATGAATATGAGATACAGTTAAATGTAACATAGATAACACTAAATATGTAGATGAGAACATTATACTCTAATCATGTCCCTACCATTAGCCATCTATGTGATACTGAGCATGGCATTCCTCACTTTCTAGATACAATTTTACAGTTGTAAAAGGAAGCCATGAGACACACAACCTGTAAGCATCCTTCTAAATCTCCAGGATTCTTGCTTTACAGAGTTACAATACTAAGACATATATATGTGAACAAACATAGGTCCAAATTCTTAAGGAATGTTGTCTTTAGGCCTAATTGGTGAAAACAATCTATAATTATGAAATACACTTGAATAATTTAACTGAATCTCCATGGTATTCCATGTGTGTATCAGTTAAGACAGACTAGGTTATACTTCTGTAACAAACAATCCTCAAATCTCACTGCCAGAACACCACTTTACTTGCTGCTGTTGCAAAGTCCACTGCAGTTTCAAGCAGTTCTCCAGAACACCTCTCCTACTTGTTTTGGTTTAATGCTTCAAGTTGCTTGGATCTTATGCTACCTCTGTATTATGATGTGCTTCTGTGAACAATGAAAGCAGATGAAAGGCAGTGTGGAGAGTTGAACATCATCAATAAATGCTTATCCATAGTTCTGCTTATACAGCCCACTTCATCTTTTAAGGGAAGATATGTAGTCACACCTAACTTCAATAAAATAGAGAATAGTGATCCACACATGTACCCAGAAGTAGACAAGAATCAGATATTGGTGAAGAGAAGTAATACTTACTACAATGTAACATGATGATTGAGAATCATCAGAAATTCAAAGCAACAGCCACAATGGGTGCATGCAATATAATGTGTTTATATGAGAAGATGATGAATACAAAACACAGTAAGAGGTCCACAGAAGTCTGCTGGAATTCCTGCTGTGAAGATATACAGGGACCTGTGGATTCATTTATTTATTCATTTAACATTTAATTAATATTCATTCTTTGAGTGCCCACAGTATGTCAGGTACCAGAAATAAAGCTGTCCCTAATTTAACACATTTAATTCATTCCTGAAAACACTGCTGACAAGTGAAAAATTATTAAATGAAAAATACATTTCCACTAATTTTAGGGGGAACAATTATGATGCATTCTATTCCCACTCGAGATGCTCAAATAATTTTCACAGGTAAACATATCAGTTTAGCAATGTAAACAAGTTGAAGTAAGTAATAATAATTGAAAAGTAAAAAAAAAAAAAAAAAAAAAAAAAAACCAGTTTGCAGATAAATGAATACGCAGAAAGGGACTCACGATGTTTACAAGACCAAAAGAAGAGATTGCTAGAAAGGGAGACAGAAAATATTATATACAACGGACATGCAAAATGACATTATATATAGCAGATATGTAGAATGAACATTATATGTCGCAGATATGTAAAATTTATCATTGGAATTAGGACAATGTTGTGCATTGAAGCCAGCGCTACAGATAAATATACACTGGGACAATAGGCATAAACCAGTATCGTCCCGGGAAAATTAGGAATTATGCTCATTATATCCATATGCAATGTTATTTATGAGAAATCATGAGACAAATGTTAAAAGCTGGAGTTTCAGGGTACACTCCACCAATCACTGAAACATCTTTCACAGTTTTAGTTTACACAGTCCAGCACATATTCACTTTGACAAGTGGGAGACAGCATAGAGAGAGTGGTCAGCAACCCTCTCTGGTGGTAGTTTGGTCAAGCGGGAACCCGGCCTCCCTCAGGGACATGCTAGCTAGCAGTCCACAAGAAGCATGCCTGAGCCAGACTGCATGGCAATTCTGAGGGTACTCACCCCCTGCCACAGGTCCCCTATTTTCAGTCAGGCAGTGCTTGACAGTAAGAAGCCTGACTGATACTTATCTCAAATTAATCTGCACACCTGAAAAGATTTGTGTAAAAGTCCACAATGCAACAAAATAAACCTGTAGACCCATATTAATATAAGCAGCTGTTTATATCCTTTAAGGCCAGTGGTAATGGGACTTGTATTTTTGGCATTTTCTCACCTGAACCTCCTTGCTCTGTGTAGGGAATCGCTGAAGAGTTAGAAGCAAAGAAGTGCAATGGTCCTACTTGGATATTCATTTTATCATTCGCAGTGTGCTTGTCTGTAAATAAATTATTTAATCTGTCTAAGCCTCAGTTTTCTCATCTGTAGAGCAAAAATAGTACTATTTGTATTTCAGTTATTGAAAGAATTATATGAATCAGGGTGTGCAAAGTGTATGGTATATTAGGGATCTTTTAACTTTAATGATTTTAAAATGCCAATAAAGACACTTACATGTCAGGTATTAGTCTAAGTACTTTACACCTATTAATCCATTTAATATTCACAATAACCAATGAGGTAAATATCATGTTTGTTTATACATGAGAAAACTAAGACATGGTGGGGGAAAAGGGGGCTAACTAAATTGTCAACTTCACAAAGTGGGAAGGCAGGGATTTGAACCCAGCAGTCTGAGTCAGGAGTCTAGTACTTCTAGTCATCACACCATTCTGCCTTCCCACCTGTCCCTGCCACTGTCTTGTATTTCATTTTCTATCCCTAACTATATACCAACTCCATTGCTTGACCCTATTGCTTCCTTTCTTCTCTGATATCACAGAACAGGTTACCTACAGGTTCTTATTGTCGGGGAAGTTTTCATGGAAAATATGATATTTAAGCTGTAAATCATTCTCTTGCCAGTTTTTGGACATCCTAAAGTGTCACCTGTTGTTTAGCGTGTGTTTTCAAAATCAGTAATTCTTTAACATCAAACTCATTTTTAAAAAAGTAATAAATGTATTATACTCTTGTTATGATTAATATTAAAAATATTTGCCAGACACAGTGGTTCATGCCTATAATCCCAGGACTTTGAGAAGCCAAAGTGGGAGGACTTCTTGAGCCCAGCAGTTCTAGACCAGCCTGAGCCACACAGTGCAACCCTGTCTCTATAAAAAGTTTAAAAAATTAGCCAGCTATGGTGGCACGCATCTGTGGTCCCAATTACTCAGGAGGCTAAGGCAGGAAATCTCTTCAGCCAAAGAGGTCGAGGCTGCAATGAACCATGTTTGTGCCACTGCACTCCAGCCTGGGTGACAGGAGATGCTGTCTTGTCTCAAAAATGAAAGAAAATTTGTCTGAACCTCAGAAAGAATAGATATATCTGAGATAGATGTTGAATAAAGGATTTAGTCTGAATGAAGACTGGCATTTTATTATTATAAACACCTGTGTCAAGCTCCTTTCTCAAAACGAGAGATTAAACAACTGGCAAAGAATTCAGTAGTAATACGGATTTGTTGAAAATATTCATTTTGGCAAATTTTCCACATAGCAAGTTACTGAATATGTATTTACTGAGAAGATATCTTGGGAACCTTATTTTGTCCTATTACACATTTCTTTTCTCCTGAAGACCATAGCTTAGTATCTCAAATTTACAGCACTTTCCAAAAAATTACTCTTAGGAAAATAGAAGATACATCAATAGTCAAATTCAATTCAAAGTTGAGAATCTAAGAAAAGTGTCTTTAGCTGATAAGGAGAAAGAAATAATAATAATTATTATTTTGCTTCTCTTAGTGTGTGCACTCTTCCCATGTTGAACAATGTAAAATAATTCCCAGCAAGTTTACTACCCAGAAAAAGCAAACGTCTGCTTCTCTTCTGCACCCTGCTTTCTCCTTGTGTTGACCCTGAGCCAAACAATTGACTGGCACAAAGCCATAATCTTTCTTATTTTTTTTTAATACTTTAAGTTCTAGGGTACATGTTCACAACCTGCATGTTTGTTACATATGTATACATGGGCCATGTTGGTGTACTGCACCTATTAACTCGTCATTTACATTAGGTATATCTCCTAATGCTATCCCTCCCCCCTCCCCCCACCCCACAACAGGACCCGGTGTGTGATGTTCCCCTTCCTGTGTCCAAGTGTTCTCATTGTTCAATTCCCACCTATGAGTGAGAACATGCGGTGTTTGGTTTTTTGTCCTTGTGATAGTTTGCTGAGAATGATGGTTTCCAGCTTCATCCATGTCCCTACAAAGGACATGAACTCATCCTTTTTATGGCTGCATAGTATTCTGTGGTATATATGTGCCACATTTTCTTAATCCAGCCTATCATTGCTGGACATCTGGGTTGGTTTCAAGTCTTTGCTATAGTGAATAGTGTCACAATAAACATACGTGTGCATGTGTCTTTGTAGCAGCATGATTTATAATCTTTTGGGTACATACACAGTAATGGGATGGCTGGGGCAAATGGTATTTCTAGTTCTAGATCCTTGAGGAATCACCACACTGTCTTCCACAATGGTTGAACTAGTTTACAGTCCCACCAACAGTGTAAAAGTGTTCCTATTTCTCCACATCCTCTCCAGCACCTGTTGTTTCCTCACTTTTTAATGATCACCATTCTAACTGGTGTGAGATGGTATCTCATTGTGGCTTTGATTTGCATTTCTCTAATGGCCAGTGATGATGAGCATTTTTTCATGTGTCTGTTGGCTGCATAAATGTCTTCTTTTGAGAAGTGTCTGTTTGTATCTTTCACCCACTTTTTGATGGGGTTGTTTTTTTCTTGTAAATGTGTTTGAGTTCTTTGTAGATTCTGGATATTAGCCCTTTGTCAGATGAGTAGATTGCAAAAATTTTCTCCCATTCTGCAGGTTGACAAGGCCATAATCTTTCTGACAGAGAATTCGGGATGTATAAAACTCCTCGTTGTTGTTGTTGTCTACTTAAGTTCTAAGCTCCAAGCAGTAATTCAAATGGATGTATGATAATTTAAAATATCAGAATTTATATTTCAGGAAGGCAGAGAATAGAACAGAGCTCCTCAATTTATAGGCATGGAATTAAAACTTTTCTTTCTTTGTTTTGGTTTGGGTTGTTTGTTTTTGGAAACAGATTCTCTGTCACACAGGCTGGAATGCAGTGGTGCACTCATTCAGTGCAGCCTCAAACTCATGTGTTCAAAATATTCTGCTACTTAAGTCTTCCAAGCTGCTGGAACTATAGGTATATATCACCATGTCTGGCTAAATTTTTTATTTAAATTTTGTTTGTTTGTTTGTTGTAGAGACAGGGTCTTGCTTTGTTGCCTAGGCTGGTCTTGAACTCCGAGCTTCAAGTGATCCTCCCTCCTCAGCCTCCTAAAGTGCTGGGATTACAGGCATGAGCTACCACACCTGGGCAAAGCTTTTCTTTTTAATCAGTTAATGTATCCTATTTGCTTATTTTAAATTACTCAATTTCTTATTAGAAGTGATTATCACCATTAATATACCAGAAGTAGTTGGTACTGTGCTGTACCACCCAAATTCCCCTTTGGAAATATAGACATAAAATCTGACAAAAATTATTTGCTTGTCCAAACTTTAGTTGGGCTTCTGAAACTTCCCCTAGGCCCATCTGTGTACTTCCTTGTAAAATCCAGTTTTAGTGAAGAACTCTGCTAAGTCAATTTAGCAAGAATCCCCAATCCCAGATATTTGGTGAACCCTGATATGTGATCAGGTTCCTTATCCTCCACCATCCCACAGGTGATGTCTGATCACACTGGATTGACTTCAAGTCACAATTGCACCCCACAGGTATAAACCACAACAAGTATAAAGGTGGCCTTTATACCTATTGCAATGGTCATGAATAAATTTGTCATTCTTGTTATTTAACAATATCATTAAATAATTGTTTTCCTTTAATAGATCCCAGCTACTGAGAGTGCTGCTAACAGACAGCCCTTAGCCAGGACCAACTACATAATTTGTTGGACCCAATACAAAATTAAATTATGAGACCTTTTGTTAAAATATTGTTAAGCATTTTAATGTGGTGGCAGCAGAGCATTAACCAAATGTTAGGCCCTCATTAGCATGAGGCCCAGGGAGTCTGGACAAGTTGCATGCCTATAAAACTGCCCTTGCCCCTACCTGTCAGCCACCAGCAGTGATGGTTCAGCAAAAGAGAACTGCCTCACCCAGGGAAGTGTCTATTTCTAGGGTGGACAAAATTTAATCATTGTATTGACACAGGATTATAAAGTTCTGCTCTCTTCACCCAAAGTCTGTAGGGCCATGCCAGCTTCAGAGCTGTGGTAGAGTTGGCTAAGAAGTCCCCTGAGATTACTTCACATCTCAGCTTTTCCCTGTTCTCAGTCAGACTTCTTTTCCTCCCTGTTCTTCCCTTCCCTTGCCTTTCACAGTTGTGGGCCTGAGGAGCACTCCCTAATATAACTTCTGCATGCTAATGCCTCCTAAAGTCCACTTCTCATATAACACAACCTGCGAATCTGCTCTTTCCCAAACTCTGTTCTTACAAACACAATAAACAGTATCACAACAGCCTATTCTGTGCTAAATTGTAATACATCAATTTCCAGATGGCACTGAGCTGTTGCATTGTGGAGTTTGCTGTGGAAAAGATTAAACATTCTAGGGGCAAGAGACTACACAGTTAGCCATGGTCATTTGGTCTTTTGTTAAGATGTACTGAACACTTACTGTGGTAAATATTGTACATAATTTAGGTTATTTAATCCTCATAATAAATCTTTGTTGTAGATTTTCCAAATAGCCCAATTCCACAAACTAAAAAGAGAAAATAGCAACAGAGAAGTTAAGTGACCTCCCAATAGTCAGTCATGAAAGTATGTCATAGTTCCTCTGTCTAATTAAAGCCAGGGCTCTTGATCTCTACCCTATAATTCCTGTCTGATGCTATTTTTCTTCTACCGGTTTTTCTTGCTGAACGTAGACACTCTCAAGTCAGTAGTCCTAATCTGTACACCCATGGTGTGCAGAAAAGCAGGCTTCAGGTTCTCAAATCCTTATATTCTCAAGAAAGACCTGTTTTCAGGAGTACTCCTTCATAGACTCTAGACAACTGAACTCTGAGTCCTTGGAATGCTCTGCCTAAGTGTTTTTGTATGCCTGAGACCTTGTGTCACACTATAACAGTTTGACCGAAGGGTTTATGTTACCAATGTGATTTAAGGTAAACACTTGTTTTTGCACTAGGGACTGAAGTTGAGTAGCTGAAGACAGTCACTAGGTGCTGCACACTATGTGACTGAACCCCCAATAAAAAACCTGAACACCAGGATTTTGATGAGCTTCCCTAGTTGACAACACTTTGCATGTGTTGTCATACATTATTGCTAGGAAAATTAAGTCCATCCTGTACAACTCCACTGAGTAGGGTACCTGAAAGCTTGTGCCTTCTCTTCTGGACTTCTCCCCCTGAGGTTTTTTCTTTGCTGATTTTAACCTATATTATTTTCCTGTAGTAAATCATGACCATGAGTATAATAGCTTCTGATTCCTGTAAGTCCTTCTAGTGAATCATCAAGTTTGAAGTGGTCTTGGAAACCTCAGTAGATATAGTGAGTGGAGAAATGGCTGAATTTTAGACAGATCAAGATGAAAAAACAAATGCTTTTTTGTTGTTGTTCTTTCTCTCAAAGATAAATGACCTGGATGTCTTGCTAAAAACCTATTAAGATCATGCTGCTATTGAATATATCAACTGAAGATTGTCTCCAGAAAAGGAGATGCCTTCCGCCTTGCTGTAAACAAATATCTGAGACTGGGTAGTTTATAACCAAAAGAGGTTTATCTCATTTATAGTTCTGCAGGCTGCACAAGCATGGTACCAGCATCTGCTCAACTTCTGCTGAGGCCCCAGGAAGCCTACAATCATGGCACAAAGTGAATGGTGAGCCAGTGTATCACATGCCAAGAGAGGGGGCAAGAAAGAGAAGAAGGAGCTGCAGCTCTTTTAAATAACCAGATCTCATGTGAACTCATAGAGTGAGAAGTCACCCCTTACTGTAAGCACAGCACCAAGACATTCATGAGGTATCCACCCACATGACCCAAACACCTCCCACTAGGTCCAACTCCAGCATTGAGGACACATTCAGCCTGAGATTTGGAGGGGACAAAAGCATCTAAACCCTATAAGGAGGCATGAGTAAAGTATGAAAAACATTGTTTTCCTGACATTTGCATATGCATCTACACTGGAGAAATTTGTATTTTTCTCCAGATGTTATCGTTATGTTGAGAGAGAGACTCAACATAATAAAGATAGACTCTGTTGAGAGTGTATTTCTTAATGGTAGAGAAAGACTCTAGGGCCCTGGAATCAGAAGATAAAGAGTTTTAATCAGAAAAACAAGAGGTAGGGTACAGGGAACAGGAAGGAAGAAGTGGAGAAAAGGAGAAGTTGAAAAGAATAAGGATGAAAGAGGCTAGCAGGGAAGAGAGGCCAGGTAGCTGAGAACCAAATTAACCACTGATCATAAATTATCATATATGTATATCTCTACCTTTTTTTCAAGGCAAGATGAAGAACCGGGTATACTCCTCAAAGTTCTGCCCACTGAGAGGACTTTCCATCACCACAGCATTTCACAGCCATTTCTGGGTAGGGCTGTAGTGCTGCCACTGCCTGGTTTCTGATAGTGCCAGTATATGGCACAGAATCATTTGCTTCCCCAGTCAAGTAGTCAAAGACCAACCCCTATGAAGCCTTAGGTGCAAGGTGAGACGGAGGAGTGGTGGAGGATGGGGCATGAGTCCATCCTTACCCCTACAAATAATTTTGGCACCACTGGATCTGTTGGTTCATATGACATACATGGCAGAGCAGCTTGCATGGCAGCCTATAGCCTGGACCTCTTTCATGACCTGCTCTTTTTCCAGGATCCAGTCAAAAATGGCAGCTTTTTGGTTTACCTGCTACCTAGTCAGAGTAGTATAACCAATTGAGATCTGTTTTCTTCAGGAAGAACACAAAGTGCTGGGCCTCTTTCTTGGTGATAGAAGGGACCAGTTACAGCGACCCGTCCTTTCCCTTGGTGAGATAACTTAACATGGCTCAGTTCACAGGAGCAAGGGTTGGCAAACTGTGACCCATAGGCTAAATATTGCCGTCTGCCTCCTTTTTATACAGTTCATAAGCTAAGGATATTGTTCTTACATTTTTAAAGGGTTGAGAAGCAAAATAAGATGGAGGAGGAGGAGAAGGAAGCAGAGGAGGAAGAGAAGAATGAGGAGGAAAAGTGGAGATGAAAGTAGAGCTAGAAGGAGAATGACTAGAAGAAGAAGAGGTGGAGGAACAGGAAGCAGAAGAAAAAGGGAAATAAGAAGACTTGGAACCAATCCAAATGTCCATCAGTGATGGACTGGATTAAGAAAATGTGGCACATATACACCATGGACTACTATGCAGCCATAAAAAAAGGATGAGTTCACGTCCTTTGCAGGGACATGGATGAAGCTGGAAACCATCATTCTCATCAAACTATCACAAGAAAAGACAACTAAACACCACATGTTCTCACTCATAAGTGGGACTTGAACAATGAGAACACATGGGCATAGGGATGGGAATATCACATACTGGGCCCTGTCAGGGGGGTGAGGGGCTGGGAGAGGGATAGCACTAGGGTAGAAATACCTAATGTAAATGATGAGTTGATGGGTGCAGCAAACCAACATGGCACATGTATACTTATGTATCAAACCTGCACATTGTGCACATGTACCCCAGAAATTGAAGTACAATAATAAAAAGAAGAATGATAAGGAGAAGAAAAGGGGGAGGAGGAAGTGGAGAAGGAGGAAGTGGAGAAGAAAGTGGTGAAGGAAGAAAATAGAAAGAGAAGGAGGAAGAGGTGAAGAAGCAGAGGCTATATCTGACCCACAAAGCCTAAAATATTTACTAATTTACAGGCCCCTTACAGAAAAAGTTTGCTGACCTCTGGTCTAGACAATTATAGTGATTTCTGTTTACCCTTCCTTGTCCATAATGCCTCTAACTCCACAGGTCAGGGGAACAATGTGAGGCTTCAGACACTAATAACATGTCTACTCCAAATATGAATTCCAAATTGAGAAAATAACCACAAGGTTAGTTCAGGGACCCACTGGGCTCACAGTAAGATGGACCCAAGCCAAAATTCCCCTGATCATCTGACTTCTGTAAGTCCCTAATCTGACTGATGGACTACAGTAACATTTTAGGTGCCTAAGGATTAGTGTCAGCTCTGAACCAGTGTCTAATAACTCCTTAAATATCTGATTATTTCCTTTCTGCTATAAATGATCAGTCCAGGAAATGGATTCACATCTCCCTGGGGGAAAATTAGGGTTAGAAGGAAGATTTACCTAAGAAATTTTGGTCTGGTAACACATCCTTGTTCAAGAAGATCTGGCCTCTCTTTCGTTTGGGGGTCTCTGGGTCTGTCAATTGGCTTATTGTTGGAAATTCATTCAGGGGTCACAATTTCCGTTCACCAGATCTAAAACCTTTTTGCTTTACACAAATCATTTAAGACTTTAGTAGGCTGTCATTTGATTTCATAGAATTGGAAGATGAGGAAGAGGAAGGGGATCATAACTAAACTAAAGCCAAATACCCGTGCTGTTCAGACCATTCTGATCACTAGGGTTTTTTGTTTGTTTGTTTTTTGTTTTTGTTTTTGTTTGAGACGGAGTTTCGCTGTCGCCCAGGCTGGAGTGCAGTGGCGCCATCTCGGCTCACTGCAAGCTCCGCCTCCCGGGCTTACGCCATTCTCCTGCCTCAGCCTCCCAAGCAGCTGGGACTACAGGTGCCCGCAACCACGCCCGGCTAATTTTTTGTATTTTTAGTAGACAAGGGGTTTCACCATGTTAGCCAGGATGGTCCTGATTTCCTGACCTCGTGATCCACTCGCCTCAGCCTCCCAAAGTGCTGAGATTACAGGCCTGAGCCACCGCGCCCGGCCTCTGATCACCGCTTTATGCCTATCACCCATTCCAGCTTACCAGGCCTACATTGTCTGTCACATTTGGCCACTTGGTTCCTGCCACCCGGGAATGCCATCCCTTCCACTGAATCCAAGGAATCCAGCCCATTTATCATTCTTGGCCTACAGAAAATATTTATCACGGAGCTCTTCAATAATGTTAACGATTCCCTCTTAAATGTGTTTCTGAGAGACTCAGAGAAAGAAATATACTCTTTCTGGAGGATTTATTTAGGGGAAGGGCATACAGAGCTTGCTATATAGGTCCACTCTGGTATCACAACGTCTCTATTTTTCTTTTTAGTATAACAAGGAATTAGTATTTTGATCTATTTCAGTACAGGCCACAAACACATCCAGGTTTTAAACAAGCAACCACGTAAGCTGTTAGAGCCATTCTCGGCTCCTCAAGTGAATGCAGGGAATCTACAAATTCTGCCAATTTCAATGAATTTGGTTGCATCCAATTCTATATTCCTTCAGACTTGATCCCACACCCCAGGGTCCATTCCCACAGTTGTTCTCCAGACCTCTATGGAACTAAATTGGCAAAGAGCTTGCAATTTTTTAAATGTATATCATACCTCCTCACTGGTCACACCTTGTGCCTCACCCCCTGAATCCTGTTGGGACTTTAGTCTGGTTACAGATTTAGAGATAATGAGAAGGTACGAAGGTAGGTCAGGAGTAAGATCATTAGCTTATTGCAAGGCAACTACCTCAGGAAAGCTATCAGAGTGTCTTTGGGCAAAGGGAGACCAAATTCTCACACAGGGAAAAGAGGTTGTTTGTACTGTCAAAGCAGACCAAAAATGTATGCATTCAAGGTCCTCAGCTTAATCAAAATATGATCATATAACTCCTTTCAATTAACAAGGTTCCCCTCTTTCTCAATTAATGCCCTAACTTTAACATATGTTATTGATTAGACACTATATATTCTTGATTACAAGTGCCTAAAGATGATAATTTAAATAAATATTTTCCATTGTGTGTCCTGGAACACCAGTGCTACCTTTCCCACAAAAAAGGGGTTATTAATGAATTTAAGTGTAACCAAATTAGAGAGCCTGTTCCAAATATCCCTTAACCAAATTCAGAGAATTCATACTTAGGGTTAAATTCCCCAGGAACTGCTTCTCAGATTTATTTATTGGTCAGGGCTTGGTTTCAGAAAAAGAACTACTAGAAGTGATGTATGAAACAATGGATCTATCATAGAAACTGGCTTTACTGTATTGTGAGAACCTACTAAAGTTTTCATATACGCCTATTGCTTTTGCACCTAAGCTAGAGCCTGGAGTTGGTAAGGCAGGCAGTTGAAAAGGACATAGGAGTGTAAGGACAGACTGATGTAAGGTGTGTGGTAGGGGAAGGTGGATAAAGGGAGGGTGGAGCAAGAAAAAGTAGCAATCTCTGAGAATAAGACGGGAACCTCAAGGACAACCTGGAAGCTGCCTTGGTCTCTCATCTTTTCTATGCCTCCTATATGTGGGTGACATGCAAGGGAACCTGATGCCTTTTGTCATGGAACAAAATGAGGACATCTGGAGGAAGCTGCAGGAGGAGCTGGTGGATATACAACAACAGAGGAGCTGCAGCAGCATCTAACCATACATTGATCTCCCAAGCACAATCAGAGCTGCTGCTTCACACCCCCTTCCCAGTCTCATGTAAATGCCTCTTGTGACTAAGACTGGCTCTGAAACAAATGGGGAAGAGAGTTTCAGCTTTGCATAGTTGATACAGGACAAAGCCAGTGAGTGACTGAGTGAGAGTGTGTGTGTGTATGTGTGTATGTGTGTGTTTAATGTAAAAACAGATAATTAAGGCAATATATCTAGTATGCTTGGATTTCTTGTGAAGGAGAGTGAAAGCCAAGTTCTGCATTAAAGTTGGGGTGGACTGGAAATAGTGAGTCCTCAGTGGATGGAGTGGGACAGGGGAAATGGGAAGCAGAATTAACTTACAACTATTCACTCTCATACTGAACACCACCACCTCAAGATGAGCATTGGACTTTCAGAATCTGAGGTAAAGAAAGACAAGATACTTTCTCAAGGATTTTGGCAGCTCCTTAAATAAGAAGTGAGAAAAAGCACATGGAGGGGAGATGGAGGAAAAAGAGTCCTATATCAGCCAAGGTGGGGCAGCAGGAATGTGGATGTTCTTGTCTGTAATACCAATGGCAGAGCAAACCTGAGGCATCTGCAGGATGCACCAAGCTGCCTGGCAGGTAGCACAGTTCCCAGGTGACCACGTTCACCAGACACAGCAGGGTAGCAGCTGCAGCCCAGAGCACAGCAATCCCAGGTCAGAGCAGAGCACCACAGAAAGAGAGCATATTTGCCTACATTAAGATTTACTGAGTAATCACAAGCCCAGGGCCACATTGGACATCTGGGGAAATGGGAAGCTGAGAGATGGGCCTCTGACTATGGGCAGGGTGCATGCCTCTGAGAGGGGAAGGAAGGAGTTTTGGTGACTACATTCTTAGTCATTTTCAATGAAGAGCAATTCCAATAACAGAAAAACCAGCTTCCCCAAACTTAGGTTACTTGTGATTCCTAATTATGTCAGTGTGCTTTGATTTTTATTTGCATTTACAGCATGTAAACTTTTTCTTTTTCAATTGACAGATATCGTTGTATGTCTTCATAGTGTAAACTTTAAGATAAAATTCTACAGTTGATTTATATATCTTCACATTCTCAAATGATTAAGTTGTCCTTGATTATAGAAAATAGTATTTGTTTGTTTATTTGCACCTTAGATTTAATTAGAATACAGTTTTAAATTTTGGGAAAGAGTAAATATTTTGCTACTTTATTCTATGAAATATATATTATGGTAAGTAATAAATTCTGTGTCTACATTATAAAAACTACTATTCCAATACAGATTAGACAGTAATTGAATGTATTACTGATTAGAAAATTACTATACTTGGAAGAAGTAGAAAAGCTTTTTCAGGCTGTTAAACTACTATAGGTTAAGCATAAGTATGGTATATGTGCGGAATTTGAAATTTTTGCTTTTGGGTATTCTATGACTACATGAACATCTGCTTATATATTTTGCAGATATTTCCAGTTTTGAGATATTCTAATTTTTGCACTCAATTATCAAAATTTAATAGGTTTTATTTCCTTTTTATACTAAAATTATAAATTTTGCAAATATTTGCAGTTTTTAGATATTCTAATTCTTGTACTCAATTACCAACATTTAATAGGTTTTTCCTTTTCCTACTAAAATTCGATGCACACAAAGCAAAATTCCTGCCCCTCTTGCTTTATCAGGTGAGTATGCACATGTGAAACTGAGGGAGGAAGAAACAGTACCTACTTGGTGACATAATTCTAAATATGGTGCTTTCTTAGCATGAGAAAAATAACAGGGATATGTCTCTATTGTTGCCACCTTGTGGCTAAATATGTATAAACAGACCGGAAAAGTTTTTGTTTTGGTTTGGTTTTGTTTTGTTTTGTTTAATAGTAAAAAGCTGTTTAAGAACTAAGTGAATATTTATTTGGAAATAAATAATTGCCATAACATTTATTACACATGAAAACTACATTCATATATTTTATTTTGAAATTATTTTTTAAAATATGGAATATATGTGTTATATGGCATACATTCATGGAAATTTTATCTTGAGGGAACATTATCTAACTAAATCTTTTAATTTTACAAGTGAGAAAATTAGGAAATAGTGGTATAGTCTTAGTTTGCTTTCCAGTACAATATGACTGGTTAAATAGAGAAAAAAAAATGTATAATACAATTCTTTAAACTATATAGGAAAATAAATTTAGGAAATATAAACTTTCTAAAGTTTTATAGGAATAGTTAGAGATGATATTGGTGATAAAATAAAATCAAGGTGATAGATTAAATTCACTTTTAGTGCCTACCATATAAAAAACTGTTTTGCAAATCAATTTTTCTTTACGCTCTGATTTTAGAATCCCCACTTTTTAGTCGGTCTCATCTTCCCTTAAAGGCTGGCATGCCTATGTGACTAATTCCTGACCTATGTTTTTCTTCTTTTTGTTGTTGTTGTTGTTGTTTTTTCTTTTAATTATACTTTAAGTTCTAGGGTACATGTGCATAACGTGCAGGTTTGTTACATATGTATACTTATGCCATGTTGGTGTGCTGCACCCATCAACTCGTCAGCACCCATCAACTCGCCATTTATATCAGGTATAACTCCCAATGCAATCCCTCCCCCCTCACCCCTCCCCATGATAGGCCCCGATGTGTGATGTTCCCCTTCCCGAGTACAAGTGGTGTCATTGTTCAGTTCCCACCTATGAGTGAGAACATGCGGTGTTTGGTTTTCTGTTCTTGTGATAGTTTGCTAAGAATGATGGTTTCCAGCTGCATCCATGTCCCTACAAAGGACACAAACTCATCCTTTTTCATGGCTGCATAATATTCCATGGTGTATATGTGCCACATTTTCTTAATCCAGTCTGTCACTGATGGACATTTGGGTTGATTCCAAGTCTTTGCTATTGTGAATAGTGCTGCAATAAACATACATGTGCATGTGTCTTTATAGCAGCATGATTTATAATCCTTTGGGTATATACCCAGTAGTGGGATGGCTGGGTCATATGGTACATCTAGTTCTAGATCCTTGAGGAATTGCCATACTGTTTTCCATAATGGTTGAACTAGTTTACAATCCCACCAACAGTGTAAAAGTGTTCCTATTTCTCCACATCCTCTCCAGCACCTGTTGTTTCCTGACTTCTTAATGATTGCCATTCTAACTGGTATGAGATGGTATCTCATTGTGGTTTTGATTTGCATCTCTCTGATGGCCAGTGATGGTGAGCATTTTTTCATGTGTCTGTTGGCTGTATGAATGTCTTCTTTTCAGAAATGTCTGTTCATATCCTTTGCCCACTTTTTGATGGGGTTGTTTGTTTTTTTCTTGTAAATTTGTTTGAGTTCTTTGTAGATTCTGGATATTAGCCCTTTGTCAGATGAGTAGATTGCAAAAATTTTCTCCCATTCTGTAGGCTGCCTGTTCACTCTGATGGTAGTTTCTTTCGCTGTGCAGAAGCTCTTTAGTTTAATGAGATCCCATTTGTCAATTTTTGCTTTTGCTGCCGTTGCTTTTGGTGTTTTACACATGAAGTCCTTGCCCATGCCTATGTCCTGAATGGTACTACCTAGGTTTTCTTCTAGGGATTTTATGGTATTAGGTCTAACATTTAAGTCTCTAATCCATCTTGAATTAATCTTCGTATAAGGAGTAAGGAAAGGATCCAGTTTCAGCTTTCTACTTATGGCTAGCCAATTTTCCCAGCACCTTTTATTAACTAGGGAATCCTTTCCCCATTTCTTGTTTCTCTCAGGTTTGTCAAAGATCAGATGGCTGTAGATGTGTGGTATTATTTCTGAGGACTCTGATCTGTTCCATTGGTCTATATCTCTGTTTCGGTACCAGTACCATGCTGTTTTGGTTGCTGTAGCCTTGTAGTATAGTTTGAAGTCAGGTAGCGTGATGCCTCCAGCTTTGTTCTTATGACTTAGGATTGTCTTGGCAATGCGGGCTCTTTTTTGGTTCCATATGAACTTTAAAGCAGTTTTTTCCAATTCTGTGAAGAAACTCATTGGTAGCTTGATGGGGATGGCATTGAATCTATAAGTAACCTTGGGCAGTATGGCCATTTTCACGATATTGATTCTTCCTATCCATGAGCATGGTATGTTCTTCCATTTGTTAGTATCCTCTTTGATTTCACTGAGCAGTGGTTTGTAGTTCTCCTTGAAGAGGTCCTTTAAATCCCTTGTAAGTTGGATTCCTAGGTATTTTATTCTCTTTGAAGCAATTGTGAATGGAAGTTCATTCATGATTTGGCTCTCTGCTTGTCTGTTACTGGTGTATAAGAATGCTTGTGATTTTTGCACATTAATTTTGTATCCTGAGACTTTGCTGAAGTTGCTTATCAGCTTAAGGAGTTTTTGGGCTGAGACGATGGGGTTTTCTAAATATATAATCATGTCATCTGCAAACAGGGACAATTTGACTTCTTCTTTTCCTAACTGGATACCCTTGATTTCTTTCTCTTGCCTGATTGCCCTTGCCACAACTTCCAACACTATGTTGAATAGGAGTGGTGAGAGAGGGCATCCCTGTCTTGTGCCAGTTTTCAAAGGGAATTTTTCCAGTTTTTGCCCATTCAGTATGATATTGGCTGTGGGTTTGTCATAAATAGCTCTTATTATTTTGAGGTACGTTCCACCAATACCGAATTTATTGAGCGGTTTTAGCATGAAGGGCTGTTGAATTTTGTCAAAAGCCTTTTCTGCATCTATTGAGATAATCATGTGGTTCTTGTCTTTGGTTCTGTTTATATGCTGGATTACGTTTATTGATTTGCGAATGTTGAACCAGCCTTGCATCCCAGGGATGAAGCCCACTTGATCATGGTGGATAAGCTTTTTGATGTGCTGCTGAATCTGGTTTGCCAGTATTTTATTGAGGATTTTTGCATCGCTGTTCATCAGGGATATTGGTCTAAAATTTTCTTTTTTTGTTGTGTCTCTGCCAGGCTTTGGTATCAGGATGATGTTGGCCTCATAAAATGAGTCAGGGAGGATTCCCTCTTTTTCTATTGATTGGAATAGTTTCAGAAGGAATGGTACCAGCTTCTCCTTGTACCTCTGGTAGAATTCAGCTCTGAATCCCTGACCTATGGTTTATAAGGATAAGAGATGTGGGCAGTTTTCAGGTCATTCCTTAAAGGGCTGATTATGCTCTTTCTCCCTACTGAAATGTAGATAGACATGGAGGTAATCTATTTGGAATCACATGAAGGAAAACAATCCCCAACGATTTCAAAGCAAATTCTTAGAATGAACTTGGGTCCCTGACACCACAGACTCACGACACTAGCCCTGGACTTACACTCTGACTCTTAAGTATGAGTCTCTGTTATTTTGAGATTCTTTTACTCTAGCAAAGTTTCTATCAGAACTAATAAAATGCAACAATTTTTCAATGAATGGTTGACCATTTTAAATGCTGTAGAAAAATGAAGATGGGAGTATGTATAGTGTGCTAAGGTTGCTATAACAAATACTGCAAACAGTGTAGCTTAAACAACAGAAATGTATTCTGTCCGTTCTGAAGGATGGAAGCCAAAACTCAAGGTGTCGGCTGGCTTGTTTCTTCTGAGTCATCTCTTCTTGTCTTGTTCTTGGCCACCTTTCTCACTGGTCTTTCTTTTGTGTGCACACATGTATGTGTCCTAACCTCCTCTTCCTATAAAGATCCCAGTCAGATTGGGTTAGGACCCAACTGAAGAAGCTAATTTTATTTACTACCTCTTTAAAGACATTATCTCCAAATACAGTCACACTCTGTGGTTCTGAGGGTTAGGACTTCAACATGCATTTTGATGGGACACAATTCAGCCCACAACAGTGAAAATGTTACTTGTGTAACTTAAAAATGCTATATAGCAGATATTTCAGACCAAGATGCCAGTAGCACAAACCAAAATAAAAATATATTAGGAAAGTAACCATTAAAAAAAATATCAAAAACTCTGTGCCTGTGTCTCCCTATTAGTAATTTGTGTTTTCTCTGACCTGACTTTGTCTTCTCAGTTTCTTTCTTTTTTTCTTTTTTTCAACCTTGAAAATTTGGTCAACTCTCCTGCATCTACACTGTCTCCCTAGGACCACTCATTCAGTAGCATATATCCTACCACCCCTGTCTCAGTCTTCCCACACATCTCCAGGCTCATATATTCATGCATTTCCTCCTTCACGTCTCTATAGAGATATATAATAGATATCTCAAACTTAGGGTAGCCCAAATAGAAGCCTTGATCTCTTCTTTAAAGCCAATTCCTTCTCATCTTCATAAACAGCACCACTATCCACAAGTTTTCTAAATCCAGGACCCAGGAATAATCCTCAATTCCTCTCATTCATCACCCCTGACTCTCCACCCACACTCATATGATCTATCATGAAGCTGACTCAATTCTTCTACCAAAACATACCTAAGTTCCATCCTCCTCTCCACCACTGTGAAACCTGTAATTCAAGTATCATAGTCTGTCATGCGGACTCCTGCAATAGCTCCTAATTGGTCTTTATGCTTCTACTCCTGCCTCCTACAGCCCATTTTCAATGCAGCAGCTAACTCATATTTTTTAAACATAAATCAGAACATATCACTCTTTTGCTTTAACCACTAATAGTTTTCCATTGCACATGAAATAATACCCAAGTCCCTTACCATGGCCTGATGGACCCTATACGATCAGTTCCCTGTCCTTCCCACTTACTTCATCTCATGCTGCTGTCCCTTTGCTCTCTTTGCTCTTCCACACTGGCCTTCTTCCTTTCTTTTGAATGCTTTATATTCATGTTCATTTGATCACTTTTCACTTATTGTTTTCTCTGTTTGGAATGCTCTTCTTCCAAGTAATTAGGGTGTCTCCTCCAAGGTTACCTTTCAGTGAGGCTCTCCTTGACTTCCTGAGAGTAGGCCCTAATCCAAGCACTCTTGATCACATCACTACCATTTATTTATTTATTTATTTATTTATTTATTTATTTATTATTTATTTTACAGTACTTAGCATGATCTTCCTTTGTTTAGTCATTTTTTAAATTCTGGAACTATTTCTTTTCCCCACTATAATATCAACTATCTGAAAACAGGAACCTTATCTGCTTTGTTAATCATTTTATCCCTAATACCTAAAACAGGGTTTAGCAATAAACATTTTTGAATGAATGGACACATGAATGGTATGAACAGCTTTGTGGAATGTGTATTAGCATGATGATGAGCATCTTAATCTGTTCAAGAAGCTACAATATATTACCATAAACTGAGTGGCTTACAAACAACAGAAATTTATTTCTCATGGTTCTGGAGGCTGGGAAGTCTAAGATCAAGGGACTTGCAAATTCGGTGTCTGTTGAGGATTCATAGCATCTACTAGCTGAGTCCTCACATGGTGGAAGGAACAAACTAGCTTTCTGTGGTCTCTTTTATAAGGGCACTAATCTCATTCATGAGGTCTCCACCCTCATGACCTACTCACCTCCCAAAGTCTCCACCTCCTAATACTATCACATTGGTGATTACACTTCAACATAGGAATTTTGGGAGACTACAATCATTCAGATCATAGCAATGGGCAGAAGCTGGATGGATAGAAGGATAATGTGATATTAATGGCCAGGCATAACTCACAATATTTTTGTTTCATTAGCAGACATCCTTCACATCATCCTATATTCTTACAGGTCTGAAATCCTTATGTTTTGAACTATCTCCCTAAAGTCCCAACATAATTAATGAAGTATTTCTTAGACATCATCTAGGAAATCTCACAAGCATATCCAACTCAGCATGTCTAAAAAATACTGCTTCATTTCTTCCTCCTCCTCAATCTGGAAGCCAAAAACATTAGCAAATTTTTAGTTCTAATTCTGTTACCAAACATAGAACTTTGAGCAAGCTTACCTCTCTGGGTCACTTTAAAGGATAAAATTAAAGGATAAGGGCCTGTCGCGGTGGCTCAAGCCTGTAATCCCAGAACTTTGGGAGGCCGAGATGGGCGGATCACGAGGTCAGGAGATTGAGACCATCCTGGCTAACACGGTGAAACCCCATCTCTACTAAAAAATAGAAAAAACTAGCTGGGCGAGGTGGTGGGCACCTGTAGTCCCAGCTACTCGGGAGGCTGAGGCAGGAGAATGGGGTAAACCCGGGAGGCGGAGCCTGCAGTGAGCTGAGATCCGGCCACTGCAATCCAGCCTGGGCGACAGAGCGAGACTCCATCTCAAAAAAAAAAAAAAAAAAAAAAAATTAAAGCATAAGTCTTGGTGACTTCTATGTGTTTTTTAATAAATTTATATAATTTAATTATTGAGTCATGTTAAAACATTTTTACCTCCAAATGATTATATCTGAGTAGCCACAGAATGATCAAGCAGCTAATTGTCCTACAGGATCCAGAGTGGACATATTCAAATAAACTGACTGCAAAGTCATTTTCCAATATAGTCAACCATTACTATGCCTTAAGAAGATTTCTAGACACACCTTTAAGGATCATACTCTCTACTTTTTGTTTATGTACCAGATAACTTGAAATTCAGGACCAAAGCATAACTGAATTTCCCTCCATAGTACTTCACATTCCTAAATTCTATTTATGTTTTAATATTTTGATTAACATCTTTCTCCTTTGTGAACAGACTGTAGATTACATACATCTTGTCAACTGAAGGCTTTTTTCGAGTAACTTTGCATATATATATATATATATATATATATATAATATATATAAATATATATAAATATATAAATATAGATATATATAAATATATATAAATATATATAAATATATATATAAATATATATAAATATATATATATAAATATATATATAAATATATATAAATATATATATATATATGCAGTCTTCAGTACAGTTTATTATCCCTCTGGTGTCCTAAATAGATCCTCGCATATGGAGGGTGATTGATAAATATCTGAGAATAGAAACTGTTACTGTGCCAGAAACCTACCTCCTTCCCCCTGCAGAAAAACATTATGAATACCAATTTGGCTGCCATATCTTAAGAAGTGTATGTGGCACCATGTGGTGTCAACAAGAGTCTTTAAAACCCCTTAAGCAGTTAGAACAAAATGTCAAACATCTGAAAAGTC
Organism: Rhinopithecus roxellana; assembly: GCF_007565055.1. Taxonomy (NCBI): domain Eukaryota; kingdom Metazoa; phylum Chordata; class Mammalia; order Primates; family Cercopithecidae; genus Rhinopithecus; species Rhinopithecus roxellana. Next base: position 88,762,758 of record NC_044552.1, on the reverse strand, counting down.
TACTCCTTTGATTAAGATATTGCAGTAAGTTAAATAAAAATGTTTTTATTCATAATATAGTCACTAAGCATAGCTTACGTAATGAAATTTACTTTATAGGAGGTGTTGTTAATCACGAAGTTTTTTGAGTAAAACAAAATATGTTGATGTGGGGGTAGCGGAATACAGTGAGCCAAGGGGAGGTGGCCAGGGAAAGTTAAAATGATTCTCCTTCTTAAAGGGTCATCTGGCATTCCCACCCACATCATGATGAGGGTTGCCTTTGTAGGCCTCCCATGAAAGATGAGTTTGTGATTAAAGATCAAGATTATACTCTTCTCATAAGATAGAAATTTTGTATTGTAGATATTCTCAGAGAAACATATTAATAAATAAAACCTGTATAGGAAGAATAATACAGGAGTGTCATTATTGTCCCCATTTTAATACGCAGTGTGATGGAAGACTAAGAACACTATGACACCAACAATGAGAACAACACATAAGATAAGTAGCCCTCTTAAATTTAAATTATATTTGCAACATAGAGTACAGAGGCAAAACCCTAACCAAGTCTAACCCAGAAGGGGAAAAAACTTTTAATTCTCACAGAAAGAAGCCTATATAAGCATGCTCAGCAGGTAGAAAAAAATAATAAGAACAAGAGGTTAGGTGAGTTTAGGAGAAAAGAAGAAAAGGGAATAGCACCAATATAGTTTCTATGTTAAATGATGAAGAGATGAGGCAGCAATGAAGAAGAACCTTCCCTGTATTATCCTCTTTGTATGATTCAAGTGAGTTCATATGTGAGGTTTTTCCCCGCTGAGGTATCTCACAATTTGAAAGGGGCAAACAAATTGGATTGAAGGTCAGAAAACCACAAGACAGTAATCATTGCATATAGATCTGAAGAGAAAAGAAAGATCTTGGGGGAAAGAAGGGATGGATGGCAACTCTGTCAGGGAAAAATGAGATTGAGTCAAAGTAATATGAAATTGATGATAATTTTGCAAAATTCAGTCATCTGAATGAATAGTATTCAATGAGATGTGCTAAAGGACTCGAACATTGTAACTGAAAAATTCTTTAGACATTAAAAGCATTTACTTTCAGTTTTGTTTCCATTGACAAGAGAAAGGTTTTGTTTCTTTTGGTTTTTCAAATGCTGTGGCAGAAAATTTCCTTGAGACAAATCGTGCCCTCAGGTAGGATGCAACTAAAACTTTTGAACTGTTCTGGAGCTTTCCATCTTGGTCAACAGACAACTTCAAATCTGCTTGCTTACTGAGAAGTGAAGAGGGCAGAGAGGCAGGCCCCTGGGGACCTCACAGGGCAGCTCAGGGCCCGTGGCAGGTAAAGGTTCATTATTTGTACCATTCTACTGAAATGACAGTCCCAGAACTTGCAAGAAATGACCCCAGAATAACAATGTATTTCTAGTTAACCTTTGGACCATTGCTTCTATTTGATTCTGGAGTTTATTGAAGAAGCCTGACAAAACCAGTATTATAGTGCTTAATTGTTATATATTAAGCCATAATATGGATAATTAGAAATCAATCAACGTTCCATCTTTCATAAAGAAGGGCAGAGGTTAGGTAGGCTATCTCCTTAGCAGTCTAAGTCTGTGATATGGTTTAAAGGTGAAAATAAATTAGTAACCCTTTCTTCAATAAAATTTGAATAACTTCCCAAGCAGAATAACTTCAGTTTCTGTTTACTGTCACTTCATCACTATGACAGCTATTAGTTTCATAGGCACAGTTTTACAATTTGGTTAGGTTATAGCAAAAATGAAGTATCTTTAAGTATCAGAATAAAGTATCTTTAAGTATCAGAATATGGTGGATAGACTGGGTAACCTCTGATAATTCAGGCTCATGATTATTTGTTACTATATCTTGAGAAAGGATAATAATCCTAATCATAAATAAGAAATTTCTAATACTGCTGAAGGATTTGCTGAAATATACTCTTATATGCTAATACAAGGATTATAAATTGTTATAAAACATTTCTGGAACAATTCAACAAATATATGGCAAGATATTACATTGTTTATATCTTTCAAGAACAATTTTCCTTCTAAGAATATATCCTAAGAGAAAAAATAGAAATGTAATGAAGGTTAATGTAAAATTATGACTATCATAGCATTATTTGAAATATTGAATTAGTGGAATTAACTTTGAGGGTTAACAGGTGTATCTCTTTTTAAAGTTTAAAAGTATAAAAAAACTTTCTAACCATCATGTCTATAAAAATGTTTAAAAACAAAGTGCTTACATTATAATATGAATTTGAAAGATGGGATATCATTAATTCATCGTAATTTCAAACATAGCTAGAGATAGAACTATAGAGAAATACAATGAGGCAGATTTATAGTAGAAATCTGTTAGAACTGTGGGAAATTTTTACTTCTGTGTTTTCTTTTTGTTTGTTTGTTTGTTTTTTGGAGATGGAGTCTTACCCTGTCACCTAGGCTAGAGTGCAGTGGTGCAATCTTGGCTCACTGCAACCTCTGCCTCCCAGGTTCAAGTAATTCTCCTGCCTCAGCCTCCTAAGTAGCTGGGACTATAGGTGCACACCACCACACCCAACTAATTGTTTGTATTTATGTAGAGACAGGGTTTCATTGTGTTGCCCAGGCTGGTCTCGAACTCCTGAGCTCAGGTAATCCACCTGCCTCGATCTCCCAAAGTGCTGGGATTACAGGTGTGAGCCACTGCGCCCGGCCACTTCTGTGTTTTCTACAATGACCATACATCACTAACATAACCATAAATATTAATAATGTGACTCATTCCTCTGCTTGAGCACCTGAAGATATTGAATAGGTCTATTTCTAAGTGCTAAAATCATTTGTACAAGCTAGAAGTTAGACAAAAAATCATGCTGTTAATTTTCATTGAAATAATTATTCTTATCAGAGCTACCCCAAATGCATAGCCTAAACTTTTAGGAAGGCCTTGTTATGACTATGACAGTTGGAATAGAGAAACTGGCATTGTTAAAAGCGTTGATATAGCATCTTTAATGTGATATATTTTTAGTAATGCCTGCGTGTTAGAGTTCATTTTAAAACTCAGAAAGAAGGAAGGAAAGAAGGAAGGAGGGAGGGAGGGAGGGAGGAGGAAAGGGGAGGAGAGGGGAGGGGAGGGGATGAGATGGGAGGGGAGGAGAGGAGGGAAGGAGGGAGGCAGACAGGCAGGAAGGAAGGAAAAAGAAAGGAAAGAAAATGTGGTACATATACACTATGGAATACTATGCAGCCTTGTTATAACAAACAATGAGATAAATCCTTTGCAGCAACATAGATGGAGCTGGAGGCTATTATCCTAAGCAAACTAACACAGGAACAGAAAATCAAACACTGCATGTTCTCACTTAGAAGTGGGAGCAAAACATTGAGTACACATGGACACAATAAAGGAAACAACAGATACTGGGGCCTATTTGAGGGTAGAGGGAGGAAGGAGAGTGAGGATGGAAAAACTACCTATTCATTACTATGGTTATCACCTGGGTGGCAAAATAATCCATATGCCAAACTCCCATGACATGTAATTGACTTTATATAACAAACCTGCACATGTGTCCCTAAACTTACATAAAAGTTTTAAAATTGAAAAAAATAAAAAAGGAAAATAACATGAGCAAAAAGCCACTGTAAGTAATTCCCAGAGGAAAAAAAATCATGAACCCGTATAATGTATGGGTTTGGCTAACACTCTGGATTTAATTGAACGTAGTATTAAAGTTTCAAGGGCAACAAAATCAATGTGTCCCCTTCCCTCGATTTCTAATTTGTGTCCACAAAGGTGAGAAAATTATCTAGGATCTCGACAAAATTGGAGAGAGCTCAGATACTTTCTCCAGATAATCAAGACTATTAGGCCTAGATCATGTCTACAATGATGCTAACAAAAAAGATCAGGATACCAAGACTCACTTTGGTAACTTCTACAGCTCTCTAAATTCTCTCTTTCTGCTCAGCAATTGGACAACATATGCCCAACTGTGACCAGATCTTACCAGGAGACACTGGCTGTCACACAAATAGTCATGAAAACAGCTAATGGGAAGTACAAAGCTAAGAATAACAACACTGGCACTCTGTGGACCACCTGCCAGTCAGCCAGATCCTGGAAAACTAGTTAGTGTCAAGCAGATGGTGACTCTGACTGTTTTTACTGAGAGTGAGTATTGGCCACTTTGTAATGAATCAGAAGACCTACTTGAAATCGTTTGGCATAAAATATAAAAAGCTTGATGGCATAGTTTCACCCAGACCCATAGTCTAACTATTGGGAGAGTAGATTATGTGCAATGGTACCAGCCATCCAGTCTCAGAAAGGGACTATTAGGATTCTGAGGCCTACATCAAATGGTTTGGGGTCATGGCAAGATTTTATTCATGGGTGAAGGGGTGGCATGGGAGGCAGTACAACAAATAATTTAAGTGCTTCACAAAACAACAAATGGAAACCAAGCAAGGAGCCTTGAAGAAGTGAATACTGCTCATCAGAGAACCAGGATGTTGGAGGGATGAATTAGGAATTCTCTTATTTCAGTGTCACATCAGCATCTGGGTTTTCACTTGCCCCATAGCCCCCAAGAAAGGTTAACAGCAGAGATTTACACAATGCTGAAAAGGATGGGCAGTGAGCAGTATGAATACAAAACTATTAGGAATGGCACAGAACCATCTTCTGGAGAGCAGCATTCCGGTGCTATCTTGGAAGATCTAGAATTACGTTAAGTCCTGAGCAATTCTCACCATAGATCATGAGTTTTACACAGATAAGCAAAATATGCCAGTGTCATGACCTACCTGAACCATGTTTTACATATATATGCTGTTCAATCCCAGGAAAACTAGAGCAAAATATATTTATAGCTCAGCCTAAACTTTTACATTACCACTTCCAGACGTAAACAGTGCAAAGCTGGTATCTTGCCACTTATGAAACACTATGCATGAAAAAACACATATATGTATTATGCTCATATTAACAAGTTAAAAAAAGTATTTGCTCTTCTTTAATCCTCACTATTGATCTATAAAAGGAATGCATCAGTAGAACAAGATGATGACCTTCATCACCATATAAGACAAAAAAAATTCTCTAATGAAGAAATATTTTACCCAAATGGCTTTAGCTAATTGTGCATATTGGGTACCAGATATAGGCACAGATATAGAAATGGAATTAAAAGCAAAGGCACTATTTCTCCTGAAAGTGTCTCTTTCATGTTACTGATGGTCATTTAGTACTACCTTATTAATACAAAAAATAGCGTTGTTATTAATCTACATATTACCTTCAATTAGTTAATATATTAATGTATTTTTCCCGCAAGTGGTCTGCCAGTGCCAGGAGCTGGTTATTATCACTTTTATTATATTGACAATTTGCTATCTATTATTTCAGGGACCTTAGAATAGATATATTTTATAGTGAAGAACCAACAAATAGTATGTAATGCATTAAGTTTTGAAAGAAAGATAAATAGAATTAGAAAGAGTCCAAGAAAATATAATCATAAAGATGTCCTGCATGAAACTAAATTATGGATATTTACATGTATTTGTGTGAAAAGTGGTATAAGAATCATCATTGCATTTCCAATGTGCTTGTGATTCCCACATCATGGATTAATTTTAATTTTCATCATTCTCTTAAGGCAAGAATTCAGAGTATTTATGTCACCCAATTCAAATGACCTAAGTAGAGTACAGTTTATCAACTGAACACTTACAATGCAGGTCAAGTCTACCCTTAGTTTAAAATCACCTGGGGAAAGTAATTATATATGAAAGTAACTATTTTAAACAGCACAACTTATATTTAATTAATGTATGCTTTACATAATGCAAGGGAAGGAGAGCTAATTATAGCTAACACTTACTTGGTACTTACTATGAGCAGGATATTCTCCTAGGCACTAAAAGCCTTCTTCAAGAAGACATCATCTGAATAAAGTAATAAAGATGGAAAAAATTTCAACAGTTAGAGAAAACATTGAAATATGTTTTAGGCAAAGAAAAGACCATGACTAAGAAAAGCAGCAGGTAGGAAAATAGTGCTTATGGCTATTGGAAGCTAACTGTGCATGACTGCAGTGTAAGTAGCAAGAAGGTAGGATATAAATCTGGACACCAAAGCAGGGGTGACAAGGTGGAAACCTTGGATGTCAATTATCTTAGAAGTATTTTGAAAAGAGAAATGACCAATCAGCTCTCCAAAAATTGCATTTTAAAAACCATTAAATTTTGTTCCAGTGTGACGAAATAATGGACCAAGTTTTGAAAATAGGAGCATGTTTCCTAGGATTTCAGGAAAACACAACTAGCTCAACAAAACTAAATAAGTAAACAGACAGACTCAACCACTAATGTATCAATTGGGAACTACTACCTAAAAGACTTAAAAAATAACTTAAATAATGACACAATTTTTTACTGTTTGCTTATCTGATTTTTAATCACTTGTCAGCAATCCAAGGCTAGGAAGGAGGCTCAATGACATCTCCAGGGACTCATTCAACTCTTTTCCCAGTTTTGCAAACCTTAGCAGGGCCTTTTGACCTTACATTGCAAGCTGGCTGCTGCATTTCCAGTCATGCATTGGCATCTGAGCAGAATAAAGGAGCAAGGACAAAAGACTCATACAGTCACTGTATACAGTCATCCCTCCGTATCTGCAGGGGGATTGACTCCAGTATCCCCCACGGATACCAAATCCATGAATGCTCAAGTCCCTTATATAACATGATATTGTATTTGCATGTAACCTACATACATCCTCCAGTATACTTTAAGTAACCGGTTCTTATACTGTATTGTTCTTTTTAATTATGATATTTTTTATTATTGTATTGGTGTGTCTTATTGGTTTTTTTCAAACATTTTTGTTTGTTTGTTTGTTTTTAATTGTCTTTGAGACAGAGCTTCACTCTGTTGACACCTGGAGTCCAGCGGCTCAATCTTGGCTCACTGCAGCCTTAACCTCCCCAGGATCAGATGATCCTCCCACCTTATCCTCTAGAGTAGCAGGGACTACAGGTGCATGCCAGTCACCATGCCTGGCTACTTTCTGTATTTTTTGTAGAGATGAGGTTTCAACATGTTGCCCAGGCTTGTCTTGAATTTCTGGGCTCAAGTGATCCACCCACCTTGGCTTTCCAAAGTACTAGGATTACAGGCATGAGCCACGGTGCCTGGCTTCTGAATATCATTGATTGGTGGTTGGTTGAATGTGCATATACAGAACCTGCAGATAAGTAAAGCCAACTATACTAGCGAAGTTTTGCCTTCTCATTAAGGATAGCAAGACTTCCTCAAATACTTGGACTCACAACTACCTGCCAAAAATGTGTTCCATGATCATCCACTGTCATAAGGAAATGAAGTTTACTTTCCAGTCTCTATGATATAGTAAATCAAAAAAGAAATATCAGGCCAGGCACGGTGGCTCACGCCTGTAATCCCAGCACTTTAGGAGACCCAGCCGGGAGGATCACGAGGTCAGGAGATCGAGACCATCCTGGTTAACACAGTGAAACCCTGTCTCTAGTAAAAATACAAAAAAATTAGCCAGGCATGGTGGCAGGCGCCTGTAGTCCCAGCTACTCGGGAAGCTGAGGCAGGAGAATGGCGTGAACCCAGGAGGCAGAGCTTGCAGTGAGCCGAGATTGCACCACTGCACTGCATTCCAGCCTGGGCGACAGAGCAAGACTTCATCTCAAAAAAAAAAAAAAAAACCGAGTGTGTGTGTGTGTGTGTGTGTGTGTATACAAAACGTATACACACACACGCACATATATTTATATATTATATATTTATATATTATATATAAATGTATATATTTTTATATATGCATATATATATATATATACATATATATATATATGAAAGGGAAACAGAAAAGAAGCATTCAATAGCTGCCAAAGCAGTGGATTTAGTGGTATTGTCTGGGGGAGAAGATACGTCTAACTCTTAATGTACTTCAATTCTTGACTATTCTTTCCTAATCCTGGTCTAAGAATTTATATTCAGAATCACAAGTAGAAGTGGATGGCTCCCATCAGATTAAAGACTACTTTGACAGGAAGAGTGAAACTAGTTCCATGTGGACAGAGAATTGAATGAGACAAAATTCATGAAAAAGGGATTATAGCAATGGAAAGCCACAGGGCGACAAATATCACATAGGTACTTACATCTAACACCACTCTGACTACTCAACAATGATCATCCCCATCTTCCTGCAGTGATTTTGTCCAGTAATCTGTAGCCTTGTTCTTATAGAAGGTAGGTATCCCTTGGTAGATTATAATTCATCTTAGCCAGTCATAAAAATCAAAAACTCCTTTGCCAGTGATTAGACTAACAGTGATTATATGACCCCCAGTTTTAGCCAATGAGACATAGGGAAAAAAATATACTGGGAGTGTACAGAATAAGGTTTTCCTCTGGATAATATATATATATATACACACACATATATATGTGTGTATATATATGTATATATATATTTTTGTGTGTGCCTCAGAGCTGCTATTGCCATCTGTGAGAATGAAAAGAGCTATAACCTACACAAATAGCAAAAAGGGAAAATGTAAAATGCATGTGGGTATCTGATTATTTAACTTAGTTATTGAAGTACCCCTCAAATCACCCTCCCCTGGATTTCTTATTATTTGAGATAATAATTGTTTAAATCGCTATTAATTGGGGAGTTGGTATTTGTAGCCTAGAGCTTAAAATGCCCAGTTAAAATGTAACATTCACATTAAGAGTGTAACATTCAAATTAAGATTTCAGGAATCCAAAGAAGAAATTAAGGGGCTAATTTAGATCACAGATCGTGGTCTAGCACTTAGGCCTATGAAGACAGATGCGCCGGGCGCGGTGGCTCAAGCCTGTAATCCCAGCACTTTGGGAGGCCGAGACGGGCGGATCACGAGGTCAGCAGATCGAGACCATCCTGGCTAACACGGTGAAACCCCGTCTCTACTAAAAAATGCAAAAAAAATTAGCCGGGCATGGTGGCGGGCGCCTGTAGTCCCAGCTGCTCGGGAGGCTGAGGCAGGAGAATGGCGTGAACCTGGGAGGCGGAGCTTGCAGTGAGCTGAGATCCGGCCATTGCACTCCAGCCTGGGCGACAGAGCAAGACTCCATCTCAAAAAAAAAAAAAAAAAAAAAAAAAAAAAAAGAAAACAGATGCAGGGGAGAACAGAAGTAAATAAAAAGAGGAAGTGTTCACAATAAAGTAACTTTATGATTTAAGTACGTTAAGTACGTTTTGTTCACACAAAATGGAATCTTGGAATCTAAATAGAAGATTAGCTCTCATTCTTTGGCCAACACAGAATGTGACAGTTTATTGACTCACTTATCAGTACAAAAGTCACTGTGCTATTATGCACTGGGTCTCAAAGTAGCATATGCAACATCCCAGAAAATGGCTTTGATGGGAGTAGGACACTAAGTAGGGTTTTTGTAAGGATCCAGCATGTTTGCCATGGCACATCTGGCAGAAAAACAACGGAGAGTGTCTGTGATTCACACGAGGAAACTCTGACAATAAAGTATTTCTGTCAGATTAACATTTTTCTCATGCTATGATTCTACTGGCTTTTATGAAATATAAACCTTTATTAAGCTGAATAAAATTTACAGCAGAACAAAATTGATGATAAAAAACATATCATGAAGTTATTTCATTGTAAAATGAAGTTACATTTCATTGTAAAATGTACTTTTCAGGAGCATTAGAGGAAGAAAATGCAATGTAACTGATAGATACTTTGTGAAAAAATCCATTTACAATTAGGGTCATTTCTGGGCTATGGGGTGTGATTGCTAGGACAAATCACAGTGTAAGCTGTAACCTTCTTCCCACACTCAATATTTTTATCCAATAAAATAATGTGCTCAAAACAAATCTCAAGGGCAGCCTTGAAGAAGAAAAGAAGTAGGAAAAGAGTATAACACTTTTGTCTCTGGAGAAGGGACAGTACAGTCCCTCCAGTTATTCATTAATGGTAGTGGAGGGATTTATAAACTGATTAAATGTATTAGCATCTCATCTGACTTTGCCAGCGCTATCATGGTTCACAAAGAACTTTAATGTACAAAATCTCACTTAAATTTGAACCAATCAGGAGTAACAGACGTTAATATCCTTCTCCTGATGTTCCATATTAATCTCTCCCACAACATTCAATGTCTACCCTTCTCAGTTTCCTGTGACCCAAAAGAATGAACTCTTCTGATTATACCATCTGAGCTAGCTTCTACTTGGGTTCAGCCAATGGGAGGAATGACTGGGAAATCAGAAGGCAGGAGGAGGAATAATTCTTCCCCAGCTCCCTCACTGTGTCGGTACCACAGTTCTTGCAGTGCTGTATCCATCTATGGCCTCAGCATCTGATGGGAGTCCCCCTCCTCAGTGGTTCCTATTCTCACCAGGCTCCAGTGACACTTTCTTCCCTTTGAATTTTCAAGCCTAGTGTGGTAACAGCTTCCATGATATTTAGGTCTTAGATGTGTTGATATCGGTTATTAATTCTCTTAACCCTGACCATACTTCTATAAATAATTCATCAGAGTGTGACTTCTCTTTCATTGAGACCCCAAATTGACTTTTTCCCCATTTCAATTATGAGGTTTAGCATTGTTAACTGACTTTTCCAAGCACACAGCTAGTAAGTGAGAGTAACTTACCTATCTTCTGTTCTCAGTCCACAGCTCATTCCCTTATACTGTATTATCTTTATATGTACATGCATTTTAAATACCTGCTTTCCTCTTTCCACTTCTGTGTATCACCAGAGAAACTGAATTATCAATAGTCAAGACCTAGAAGACTTCTCAATTTGTCATAATTTCAAAAAGGCTTTGATCAGTGTTCATTTCAGAAAAGTATCTGAAATGTAAACTCATTGAAGCATTTTTCCATCACTTTCATAAAAATTATTCTTCTAAGTAAATATATGATCCTCACAATGTTGAAAAGTTTTTGGAAGGAATTACTTAAGTAGTAAGCAGTTCAGCAGAATAAGACTATTTTTTCTGAAATTATTTTTTTCAGAAAAATATGATCAAAGAAAGTAAAAAAAAAACAAAGTGTCTCAAAATAGCCATTCAATTCTTCATTCATATCAGTATAGCTCTGAAGGCACACAATACTTAGGCCAGCACTTAATTGACTTAGGCCATGAAAATAGCTATAGGAAAGTCATATCAAGAAGCAGAGATACATTCTCTGTCATTTTTTTTTCCTTTTTTCTGTGGTTGGTTTAGAATGTATAAACTCATTTATAGAGATAACTAAAAAAATTATAACAGTCTTTCAGTTCTATTTTGCTCTTTCTGAAATCATGATGACTTTGGATATATGTAGAATTATACTATTAAAATTGTAGGCTGGGCATGGTGGCTCACTCCTGCAATCCCAGCCCTTTGGGAAGAGGAGGTGGTTGGATTACCTGGGACCCGGAGGTTGAGACCAGTCTGGTCATCATGGCGAAACCTTGTCTCTACTAAAAATACAAAAATTGGCCAGGCATGGTAGCACACTCCTGTAGTCACAGCTATTCTGGAGGCTGAGGCAGGAGAATCGCTTGAACTTAGGAGGAGGAGGTTGCAATGAGCTGAGATTGCCTGGATGACAAAGCGAGACTCTGTCTCAAAAAAATATATATATATATTATTACAATGCTATAAAATTAAAAATTAGATCTTGTCTTTTAATTATATGATGACTTCCTCCTAGGTGAACTTTACATTTTTATTTCAAAAGACAAGTTAAATTTTTTAAGTTGAGTATGAACCAGATTATTATAATTACAACTATTTGACTATGAGTGCTTTTTCTCCTAAACTATAGGTTCCTTAAGAGCAGGTACCACATCATAATAATTTCTACAATTTCAGAACTACTCTGAAATACAGTGGGCACTAGACAAATGTATACTGAATTAATTGTGATATTTTTAGCACAAATATACCCTGATAATCCTTTGCCATATTTGTACTAAATTCAAAATGTTTCCTAATGACTATAATGCTGTTTCTGTGAAATAGGGTTATATATTTTCTTCCAATATTCCTCAAAGACAGTATGTCAGTCAACCACCCTAGAACATTCACACTATCTATCTACACTAATCTATCTACAAGATTCTCAGCCTTCCTTTCCCAAAATTTACAGTAACAGTGCAACTGCTAGCTACAGTTTCTATATGAGCATGTGTCTTCACAAGCACTCTGGACATGAAACATTTTTGTACATGTATAACCAACAGCACATAAGACAGAAATAAGACTTTACTTGAACTTTTTAAAAAGTAGATATTGTCGACTCTGGACACCAGAATCTTAATTTCAAATTGCTCAATTGTTGGTTGAGTCTCAAGTTCAATCAACTTAAGCTTTGGGAAGGAATGACTTCTTAAGGACACAGGAAGGGGAGCATCACACACTGGATCCTATTGCGGGGAGGGGGGAGGGATAGCATTAGGAGATATACCTAATGTAAATGACGAGTTAATGGGTGCAGCACACCAACATGGCACATGTATATATATGTGTGTGTGTGTGTGTGTATATATATATATATATGTAACAAACCTGCACATTGTGCACACGTACCATAGAACTTAAAGTATAAATAAATAAATAAATAAATAAATAAATAAAAACATTGTACTGAAAAAAATATTTTTTAAAAAGGTGGGCAAAGGAAGAAAAAGATATAAGAAGTTCAGCATAATACTATTTTTTTGAAACTATTTTTCAGAAAAATATGACTGAAAAAAGCAATAAAACAAAGTGTCTCAAAATAGCCATTCAATTCTTCATTTATATCAGTATAACCCTGAAGGTACAAAATACTTAGGGCAACATTTAATTGGCGGAGCCATAATGCTTGGCAAATTGTGACACATGTTGTACACATCCTCCTTCTTTCTTCCATTTGTTTGAATTGATTGAGAATTTTTTACGTATTTCATTTATTTTTTCTTTCTGTGAATTTGAAAGTTACTCTTAGTGTTCACCCTAAAATTTTAGGGACATATTTAACTCTTCAAAGATTAACTATTTTTATCCTCTCAAATGAAATAATATAACTTTAACATCCAACCATTGATATTACCTGAAAGATATATTTCTCTCTCTCATGATTAATCACTATGGATCTTTTTTTAAACCAACATTCACTTTATTGCACTTTGTGAAAGAAATTATACTGAATATGTAAAAATCAAGTATGAACTGTTCAAATAATAAATTAATAGAATTAAAAATTACATCCTTCTTTATCTTCCTCCAAGCCTCCCACCCCTTCTAGTAATAATCCCTGCAACAATTTAGTTTGTATCCATCTGGATTTAGTCTTCTACATTTACAAACAGGTAGGTATAGATGCAGATATGCATGTGTATGATTTGAAATGGTTATTATTTTGAAGGTTTTATTTACATAAATTGGAACATATTTTCTGCTTTTTCTTTTTCCCTTACATCTTCAAGAGATTTTTCTGTCTGTACAATACATCATTTCACTGAAGAGGAAATAAAGACCCAGAAAGGTGAAGTGACTTGCCCAAAGTCACACAGCTATTAGCTCCAAAGATCGTTATGAAAGGTTTTCCTCCCTTATCAGTCAGGATAGGATAGATTGTACTTCTGGCAACAATTAATCTTTAAAATCGCAGGGGCCTGCCACTACAAAGATGTGTTTCACACTCACTTTGTAAGTCCATCACAGGTGGCACAATCTCTCCACTCACCTTACCTCCAGGACTCAGAAGCAGCCTCTGCCAGTCTCACAGCAGAGGTAGAAGGAAGATGCCAAATCATTACCTGGCCCAGAAAGCTTCTTCAATAACATTCCATTGGTCAGAGCAAATTACAGGAATAAATCTGACATCAAGGCAGTAGAGAAGTATAATTGTCAACAACAAGAGGAGCCATAATGCTTGGCAAATTGTAATACATGCACATGTCCTCCTTCTTTCTTCCATTTGTTTGAATTGATTAAGAACTTTTTTCCTATGCCATTTTTTTCTCTCTGTGAATTTTAAAGTTACTCTTAGTGTTTACCATAAAATGTTAGAAGCATATTTCACTCTTCAAAGATTATTATTTTTATCATCTCAAACAAAATAATTTAATTTTAATATCTAAGCATTGACTTACACGCTATTATTCTCCACTATCTTAGTTATTTTTATTATTTCACAAATCATATTTTATTGCTTTTGGTTTTACAGACAACATTTGTGGTGATTTATCCATTTTTATCACATATTCTGGTAACTCTTTCCTTTTTTAATACAGATATTCATTGTGGAATTATTTTCTAGTCTTTCGGAGTGTATCCTTTAGAATATCTTTGAGTAAGGAAACTATTACTAATAAACTCTCTTTTTAGCTCTCACTGAAAATGTCTTTATATCTCCCTCTTCCTCGGTTATACTGTTCTAGGTTAAGATTTATTTTTGTATCATATTTTGAAAATGTTATTTTGCTATTTTTTGACTCCATTATTGAGGATGAGAAATATTTGGCTGATCTAAATGTTGTTTCCAGTATTTAATCTGTCCTTTCCCTCTGGGTGCTTCTAAGATTTTCTTTTTTGTCTTTGATCATCTTCAGTTTCAGTAGGATGGATCTTAGGTTTGACCACAAATCTCACAAGAGTTACAGTAAGATTGTCTCAAGAAATATTATATTTTAATTAGATCCCATTTGTCAATTCTGGCTTTTGTTGCCATTTCTTTTGGTGTTTTAGACATGAAGTCCTTGCCCATGCCTATGTCCTGAATGGTATTACCTAGGTTTTCTTCTAAGCTAAAGAGCTTCTGCACAGCAAAAGAAACTACCATCAGAGTGAACAGGCAACCTACAGAATTGGAGAAAATGTTTGCAATCTACTCATCTGACAAAGGGCTAATATCCAGAACCTACAAAGAACTCAAATGTACAAGAAAAAAACAAACAACCCCATCAAAAAGTAGGCAAAGGATATGAACAGACATTTCTCAAAAGAAGACATTCATACAGCCAATAGACACATGAAAAAATGCTCGTCATCACTGGCCATCAGAGAAATACAAATCAAAACCACAATGAGATACCATCTCACACCAGTTAGAATGGCAATCATTAAAAAGTCAGGAAACAACAGGTGCTGGAGAGGATGTGGAGAAATAGGAACACTTTTACACTGTTGGTGGGGTTGTAAACTAGCTCAACCATTATGGAAAACAGTATAGCAATTCCTCAAGGATCTAGAACTAGAAGTACCATATGCCCCAGCCATCCCATTACTGGGTATATACCCAGAGGATTATAAATCATGCTGCTATAAAGACACATGCACACGTATGTTCATTGCGGCATTATTCACAATAGCAAAGACTTGGAATCAACCCAAATGTCCATCAGTGACAGACTGGATTAAGAAAATGTGGCACATATACACCATGGAATACTATCCAGCCATAAAAAAGGATGAGTTTGTGATCTTTGTAGGGACATGGATGCAGCTGGAAACCATCATTCTCAGCAAACTATCACAAGAACAGAAAACCAAACAACACATGTTCTCACTCATAGATGGGAACTGAACAATGAGATCACTTGGACTCGGGAAGGGGAACATCACACACTGGGGCCTATTTTGGGGAGAGGGGAGGGGGTAGGGATTGCAATGGGAGTTATACCTGATGTAAATGACAAGTTGATGGGTGCAGCACACCAACATGGCACAAGTATACGTATGTAACAAACCTGCACGTTATGCACATGTACCCTAGAACTTAAAGTATAATTTTAAAAAAGAGATATTATATTTTACCCCTGAACCCAGAACCTCTGCAAAGAGTAATTATTCCTTGTTGATTATTTTATAGACGGTGTAACCATCGCTGGTCTGACTTTATGCAGAGGTTCTCTTGTTAAACTTCTGACATAGCAGGACCTAGGCTTTGTCTTTTGACTCTATAGTCCTAGGCAGCCACATAAATGAAGTTCATGGAACAAACCATGGATAAATGGAGTTCCTTACAGGCAGGGAGTTGAATCTT
The DNA here is from genome assembly GCF_007565055.1 of Rhinopithecus roxellana. Classification (NCBI taxonomy): domain Eukaryota; kingdom Metazoa; phylum Chordata; class Mammalia; order Primates; family Cercopithecidae; genus Rhinopithecus; species Rhinopithecus roxellana. The sequence goes on along the minus strand of NC_044552.1, from coordinate 88,746,670 downwards.
GCTCACCCAACTCTAGATTCATGATCTTCACTATATGTTTCCCTTTTGAGGATTTATTTGACTTCTTGCTGAATCAGCAATGCAGTTATAGATGTATTTGTAGATGATTTTCAGGAGAAGTGGGTAGGGAAGATAATGTGCCAAAACACTGCCATGGAAATTCCTGATGGGCTTGTTTAATAAAAAATTCATAAGCACATAAAGAAAGCTTGGCACTCTCTCTTTTTGACATTCTCATTTGCCATTTTTCAAATAGGAAGAAAACAGTTTAATTTAATTGAACTTATTTGGTGAAATAAAAGAAATATAACTTGCTAAATACATATATATAATAAAAAACAATATACAGAATATTTTTCTTTTTTAAACAAAATTGACATTTTATTTACATTAAAATAAATTGTACAAAATTGATTTTCCTCACCAAAAATGGCAACATTTTCTGTAATATTTCTAGATAAAATACAAAACACTTATTTTTGTAGTTTTCCAGCTTTTGTTTATAAATCAAGATGAGGCAGAAGATATAGTCATGGAAAAAGACAGAAGAAAACAGACAAGTCAGTTGTCAGTATTCACGGCCTCTGATTCTGCCTTGACCATAAATGAAAGTGTTCTACATACACCTGCTAAAAAGCATATGATGATGTAGTTTCAACAAAGAAACATAAACAGTAACAACCAAATGTGGAACAACAACAGCCAGCTTTTCCATTCAAACTTCAACTGTAACTTATTCCTTTAAGTTCATTTCCCAAGACAAAACCTGCTCTAAAGTCCTTGTTTCTTGATCTCACAAGCTTCTCACTCTGGTCATTCTTTAACTGTCAATTACAGATTTTTAACAACATACCTGAAACTCTTATTAGTCAAAGGTCAATTATAAGGTTTATTTTAACATATTATAAGATGTACTCCTTACTCCTACACCTCCTCAAAATATATTTCTTCAAATAATTGATAACTCAATATCCAACAATCTAATCCAAAGCGATAATAAATGTTATATGTAAAATGACTTAACTAAAACAATTCCAGTGTGGCAGTAGCAGAGAACACGCAGAAATAAAACAGTGTTTTCAATACTAGCTTCTGGAAGAAAAAATAGGTCCTCAAAGCATCAGATTTCAAACAGGAGCCATTTAAATAGTAAGATTATCAGTAATTAATGTATTCAATGGGAGGCCTATAGGCAAAGATATTCAGTAACTGACTGACCTGCATACACCTTACAGCTTTTCTTCCAAATATCAAATGTAAGATAAAGTCCATTTAAAGAAGCTTTTCAGTATCTGTAATGATTTCTGAATTATCTGTGGGGAATTTTGATTTAGTTGGATAACGTTTGATATATGTGTCCACCATTAAATCCAGATCATGCTTTAGATCAAAATTTATGTTAAGCAAAGTCAAGTTACTCGACCTTTGGTCTGTCAAAGGGTTCCTCAAGTATGTTTTGAGATGCTTTTGTCCATTTTCATACCACTAATTCTCAACTTTTATCACAGGAAGAATACACAGGACCTTCAGCAATGCATACACATTAGTAAAATCTTGATTTAGTCAAGTGGACAGTTTCATAAATGGTGGATGGAAGCTCTGTATTTTTCCCTCTGTCTTTCCATTTGATTCTTCAACAATGCAGTTTGGCTGAGGGCATATTGGGATGGGGTAAGTCACTTCTATACACGCCAGTATAGTGTTCCTCTGATGTATAAAATTTGAGCTGACCTGTGACTGAGGGTACCAGAGATAAGCATTTACGAGCTTTGAGGTGCTGTTCTGAAAATCTACCTTTAAGTGCCTGAATAATGTGCTCCACTGTTGAACATGGGTTTTCTTTTTTCTTTTTTTCTTTTTTTTTTTTTTTTCTTTTTTTGAGGTGGAGTCTCGCTCTGTCGCCCAGGCTGGAGTGCAGTGATGGGATCTCAGCTCACTGCAAGCTCCGCCTCCCGGGTGTACGTCATTCTCCCGCCTCGGCCTCCCAAGTAGCTGGGACTACAGGCGCCCGCCACCACGCGATTTTTTGTATTTTTAGTAGAGATGGGGTTTCACCATTCACAGGATGGTCTCGGTCTCCTGACCTTGTGATTCGTCCGCCTCGGCCTCCCAAAGTGCTGGGATTACAGGAGTGAGTCACTGCGCCTGGCGGAACATGGCTTTTCTTTATAAAAACTCTCATAGGGTAGTTGGAATTTCAGGTTACCATGCTGAATTCTGTGGAATTACTCAGGGAATTTCATTTGAATATCAAATTGGATAGTCATATTATGACTTCCTCAAACCAAAACTCATTATAAACTTCAATTTTTTTTCCATCACTTTACTGAGTGACTGCAGTATTGCAGTCAAGCTACAGGCTGCAGACAAGACCTCAGAGGTTTGCCCCTAGAGATTTTTCCAAAAGTCTCTTGTAAAAAAAAAAAAAAAAAAAAAGGACATTTTAAAGAACAACAATGGTAACAATGAAATCAAAACCTGTTACTGTATTTCACGGTACAAATGCATTATTATTGCATCTAATATTTGTCACTATTTGTACCATGCAAACATAAAACAAGTGCTTTCACGAGGCCCACTAAAATTTCAAAAGCATCCTGCCTTCCTGTCCATGGTGAATGGCAAATTTCCTTCAGTTCTTTAACCCTTTCTTTTTTTTTTTTTTTTTTTTTGAGACGGAGTCTCGCTCTGTCGCCCAGGCTGGAGTGCAGTGGCCGGATCTCAGCTCACTGCAAGCTCCGCCTCCCGGGTTTACGCCATTCTCCTGCCTCAGCCTCCCAAGTAGCTGGGACTACAGGCGCCCGCCAACTCGCCCGGCTAGTTTTTTGTATTTTTTAGTAGAGACGGGGTTTCGCCGTGTTAGCTAGGTTGGTCTCGATCTGCTGACCTCGTGATCCGCCCGTCTCGGCCTCCCAAAGTGCTGGGATTACAGGCTTGAGCCACCGCGCCCGGCCACCCCTTTCTTCACTCTTCAGAAAAAGAAAAAAAAAAATTACATTTCAAGTTCTAAAAGCAGTTGTGGTAATTGATTGATAGAAAAAAAATGAACAAACTTCAATTGTTCCCAATGCAACAGAAACTCCCCAGAACAGTCAGTGATTCTACCAACCACGTATTTAAGGCATAAGGAGAAGAGAGATATCTCCTCTGTAGATATCTTGGGGATATTTTTGTAAAAGTCTAGAAGGAACTACTTTCATTTTAGAAGAAAATTCAGTGGACAGAATGGAAGCCTACCCATAACAATACTCTATTTGTAGCCCCCACTTTTCAGTTGCCACAGTGTGGAATTTTACAGCCAAAATTTGTGCATAGCTTCCTAAGTTGGGAAGCCTACAAAATTCTCTTTCAGGTTATGAGATTCATGGACAAACCTCGCCAACACAGGTGATGCTCTTCCCCCACTATGTCCTCTGTATTGACAGTGATAAGGGAAAGAAGAGTGAGTTTCTCACTTCCCTGAACATTTCTACCTGAATACAGCTCTCACAGATCTCTAGCATCGGTTTCTGATGGGTTTCTTAGCAGAACAGTGCATTAACAATAGTTGTCTCAAAGTGCTCTCTCAGGACCTCTTCGCCAGAATTTATCAGCCACTCCAGCAGTTCTTAGAAGTTATCAGGAGCAAAGAGACCTGGGATTTCCTCAGCTTCATGTTTATACAGAGGTATGTTTTGCTTTCCTGAAAGAATACAAATTTCGAATCGAAATTTTAGGTATTCTTTGTTTTGCTTCTCTTCAAGGGTTAGAGGTAAAATGTCCTCATCTCCTTCTGCACTTGGGATTCTGAGCATTGCTGTTACTAGTTTCTTATGTTATTTCCTTTTCCTGTTGAGAAGTTCGGTCATTTTTTTTTCCTGTTTCCATGTCCTGATTTCATCTTCCCTCAATTCTTTTATTCATTTTCTGTGTCTACTATGTGGATTGTCTAAATGATTAGTAAGAGCACATCGTGTGGATATTGCATTATCTCAAAGAACTGCCCTGTAAATACAAGGTCTACAGATCATAGAGTTCTCAAAGTGTTTGGCACATAATTGATAATGTTTATTTAGTTGATCAAGTGTTCTATCTTCTAAGTCTCTGCTCTGCTACAATTCTCTACCCACTCCTGGCATCTGGCCAGACCCCCAAGAACCTGAGGAAGGCCAGGTCAGACTCCTTGCTCTTCCCCTTGCAGTTGGGGGCAGTGCTGAAGTTCAACCTTGTCACTGCCTGCCTGCTGACCCAGACCCTCATCCCACATCCTCAGAGTAGCTTACAGGCCTGTTTGGCTGGAGAGAGAAGCCTGGCTGGTGACAAAGGGAGGGGCAGGCTACACATGCTTTTCTGCTTTTAAATTCCAGTCTTTATTCAGGTAGGATATGTTTTCTCTCTAAGCTCACTGATCTGAAATCATCAGTACCACCAATAACACGGCAAACACACTATGAGCACTGACAAATTGCTGACAAGAGGACTAAGAATTCTTCAGAACAGCAATTAATGATTACTAGTTGAATTCTATTTTCTTTTTTTTATTACAAATTAATTGTATTTATTTTATTATTATTATTATTATTATTATTATTATTTTTATTTTTATTATACTTTAAGTTCTACGGTACATGTGCATAACGTGCAGGTTTGTTACATATGTATACTTATGCCATGTTGGTGTGCTGCACCCATCAACTCGTCAGCACCCATCAATTCATCATTTATATCTTGTATAACTCCCCAATGCAAGCCCTCCCTCCTCCCCCCTCCCCCCTCCCCATGATAGGACCCTGTGCGTGATGTTCCCCTTCCCGAGTCCAAGTGATCTCATTGTTCAGTTCCCACCTATGAGTGAGAACATGCGGTGTTTGGTTTTCTGTTCTTGTGATAGTTTGCTAAGAATGATGGTTTCCAGCTGCATCCATGTCCCTACAAAGGACGCAAACTCATCCTTTTTTATGGCTGCATAGTATTCCATGGTGTATATGTGCCACATTTTCTTAATCCAGTCTGTCACAGATGGACATTTGGGTTGATTCCAAGTCTTTGCTATTGTGAATAGTGCCGCAAGTAAACATACGTGTACATGTGTCTTTGTAGTAGAATAATTTATAATCCTTTGGGTATATACCCAGTAGTGGGATGGCTGGGTCATATGGTACATCTAGTTCTAGATCCTTGAGGAATTGCCATACTGTTTTCCATAATGGTTGAACTAGTTTACAATCCCACCAACAGTGTAAAAGTGTTCCTATTTCTCCACATCCTCTCCAACACCTGTTGTTTCCTGACTTCTTAATGATTGCCATTCTAACTGGTGTGAGATGGTATCTCATTGTGGTTTTGATTTGCATTTCTCTGATGGCGAGTGATGATGAGCATTTTTTCATGTGTCTGTTGGCTGTATGAATATCTTCTTTTGAGAAATGTCTGTTCATATCCTTTGCCCACTTTTTGATGGGGTTGTTTGTTTTTTTCTCGTATATTTGTTTGAGTTCTTTGTAGATTCTGGATATTAGCCCTTTGTCAGATGAGTAGGTTGCAAAAATTTTCTCCCATTCTGTAGGTTGCCTGTTCACTCTGATGGTAGTTTCTTTTGCTGTGCAAAAGCTCTTTAGTTTAATTAGATCCCATTTGTCAATTTTGCTTTTGCTGCTGTTGCTTTTGGTGTTTTAGACATGAAGTCCTTACCCATGCCTATGTCCTGAATGGTACTACCTAGATTTTCTTCTAGGGTTTTTATGGTATTAGGTCTAACATTTAAGTCTCTAATCCATCTTGAATTAATCTTCGTATAAGGGGTAAGGAAAGGATCCAGTTTCAGCTTTCTACTTATGGCTAGCCAATTTTCCCAGCACCATTTATTAAATAGGGAATCCTTTCCCCATTTCTTTTTTCTCTCAGGTTTGTCAAAGATCAGATGGCTGTAGATGTGTGGTATTATTTCTGAGGACTCTGTTCTGTTCCATTGATCTATATCTCTGTTTTGGTACCAGTACCATGCTGTTTTGGTGACTGTAGCCTTGTAGTATAGTTTGAAGTCAGGTAGCGTGACGCCTCCAGCTTTGTCCTTTTGACTTAGGATTGTCTTGGCAATGCGGGCTCTTTTTTGGTTCCATATGAACTTTAAAGCAGTTTTTTCCAATTCTGTGAAGAAACTCATTGGTAGCTTGATGGGGATGGCATTGAATCTATAAATAACCTTGGGGAGTATGGCCATTTTCACGATATTGATTCTTCCTATCCATGAGCATGGTATGTTCTTCCATTTGTTTGTGTCCTCTTTTATTTCACTGAGCAGTGGTTTGTAGTTCTCCTTGAAGAGGTCCTTTACATCCCTTGTAAGCTGGATTCCTAGGTATTTTATTCTCTCTGAAGCAATTGTGAATGGAAGTTCATTCCTGATTTGGCTCTCTGCTTGTCTGTTACTGGTGTATAAGAATGCTTGTGATTTTTGCACATTAATTTTGTATCCTGAGACTTTGCTGAAGTTGCTTATCAGCTTAAGGAGATTTTGGGCTGAGACCATGGGGTTTTCTAAATATACAATCATGTCATCTGCAAACAGGGACAATTTGACTTCTTCTTTTCCTAACTGGATACCCTTGATTTCTTTCTCTTGCCTGATTGCCCTAGCCAGAACTTCCAACACTATGTTGAATAGGAGTGGTGAGAGAGGGCATCCCTGTCTTGTGCCAGTTTTCAAAGGGAATTTTTCCAGTTTTTGCCCATTCAGTATGATATTAGCTGTGGGTTTGTCATAAATAGCTCTTATTATTTTGAGGTACGTTCCATCAATACCGAATTTATTGAGCGTTTTTAGCATGAAGGGCTGTTGAATTTTGTCAAAAGCCTTTTCTGCATCTATTGAGACAATCATGTGGTTCTTGTCTTTGGTTCTGTTTATATGCTGGATTACGTTTATTGATTTGCGAATGTTGAACCAGCCTTGCATCCCAGGGATGAAGCCCACTTGATCATGGTGGATAAGCTTTTTGATGTGCTGCTGAATCCGGTTTGCCAGTATTTTATTGAGAATTTTTGCATCAATGTTCATCAGGGATATTGGTCTAAAATTCTCTTTTTTTGATGTGTCTCTGCCAGGCTTTGGTATCAGGATGATGTTGGCCTCATAAAATGAGTTAGGGAGGATTCCCTCTTTTTCTATTGATTGGAATAGTTTCAGAAGGAATGGTACCAGCTCCTCCTTGTACCTCTGGTAGAATTCAGCTGTGAATCCATCTGGTCCTGGACTTTTTTTGGTGGGTAGGCTGTTAATTGTTGCCTCAATTTCAGAGCCTACTATTGGTCTATTCAGGGATTCAACTTCTTCCTGGTTTAGCCTTGGGAGAGTGTAAGTGTCCAGGAATTTATCCATTTCTTCTAGATTTTCTAGTTGATTTGCGTAGAGGCGTTTATAGTATTCTCTGATGGTAGTTTGTATTTCTGTGGGGTCAGTGGTGATATCACCTTTATCATTTTTTATTGCATCTATTTGATTCCTCTCTCTTTTCTTCTTTATTAGCCTTGCTAGCGGTCTGTCAATTTTGTTGATCTTTTCAAAAAACCAACTCCTGGATTCATTGATTTTTTGGAGGGTTTTTTGTTTCTCTATCTCCTTCAGTTCGGCTCTGATCTTAGTTATTTCTTGCCTTCTGCTAGCTTTTGAATGTGTTTGCTCTTGCCTCTCTAGTTCTTTTAATTGTGATGTTAGAGTGTCAATTTTAGATCTTTCCTGCTTTCTCTTGTGGGCATTTAGTGCTATAAATTTCCCTCTACACACTGCTTTAAATGTGTCCCAGAGATTCTGGTATGTTGTATCTTTGTTCTCATTGGTTTCAAAGAACATCTTTATTTCCTGCTTTCATTTCGTTATGTACCCAGTAGTCATTCAGGAGCAGGTTGTTCAGCTTCCATGTAGTTGAGCGGTTTTGATTGAGTTTCTTAGTCCTGAGTTCTAGTTTGATTGCACTGTGGTCTGAGAGACAGTTTGTTATAATTTCTGTTCTTTTACATTTGCTGAGGAGTGCTTTACTTCCAATTATGTGGTCAATTTTGGAATAAGTGCGATGTGGTGCTGAGAAGAATGTATATTCTGTTGATTTGGGGTGGAGAGTTCTATAGATGTCTATTAGGTCCGCTTGGTGCAGAGATGAGTTCAATTCCTGGATATCCTTGTTAACTTTCTGTCTCGTTGATCTGTCTAATGTTGACAGCGGAGTGTTGAAGTCTCCCATTATTATTGTATGGGAGTCTAAGTCTCTTTGTAAGTCTCTAAGGACTTGCTTTATGAATCTGGGTGCTCCTGTATTGGGTGCATATATATTTAGGAGAGTTAGCTCTTCCTGTTGAATTGATCCCTTTACCATTATGTAATGGCCTTCTTTGTCTCTTTTGATCTTGGATGGTTTAAAGTCTGTTTTATCAGAGACAAGGATTGCAACCCCTGCTTTTTTTTTTGTTCTCCATTTGCTTGGTAGATCTTCCTCCATCCCTTTATTTTGAGCCTATGTATGTCTCTGCATGTGAGATGGGTCTCCTGAATACAGCAGACTGATGGGTCTTGACTCTTTATCCAGTTTGCCAGTCTGTGTCTTTTAATTGGAGCATTTAGTCCATTAACATTTAAGGTTAATATTGTTATGTGTGAACTTGATCCTGCCATTAAGATATTAACGGGTTATTTTGCTCGTTAGTCGATGCAGTTTCTTCCTAGCCTCGATGGTCTTTACATTTTGGCATGTTTTTGTGATGGCTGGTACCGGTTGTTCGTTTCCATGTTTAGGGCTTCCTTTAGGGTCTCTTGTAAGGCAGGCCTGGTGGTGACAAAATCTCTAAGCATTTGCTTATCTGTAAAGGATTTTATTTCTCCTTCACTTATGAAACTTAGTTTGGCTGGATATGAAATTCTAGGTTTAAAATTCTTTTCTTTAAGAACGTTGAATATTGGCCCCCACTCTCTTCTGGCTTGTAGAGTTTCTGCCGAGAGATCTGCTGTTATTCTGATGGGCTTCCCTTTGTGGGTTACCCGACCTTTCTCTCTGGCTGCCCTTAAGATTTTTTCCTTCATTTCAACTTTGGTGAATCTGGCAATGATGTGTCTTGGAGTTGCTCTTCTGGAGGAGTATCTTTGTGGCGTTCTCTGTATTTCCTGAATTTGAATGTTGGCCTGCCCTACTAGGTTGGGGAAGTTCTCCTGGATGATATCCTGAAGAGTGTTTTCCAACTTGGTTCCATTTTCCCCCTCACTTTCAGGCACCCCAATCAGACGTAGATTTGGTCTTTTTACGTAATCCCATACTTCTTGCAGGCTTTGCTCATTTCTTTTTCTTCTTTTTTCTTTTGGTTTCTCTTCTCGCTTCATTTCATTCATTTGATCTTCAATCGCTGATACTCTTTCTTCCAGTCGATCGAGTCGGTTACTGAAGGTTGTGCATTTGTCACGTATTTCTCGTGTCATGGTTTTCATCTCTGTCATTTCGTTTATGATCTTCTCTGCATTAATTAGTCTAGCTGTCAATTCTTCCACTCTTTTTTCAAGATTTTTAGTTTCTTTGCGCTGGGTACGTAATTCCTCCTTTAGCTCTGATAAGTTTGATGGACTGAAGCCTTCTTCTCTCCTCTCGTCCAAGTCATTCTCTGACCAGCTTTGATCCGTTGCTGGCGATGGGCTGCGCTCCTTCGCAGGGGGAGATGCGCTCTTATTTTTTGAATTTCCAGCTTTTCTGCCCTGCTTCTTCCCCATTTTTGTGGTTTTATCTGTCTCTGGTCTTTGATGGTGGTGACGTACTGATGGGGTTTTGGTATAGGTGTCCTTCCTGTTTGATAGTTTTCCTTCTGACAGTCAGAAGGCCTGTCTGTTGGTCTGTTGGAGATTGCTTGAGGTCCACTCCAGACCCTGTTTGCCTGGGTAACAGCAGCAGAGGTTGCCGAAGATAGAATATTGCTGAACAGCGAGTGTACCTGTCTGATTCTTCTTTTGGAAGTTTCCTCTCAGGGGTGTACTCCACCCTGTGAGGTGTGGGGTGTCAGACTGCCCCTAGTGGGGGATTTCTCCCAGCTAGGCTACTCAGGGGTCAGAGACACACCTGAGCAGGCAGTCTGTCCGTTCTCAGATCTCAACCTCCGCGTTGGGAGATCCACGGCTCTCCCCAAAGCTGTCAGACAGAGTCGTTCGCGTCTGCACCGGCTCCCGCTACTTCCCCTGTTGGTCTTCAGCTGTGCGCTGTCCCCAGAGGTGGAGACTACAGAGACAGGCAGGCTTCCTTGAGCTGCTGTGAGCTCCACCCAGTTCGAGCTTCCCAGAGGCTTTGTTTACCTACTTAAGCCTCAGCAATGGCGGGCGCCCCTCCCCCAGCCTCGCTGCTGCCTTGCGGATAGATCGCGGCAGACTGCTGTGTTAGCAGTGAGGGAGGCTTCGTGGGCGTGGGACCCTCCCGGCCAGGATTGGGATATATTCTCCTGGTGTGCCTGTATGCTTACAGCGCAGTATTGGGGTGGGAGTTACCCGATTTTCCAGGTGTTGTGTGTCTCAGTTCCCCTGGCTAGGAAAACGGATCCCCTTCCCCCTTGCGCTTCCAGGTGAGGCGATGCCTCGCCCTGCTTCACCTCTCGCTGGTCAGGCTGCAGCAGCTAACCAGCACCGATTGTCCGGCACTCCCTAGTGAGACGACCCCAGTATCTCAGTTGAAAATGCAGAAATCACCGGTCTTCTGTGTCGCTTGCGCTGGGAGTTGGAGACTGGAGCTGTTCCTATTCGGCCATCTTGCTCCGCCCCCTGAATTCTATTTTCTATTTTCACATGGATTCAAATAAGTTTTCAGAAAAACTCATCATTATCCAAACCTCTCACTATCCCATATCTAAAGGGAACCAAATAGATTCAGATATTCAGATATCACAACATCCTTCACCATGTGAACACAACTATCCAAACAAGTTATATAAACCCAGGAACTGAGTAAATTCAAAGAACAAAAGTTACTTGTATTAAATAAGACCTAGTATAAGAAAGTGATATGTATGGCATAGATTAGGTAAAGAGTATAGACTTTATGGACATAAAGAAGATCAGTGGAAGATAGAGAACTAGGTAACAAAAGAAAAAGACATTACATTTCCCTAACTATAGGCAAGAAGAGAAAAGCATCATATAGGTGAAATGTAATTTCCAAGAGCCATTCCTCATTCATCTTCTTGAAAAGTCTATGATTTTTTTTCTCATATCATCTTATCAAGTATCTTTTCTGTATTGATTAAATATGGTTAAGAATATCCACTAGTTTCTTCGGCAGGTGCTTTAACAACTTTAGTCCTACTTACGTGCATTCTAGCCATAGTTTGGATATATCACTGACCAAGAAAAATGAGTGGAGCTGCACAGATAAATTTGTGAAGCAAATTCTCTACAACCTTTCCCTTCTCCTCTGCCCCCATCTGTAACTCTCCATTCCAAATGTAAACAAATTTCTAAATCTCTTTGTTAAGCCGAGAAAGATTCAAATACATTTATACTTTGAAAAAACCCGTTTCCTCTGTGTTAACTCTGCTTGTTCTATTTGTTTGTATGGTAAGCTTTCATCTCTAATTGTGAAATGCAAAGTTGTCTTCTGTTTAAGGATATCTGGCTTCAGCCTGCCAAGCAGCAATTGTTGCAGGATGCCTGAGCAACCTTCTAGGAAGGATAATAGTTTGATTTTTCCTGTTCCCACTTCCCTCTCCAAATACTGGCATTTGCTTCCTTGGAGAATAGTAATCCTTGGCCTCCAGTTCACTTAAACTGCTAAATGAGGAAGGCTATATTTCACAAACATGTTTTCCCCCTTTACCACTCTACCAGTACAAAAATAAGAGATAAAAAATCCGATATAGATCAATAATAATTTTACAAATTTGTTTTTTATTTCTTCGAAACCTGTCCTGGCTGTCATTCCAAATGAATCTCTAATAGTGGAATTTCAAACACTTGTACTAAATAGCAGGAATGTAAGTTTGGGACCTAGACTCTTAGATAGTAAACGAAACCCAACAAAACCCTAGCTACGGTGTTTTAAATTTAAAATTTGTTTGTGGTCTGGTTATACATGAAAGTCAGCTATTTTTTTGTTGTTTGTATGTTTGTTTGGGGGGTCATTTTGCTTTTCAGTTTTTGACTTTTAATTAATTTTTAATTGACAAAGATTGTATGTATGGTGTACAATGTGATGTTTTGAGATATATATATATAGTAAAATGGTTAAATCAAACTAATGAACATATCTATCCATTACTTTACATACTTACCATTTTTTTTGTGGTGAGACCACTTAAATCTACTATCTTAGCAATTTTTAAGTATGCAATTCATTGTTTTTAACCGTAATCACCATCTTTTACAATAGCTCTACTGAACTTTTTATTTTGTCTAACTGAAAATTTGTATCCTTTGAACATCTTCTCTATCCCACACTGCAGCCTCTAGTAACTACCATCATACATTCTACTTCTATAAATTTGACTTTTAAAAATTCCACATATAAATGAGATTATGCAGTACTTGTCTTTCTGTGCCTGGATTATTTCACTTAGCACAATTTCCTCTAGTTTTATCCATGTTATTTCAAATGATAGAATTTCATTCTTTTTTAAGACTGAATATTATTCAATCTTAAAAATGTTGTATATTTCCCACATGTTCCTAATCCATCCATTCATCCATGACATTTAGGTCTTTCTCATGCCTTAGCTACTGTGAACAATGCTGCAATGCAAGTGGGAGTGCAGATACCTCTTCAGCACAATGATTTCATTTCCTTTCTAGATACATCCAAAAGTGGAATTGTTGAGTCATATGATAGCTCTATTTTTAATTTTTTGAAGAACCTCCCCACTATTTTCCAATATGGCTATACTAATTCACATCCCCACCAACAATGTATAAGGGTTCCTTTTCTCTATATCCTCCTTAACACTTATCTCTTGTCTTTTTGATAATAGCCATCCTAACAGTATAAGGTAATATCTCATTATAGTTTTGATTTGCATTTCCCTGATGACTAGTGATATTAACAATTTTTTTCATATATTTGTTGGCCATTTGTATATCTTTATTTGAGAAATTTTTTTAGGTACTTTGCCAAATCCTAAAGGAAATCAAATAACCCAATTATTAATTGTAATTTGTAACTGGGTTATTTGCATTCTTACTATTGAGTTGTTTGAGTTTCTTAAGAATTTTGAATATTTAACCTCTTATCAGAGGTATGGATTGCAAATATTTTCTCACATTCAATAGGTTGTCTCTTCATTCTGTTATTTTCTTGTTGTGCAAAAGCTTTTACTTTGCTGTAATTCCATTTGTCTATTTTTGCTTTTGTTGCTTGTGCTTTTGAGGTCACATACAAAAAAAAAAAAAAAAAGAATCTTTGCCCAGGTCAATGTCAAGAAGCATTTATCCCATTTTCTTCTAGAAGTATTACAGTTTGAGGTCTTACATTTAAGTCTTTATTTTTAGTTGATTTTTATATCTAGTGAGAGATAAGGGTCTAGTTTATTTTGCATATGAATATCCAGTTGTTTCAACACCATTTGCTGAAGCAACTCTCCTTTCCCCAGTGTGTGTTCTTGGCAACTTTGTTGTAGATCAGTTGACGATAAATGCAAGGATTTATTTATGGGCTTTCTATTCTGTTCTTTTGGACTACATGCCTGTTTTGTACAGTACCATGCTGTTTTGATTACTATAGCTTTATTCTCTTTGCTCAAGATTGCATGGGCAATTCGCAGTCTTTAGTGGTTTCATATGAATTTTAAAATTATTTTTTTCTATTTCTATAAAAAAAAGTCCTTGGGATTTTGATAGAAATTGAGATGAATCTGTAGATCACTTTGGGTAGTATGGACAGTTTAGCAACATTAATTCTTCCAATCTCTGAACATGGGATATCTTTTCATTTATTTGTGTCTTCAATTTCTTTCATATATGTTTTCTAGTTTTCAGGGTACATAAACATCTTTTATCTCTTTGGTTAAATTTATTCCTAAGTATTTTTTATATGCCATTGTAGGCTGGGAGTGGTGGCTCATGTCTGTAATCCCAGCACTTTGGGAGGCTGAGGTGGGTGGATCACGAGGTCAGGTGTTCGAGACCAACCTGGCCAACATAGTGAAACTCCATCTCTACTAAAAATACAAAAAAGTAGCCAGGCATGGTGGCGAGTGCCTACAATCCCAGCTACTTGGGAGGCTAAGGCAGGAGAATCCCATGAACCTGGTAGGTGGAGGTTGCAGTGAGCTGAGATGGTGCCACTGCACTCAACCCTGGCGACAGTGTGAGACTCCAAATCGGAAAAAAAAAAACAAAAAAAAAAAAAAACTATTGTAAATGTGATTTTTTTTTTTAATTTCTAGTTCTAGATAATATGTCAGCTTTTCTTTCCATCACTCACTATTTTCTATTTTATTGGTTAATAGGATGTTTCTGGTTTTGTAGATCTTAATTTTTTCCATTGCCCCTACTCAACTAAATTTATTCAATTAAAATAATTTATCTTAAATCTCACCCATTCCTTGGATTTAAAAGGCCCCTAAACTGATCCATTCACATGGTACACTAGCTGTATCTCTACCTCCAAACATAAGGCTGAATCATGGTGGTTTTCCATTATGCTGTTGAGCTGTGTCTACGATGTGTTTAGAGAATTATGAGAAAATTTTCTTTTTTCAAGTCCTCCAAGTTATTAGTGAGAAAAAAAAAGAGGAGCTATTTCTTAAATTAAATATTTAATTGTTGCACAATTCTAGCAAATGGATTAGTCATACTCATGTATAGAATGCCTTTTTTTAAAAAAAAGTCCTGATAGTTAGTATGACATAAGCCAAAGCAGGAACAATACTTTCTTAAAAAGTTCTTCTTCTTATTATTATTTATTTACTTATTTTAAATTGTAATTGACAGAACATAATTGTATATAATTCTGGGTCCAATGTGATGTTTTGATATATGTATACATTGTAAAATTATTAAATCAAGTGAATACACATATGATTTCAAAATGGATGAAACAAAATGAAGCAGTTAAAAGTCCTGGTACTAGAAGTTTATGTAGATGAGTTTAGTTTTTCCACAGTTGTTCAATCTCAGAAAAAAATAAATAGTTCATATTAGTGCTAAGAGTACTTGATCTGAAGTATGCCAGGTGGAAAAACCTTCCTTTAGAGGTTATTGACCTAAATTTCAAAATTGGAGGTCCATTTTGAGACAACTTACAGACATTTGATCCCCTATAAAATAAAATCTGTCCCATTTCCATCTTCATCCCATGGGCATTATCATCATTTGTTCTAGTAATACTTTCTGGATAATTAGCTTAAAATTTAATTTTAAAATATGACATCTGAGATAGCACATGAATATTTTAAGGAGGATATCATAGTGCTGCTGAGGATTGGACCTGTAATATGAGTGATTTATTAATTTTGAAAACACTGATATTTCTGTTTTACTATAGTGATTAAAAGCTCTTGCTTGGACTACAAAAATGAATTTTTAAAATGTAATTTACCTATTTAATTAGTCAAGCTGTTACAGCTATTATCCTACAAAGAAAATGTTATAGTCCTATTTCTTCAGTTTATTTGAGAAAGTAATGTTGAAAGAAAAGTCATAAGACCAACAGAATCACTCATTTGCTGTTCATATTTTTGCTTTCCTATAACAGTTCTATAGTCCCTCTAAAGATTTATCTGCAGCCTATGAAGAGCGTAGGCATAATAAAACCATAGTAATAAAAACTCTTAGCTCAAAACTAAATGTTTAATTATTAGAAAGTTAAAATTCAATTAAATTATACCCAATCAATTGTTTTCTCTCACTTAAAGAGAACGAAATGTGAAGAACAAGAAAGCACTAAACATATTTGTGATTTTATTTTTACCCACAGGAAGCAAAAAGAGAAAGTTCCCTAGTGAAGAAGTGAGATAGATTGTTAATTTTATAATGACAGTCCCAAGATTAAGCAATAATCATTCTCTTTGGTTGTATAATTGCTAATTCAAAACTATCCAAAAAAGAAAAACCTCTTAACATCAACATAATGGACCTGGGATGGCTGAATGGAACATCTTGCCTAGATTTGAGAATTCCATTGTACACCACATTAAGAAATAAAGCTATGGCTTGAAGATTAACACAGGAAGAAAACTAATGTTTGAAGAAATATTCTAGTTGTTTCAACACAACTTTAATATCAAATTTTTAAAATATTCTAGTTGTTTTACCTTCTGATCAAGAAGTATTCTCTTCAAAATTACATGGTTCCTTGAAAGTTCTCTAATAAATATCAAGCCCAACCTCTCCTAGCTATTTGCTATACACAAAGGGATTAGATCCTACAATTTGTATTTTACTATATGTAGGTTGGTTTATTGTCTTCATAGGTTTTATAGTGAAAAAAGAGTTAATTAGCTGACACACAAAAGGATATAGAGCAATTTTAACAAAACAAATATTTGGTAAAATATAAATTTTATACACAGTAAGCAAAGATAGTATTGCAGTCATGAGCAATATAGGTATTAAAAACTAACCTAATAATGCCTTTTTTATCCCAATGGTCCAAAGTCATAGTGGCTTCTAGAATATAACCAAGAATGACAATTAAAGTTTAATGCTCTGCCAGGAAGGCATCATAGACCATGTCCTTGATTTCCAAGTCTCGACTTAGTGATTAGTTTTTGTTTGTGTCAGGTGGGAATGTTCAAAATAATAAGCACTATTTAATAATTTCTGCAGAGCTGGAAGACTATCACTCAAAATAACATCTTTGAAATTGTTTTATATATAAAATGGTGAGATAAACAATTATGTATGCATCATTAGAAAAAAATCAAAGTTTATGGTTTAAGAGAAATAAATATAAAAATCAGCAAATTCAAGTAAAAACAAGTAATAAAATTTTGAGTCAGAAATATTAGTATAAACTTAACTTTTATGTTTTAAAAAGGTGCAATTTATTAACTCTGTCCTTTGAAAAGGTCTAGAAAAAAATGAAAATTCCAACAGTAAAGAGCATCCCTACTGCCTAGATTATACCAACGTCTCATAAAGAAATAGGTAATTATAAGGCTAGAAAATAAAATATACAAGATGAATCTGGGGACATCTGAACACAGTAGAAAGTAATAAAAATATTAAAACATCAAAAAGATCAGAGATTCAACTTGAAGAGTTTTCCCCTAGATAGAGGTGGGGTTATTTGAGCCTCGATAAGTATAATAACTACAATGGATTGAAACAAACTAAATATGGGTTTACAAGTATATTTTAAAAGTACATTTGGTGGCCTCCTTAGAAGGATTCTAGGAAAGCAACTAAGTGTGATGAAAGTTGGCACACTGAGGGAAATAATTAAGCATTTATCCTTCTCTGTATCAACAAAACTTTGGAGTAACTAAATCAAATAATTGATAAGCAAGAAGCTTCTCTTTATAATAGTATTCCAGCTTTTTAATGAAAGGAAGTAAAAAAATAAAATTAGAACATTACTATTTTGCAATTCTACAATTAAATAATCTAAAGAGTTATTTCTTAATATCATAAAATGAAGGATGGTGAGATATTAGGTACCTTCTGATGGAAGTACAAAATTCCACTCATAAAGTAATTTTGGCCACATGATATTTTCAAAAATCAAACCTGCATCTAATAAAACTTATCTATCTATCTATCTATCTATCTATCTATCTATCTATCTATCTATCTATCTATCTACAGAAAAGGCAAGGGACCCAGGAACATGCCAAACAAAGTCACAGTAATGAAAAGTAAATTGGCACAAAAAAAAAAAAAAAGTAGGCAATTGGGATGATTTGAACCCAAACTTATTCTAAGGAATTATTATTTACTGCTAATTGGTGAATGGTATTATACTTTTAGAAAGGTATTTATCTTTTTAAAACATTCAGTATTTAAAGATGAAAAATGCTATATCTGGAATTTGTTTCTAAACAATACAGATGGGCTGAGTGTAGGAACATAATTAAACCAAGTATGTCACTGAATTGATGGTAGGTGATGGGTACACAGAGGACTTATACTACTCTTGCATATGTCTGTGCACATTTAAAATTTCACATAATTAAAATGTTTTTAATCATAGCATTACAACAGTGTAAAAAGGATGCTTGCTATCCAACCACACATTTCCCAATACTTAAATAAGAGCAGCAAATACTAAACAGAATATCCAAATTATAATCTGAATGATTCAAATAGAGTTTATATTTATTTAACTCTGTCCATTGGAAAGGTCTAGGAAAAAATGAAAATTCCAACAGTAATGAGAATCAAATTATAATTTAGAAAATATCAATTTACAGAAGATTAAGATACCTAATTTATTGAACTGTTGAGGGAACAAGTTTAGGCTCACCTTAATCCTAACTATTCTGTGATTTTGAGTAATCAATGGAGACAAGTTCTGTTAAAAAATCCACAATTAATATTTATTTGAAAAGCGTAGATAGATAAAATGATCTTAGACTCATTTGTAGGGATTCTAGAAGAAAGTTTTTAATTACCTTTAAACACAGAGGGCTCTGGAGATCTGAGAAATATTCCTCATTTATATAAAGGGACAGATGTCAGGATAACAATTTCCAATTTAAAAATAGTGGTACTAAACGTAAGTATTATATGACAGTAAAAATAATTTGACTGCTTAGTAAGACAGAAGATAGTGCAATAAGAACAAATAAAACAAGCTATGAGATAATAGGGGTGGCTCTAGCTTCAGAAGAGTGCCGAGAAAGGGTACAGAGATATGAATGTTTTGGACACTCACGGTGTTTGTGGAGAAGAATAACTGTGAAGATACTTTCCAAGCTCACTAGGAAAATAAAGTGTAAGAGCTTAATGAATTGAGCGAAGTTCTATAATATTCTATTATACAATAACTTCTCCTGACAGTAATGTTTATATGGCAGGACATGCTTAGATTCCGATATAAATCAACAGATTGATGACTAAGATAAAGACAAACAATATGCACACCTGAGACGAGAGGCTTTAGCCAAGAACATCTGGAATTGTTAGGACTGATGATAATTTTTTGAAGATGTTCAGGAGACAAATTTTGGAGAGAAACTTTATGGAAATGTGATATGGACAAATCTTGCATCCATTAAATCATTTTTCCCCCAAAAGAAATTCATATTTTCAGGATTAGATTTAGTTAAAAATGCTAAAATGTTGACTACTGTTATCAAAATAAAAAATCAAGTTCATGGGTTTTTGTACATGTTGCTGAAAATAGAAGATACAGTCATATAAACTGAGGAGCAAGGAGTATCTCAATACCCTTGCATGTTGCTGAAAATAGAAGATACAGTCATATAAACTGAGGAGCAAGGAGTATCTCAATACCCTTGAAATAACTATTTGTATTTCTTTTGGAAACCACTAGAGCATCCTGAATAGACTATAGAAATAGAATATAGAAATACAGATTATAATACCCTAAACTATATAACATCTACTCATCATAGTAAAATAAATTTTTTATGATGTTTAATAAATTGGAGGGCTACATTTCTGGATATTAGACCCTAAACTCAGGATTACTCAAAGAAAGTAATAATGAAAATATCAACTATATATTCAAGCAATATAACTTTTAATAGAATCCTTGAGTGGATCAATATCTATGCAGATTATGTTTTTGTAATCTATTTATTTGATCATTACCTGAAGAAGTATGTTTCAGAATCAAAGCATTTTACATATTAAAATGTATTATGTACAATTTAGAAACATGAAAACTTAGGTATTAAACTTAGTGGAATAAGCACAGAAAAAAATTAAAGCAAAGTTTAATCATTTAGGATTAAAGATCTTACATATTACATTAGTTGCATTAATAAGTTCATGCATCTAGAAATAAATTGAAGTACATAGTCTAGTAATACTAAAAAACCTAACTTAATTACCATTTCTCTGTATATGAAATGTTTACATGTATTACAAAGATTAAGATTCTTAATATTTTCCATTGATTTTTATATCTCATACATTAATAAATAATTTTATATATCTGCTAAACTATATTGAGAGACAATTCTCTGTGGTATCTCATGTTTCTGTACAACTTGTGAGCAAAGGCACTGTCTGTCTTTTTTCTAGACTATTTTTCTAAGTATGTTTGCACTTAAAACAGCCATGGAAGACAGAGATAATATCGCCCTTGGAGCAAGGACAGGTTTGCTTACAGCTTGCAGGGTCTGCCTCCTAAGAAAAGGACAGGTATGTGCATTGCCCGCTATAAAAGATTCAAGTTTCCTCAGCTCAGAGTTCTGTCGTGCTATCCATTGCATACACAGATGTCATCTTGCTTCCTTAATGTCACCTTGTAGGAATTGCAACTTGTCAAGCCAGCACAAAAATATTGATACTCTGCCTACTGCTATTGCTGTAAGTAATAAATAAACCTTTTTCTCTATTCCAGGAGTTTCATGTATTTGACTAGCATCCATGAACTTTGCCAGGCTAACATGTTGCCTTGGAATTGAATAAACTCTCTAACCCTTGACATTCTGATATGTGTATTTTAATGTACTAAGTGAGGTTTAATTTTAAAAATATGAAAAGAATTAAAGAACGGATCTCATCTTTAATTCTTTGGAAAGTCTATTTTACTGCTGTTTCTGGAAATACTATGAATGAGTATCACAATTACTCTACGTGTGTTTCATCAGTTCTACTTTTACTTCTAATTTCTTGATTCTAACAATTTCTACCAAAAGTGTTGCTTGGAAAGAGATCATCCCTGCTTGACCAGGCTACGGGTCAAAATCTACCTATCCCTGGATCATGTACCCAGTGGTGATATAATCAGACATGGCTGAGTATGAGGAGAAGGAAGGAGAGTACATAATAAAAATATGACTTTCTAAAGCTTCCATTATGAATAGGGATTCTAGAAAGGACAGGTTCTGTCTGAAGGGTCCCTTATTCTATCAGACACCAAAACTAGCATGATTCCTAGAAATCACGCTCTTTAAATAACCTCAATAGCAGTTACTACATGTCAATTTATCTATGCCCCAATTTATTTGTAACAAAAAAAAGGATTACAATAATTCAAACACGATTTACAACATTCTGAAAGCTGATAAGCAAATGTGACTGAGTTCTTCAAATGAAAAGCAACATAAATTAAAATTATTATTTGATTTCAACACTCCTTCTCCTGAAGGTGCTTTTGTGTTTTCCTCTAAAGAAACTGCAATTTTTTCCCAGTAGGAAAGTATCTTTCCTGTTCAGTACTTGGTGGTATACAATGAGTGCCAAATCTCTCTAAATTATATTTCTGCTCACTTCTAACAATTTATTAATTTTATAAGCCAATATCTTGACTAGTCTCTCAGCCGGCATAGATTTTGCAGTTTCTCAAACTTCCTATTTAGATCTCCCTTTTCCCACTATTTGATTTTCATCAAGATAAATTTTTATAGTTATTATCTTATAATGGTAAAATTAAGAAAGCTGAGGTGAAAGTGGTCAAATGAAGGTGACTCCCAAATTTACCTTGAGCTGGACATAGAAATAAAATCAAATAACAATCTTCTCTAATGTATAAAAATACAAAAAGTCACAGACAAGAGTTGTCTCATTAGCCTTGCTTAAACCCATTCTTTTTCTACTGAAAATGCTCCCATATCCAAATTCCTGTCTGAAGGATCTACTTCACATTAGGACTAGAATCATTATACCTTAAAACAAAGATTTGATATGGTTAATTATTCAGTAAATTAACCTAAAGAAAAAAAATCCAGATTGTTTGCTTCATTTCATCAAATAATAAAATTTTTATTGCTCAAGGGTTTTTTTTTGTCCCCCGCTACTGTCTTGAAAGTATAGTACTCAATTTTCTGCTACTGTCAGAAAACATGGTACATTTAATGTGCCATTAAAATAAATAACTACCTCAAGGGCCTGCTGTGTTTTTAAACCATGTAAATAATTTTAAAGTTTGTATCCTTGCCTATTTCTGTATTACGGTATTTTATTAAGTTTAAACACATATTTAAAGCAAATTTTTCCCATTTTAATATCTCTAAAACTCAAATGAGTCTTATACTCAATGACAACTTGGATTCACTGAAATAGGGCATTCTCCATATTCTCTGCTGGTCCCAGCAACATTCACTTTCCACCTAATGAACCTTTTCTCTGGCCTGAAGTGTGGGAAGAACGCACTGTATCATCTGGGCTTTCTTGTCTTCTGGCTTCTGGTAGGATCCTTGAATGGGATACTCTAGCAGTAGATCAGAGAAAAGGTATCAGAGAATGTATTCCCTTCAGTCCTCATTAATAGGCATGACAATAACAGTATT
Source organism: Rhinopithecus roxellana (assembly GCF_007565055.1). NCBI lineage: Eukaryota > Metazoa > Chordata > Mammalia > Primates > Cercopithecidae > Rhinopithecus > Rhinopithecus roxellana. Next base: position 88,724,320 of record NC_044552.1, on the reverse strand, counting down.
CTTCTACCCAAAAACAGCTATTTTCTGGGTGCTATTCTCTTAAGGCATTAGACTCTGACAACTGCTTTTTGCCCCCAGGTCTTCAAACTAAGGGGTATTCATAGCTTCCAGATGTTGCAAGATTCTAGTTTCATTGAAAGCACTTATTTATTTCCTTAACCTTCCCACACCTTTGCAAATTGTCTCTGTAATTTTTTTTTAGAATACTTAATAGACAAATAAAGATTGTTTATATTCAAGGTGTTCAACATAATTTGATATATGTACACAGTGTGATTATTGCCACAGCCAAATTAGCTAAAACATCCATCATCACCCATGCTGTACATTAGATTCCCAGAACTTGTTCGTCTTGCAGTTTTGTACTATTTGATCAAATTGTTGCTGTATTTAATTCTCTCTACCTTTACAATTGTGCCATTTCTTTCCTGATGGGCTTCCTAATCAATAAAGTAATTTTTACCAGAAGTAACCTGAGGGAGGAAACAGCCATCAAAATTGAATTCTGGGGTTTGGTTGCACATGTCTTCAATGATCACATTGAGGTTATACTGGTAGTCTATGGCATACACTTGTATCATGGTTGTTCAGTTTATGGGCTGCAGCATATGGTCACTGTGGTGAAAATGGTGGTTATGATTGTAAGGTGAGTTGGTTGCTCTGATTCCACTTGAGAAAGCACACAAAGAAAAGTTTCTATTGAAAGTCATGAATTCAAAATTAAAGGCACAAATGGAAAATCAGGAAAACTATGCCAGCTTTAAAGGAACATATTATTGTCTGCAAGAGCAAATTACTTGTGAATGACAATTAAGTTCACATATTAATTAATTAAAAGAGTTACAGAGTTTTGGCATCAATTTAATTTTCAATGACTCTTATGCTAAAGAAAGAAACATCCTTGCTAATGAAAGCAATACTTCCTGCCCTTAAAAATTAAAAAAAAAAAAAAAAAAAAAAAAAAAGATACACTGATTTCACCTGGGAAATTTGTCTCTAAAAGTCATACAGGTTCTCCTTGGGGGCCTTCATTATCACTCCTTGCCTCCAGGCTCATAAACAGAATTAGAACCCAAATTACTCAGAAAATACATAAGACATATTCTTTAAGGACACATCTTATAGACTAAATTGGCAAGATCTTGTCAATTTGTATCTGTAGGACATGTACCATAATGTCTTCCTACACTATTAATATAAGGAAAACAAAATACTAGGTCAAATTTATGTAAATGAGTACATTTACTATGGATTTATGACTTAATGTCTTGGTTCAAGCAGGAGCTGTGGGTGTCTCATGCCTGTAATCTCAGCATTTTGGGAGGCCCAGGTGGGAGAATCACTCTAGCCCAGGAGTTCAAGAACAGCCTGGGCAACATAACAAGACCCTGTGTCTACAAAAATTTATAAGTTAGTCAAGTGTGGTGGCATATGTCTGTAGTCCCAGCTACTTGGTAGAATGAGATGGGAAAATCGTTTGAGCCCAGGAGGTCGAGGCTGCACTGAGCCATGATCATGCCACTGTACTACAGCCTGGGCCACAGAGTGCGAAGTTGTTTCAAAAAAAAAGGACCTGGTAGCAGTGTCAACAATCTGCTGAACTGGTAAGTGAAACTTGAACCCAACAGTGCCTACAGTTATTTGAGATGACAGAACTCCCCTGGCATCTCAGAGAAAAGTCTTACAGCTCAGAGAGATAAAATGTATCCATTGTATGCAATCCAATCAATCACCTCCTAATCTCTTCTCATGGGAGAGCCCATAGGATACTAACCTTACTAAGATATTAAGAAATGTATTGCAGAGAGGCCACAAGCATCCTTGAAGAGCTCTGCAAGTTTGAGATGATAGTGATGATGGTGCATAGTGCAGTGAAAATTATTTCTTTAATTTCAGTAAAAATAAGAGGATCTTAGAGTACTAGATGCCAGACAGCAGTAATTGCAATCACAGCCAGACAGGTTGACCAAGGCCATGGGGAAAATGGTATTCAGAGTGGTTTGAATAGTGTGCTTCTGTGGCAATGGCTACGTGATCATTGAATAAAATAAATGTCAAGACTACCAAGCCTATGAAGGTGTTTCTTGACAAAAAATTAGTGGAAAAATTATAGATTTAGTAGACAAATCTAAGTTCAAGTACAGTAGTAAGGACTCAAGATGTTCCCAGTTCACAACTTAACGCTCCTCCAGTTAAAAATAGACCACATCTATTTGATGAAGGATGCTAAAATGTATATATTTTTAAATCTTTTTACACTCTTTCCCCAGAGAGACCTGCAGCTATGTGCCAAGGTGACTATGCATTAGGGGAAGGTCAAAACCCAAACATTTTAAGAGACATTAGATATTGGCTCCAAACTTCTTCCAGTCTCCAGAGAAAACAAAAAGCCATCATGGACCACAGGGTCAGAGTTAGGGCTTATGGAAGTTAGATGACAGATGGAGTTTTGGCCTTAGTTCATCTCACAATAATGTTAGCAGGACTACAGAACTTTCCTGTAGTTACTACCCCCGAAATTCATACTGAGAACAGATAAGTTTAGCAACTGGCAGAATCCTGCATTCATTCCTGCACCAACGGAGTCGTAATTAATTTTGTGGGAAGGACCAGAAGGATGTCCCAAGAACTAACTTTCACCCACATCACCAACAAAGTAAACTAAAAATCAGCACTATGTTCCTGGGGGTATTGCAGAGATTATTGCCATTTTCAAAGATTCAAAGGATGCAGAGGTGGTGATAGATGTCATTTTCCTATTCAATACATGTTTTAACCACTGGAAAACTGAGATGTGTTCATTTCCTAAACAACAACTGTAGATTTTGGTAATCTTAATCAGGTGGGTAAAGCCAATTCAAACTACAGTTTTTGCCGAGCAAAAACCAAACTGCAAATCAACTCAGTTCCTGGCAGCTAGTGGCAGCTATTAACCTATGAAATTTTTACTTTCTATACCGCTTGGTAAGGGTAATCAGAAGCACCTTGCCTTCTTACGTCCATGATAACAATACACCCTCAATATCATACTTCAAGTCAATAACAACCCTTATCCCCTGTCATTATAGAGTCTATTAAAAATACATTCTTCTTCTCATCTCAAAGAACTTACACTGGTTCATTATCAGATAGAAGTTAGAAAATCCCACAATTCTCAAGAGGCTTCTCTGAAGTAGAAGGCCACCATAGGAGTATGCCAAATTGTAAAAAAAAAAATTAAAAGTACAATGGTCAGAGACTTTCTGATCCCTTAACTGGACAGCCAGTGAGGCTTCATGTTTTGAAAAAAGAAACACACATACACACACAAAGAAAAAAAGAAAAAAGAAGAAAAAGAGGGCTGTATAGCAGGTCTAGACTACCTGGCAAGCTGCCCTAACGCCTGGACCTTATGATCCAACAGACTTGGTGGTATGAGCAGTGTCTAGTCTAGATAGAGAGGTTCTGTGGAATTTCTTCCAGGCCCTGAGAGTTGAATCATGGTACAAATCCCTAGAGTTTTAGAGTGAGGCCATGCCATATTCTGCTCATACCTATTCTCTATTTGAAAAGTAGATAATGGTAGAAACTCAGTGTTGGATCATGGCACATCAAATAACTATATCACCTAAATTCTCTACCTGGACTGGGTGTTATTGATCCATCAAATTATAACATTTAATGTGCAGAGCAGCATCCCACTGTATGACAACTGACCCCAGCTATTCCAAAAGGCAAAAATAAGCTTCATAAGTACTTATGGCCTCATGGAGAAAGGAAGAAAAGTGAAGGCCAGCAATACAGATGGGTCTGCATGGGAATGTGGAGCCAGCTAGAAATGAATAGTTGCTGCATTATAGGGTAACCCTAAAATACAGAAATAAAACAGTAGGCTTCCAGTTTAAAAAATGTCATGTCATATAGATGTTTATTTTATAGGAAGAAATACTCTGAGATACAAATCTACACTTACTCAGATGCAGTGTCTAACTTGTTGGTTAGGAACACATAAAAGAATATTTGAAGATGAGTGTGATAGCACAAGAAGTGGACTGTAAAATCAGATTCACACATATATTTATTACACAGTACCAACATTTACACACATTTCAGAGGATAATCACTAGGCAAAGGCAGAGATAAAAGCTCTTTATGAGTTCAACAAAGCTGGTCTAAATATCATAAGTATCCACACTGCCAAATGCAAAGGACACTGCTAAGCTTTGGTTATGGCAGCATTCCAGGTCAAAATCAGCCAGACACTTTGAGGCATGTTAATTACATTGAACTCCTTCCACAATGGAAAGGGTCTTGTGTTTGTCTTCCTGGGAGGAGATACATATTAAATATTTATACCTCCTTCTCTGCCCACAAAATTTATGACAGCACTGCCATTTCTAGGTTTACATGATTCCTTAAAAAACTGCAGCAATATTACCTCTAACAAAGGAATGTATTATACAGTGAAGAAAGCATGGAAATGTGCTTACAGCGAGAGTATTAGCTAGTCTTAAATATGTATCAACTCCAGAAGCAGTTGAATTGATAGAACAATGGAATGGCCTGTTGAAGCCTTTGTTATTTGTCAGCTAAGAAATAAAACTGAAAAAAAAAGGCATTTTCCAATAGAATATGAAAAATGTCTTCAGCCAGGAACCAATATATGTCATTATTCCCCAAAATCCAGAATTCATGGATCTGAAAACCAAAGGCCAGAATGGCTCATTCCACTGAAAAAGTTTTTTATTCCTTGCTTTGCAACCAACCTTGAGCTCAGTGGATTTAGAGTACTTATTCCTCAAGAGAGAAATACTTGTACTAGGAGACACAATCAAAGATCCATTAAATTGGAAGTGAGAATATATCTATTATCCCTTGCTCTTGTAACAAATTATCACAAATGTAGTGTCTTAAAATAACACAAACGTATTATTTTATAGTTCTGTAGGTTTCATGTTCAACATAGATCTCATGGGGCTAAAATTAATATACCAATAGGGATGCATTCTTTACAAATGCTCTAAGGAAGAATAACTTTTTCTTAACTTTTATAATTTCCAGAGGCTACATGCATTCCTTCACTAATGGTTCCTTTTGTCCATCTTTTTTTGTTTGTTTGTTTTGTTTTTGTTTTGTTTTGTTTTGAGACAGAGTCTCACTCTGTTGCCCAGGCTGGAGTGCAGTGGCACGATCTTGGCTCACTGCAACCTCCGCCTTCCAGGTTCAAGCGATTCTCCTGCCTCACACTCCCAAATAGCTGGGATTACAGGTGTCTGCTACCATGTCCAGCTAATTTTTGTACTTTTAGTAGGGATGGGGTTTCACCATGTTGGTCAGGCTGTTCTTGAATTCCTAACCTCAGGCTATCGGCCTGCCTCAGCCTCCCAAAGCAACAGGATTACAGGTGTGAGTCACTATGACTGACCCCTTTTGTCCATTTTCAAGGTCAGCAATGCTGCATCTCTCTGGCCACACTTTCATAGTCACATTTCCTTCTGTCTCTCCTCCCTCTTCCACTTTCAAGGACCATTGTGATAACACTGGACTCACTTAGATTATCCAGGATAATCTCACTATCATAAAGTCAGATTATTATCTACTTTAATTCCATTTACAACCTCTCCTGTGTAACCTAACATATTTAATGATTCTGGAGATTAGGATATGGGCATCTTTGGGGGAAGACATTATTCTGCCAACTACAGTGTACCTTGGCTATTTGAGGTTCCTCCTGCTGCTAAACTAATTGGCAGAAACCAAGGTCACTTAGTTAGAAGTGATGATTAATCCTTTTTGTTAAGGAGAAATTGCACTATAAACTCAAGGATTACTATTTCTGAAATCCAGAGGATTCACTAGGTTAGCTTGTGGTACTTCCATGCTCAATAGATAACGGAGTGCTACAGGAACTAATAAATACAGGACCACTAAGGACTTAGATCTTCTGTGAATAAAAGTTTTAATCATCCCACTAGATTGAAGATCCACCCAGTCAACATGCTAGTAGAGAGTACAAGAAAGACAGAAGGGGTCGTGGAAGCAAAGAGCTATGTATTGACTTAATCCTTGAGACAAACTACATTAAGAGTGGACAATAGCAGCTATGTTTTATGTAAATTGATCATTTATTCCCCTCCCCCTTTTTTCTTCTAGTATATCTGAAGGGCACAGGTGGCCCTAATATATTAATTTAAGTAAAATGTGAGGTTAAAAATTGTGATATCATTCTGTGATTATATAATTGTGTTTTATTCTAGTTAGATATGAATGGTGGCTGACGGACAAGAGGAGTAGACATTTTCCATTTGTCTTCGACAGCCACTTCCCACCTTTCTCCAACCTACTCTGTGCTCTGAGAGGTGACATCTATGAGCTGCCTCATCTGGGCTCCCTTCATGTTTGAGTTCAGACAATGAGAGGTACCAGCAGGAGATAAGAGGACAAGAGGAAATACAGGACAAAATATTTACTCCCTAATTTGTCACCAGCAAGTTTGTGACCATGGCTACATTTCTCTATCACCACAGATTTCAATAAAACTGCATAAACTCTCTACCACAGCACCTTTTATCATGGGTTCTAATAACTGTTTCCTCCCCTTGCTCATTCAGGTTCAAGGATTAGAACAGCTTTCAGTTGTTGCTAGTCCCTTTGCATTTTGGCATCCCTTATGATTTTCCTAATCCTACCTACCCCTGTAATGAGATAGTATCCTCATTTAACTCTTTCCAGCTACTCTTTTACTATACCCTCTGTTTGCTGCCTGAACCCTGAGTGAGACATATGACAAATGCCTATTTTAATAATGTAAGCCAACCCACATAGACCTATCTTTTGATCTATTTTATGTTTCTCTTATTCTTTTTCTTATTAGTGACCTTTATTCTGTTCTAGCCCCTGTTCCTGCCCCTGTTCTCCTTCAGCTATCTTCGCATAACACAACAGAAATCACAGGCCACTTTTTATTTTTTTACTTTGCAAAATACAAATATAAAAGAAAAGGATTCTTCTTCATATATAAAATGCAAAATGCAGTGATTAAGGTAAGGGTTGGGAATTATTTACATTACTGTCTGAATCTTCATTTTCCTCGTTTTACTATAATCAAGCAAGGTTTCTGGAACTCTAGTGCTGGTCAAGAAGGAATAAATCTACTACAGCCTATATCTCCCTTTGATTACAACTGACACCTCTGGACAAAATACAAAAAGAAACTAACTAGCTGAGGACTCTGAAAAGTTAATAATAACAGGCATATTGAGGAGGGAAGTCAAGGCCAGAAGACTGATTTATACTAGGGCAAACTTTCTGGGCTTTTCTTCCTCTTTCATTTCAGCTTTAACCCAACAAGAGTTCCAATGCAGCCTCATATGCAGTGAAGCAGGGGCAGCAAAAACCCAGAGAGAGATCCTGTCTTTCTGTCCAGAAGATTAGGGACGGAGGTCCTTGTAAACTAGAGTGTGCAGGGTGAAGTGCCATTTTACTTTATTTTTGCACTGTCCCAAAGGCGACTGCCCAGTGGTGGTGATAGCTACACAGGCACTTAAAATCCTGAGAGAAAATCCATCTTTCTGACCAGAGAAACCAGAAAAAGAGACTTCCTTGGTCTGAAGAATGCAGAAAGGATTCCTGTAATTTTTTTCTCTCTCTTCTCTTTTCTCTCACTTTGTCCCAAAGAGATGTGATTCCGACAGAATGGTGGGGGCAGCATAGGTGGCTGAGCCTCTGAGAGAAATCCCATCTTTCCAAACAGAGGACTGAGAAAATACATCCTGGGATCCAGAGATTGTGTGGAACATTCCAAAGAGGAATAGTCAGCGAAAGGTATTTCTTACTATGCTTTGAAATAACATAAGTCCAAGGCTCATCTCCAAGCTATGGAGGTATAACACACTACAAAAAGAAGCATAGCTAGAGCTTTAATAACTGAACTGACATTGAAACTATCCTCAAAAGACCAAACTTGTAATCTAAATACAACATGATGGATCATCTGTGACATAATGCAACATTCTCTGAAGAATTTTAAGAACACCTAGAGTCTTAAAACATAACACTCAAAATGTCTAGGGAATAATTCAAAGGTATTCAGCATTAAATAAAACATAATATGTGATTAACTCTAAAGGGAAAGAATAGTCAACAGATGTCAACCTCAAGAAGATCAGACAAGATCTTTAGATCAGCTATAATATTCATGTTCTGTAAGAAAAAGGTAAATACTTTAAATGGATGGAAAGATAGAAGTCCTCAGCAGAGAAATAGTATTGTAAACACTATACTTTAAAAAGCAAAATGGAAAGATTAGAACTAAAAATAAGTTATCTAAAAAATAACAGAAAAGCAAAGTTAAAATTTGCTGTCTCCCCTAAGTAACAGAATAGACATGACAGAGAAAAAGTTAGTGGACCTGAAGATAGATCAATAGAAATTATCCAGTCTGAATAAATAGAAAAAAATTAATGGAAAGAGAAACTCAGGAATTTGTGGGACAATAATGAATGATGCTTTATATTGTATAATCAAAATTCTAAAAAGAGAGGAAGACATGTGCAGAAAAGTTATTTGTAAAATAACCATAACTACATCAATTTTAGAGTATTTTCATTATCCAAAAAAGAAGGGAAGTACCCTTTAATAGTCACTCTTCATTTCTCCCAATCCCCTCAGCATTATGCAACTACTAACTCTCTGTCACTATAGATTTGCCTGTTCCAGACATTTCGCATAAATTGAAAGGTCCAATGTGTTGTCTTGAGTAACTGACTTTCACTCAGCATAATGTTTTCAAGGTTCATCCATGTGATACCATATATCACTGCTTCATTTTTTGGTACCAAACTAATATTCCATTGTGTAGATATACCACATTTTATATATCCATTCAGCAGCTGATAGCCATTTGTGTTGTTTCCACTTTTTGGCTATTATGAATAATGCTGCTATGAATATTCATGTACAAGTGACTGGTGTTGCTATAGGTTTTCATTTCTCTTGGGTATAGACCTAATTGTAGAATTACTGTGTCATATGGTTATTCTGTATTTAATATTTGAGAAACTGTCAAACTGTTTTCCAAAGAAGCTAAACATTTCCAAACAAAAGCATTTCTCCACATCCTTGCTAATACTTGTTATCTGTCTTTTTATTACGGCTATCTTAGTGTGGTAAAGTGTTATCTTATTGTGGTGGTCATTTGATTTTTGACAAAGGCAATTCAATTTAAAAAATACTGGAGCCAGGCGTAGTGGCTCACGCCTGTAATCCCAGCACTTTGGGAGGCCGAGGCGGGTGGATCACCTGAGGTCAGGAGTTCAAGACCAGCCTGGCCAGCATGGTGAAAACCTGTCTCTACTAACAATAAAAAATAAAAGATAAACCTGGGTGTGGTGGTGCACACCTGTAGTCTCAGCTATTCGGGAGGCTGAGGCAGGAGGAGAATCGCTTGAACCCAGGAGGTAGAGGTTGCAGTGAGCCAAGATTGCACCATTGCACTCCAGACTGAGCGACAGAGCAAGACTCTTTCTCAAAAGAAAATATATATATATATTTGCACACACACAGACACAAATGTATACCCATACATTACCTTTAGAATTAAATTAACAAATTTACATAAAGCATTTAGCACAATCTCTGCTAATGCATTCTGAAAAAAATGGTAGTTTTAATTATTGTACATATCTTGCTGAAAATAACTACAGCAAGCTAGAAAAGAGACAATAAAAGGATTGAGAACTCAGAACTAGAAAATGGAATTAAAAACAGTTGTACACAAGTTACTTGGACATTTTAACCATTTGTGGAGTAGTTGTAATGTCATGTCTGTGTCAGGAACTCATTAAAACATAACAAAAGGTGACAAGCCTCCCTATTTTCTCAGCAGAAATCTGCTGAAAAGCCAGAACACAAAGTGCACTTAAGATTGTGTAAAGTTAAGGAATCACTATCAGATCATCTCAAAATGCCCAGGAGAATCACTAAGATTTATAAGTATAAACTGATGTAATTTCCCTCATTCTGTACAGGCAGTCCTGACTACAATTGATAAGATCAATTTTAAAGAAAAATCTTTCAACTCTCCAGGACAAGTTAGTGTTAAGTCATGCCTTTTCACTGTGAGAACTAAAAAATAGAATCATTCTACCCAACTGACCTCATTTTTTTCTGCATATGTTATCAGTCCCAGTCATCATTGTTGCTTTCACAGATCCTCATGAATACTTGTATTTTTATATTTATATCATTTAAATTATTTGCTATTCTGTCTCTCTTATATTTGACTTAAGGATAGAAATTTTTCACTCATAACTTCAATTTGATCACATAACACAATACCTAGCAAATAACAATGAATATTCATAAAATAATGAGTTATAAGCTGGGTGCGGTGGTATTTGCCTGTAGTACCAGCCATTCAGGAGGCTGAGGCAGAAGAGTAGCTTCAGCCCAGAGTTCAAGGCTGCAGTGAGCTATGATCGTACCACTGCACTCTAGGTTGAACAACAGATTAACACACTGTGCCTCAAAAAAGAGAAAGAATGAATTATGGAGTCTGCTTTACATACATAAAGCAATTTCCATCTTTGATAATAATAGTTGTTTGATATGAATATTAAGCACTGATTATGAACCAGATACTCTTCTGAAGATTTGACAAAACATTAACTCCTTAACTACTTACAACTTTCACTATGGGACTAATACTATTATCTCTTCTTTCCAAATAAAAGTGTCAGCAAACGTTTAAACAAGTGGCCATTTAATTTTACTTGTTCATAGACAGATAGAGCAAAAAGTTTGCGATTATTATTTTTTCTTTCCTTTGGTATGTTTGAGCTGCTATAACAAAATACCATAGACAAGGTGGCTTAAACAATATTTTTTTCTCACTGTTCTGGAGGCTGGAAGTCCAAGATTAAGGTACTGACAAGGGTCTATTTCCTAGTTCATAGATGGCTATCTTCTTGCTGTGTCTTCTCATGACAGAAAGAAAAAAAGAGTTCTCTGAGGAGTCTCTTTTATAGGCGAACTAGTGCCTTTCATGAGTGCTCTACCCCCATGACCTAATTACTCCCCACAAAGGCTCCACCTCCTAATGATGTCCCATTGGGAGTTAGGATCTCAACATATAAATTTTGAGGGGACACAAACATTTAGTCCCATAACAATAAATATCCTTGAAGAAACACATGCATTATGGACTTAGTATTTTTCCTATGATACCAGTTCTATTACTCAATTTCTCTCTAGTCTGTCACTAGAGGTACTAGCAGTGCTACAGTCCTAAAGTAGACATCCTTTCATCAGGAACCATTTATTTAAGATGTGTTGACAGGACATCAATTTTGCTAAGGGGGCATAGTAAATAGATGGGTTTTCAGATTTTTTTCAGAGTTCAGAAATGTATTTAAATGAGATTTTAGAAACAAATTAGTTTCTTGAAAGAGTCCAAATAATCTATAGAAGTATGAAAACCATTTACATGCTTAGTTCCATACACATCATACAGAAGAGAATCAGCCTCTTTTTTCTCATCACAGGGCCTTTTAAAGCTGTAGTGTTGCTTCTGGTACACCTCTCACAACAGCATTCTCCTCCTCTTGTATCATCTTTTGTTCTTTAATTGGTGCAATTGCTGTTGTACTTTCCACATTCAAATATCATTCCAATATGGAAATACTGTATAAGGATGCTTTATACTTAACTACTGAAAACTTGTGTTGTTCTCACCTCTCACATCTGTATATCTTTGTGTCTTTTACACTTTTTCTTTGTAATAGCATAATCCATCTAATGCCAGAAATCTACTGACTGCTAACAGAGAAGAAATTTATGATCTGCTGAGATTTAGGGGTTATTTGTTACTACAACATGAAGCTATCCAATCTGGACCAGTATAGCACTTACCTAGAGAAGAAGATAATTATAAATGAGTGGGGGAAAATGACTTAGAATTATTCTAAGGAAATTATCTTCTGATCTGTTCTAATATCAGTTCTGATCAATTCTTCCAAGCAAATGATTTTCCGAAGTGTCTATTAAATCTAATAAAGCATTCAAGAAAATGACACAAAGTCAGAGATTTGCTTTAACATATATCAGGAAATAAGTTGAAACAGATGAAATAAATGTGCCAAAATCTTGATAATTGTTAAATTCAGGTGATGGCTATTCCTTTTACTTTTAAATATATTTGAAAATTTTTATAAAACAAAATTGGAAATGAATCCTCAAAAAGACATGACTGAAATATAATTGATATAAAAAGTTGCAATTAGTATGAAATAATACTTATGATGATGAATAAAAACTGTACTAAAATAAGATTTGCCAGGGTTATTTCACAACTGTATGAAACATATACTACAAGGTACATATAATCGCTTTGTCTTTTATTGACCTAAATAAAACATACATCAATATAATCTATAAGTTGATTTTATAATTATTAATTTGGCATATTGATATTGTTAATGAGTAGCTATTCTGGTGACTGGAAAGATTTTTTTAAATAAATGTATTGATATTGTATCATAGTCAAAACAGCCCAGACCTTGGAATAAGAAAGACTAGAATGGCCAACAAATAATTATTATGATTTCATTTGGAACCCACTGAAGAGATGGCTATGAACAAGACTAAGTACATGACCTTAAAATATTAACATTCCAATGGTTTGCTTCTTGTATTTTGCTGCAAAAAAATTCTGTAACCTAGGGGAAATAGATTAATTTCATTGGGACTCAGTTTCTTATCTAAAAAATGAGGTTAATCCTGGTTACCTTATAGAATGGTAGAAATTAAAGGTGTTATAGTAGGAAGTACATAACATAGAGCCTGGAACACACCAAAACTATTTTTACTTTGTAATTTACAGTTAATTCTTTTACAAGCTTTGTTAGCAAAAAGAAGCATTTTTAATCTTACTACTTCTTGCTGAATTGACAAAATGAAATTTCTGGTTCAGCAAGTTGAGAAGATATGTTTTTTTAGACACTACCCAAGTTTATGAGACTTTGCATAAAGTCAATAAGTAGTTGCTATTTCTTAATTGTTTTAATTAAAAGTTCTAAGTGCAGGCATAGTAAACATCAGAAAATTAAAATTTATCCCCATGCTCAGCCATTTATGTCTTGTTTCTGAGCAAGTAATTAGTAAAGTCTTTTGTGACATTGTTTAGTTATAGTGACAGGTAAGCTTTAACTCAATTACCATGTTATCTAGGCTACTTATGGTGTATCCTCAGGGGAAACTTTTCTACTGAAAAATTGTATGAATGCTTTGTTTTCATTTGTTTGAAATTGTTGAGGAATTTACTTGGTGTTTGGATATCCATAATTGCCTTTCTTCAACCACTAGTTTCTGGTGGCAGTTTCAAAATAACCATTTCACATAAATGTTTCACATAAACAGTGCCCAAAATAGGAATGAACAGTACAATAATAATTAACCAAAGATTTCTTCAAATATTGTCAAACATATGAATAGTTGGATGTATCCAAATAACTCATTAAGGTTTTCAGACCTAGTTTCATTTAATTAATTTCAATTAAATCTTAATTTTAAGTAGCTTTAAGATTTTCCTAGATTGCCACCAAAAAAATGGTATTATATTTTGCTTGTGAAACTGACACAGGAGGGAGGCAGGAAGTGCTGGGTAGAGAAGGGTGGGTCCCTGGCAAGGGCTCCACCCCCGGGCCTATGCCCACCGACCTAGGTGAGGACAAGCATTTCAGTTTCCGTGCCCAAACGTTGCATTTCCCAAGACCACCTTGGCCCACCACACCCCCACCCCGTGCCTATAAAAACCCCTGAGACCCTAGTGGGCCCACACACAAGCGGCTGGACATTAAGAGGAACACATGGACGGAAGAAGACACAAGTGACAGGAAGAAGACACAAGTGGCTGGACGTCAAGAGGACACTGAAGGGTGCATGTCTGCAGAAGAGCACACCAGCAGAAACTAGCAGGTCAGCGAGCCATCCACTGGAGGAACAACACCGAGTTTGGCCAGGTAGGTCAGAGGAGAGCTCAGGCTGCTCAGCAGCCCAACTCCAGGGAAAAACCATCTCCCTTCTGGCTCCCCTATCTGCTGAGAGCTCCTTCCACTCAATAAAACTTGCATTCATTCTCTAAGCCCACGTGGGATCCGATTCTTCCAGTGCACCAAGGCAAGAACCCCAGGATGCAGAAAGCACTCTGTGCTTGAGATAAGGCAGGGGTCTAATTGAGCTGATTAACACAAGCCACCTACAGATAGCCAAACTAAAAGAGCACCCTGTAACACATGCCCACTGGGGCTTCAGCTGTGTTTACACTGTGTAGGAGCCCCACAGCCTGCCCATCTGCCTGCTCTCTCTAGGGGTTTTGAGCAGCCAGTCACCAAAAAAGCGAGCCACACCCGCATCTCATGCCCTGTGAGGGGAACATGGGAATATTTCCCGTTTCAAAACCAAGGCAATCTTCTATTTTTATAAAATGATATTCACACATTGTTGCTAAATATATTAATTGGGTTGAAACCTGAGTTGCATCTTTATCATTTTCTATAAAGATAGTAGAACCAAGTGGATAATTATTTAATTCTATCATACATTAAGTATAAAATTAAGAAGAAATGTATCCTTCAAACCCTGACCATCAACTTTAGAAACTGAGTTTCAGAAATACTGGTACATTAGCAGAAAAATTAATTTTAGATACTCATTGTAGCATTGCTAATAATTATGAAAAATCTGAAACAACATAAGTATCTATCAATAGGTGAAGGGATAAACTATAACCTATCCATATTATAAAATATAGAAGCCAAAAAATAAAATACAGAAGCTTCTTCTTTTCCCAAAGCCTATGTGTATATATGTATTTTTTGTGTTTGCATCTTTAAATGTTATTGAGGTATATAATTGAGATATACAAAATAATACTGAAATAATGTATCCATTTTGATGGATTTGGACACATACATATTTTTATCACTAACAAGGCACTGAACATATCCAAACACCTCCAAAATTTCTTGTGGTTATTTTGTGGCTTTGTTTTTGTCTGTTTGCTTGTGCTAAGAATACTTAACATAAGATCTATCCTCTTAATATTATGAAGTGCACAGTACTTCATTGTTAAGTAGAGGTACTACCTTGTGCAGCAAGTCTTTAAGAACTTATTCATCTTGTGTAACTGTAACTTTATACCCCTTGAGCAACAATTCCTTATTTGCCCCTTCCCCCATCCCCTAGGAGCCAGCATTCTGACTGCTTTAGATACATTATGTAAGTGGAATCATACTGATACAGGATGAGGGCAGGGAAGTGCTGGGTAGAGACATGTGGGGTCCCTAACAAGGGCTCCACCCTCGGACCTGTGCCCATGGACCTAAGTGAGAACAGGCACTCCTGTTTTCACGCCCCAATGCTGCATTTTCCAAGACTGCTCTGACCTTCTACGCTCCCCCCACCCCGCCCCATCCTGTGCCCATATAAACTCAGGACGCTTAGCAGGTACACACACAGCTGCTGAATGTGGAGACTAGCAGACCAGCCAACCAACCAGGGAGGAAAGACGAAGCAGAAAGAGAGAGAGAGGAGGGACATCTGGAGGCCAATGGGAGTAGCTAGGGGCAGTCAGAGAACGGTCTAGTGGTTGGGACGCTGGACCCCAGGGGAAGACCACCTTCACACTCCATCCCCTTCTCCGGCTCCCCATCTATCTCACTGAGAGCCACCTCCACTACTCAATAAAACCTTGCACTCATCCTTTGAGCCTGGATTGTGATCCTATTGTTTCTGGGCATTGGGCAAGAGCTCCAGATACAGAAGGGTATCACACTGGCCCTCTGCCCTTGCCATAAGGCAGAGGGTCCATTAAGCTGATTAACACACAAGCCATCTGTGGATGGCAAATCTGAAAGAGCTTTGTAACATCCGCCCTCTTGGGCTTCTGCAGTCTCAGACATCCATCCCTAAAAGCTACCTTGGGGCTGGGGAGGAGCCCAGAAGTGCTCACCCTTGCCTCTGCACCTGCCCATCTGCATGCTCCCCCTAGGGGTTTGAGCTGCGGTGACCAGGCAGGCCAGCCACGCCCCTGTCACATGTCCTGTGATGGTAATCAGGGAACTCTCCCGTTTCAATACAACATTTATCCTTTTGTGACTGACTTCTTTCATTTAGCTTATTGTCCTCTAGGTCCACCCATATTGTTGCAAGCAGAGTGATTTTCTTCTTTATGGTTGAATAATATTTCATTGCATATGTATACCACACTCTGTTTACCCATTCATCTGTTGTGTCCACATCTTGGCTATTACAAACAATGCTACAGTGAACATGGGGGATGCAGGTATTTCTTTGAGATAATAAATTCAATTATATTTTATATATACCAAGGAGTGGGATTGCTGGATCATATGGGAGTTGTATTTTTTGAGGAACATCCATACTATTTTCTGTTGTGGCTGCAAAATTTGACATTTTCACCAACAGTAAACAAGTGTTTCCTTTTCTCCACACCCTTGCCAACACCTGTTATCTCTTATCTCTTTGCTAACGGCCATCCTAAAAGGTGTGAGGTGATAGTTCATTGTGGTTTTGATCTGCATTCCCCTGTTAATTAGTGATGTTGGGCATCTTTTCATATAGGTGGTGGACATTTGTATGTCTTCTTTGGAAAAATGTCATCTACTTTTAACCAACTTTATACTAATGAACATTTGTTGTAAATCAAATTTCACCATGTCGGCCAGGCTGGTCTCGAACTCCTGACCTCAGGTGATTCACCTGCCTCGGCCTCCCAAAGTGTTGGGATTACAGGAGTTAATCTCAACTCTTACAGTTGGGAGCCACTGCTCTCGGCCAACAAATAGATTTTTAAACTTTTTCAGAACCTATCTTATAAACCTATAAACAAATTTATAAGTACATATACTATCTAAGATATAAGGTGTTGTATCAGTTACAAAATATGAAAAATCTAAATGTAATGCTATAAAAAGAGTGCCAAGAAATAAATTTTAATGAAAAGAGAAAGTTGTAGAATAACAAATGTATTATTACACAGTTTATTCAAGAAGATAGCTATGCATACCATATATGGGTGTGTATATAAATACATAAAAATTGACTCTAGGGCCAGGCACAGTGGCTCATGCCTGTAATCACAGCACTTTGGGAAACTGAGGTGGGCGGATCACCTGAGGTTGGGAGTTCGAGACCAGCCTGACCAACATGGAGAAACCCCATCTCTACTAAAAATACAAAATTAGTGGGGCATGGTGGTGCATGCCTGTAATCCCAGCTACTTGGGAGGCTGAGGCAGGAGAATCGCTTGAACCCAGGAGGTGGAGGTTGTGGTGAGCTGAGATCATGCCATTGCACTCCATCCTGGGCAACAAGAGTGAAACACCATCTCAAAAAAAGAATAATAAAAAAAAAATAAAAATTAACCCTAAGGATACATATCAAGCTGCTAATAATGCCTGTCTCTGAGTGAGGCAATAGATGATAGATTGACTAGGATAGGAATAAGGAGGATGGAATGAGGATGAGAAGGTACTTTCACATTTCTCTTTATATATATGTATATATTTTATTGTTTTAACCCCTTACAATTATTGCCTATATGATTTAAAAAGTAAAGAAAAAAAGGAACGTGCATAACCAACTGCAACTAGAAATGGAAAAAGAGAGAACGCAGTCTAGACTGAAATCGAGACCTGGTAGCAGATCGGGAAATGCACTTTATATGGGTAGACCTTAGGAGCTGCAGTCTTAATTGAAATGGAAGCCTGAAGCTGCTTTTGCATATAATATATGAAAGATTGAAAAATAGCTTGACTTTTATATTTAAAAATCAGGAGAACAACTAAAATTATGAGGAGAGTTTGAATGAGGTTACTCTTGGAGAGTGTCAAAAATAAGGACGCAAACAAAGGAAAATACAGAGTTAACTCAAGAGAACTTGGGTGAACTGCTGCCTGAAAACTATTCCTGGTCGAATGACAGGGGAGTTACCATGAAGAAGTTAGTTCAAATCACATGTTGCTGTTGCTGCATCCTTCAGACTGAACATACAGATGGACGGGCAGGGTGAGAAGGATTGGTGGAATGTTTGCTTTATTACACACAGCATCCTTTTAGTCACTGTTGAATCAAAAAATTGCAATTTATAATGTGGAAACTG
The DNA here is from genome assembly GCF_007565055.1 of Rhinopithecus roxellana. Taxonomy (NCBI): domain Eukaryota; kingdom Metazoa; phylum Chordata; class Mammalia; order Primates; family Cercopithecidae; genus Rhinopithecus; species Rhinopithecus roxellana. The sequence continues at coordinate 88,706,160 of NC_044552.1, read as the reverse complement.
GGGAAAACTGCTGACCTAGTGTCAGATTACCCAGCACTACTGGAATCTCTCTGAGCCCCCAGCTTTCTATTTATAGAATGAAGAAAACAATCCTGCACAACAGAGCGAGACCCTGTAAGAAAACATGACCTGCCTCACAGTATCACAGTATTGTTCTGAGTGTCAAAAGACATAAGGTATATGAAAGTGTTTGGGAAATTACACATTACCCTATGGAGTTTATCTATTCTTAAAAGGAACAGAAATAAAGTGTTTCAGATGTCAATATAAAATCTAGTCAAAATCTGAAAAATATAGGGTTTAAGTGAAACATGAAGCTCTACATAAAATTTGTTTACTTTTATTATTATTATTATTATTATTATTATTATTATACTTGAAGTTCTAGGGTACATGTGCATAACGTGCAGGTTTGTTACATATGTATACTTGTGCCATGTTGGTGTGCTGCCATCTTTAGGCTTGCAAATTAATTTTTTCACAATGTGTGAAATATAAAAACAAACAAAAAAGAATGTTGAACAACATTGTGAGAATAGTTCTATTGGACATAAATTAGCCCTCCACTCTTTATTACTGAAGATTTTTCTTTTCAATTGGAAAATATATGCATAGCAACACCAGATGCCCACCTTAATTTTCCTTACTCTAATGCTCATTAGATTATTGAGAATTTACTAGCAGTTTTATGGCATTCAGTATCATAGTACTTGTGATAGTTAATTTTAGGTGTCAACTTGACTGGATTAAGGGGTGCTTGGATAGATGGTAAAGCATTATTTTTGGATGTGTCTGTGAGGGTGTTTCTGAAAGAGAGAGGTTTTTGAATCAGTAGACTGAATAATGAAGATCTGCTCTCACCCAATGTGGGTGGGCACCATCCGTATTTGAGGGCCCATCTTTGAGGGCCCAGATAGAATGAAAAGGCAGATGAAAGGGAAATTTCTCTCTCTCTCTCCCCCTTCCCCCGTTCCCTGCCCCCACCCTCGGCTCTCCCCCACCATACCCCCTCTCCCCCCCCTCCCCCCACCATCTCTCTCTCTCTCTTTCCTGGAGGTGAAACAGCCCACTTCTTTTGCTTTTGAAAATCAGAACTCCCGGTGTTCCAGTCTTTGGACTCTGGGACTTGCACTAGTAGGCCTCCAATTTCTCAGGCCTCCAGACTCAAACAGAGTTAGAGCACCAGCTTCCCTGGTTTTGAGGCCTTCAGACTTGGACTGAATCATGCTACCAGCTTCCCTGGTTCTCTCATTTTCAGATGGCCTGTCATTGAACTTCTCATCTTTCATTATTGTGTGAGATAATTCCCCTAATAAATCCTCTTTCATCTGTCTATATGTGTATATCTTATTGGTTACATGTCTCTAGAGAACCTTGATTAATACAGTAGTTAGTTAACAACAACATGAAAATAAGATGACTCTATTAGAGAGAAAACTAATTTTTCTAAAGAAAAGGCTACTTTCTGGAAAATAATACTGTGTTTTATTTTTGTGACAAGACTCATGTAAAAGATTGGAAGTACACATACTAAATGTCCCTCAAAACGTTTTCAGTTATAGCATTAAACAATATATATAGTTATTAAACAAAATAAAATTCAAAGTAAAAACATCTTCATATAAAGTATTCAGCTACATTTTTGAAAAAACAATTTGAAAAGCAGTTCATTGTGGATAATTTTGCCATGTAAAATTTACTGTTTACTATTTTGAGCACTGTGTTTTCTGCTCTACTGTGGATTATATCATTTAATCTCATAGCATTCTTGTAAAATAAATTCTACTTTATCAATTCTATTTTATAAATTTAAAAAAAAAACTGTTATAGAAGGCAATTTGGTAGTACCTATTGAAAGTTTTAAGCAATATTTATCCTTTAGTCCATAAATTCTACTTCTGGCATTTTATTTTAGAAATACACATACCTATACATGAAATGAAGTATGTAGGGAGCTACTCATTGCAGCTTCGTTTATAATAGCAAATGATTAGAAACAATCCAAGTGCCCATCAACAGAAAAATGGCAAAACACACTATAAATTTATTGCAAATATCTAATGCTACTTAACAACTTACCTGAAAGCATAATGACTTGAAACAATAACAATCTTTTTTTTTTTTTTTTTTTTTTTTTTTTTTTTTTTTTTTAATGAATCCACCATTTGGGTAGGTCTTAGCAAGGACAGGTCATTGTTGCTGGATGCAACACCATCTGAAGTTACTCAACTAGGACCTGGAGTAGCGCTTTCAATTTGACTCATTCAAACATGTGGCAAGTAGGTGCTGCCTGGCAGCTAGAGGCTGAGGTTAAGGCTCTGGGCCATGGATCACAGTTCCTCTGCACCTTGAGTGCTTGGGTTTCTTTAAAATGTTTTAGCTGGGTTCAAGAGCAATCATCTTGCAAAAAACAGAAGGAAACTAAAACTCTCTATATGACCTAACCTCCAAAGTCTATAATTCCACCTTAGTCAGAAATCCTCACATGTACAATCTGTCACATTTTCTGAGATACAGTAAGTAAAAAGAGAGAGAGAGAGAGAGAGAGAGACTTCTAGATCTGCAAGTTTGACTAGATAGCTTTAGTATAAAACAGAAAGAAAAAAGAAGCATTTGCATTAAGAAGTCCAAAATAGTACATAGATGCTTGTGTTTTAAGTGAAATGGGAAGTAGTAATTGGGGGTAGTGGTAAAAGCAAGATTTTTCACCGTACATATTTTCATATTCTTTTGATTCTTGAATTGTTTGACTGTATGCCATATTCGAAACTTCAAAGTGTGTGTGTGTGTGTGTGTGTGTGTGTGTGTGTGTGTATCCCAATAAGTTAAATAATCTACATACTATCACCCAGATAGTAAGTCACAGAGTAGGGAATTAAAGCCTGATAGATCTAACTTTGAAGCCTGCAGTCTTAACCACATTGTCATCCTGCCTTCTGATCTAGGATCAAACTCTCTCCCTATATCAAGTCAGCTGTACTGCATTATGACTTCTTGACATGGTGGACTAGGTCCCCCTTTTTCCACAGGGAATGACCCTTAGTGCTCAGGACATTACTAGATGCTATATATCTGCCTGGTGCAGATTCTTCTTCAAACTGAATATAACAGATTCCTTTGATAATGTGATTTTTAATTTTTCTTATTAGTTTTAAAAGAGAAAAATGAAACCTAAGAAGAAGTACTTCTATGTTTCCAGAGTTTTCAATAGACATATAAGATTTTCTCCTTAGATCATATGTAAAAAAATGAGCAATGTCTACTTTACATATCTCATCTGGGTTGTCTAAAAATCCCATAATCCACAGCGGTTTGTTGTCTGCATTATTTATTTTTCACAGAGAGCAAAAACAAATCATCTTAGTATATTTAGAAACATCACAAGTAAAAAGCGGTCTTAAACAAATTGATTACCACAAATGCTTAGAATGTTAGGTAAGTATTTTCTCCCAAACTTCTATTGCCACCAAATCTACCCCCTGGTGTTCTTGTATTATGGAAAAAGCATGGAAGAGAATGACTTATATTCTATTTGGAATAGATCACTGCACTACCGTGGACTTGTGACCTTAGAACGTGACATGAACCATGGCAGCAAACAGGATTAAAATTAAGGTGAAATTAACCAGCACCTTCATTCTGGCAGCTCTGCTCTCTTGGGGGCTCTGTGAACAATGATGAACTTGCTAAAACACATTTGTGTGGTAGAAAGGCCTGGTGCGTTTATCTGTACTTTGATGCATTGTGTCAGGACACATATGATAGTCTGTGTTGAATTTTTGGAGGTAAGAAAGGGAGCCACTGATGAAGGCTTGGGTACGTCTTAATTTCACCACTGAGAATGATAACACACACCTGCACTGCTTCTTTTACCAAGTTGATGTGTGGCTCAAAAGCACTTTGCAACCTGAATGCAATAAGTCTTTGTAATTGTTAAGTTAAGGAAAACGAGTCAAGCAGTAGCTGAATCCATGGAGTTATTTGGTTTGAATAAGAACTTTGACACAGTATGAATGAAGCAAACTGATGCTTTTTTTTTTTTTTTTTTTTACAAAGGAAAAGAGAAAATTCAATTTCCATGGTGATTGCATCTTAGATTAACTATTTCTTGCTTTAGAATCTACTACAGAGTCAAATAAGAGAGAGATGTTGACGATGCAATGACTATAAAGCATGTATACATGGGCCTTGTCATTATTGTTATTATTGTTTTCTCCAAATGGTCAATTGTTGGGACACTGAAAACAAAACAAAAATAAAATAGAGAAGTACCTGTGTTCTGCTTTGTTACATTATTTAATTTCCTCATGTACATGGGGTCAGCTCTTTTCTGCACATCTCCCTTAGATGAGAAACTTAGAGTAAGAGTAGGAGCCATCTTTGTGAGTAAATAGCTCTTTAAGGGAGCGAGACGAAGTAGTCTTACTAAACAGGTGAAACTATCTATGTATCTGAAAGTCACTGTTTCCCTGGAGAGTTACCAAGAGAAACAAAAATGTCATAATAAATCCCTAACATCTAAACCACCCTAAAAGAGAACAAAAAGCATGACTTTGAACACACATTTTTTATGGAAGGGTTGAACTACCATTTTATTAATCTCAATGTGGGAAAAGGAGCCTTTTGGATAATAATAGAATCTAAGTTGACTTATTTTAATCTAGAAGATTTAAAAAAAAGTAAAAGCTAAGAAATTGTATATGACAGAGCCCTATTGAAAAACACCTTCTGTCTTGGGTGCCAAACACTCATAAATCACAGACTAAATCTTTAAATGGAAGATATACTAACAAATTCTCTTCAATAGGGAAAAAAGTGTTACTGAGTTTAAAAGAAATGAAGTGAGGATTACGGGAATATGATCCAACACTTAGGCACTCAAATTATCAGAAAATTGCTTTAGGTTTTCTATTAAGAAACTATCGGGGGGCGGAGCAAGATGGCCGAATAGGAACAGCTCCAGTCTCCAACTCCCAGCGCGAGCGACACAGAAGACCGGTGATTTCTGCATTTTCAACTGAGTCTCCACCTCTGGGGACAGCGCACAGCTGAAGACCAACAGGGGAAGCAGCGGGGGCCGGTGCAGACGCGAACGACTCTGTCTGACAGCTTTGGGGAGAGTCGTGGATCTCCCAACGCGGAGGTTGAGATCTGAGAACGGACAGACTGCCTGCTCAGGTGGGTCCCTGACCCCTGAGTAGCCTAGGTGGGAGACATCCCCCACTAGGGGCAGTCTGACACCCCACACCTCACAGGGTGGAGGACACCCCTGAGAGGAAACTTCCAAAGGAAGAATCAGACAGGTACACTCGCTGTTCAGCAATATTCTATCTTCGGCAACCTCTGCTGCTGATACCCAGGCAAACAGGGTCTGGAGTGGACCTCAAGCAATCTCCAACAGACCAACAGACAGTCCTTCTGACTGTCAGAAGGAAAACTATCAAACAGGAAGGACACCTATACCAAAACCCCATCAGTACGTCACCATCATCAAAGACGAGAGACAGATAAAACCACAAAGATGGGGAAGAAGCAGGGCAGAAAAGCTGGAAATTCAAAAATAAGAGCGCATCTCCCCCTGCAAAGAAGCGCAGCCCATCGCCAGCAACAGATCAAAGCTGGTCAGAGAATGACTTTGACGAGATGAGAGAAGAAGGCTTCAGTCCATCAAACTTATCAGAGCTAAAGGAGGAATTACGTACCCAGCGCAAAGAAACTAAAAATCTTGAAAAAAGAGTGGAAGAATTGACAGCTAGACTAATTAATGCAGAGAAGATCATAAACGAAATGACAGAGATGAAAACCATGACACGAGAAATACGTGACAAATGCACAAGCTTCAGTAACCGACTCGATCAACTGGAAGAAAGAGTATCAGCGATTGAGGATCAAATGAATGAAATGAAGCGAGAAGAGAAACCAAAAGAAAAAAGAAGAAAAAGAAATGAACAAAGCCTGCAAGAAGTATGGGACTATGTAAAAACACCAAATCTACGTCTGATTGGGGTGCCTGAAAGTGAGGGGGAAAATGGAACCAAGTTGGAAAACACTCTTCAGGATATCATCCAGGAGAACTTCCCCAACCTAGTAGGGCAGGCCAACATTCAAATTCAGGAAATACAGAGAACGCCACAAAGATACTCCTCCAGAAGAGCAACTCCAAGACACATAATTGCCAGATTCACCAAAGTTGAAATGCAGGAAAAAATCTTAAGGGCATCCAGAGAGAAAGGTCGGGTTACCCACAAAGGGAAGCCCATCAGACTAACAGCAGATCTCTCGGCAGAAACTCTACAAGCCAGAAGAGAGTGGGGGCCAATATTCAACGTTCTTTTTTTTTTTTTTTTTTTTTTTTTTTTTTTTTTTTTTTTTTTTTTTTTTTTTTTTTTTATTTATTATACTTTAAGTTCTAGGGTACATGTGCATAACGTGCAGGTTTGTTACATATGTATACTTATGCCATGTTGGTGTGCTGCACCCATCAACTCGTCAGCACCCATCAATTCATCATTTATATCATGTATAACTCCCCAATGCAATCCCTCCCTCCTCCCCCCTCCCCCCTCCCATGATAGACCCCAGTGTGTGATGTTCCCCTTCCCGAGTCCAAGTGATCTCATTGTTCAGTTCCCACCTATGAGTGAGAACATGCGGTGTTTGGTTTTCTCTTCTTGTGATAGTTTGCTAAGAATGATGGTTTCCAGCTGCATCCATGTCCCTACAAAGGACGCAAACTCATCCTTTTTTATGGCTGCATAGTATTCCATGGTGTATATGTGCCACATTTTCTTAATCCAGTCTGTCACAGATGGACATTTGGGTTGATTCCAAGTCTTTGCTATTGTGAATAGTGCCGCAATAAACATACGTGTACATGTGTCTTTGTAGTAGACTAATTTATAATCCTTTGGGTATATACCCAGTAGTGGGATGGCTGGGTCATATGGTACATCTAGTTCTAGATCCTTGAGGAATTGCCATACTCTTTTCCATAATGGTTGAACTAGTTTACAATCCCACCAACAGTGTAAAAGTGTTCCTATTTCTCCACATCCTCTCCAACACCTGTTGTTTCCTGACTTCTTAATGATTGCCATTCTAACTGGTGTGAGATGGTATCTCATTGTGGTTTTGATTTGCATTTCTCTGATGGCTTTGACATTTTTCAGGTCGTGCGTATGAATATCTTTGAGAATGTTTTCATACCACTTTTGATGTTGTTGTTTTTTTCTCGAAGTCTTTTAATCTGGATATGCCCTTGTGATATAGGTTGCATTTTCTCCCCTGTAGTGCCTGTTCACTCTGATGGTAGTTTATTTTGCTGTGCAAATCTTTAGAAAGTCACCCGATTAGCCAAACAGTGTCAAAGTGAGAGAAAAAATCCTTTACAAATACAAATGCTTAGAGTATTTTGTCACACCAGGCCTGCCTTACAAGAGACCCTGAAGGAAAGCCCTAAACATGGAAGGAACAACGGTACCAGCCATTGCAAAAACATGCCAAAATGTAAAGACCTCGAGGCTAGGAAGAAATACTGCATCAACTAACGAGCAAAATAACCAGTTAATATCATAATGGCAGGATCAAGTTCACACATAACAATATTAACCTTAAATGTAAATGGACTAAATGCTCCAATTAAAAGACACAGACTGGCAAACTGGATCAAGAGTCAAGACCCATCAGTCTGCTGTATTCAGGAGACCCATCTCACATGCAGAGACATACATAGGCTCAAAATAAAGGGATGGAGGAAGATCTACCAAGCAAATGGAGAACAAAAAAAAGCAGGGGTTGCAATCCTAGTCTCTGATAAAACAGACTTTAAACCATCAAAGATCAAAAGAGACAAAGAAGGCCATTACATAATGGTAAAGGGATCAATTCAACAGGAAGAGCTAACTCTCCTAAATATATATGCACCCAATACAGGAGCACCCAGATTCATAAAGCAAGTCCTTAGAGACTTACAAAGAGACTTAGACTCCCATACAATAATAATGGGAGACTTCAACACTCCACTGTCAACATTAGACAGATCAACGAGACAGAAAGTTAACAAGGATATCCAGGAATTGAACTCATCTCTGCACCAAGCAGACCTAATAGACATCTATAGTACTCTCCACCCCAAATCAACAGAATATACATTCTTCTCAGCACCACATCGCACTTATTCCAAAATTGACCACATAATTGGAAGTAAAGCACTCCTCAGCAAATGTAAAAGAACAGAAATTATAACAAACTGTCTCTCAGACCACAGTGCAATCAAACTAGAACTCAGGACTAAGAAACTCAATCAAAACCGCTCAACTACATGGAAACTGAACAACCTGCTCCTGAATGACTACTGGGTACATAACGAAATGAAAGCAGAAAAAAAGACGTTCTTTGAAACCAATGAGAACAAAGATACAACATACCAGAATCACTGGGACACATTTAAACAGTGTGTAGAGGGAAATTTATAGCACTAAATGCCCACAAGACAAAGCAGGAAAGATCTAAAATGGACACTCTAACATCACAATTAAAAGAACTAGAGAGGCAAGAGCAAACACATTCAAAAGCTAGCAGAAGGCAAGAAATAACTAAGATCAGAGCAGAACTGAAGGAGACAGAGAAACAAAAAACCCTCCAAAAAATCAATGAATCCAGGAGTTGGTTTTTTGAAAAGATCAACAAAATTGACAGACCGCTAGCAAGACTAATAAAGAAGAAAAGAGAGAGGAATCAAATAGACGCAATAAAAAATGATAAAGGGTATATCACCACCGACCCCACAGAAATACAAACTACCATCAGAGAATACTATAAACGCCTCTACGCAAATCAACTAGAAAATCTAGAAGAAATGGATAATTTCCTGGACACTTACACTCTCCCAAGACTAAACCAGGAAGAAGTTGAATCGCTGAATAGACCAATAGCAGGCTATGAAATTGAGGCAACAATTAATAGCCTACCCACCAAAAAAAGTCCAGGACCAGATGGATTCACACCTGAGTTCTACCAGAGGTACAAGGAGGAGCTGGTACCATTCCTTCTGAAACTATTCCAATCAATAGAAAAAGAGGGAATCCTCCCTAACTCATTTTATGAGGCCAACATCATCCTGATACCAAAGCCTGGCAGAGACACAACAAAAAAAGAGAATTTTAGACCAATATCCCTGATGAACATCGATGCAAAAATTCTCAATAAAATACTGGCAAACCGGATTCAGCAGCACATCAAAAAGCTTATCCACCATGATCAAGTGGGCTTCATCCCTGGGATGCAAGGCTGATTCAACATTCGCAAATCAATAAACGTAATCCAGCATATAAACAGAACCAAAGACAAAAACCACATGATTATCTCAATAGATGCAGAAAAGGCTTTTGACAAAATTCAACAGCCCTTCATGCTAAAAACGCTCAATAAATTCGGTATTGATGGAACGTACCTCAAAATAATAAGAGCTATTTATGACAAACCCACAGCTAATATCATTCTGAATGGGCAAAAACTGGAAAAATTCCCTTTGAAAACTGGCACAAGACAGGGATGCCCTCTCTCACCACTCCTATTCAACATAGTCTTGGAAGTTCTGGCTAGGGCAAGCAGGCAAGAGAAAGAAATCAAGGGTATTCAGTTAGGAAAAGAACAAGTCAAATTGTCCCTGTTTGCAGATGACATGATTGTATATTTAGAAAACCCCATCGTCTCAGCCCAAAATCTCCTTAAGCTGATAAGCAACTTCAGCAAAGTCTCAGGATACAAAATTAATGTGCAAAAATCACAAGCATTCTTATACACCAGTAACAGACAAGCAGAGAGCCAAATCAGGAATGAACTTCCATTCACAATTGCTTCAAAGAGAATAAAATACCTAGGAATCCAACTTACAAGGGATGTAAAGGACCTCTTCAAGGAGAACTACAAACCACTGCTCAGTGAAATCAAGGAGGACACAAACAAATGGAAGAACATACTGCTCATGGATAGGAAGAATCAATATCGTGAAAATGGCCATACTCCCCAAGGTTATTTATAGATTCAATGCCATCCCCATCAAGCTACCAATGACTTTCTTCACAGAATTGGATAAAACTGCTTTAAAGTTCATATGGAACCAAAAAAGAGCCCGCATTGCCAAGACAATCCTAAGTCAAAAGGACAAAGCTGGAGGCGTCACGCTACCTGACTTCAAACTATACTACAAGGCTACAGTAACCAAAACAGCATGGTACTGGTACCAAAACAGAGCTATAGACCAATGGAACAGAACAGAGTCCTCAGAAATAATACCACACATCTACAACCATCTGATCTTTGACAAACCTGAGAGAAACAAGAAATGGGGAAAGGATTCCCTATTTAATAAATGGTGCTGGGAAAATTGGCTAGCCATAAGTAGAAAGCTGAAACTGGATCCTTTCCTTACCCCTTATACGAAGATTAATTCAAGATGGATTAGAGACTTAAATGTTAGACCTAATACCATAAAAACCCTAGAAGAAAATCTAGGTAGTACCATTCAGGACATAGGCATGGGCAAGGACTTCATGTCTAAAACACCAAAAGCAACGGCAGCAAAAGCCAAAATTGACAAATGGCATCTAATTAAACTAAAGAGCTTTTGCACAGCAAAAGAAACTACCATCAGAGTGAACAGGCAACCTACAGAATGGGAGAAAATTTTTGCAATCTCCTCATATGACAAAGGGCTAATATCCAGAATCTACAAAGAACTCAAACAAATATACAAGAAAAAATCAAACAACCCCATCAAAAAGTGGGCAAAGGATATGAACAGACATTTCTCAAAAGAAGACATTCATACAGCCAACAAACACATGAAAAAATGCTCATCATCACTCGCCATCAGAGAAATGCAAATCAAAACCACAATGAGATACCATCTCACACCAGTTAGAATGGCAATCATTAAGAAGTCAGGAAACAACAGGTGTTGGAGAGGATGTGGAGAAATAGGAACACTTTTACACTGTTGGTGGGATTGTAAACTAGTTCAACCATTATGGAAAACAGTATGGCAATTCCTCAAGGATCTAGAACTAGATGTACCATATGACCCAGCCATCCCACTACTGGGTATATACCCAAAGGATTATAAATTAGTCTACTACAAGGACACATGCACACGTATGTTTATTGCGGCACTATTCACAATAGCAAAGACTTGGAATCAACCCAAATGTCCATCTGTGACAGACTGGATTAAGAAAATGTGGCACATATACACCATGGAATACTATGCAGCCATAAAAAAGGATGAGTTTGCATCCTTTGTAGGGACATGGATGCAGCTGGAAACCATCATTCTTAGCAAACTATCACAAGAAGAGAAAACCAAACACTGCATGTTCTCACTCATAGGTGGGAACTGAACAATGAGATCTCTTGGATTCGGGAAGGGGAACATCACACACTCGGGCCTATCATGGGGAGGGGGGAGGAGGGAGGGATTGCACTGGGGAGTTATACATGATATAAATGATGAATTGAGGGGTGCTGACGAGTTGATGGGTGCAGCACACCAACATGGCATAAGTATACATATGTAACAAACCTGCACGTTATGCACATGTACCCTAGAACTTAAAGTATAATCAAAAAAAAAAGAAACTATCAGACATATATTCTGCTTAGCACAAAATGTCCTTATTTTTGCTGATACAAATCACTGTTTTCAATACAATCTCTTTAACCAAATCAACAAATAACTTGCAATTTGTTTACAAACTAATCATAGATGTTTTCAAATTTTTGTCTTGCATACCTCAAAATGACTGTGCAGTGTCACTGCATGAGCTGCTTCAGGCAGAAACAGAATTTTTTATTTTAATGCCTTATACACATCTGCTGAAAATGATCAGGGGGAGGAAAATGCAGACAAGCAAAGAGGTTTAGAAAAAAACATGAAAAGGAATGTAAAGTAAGCAGAAGCCTTGAGAGTCACATTTTGTTGGAAATGCCTTTGGAATATTTTGAATCTCTTTTATTTCAATAATCTTTTACATGATATATGGAGTACTTGTTAAGAATAATGGATCCCAGTAAGACATTGACAACTTTTCTGATATGACTGCCCTGCATTGCCTATTGAATTTCATATACAGTAGCCAAACCTATAGAGACAGTGTAGTGGAGGGTTCTAAAAAATAAATACCTTAAAAAGTATTTATAGAAACTAAATGGAGGAAGAAAAAGAACTGCAGAATTCAAATAATTTTTCCATATTAATCTTTACTGGGTATATTTTATACTGATGCTTTTAGAATTAATGCAAGCATTCTCTTATTTGAAAGTATATTTTATTGTAAGAGAGAGGGAATTGCTTATTAAATTGTATAGAAATCTCTACCTATATAATCTATACTTGGAGACCCATTAGACCATATTCATTCCCCTTGAATTTATATTGCACATTTAATGACAATTTCACACTTAAATAAAGCAACATTTTTTGCTATTAAAGATGTTTGTTCTTAAGATATTTAAACCACACCCATTTTATATATATCTTAAGATACATATGTCTTAAGATATTTAAAACATGCCAACTTTAAGAAAAAATAACATAGTTACAATTAGAATATAAATGGTAACTTTATTTGGCTAATGTACAGCAGTCATCAACCCCCTGATGTAGGGGTATTTTGCCACCTACACAACTTATTTCCCCTGAAAGACTTTGTACTGTGCTATGTTGTGCTCCAAACATCTTCAAGCTGTGATCTCTAAAAGACAAAGAGAAAATGAGTTTTGTTTGCAAATTCTTCATTTCTGATACATTATGTTGAATGTCATACAATCCACAAGAACTCAAAAGGTTTTAGAAAGCATATTGTTGAAGTTTTCTTGTTTTTAACTAAAGTACTCAAAGAAACCTTCTTAACAGATGGACTACTACAAGCAGGAAAATAACATATATTTGAAACAGCATGCCATATTGTACATGTCAGGACAGTTCAATAGGCTGAATTAATGATGGTTTTCTCTTCTTCCTTTCTACTTAACACCTGCTGTGAGGAGTTTGAAATCTGACTATTTCTAGCTTTCAATATTAGAACATGATAAGTTTAAACAATGAATGCCAGCTTCTCAGAGCATTTCTGTGCATTTTGTTGATGCTTTGCCCATGTTCTCTGTCAGTGGGGAGCAAAGGAACCCAACCAGCCATAGAAAGTAGGAGATTTAAACTACTGTCTTATGAAATATATTATGTTTATAAAAGGCAAAATTATTTTCTTGGGTTTGCCATCTGGCAAGTATTGAAAGAGTAAACTAATCCCTCCAGGTATTATAAATTCAAAGTGTCTTTGAAAATATCTGTTTAACATTTCCTTAAACCTATAAATATATACACTGATGAAACCATAAGGAGAAGAAGCTCTTCCCCTTTAATTGGTTTTCAAGTGTAACTGGCTTTATAACTGTTTCAACTAATTGGTTAAACGTTCAATCTTATAGGTAAACTCATGCATGAGATTTTCCTTTTTTTAACAAAAGTGTCATTTACAACTGGAATATCCATAATTAAATATGAATACAGATATTGAATAGTGTCATGGAAAAAACTAGGACTAGTATCCATAAACAAGATTTGCAGTCACCGATAATTCATTAATTGATGTCTACTTCAATTGCTGCTTTCTTTCAGTGAAGAAAGTCACCAAGTCACTGAGCCTCTATCCATAGTACGGTCCCCACCACTTCAGTGCCACCGCTTTTGTCAAGGTCACCAATGACTTCCATGTTGCCAAACACAGTGGTCACTACTCTGTCTTCATCTCAGTGAACCATGGGGCAATATCTAGCAGAGTTAACCACTCCCTGTCTGTCTTCTGTAACATCACACCCTACAGGTATCCCTCCTCCCTACTGGTCTTTCCTTCCCAGAAGACTTGGATGATTTCTCTTCTATTAAAACATCAAGCCAGGCGCGGTGGCTCAAGCCTGTAATCCCAGCACTTTGGGAGGCCGAGATGGGCGGATCACGAGGTCAGGAGATCGAGACCATCCTGGCTAACACGGTGAAACCCCGTCTCTACTAAAAACTACAAAAAACTAGCCGGGCGACGTGGCGGCGCCTGTAGTCCCAGCTACTGGGGAGGCTGAGACAGGAGAATGGCGTGAACCCGGGAGGCGGAGCTTGCAGTGAGCTGAGATCCGGCCACAGCACTCCAGCCTGGGTGACAGAGCGAGACTCCGTCTCAAAAAAAAAAAAAAAAAAAAAAAAAAAAAATCAAATATTGGCTCAAACCATTAACTATAACTTTTCTATGAGTGACCCCCTTCCCTTGGGCTTAAATCCTATTCATAATAATATGTTTACTCCCCAACTTGCATCATCAGCTCAAAGCCATGTAGTCACCTGCCAATCTGACATCTCCACCTGACTTTGAATAGAAATCTCGATATTTACATGGTTAAAGCAGAACTCTTGTTTTTTTCCCCCTAAGATCTTCTGCATCCCATTCTTCCTTGGCCATCCCATTCATGAGTACCTGAAGCCAAAATCCAAATATCTAACCTTGAGTTTTTTCTGGTCCCTTACTCCCTTCATCCACAAACAGATTTGTTGATTCAAACTCAAATTATCTCACAAATTCATCCACTTCTCCACACATCCATGGTTTCAACCCTCCCTCAGCATATCATCATATTTATCTTGAACCACTGCAATATTCTCCTTCTTCTATGTACTACACAGCATGTCAAGTAACAAGTAGGGTGATCTGTGCTCAGTCAATCAGATTGTGTTATTCTCTTGCTTAATAATAACAATTCATTGCTTTTTTACTTTGGCTTATGAGGCTACATATAAACTAGCATCTGCCTGGCTCTCAAAATTCATCTCATATAATGCTGTCCCTTTTTGCTATGTTCCAACCGCTCTGGCATTCTGTTACTCCAGTGTGGAAGGCTCTTTCCAACTATAAACCTTTATACTATTAATATATTAACTATTAATAACTATTAATAGTTATTTCCTGTATCTGGAAAGGTCTTTGACAAGATCTTTGCAGACATTTTCCAGACATCGTACTCTTCTCATGCAGACTGTGGATTCAAATTTCCCTTCCTTGAAGAATTCTTCTTTGGATAGTAAGTTTAAAATAAATCCCCTCTCCCACTCTACACCTAACACTTAATATGATACCAACATGTTTACAACATTTGTCATTGATGGATACTTTCTTTTTTTTATTGTTTGTATTCCTCTACTGGAAGACAAGTTTAAAACAAGCATAATTCTTGCTCGTTGAGCTTGCTGCCAATTGCCAGCAGCTGGAACAGGGCTTGGAACATAACATGCTCAATAAATGCTATTGAATAATATGCATGGTATCATATTGGGAGTACCCACAAAGAAGCTTCAATTGAAGAAGGATACAGTCATCACAAGAAGCTGTTTCTGCATATGAAATGACCTTTGGCTTTGTTAATCTACCCTTTTTGGCTTTAGTCTTATCTTCATTTATCACTACCACTAGCTGTGCCTGGGACCTTGGGCAAATGCTTACTGTCTCTAAATGCATTTTTTTAATTAAAATAAAATTTGTATAGACTCATATTAGTTTATTTAATACATAAATAGTTTTTGAACACCTACTATATACTTGTCCTAGATACTCAGGATACAGCAGTAAACAACAGAGACAAAAATCTCTACCTTCATAAATTTATATTGTATTGGGAAGATATAGACCGTAATCAAGAAAAACAAACAATGTATACATGTATAAATGATGGTAGATGTTAAACATAAAAACAAAAACAGGAAAGGAGTATAGGAATCCCCAACTTGTGGAGAAAGAGAGGTATAATTTTAGCTAGGGTGGCCACTGGAGGTGGCATTTCTGTGAAGATATAAATTAAGTGAAGTAGTGAATCATCCACAGGGCAGTGCAACTCTGGCAGAGATAACAAATACCAAGTACATGGCCTGTGAGCTGGAGGACAAGGTGGAGGCTAGTGTGGCTGGAGAGGAATGATGGGGGAAAAGGTAGGAAATAAGGTCAGAAAGGTAGCAGTGGGGAGCAGATCACAGGGAATCTTGCCAGAAGGACACCAGCTTTTATGCCAGTGAGATACACAGCACTGGAGAGTCTGAGTGGAGGAGAGGCAGGATCTGACTTCTCTTTTAATTATCTGTGGCTGCTGCCCTGAGAATAGACAGTGGGAGAGCAAGAGTAAAACCACGGTCTTTCAAGTGGGCATTGAAGAGTTAGGTATTTATTGTAGTCTTTGCACTCTGGGCTTGTTCATATCCATTTTTCTCGGGAAGGGTTTCCAGGTATTCAAAGAGATGTGGGTGTTTCAATGTAAGCGATATATGCATTAGGAGACACCCCAAGCCCAGTAATGCTGTGGTTCTTGCAGACTTTTAGAGGTACTGCTTTCGTGGTCTTAGATAAGATCTGGAAAAAATTCTCTGCATTACCAGACAGAGATTCTTACTCTCTTCCCTTACTTTCTCCCAAACTAATGAAGTCTCTTTCTCTCTGTGCTGAGCCACTGGAGCTGGGGGATGGATGACACAAGCACCCTTGTGGCCACCACCACTGGTACTGTGCTGGGTCAGACCCGAAGCCAGGACAGCACTGGGTCTTGCTCAAGGCCTACCACAATCACCACCTGGCTACTGTCTATGTTTACTCAAGACCCTAGAGCTCTACCATCAGCAGGCAGGAAAGCCAGCCAGGTCTTTTCCTTGAGGGCAGTGAGTTTACCCAGTCCCCAGGAAGATATCATTCAGGAGGCAGGGACTGGGGTTAAAAACCTTAGAAACCTACCTGTTGCTTTATTCTACTGCAGTTAAGCTGGCACTTGAACCAAAGACAAAGTCCTTCCCATTCTTCCCTCCCCTTTCCACGGGCAGAGTAGCCTTTCCTCGTGGCTACTACCACCACAGACCCACAAGTATTACCAGGCTACTGCTGAGGTTCACTTAAGGCCCAAGGGCTCTTCAGTCAGCTTGTGGTGAAAGCAGCGAGGCCTGGAACTCACCATTCAGAGCAGTGGGATGCCCTCTGGCCCTGAGCATGTCCAGAAATGCTGTCCAAGAGCCTAGAGCCTGCTTGGTGCTCTACCCCCTGGTGTCTGAGCTGGTACCTGATTTTTCATTCTTATAAATGTGTTTTTTATGTAGAAAGTTGTTAATTTGGTGTTCCTTTTGGGAAGATGACTGGTGGAGGCTTCTATTTGACCATGACGTTCTTCCCCTCCATCCAGAGTATTTTTTTTTAAATACAGAGAGCTTCTGTAACTAAGCAAGACTTTTCCATATTTCTTTTGTAAAAAACCTAAGTGGAAATATTCTAAAACACATTTTTAGAATCAAGGATGCTGAAAGTCATGTTTCCTCTCAATGAACACCTGATGGTGAGTAAACACAATGACATATTATAATCAGGCTGCCAGCTTCCACCTTTGTGTACAAGTATATTATACCCAGGTGAAATAACACATGCCCTGAAAATAAGTTTAGTATTATGGATGATGTTGGGGAAATAGAATTAAAAACAAACCCTTCTCTCAACCTAGACATCTTCTCCACAGTAGTAGAGAATAAAATACTTTGATGATTGAATAAGCATTAAATTTGAATGTAATGCACATCATATGTAATCTGCCAAGAGACAGCAAAGACAGAAAGAGATCTCACCCTTCATGTAGCCAAGCAAATACAATCTATCATATACATATCCTCAAGGGAAACAATGTTAGTTCTCTAGTAAGAGGCCCCGACAGCACCATCTATTTCGCATAATTTATCTTAAATTCACCTGATAATTGAAGTTACCATCTGTGTTAGTTAATTGGCTTATACAAAAGAAAAATAATTTTCCCATATCTTTATGAAATTAGGTAGTTTTATAACTTGGAGCCAGGCATCAGCTAAAGTTAGGCTTGTATCCTCCTGAAAACAGAATATAGGGGTGCTATCTTTTTAGGTGTTTATGTTCAAAGGATATAATTCCCAAGTCCTTGAAAAAGACATCTCTGGGTCATAAAACTGACAAACAACCTATCTAGTTTTCAAAAGTATTCATATACAGTTTTTATAAGAGGAGAAACTACTTATAATTTCTAAAGTAAATGCACTAAGAAAAAGAGGGGAAGGACATTTCTTATTTTCAACAGGGAAAATTAAGCCTCCTATACTTTATTTATAATTGTCCTGACAGTGACTGAAAGCATTCTAGGCAAACTTACCTATAGAGAAATAAAGCTGCTGGTACCTATGCTAGAAACATAGGCACAACTAGATAAATTAAAAATTATTTTAGAAACAGTGATTAAGGTAAGTGTCAAACTATGATATTTTCCTTAACTGAAAAGCTGATTAATCTTAATGAATTGTTTTCTATTTCTAGTTCAAAGCTTATCCTTTAATAGCTGAAAAATAAAACTGTTTATTTAAAATTTATAGACACACATTTCTCTGTCTTTCCTCTTCTGCCTATAAAATTTAGGCCAATTCAGAGACCTCATCTTTTAGATAATCTTTCTGATCTTTTAAAATGGAAATTTAAAACAAAATACTTTGCAAAAACACTTTTTTATTTTCTCATTATAACTGAAAAAAGAATAAGAAGCTGCAAAGTAAGAAAAAAATATTCTACCAAGATCATAATTTGGTACACGGTTATAAATGCCAATTGAAGCTTTCTTGTCATTATGCCTGGTTGAAGTGGAATACAATAGTAATAGGAAAATTTTTTACCTACAGAACTATTTGCCTGATCCCCATTTTTTATGCCATAATTATGAGATGTCAGAGCATTCATCTTCCCCTATTCTCTCAGATCATTGTAATGCTACTGGGCAGGAGACACTCTCTGCCTCCATCCTTTGCTTTAGTGCTGTCATTTTTCTCTCATTGCTTTCTCTCTGCAGGCTCAATTTCAATGGAAACTAAACCCACTAGGCACTCAGAGTCAATTAACAAGTGATAAGCAGCTATCAGGTCTAAAAAAAGAAAAAAAGAGGAAAAAAAAAGCTAAATGGTATTTTAAAGCAGTGAGGAGATGTATGGAAATGCAATACTTTGGTCCAGCTTTTTCCTGTGGATTTAATCATTTCAATGTCCTTACCTAACCTCTATTGTTCTCCCAATATATTAGCCTCTATTATCTGGTTTCAGGAGCCAGGAGGGAGAGTGAGTATAGGGGAATGGAAATGAATGCAGCAGTGCAGCAGAGAGTAAAAGAGCTGAAAATTTCACCTGTGTTTATAAAGCTGCTTGCTGGTAGGAGTACAGCTCTAATCACCTGAACACAGCCTAGAAGGATGAGATCACTGGGTTTATATTTATTTTATGTGTCGCTAATATCTTACCTTGCTTATAAAGAAGATTTCAGGTGTATCATGGAGTTGAATTAGCTAATATTGCTTTTCTGATAGTTTCTTAGGCTGCCGGTGTATCTGTTCTATCTTTAAAGGTCAGGTTTCAAATTAGGATGAAGGTGGCAAACTGGCTGCCCACAGGTTGCATATGGCCATTGCACATATTTTCTGCAGACACAGTGTTTTACAAAAATTAAATTGAAATCCTTTCAGGCAGTGCACAGACACATACTCTTTTCAGCCCACACCCCACACTATCGTTTTGCACTCAACCTGATTCACACGTAAATTTATCTGCCCAGCTTATAGATATTTCAGAGAGAAACCTCATAATTTTTCAATCTGATTTGGGTGAGCCAATAAAGGGAGTTTAAAGACATGATACATTTCTATTTGATTAATATAAATGTGCTTCAACAGGCATTAGAACCTTTCAGGTTTTCATGTCCTGTATACTCCTTCTCAGTTTACCAGATGGTAAAAAAAAAAAAAAAAAAAAAAAAAAAAAAAGAATGTTTTGTGTTTCTAAATCGGCTCCATTATAATTTACTTAATTTCTCTCACTTTCTACCCAGGAAGGCGGCAAACTATCATCTTTTTCTGTTCCTTCAAAGTGAGAGGTAACTATTAAGATGTAATTTGAGATTAAAATATATACAGTCATCCCTTGTTAACTGTAGGAGTTTGCTTCCAGGACCTCCCATGGATACAAAATTATCGGATGCTGAAGTCCTTGATATAAAACGTAGTATTTGCATATGACCTATGCAAATACTCCCTATACTTTAATCTCTACTTACAATACCCAATACAATGTAAATGCTATGTAAATAGTTGTTATACTGTATTTCTTAGAGAATAATTACAAGAAAATAAGCCTATACATGTTCAGTACGGATGCAGTTCTTTTCCAAATATTTTCATGTGGAACTCACAGATACAGAGGGCCAACTATATTTAAGAATTGGATGAACAATAAGTAATTTCCTTTGATCTATTAATCAGATAGTTCAATCTTTATCTTGCATGGCTAAACTTGTGATATATTTTAGCAATCAAGATATGTAGCTACATAGGCCTGTATGGAGCTGGAAGTGATGGATGGGCCTCTCTCAGGTTCTATCCTGTCACCTTACCTACCTGTGCCATTTTACCCCTTAACACTCAAGGGTTTACATTCACAGTGCTACAGGCCAGTTTATTTTCATTCTCACCTTGTCTCTTTTTTTTTTTTTTTTTTTTTTTTTTTTTTTTTTTTTTGAGATCGAGTTTTGCTATCTTTCTCAGGCTTGTCTCCAACTCCTGGGATTAAAAATGATCCTCCCACCTCAGCCTTCTGAGTAGCTGGGACTACAGGTGGGCATCACCACGTCCTGTTTTACATCCCTTTTCATCCTCACATATAAAGTGTTCATTCTACCTAAAATAGACTTCATTTCCCACTTCACAAATCTGGATCTTCTCATCCCTCCTGACTCAAGTGAAGCACCACTTTTCCCTTATAAACTTATGCCTAAATAATGTTATCCTCTTCTTCTTTTAACTTCAGAATTCTCAATTGTCTGGATGTTCCATACGTTTGGCATACACTCAGAATTAGATTTTAAGTACTTGAGGTCAACAGCTATATATTTACTATTCTTTTACAGCCACCTTACATTACTCTAATTCTTAGGTTATTCTAAATGAATATACATTTCATATTTTCTCCCCTAGCCCATAAACAATCAGTATAATGAAAATATGCCAACTTTTTAGCCTCACTATCTCCTGAACTGCCACTTATACCAAGAAGGGGCATAAAAATATTTTGTCAGATCACATATCCTGATTTGTGGTTTAGAAAATATAGCTGCTATTCAGCCATGACTAAAAACCCACCTAATGACTATGTTCACTACTTGTGTGACGGGTTCATTTTAGAAGCCCAAACCTCAGCATTATGCAATATATCCATGTACCAGATGTGCACATATACCCCAAGACCTAAAATTTAAAAAATTTAAAATACCTTTCTAAACCCACGTAATGTTGCTAGTGTTATGCAACATCTTGGTTGGTTAGATTCCAACACATGGCTCAGGCTGCTTAAACTAATAGTCAAGACACAGAGAGAAACAATTTAAAGTGCCATCTTCCTGTCTGACTGCTACTTCCATTTGGCCAGAGCAATCAGAGTTGGCATTGGTTCTCATGTGGGAGTAAGCAGATCCAGGTTGGTCTCTCACCTCCATTTCCCACCATGAGGTAAATGTCATAAACTACCCACATGTTTTTGTCTGGAAACAAGTTGTGGCTGGTCTAACAGACAATGTCACTTCTCTCGTCTCATACAGCTGGTTATAAGTGGTAAGATCTGAGTCTCAGGTGTGACTTGGGGTGATCAGTGGGATGGAGTATTCTTTTGGAGGGCAATGCTTTTATGTTCTTGCTGGTGGTATAGCAAAGCAGAGAAGAGTCATATCTTTAGTTTGGTATATAGCCTCCCAGTCAGTTAAGCAGAGTTATTGCTACTGGAGTTTAGGACCCAAGACATTTAACAATAAGTTATTATTATACATTTCTAAGTCATTATTCTCTATATATTTAGCTTCCTCAGACATGTCATTGGGATGAATAACTGTGGTGTGTGGCAGGATTTGTCAAATCCTGGGTCCTTCACCAATAATGCCAACAAAATATCCTAATTTTTATTGTCAGCATATTATAATATCATAGCAAGATATTTCCCTGACCCCTTCATGGGACTCGCAAAGGGGATGCCCTATTTACTCGGCCTGCAGCTCTTAATTCCTCATGGAAGGGAGCTCATGAGTGAACGAGGCAGAAACTGGAGGGCATGAGCGCTGGAGTCAGCCAGCTGCTCTGGTACTGGCAGGAGTGAAGTCCACTCACTCGGTCCCACTGCATTCCGCCCCTTGTGAGAAGTGGCACACAGGTAAGCAGGTGCAGGAGCCAGGGCAAGTGCTTTGGGGTGCCAGCAGGAGCCAACTCCATGCCAGCCCCATGGCAGAGTCTGGGGGATGGATTCTCGTGACCCCCAAAGCCCCAGAGGGAGTCTTAAAGTGTTCTTTTAGCTCTGCCATCTACAGACAGTATAAGTGTTAACAACTCAGAGGGCCCTCTGCCTTTTCACATGAGGCAGTTACCTTTCACCAGCGAGGACCAGTGTGACAGCCTTTTGCATCCACACTCATGGCACCCAAGATCTTCTATGGTGACCAGGAAAAATGACGTTGCACAAACAAATTGAAGGATAGTAAATTAGGGGATTTTATTATCAATGGAGGTGGCTCTCAGTGGGAAAAGAAGCTGAAAAGAAGACAGGGAAGGAAGGTAATCTTCCCTTGAAGTCTTCTCTGAAGTTCTGCCATGAAGCTGTCCCTCAGAAGTCAAGCCACTTCTTGGAATCCGATGTCCAACCATAGTCTCTCTGACATCCAGCTACTTCTCCTCTTTCTGCCCACTGAGTCTGGGGTTTTTTATAGGCACAGGATGGGGGTGGGGCTTGCCATGGGTGGTTTTGGAAAAGGTAACATTCAAGCGGGAGAACTGGTTCCCACTTTGAGCCTCAGTCTCAGGCTTTTTGGCTTGAGGGTGGGCCCTCACCATTCCTGACTAGAATTTCTCTGCCTCCTGTCCCTATCATTTATACCAAATACGGTGCTATTCGTACAACAAACACTTAATATTTATTGAAAGTTATGTAACTTGCTGAAAACATATATTTTAGATATTTCATAGTAGAATACGAACTTTATTATTATTGTTGTTGTTTTTTTTTTTTGAGACAGAGTCTCACTCTGTCGCCCAGGCTGGAGTGCAATGGCTCAGTATCAGCTCACTGCAACTTCTGCCTCTTGGGTTCAAGCAATTCTCATGTCTCAGCCTCCCGAGTAGCTGGGATTACAGGTGTGTGCCACCACGCCTGGCTAATTTTTACATTTTTAGTAGAGACAGGGTTTCACCATATTGGCCAGGCTGGTCTAGAACCCCTGATCTCAAGTGATCCCGCAAGCCTCGGCCTCCCAAAGTGCTGGGATTACAGGTGTGAGCCACTGCACCTGGCCTAAAGTGCAAACTTTATAAAAAGCACAAGGCAAAGACTAGAGATATATAAGATATACTGTATGAAGGGATTTTGTCTAATTAGAAATAGAGGCACATTAGTGAAAAAAGGACTTTCTAGATTATAATGAAGAAAGTTATATCACAGAATCTTCTGCAAACTAATTTTTTAAGCAAGAAAAATATTCACCATCAATAAGCAAGCAAAAGATTACAACATAATATGGATATGGTAAGCATCTAGCCAAAAGATAAAGACAAAAGTTGCTATGCAACTCTTATTAAGCAAATCCTATTCCTGAGAAGTGAGTCAACTAATTCTAAGAATTTTTATTAATATTCCAAAATCTGAATGGAAACTTATTTTTCACCCTCACTCATATCTCGAAACTCAAAGAAAAACTGAGTAAGCCATGCAATTTTTAACTCTATTTCACTCCCCAACAATGAGTCAAGTAATCCTAACAAATCTCACTAATAGCCTAAAATCAGAAGAGAAACTGACAGAAGGAAAAAAGCAATTGTTACTAAAGAAAGATAAGTATAATGGAGAAACTAAAAACTGGAGTTAAGTATTTAAAGCATCAGATATTTCCCCATGGCAAACAGCTCCAATAATGTGATGTAAACTTTACTGTAATAAATTTAACAAACATCTAATGAGAGCCAGTTTTTCAACGGACTGCACAGTTTCCCCTGAGTTCTCGGTTCCCTTATGAGACAGACTGTAACATACCAACACTTGAAACTACTAGGAAAAAAATTGTGTTTGGATAGGGATGATCCTGCTAATTTAAATACATGACAGAGACAAGTGGCAGAGCAACCATCCAATAAAACAACAGCAAAATGTAAAAGAAAGAAAAGTGCATGCTCTAAACAAACTCAGACCAGAAGAAAGCATAATCAAAGGAAACGAAATAAAACAATGTGATTGCAAAAAATAAGAACACCAGTAAAATGACATAACAATGTCACAAGCACACTAAGTTAGATTTGCAAGGTGTATCTGAAAATCAAATTAATATTTTATTTCTTTGAAGAATGTCATTGGTATTTGATAAGAATTGCATTGACTTTGTAAATTGTTTTGTTTAGTATTGTTGTTTTAACACTATTAATACTTCCAATACATGAGTATATAATATCTTTCCAGATTTTGTGTGTCCTCTTTAATTTCTTTCATCAGAGTTTTAAAGTTTTCCTTATATAGATTTTTCACTTCTTTGGTTAGATTGATCCCTAAGTATTTCGTATTCTTTGTAGCTAGAGTAAATGGGATTGCTTTCTTGACTTCTTTTTCAGATTGTTCACTATTGACATATATTTTGTATGTTGATCTTGTATCCCACAACTTTACTGAATTCATTTATCAGTTCTAATGGTTTTCTAGTGGAGTCTTTAGGTTACTCTAGGTATAAGATAATGTCATCTGCAAACAAGGCAAACTTGTCATCTCCCTTTCTAATCGGGGTCCCTTTTATTTCTTTCTCTTGCCTAATTGCTCTGGCCAGTACTTCCAGTATTATGTTGAATTAAAGTGGTGTGAGTGCACATCCTTATCTTAGAGGCTGCTAAATATCATAGTAAATATAGATGATAAACCATAAAAGTAAAACAATTTAAAAAAACAATAAGAACAAAAACAACTCAATATAAATATAATTGATTACTAAGATAGAAACTCCAACTAAGAAAGCAGAAACTGTATTCAAATATAAAATAATATTTTGCTTATATATGGTAATAACTAAATCTACATATTAAAATAATGTGCTATTTCAGAAAAAAAATTGAAAGAAAATATTAAAACCATAAGTATTCTGGGGAAGTTATTAAACTTCAAAAACAAATAAAAATATTTTAAACATTAGGTTAAAATATGGAGGAATAAATCAGACTGGTTTTAGACTTCTTTAAATTAATGTTTATTTGTAAAAGAAATTTTCAAATACTTCCACAGTTGTCAGGTACAGAATTATGACCTAAGAATATTATAAGCAGTTAAAGATGCAAAAGTGTTCTTCAATTACAAGTATTACATGTAGATGTTGTATTAGTTTCTTATTGCTGCTGTAACAAATTACCACAAGCCTGATGATTGAAAACAGTATAAAATTATTCTTGTACAGTCCTGGAAGCCGGAATTGCAAAATGAGTCTTGTGGGCCTAAAATCAAAGTATCAGCAGGGCTGGTTTGTCTTGGAGTTTTGGGGGCAGAATCTACTCCTCATGTCTTCTAGTTTCTAAAGGTTCCTGGCATGACTTGGCTTCTGGCCACATCACTTCAACCTCTGCCTGTTTCATCACATTTCTTCTCTCTCACTCTAATTCTGCCTCCCTCTTATAAGGCCATGTATATGTACATTGGGCCCACTCAGATAATACAGGCTAATCTCCAAGTCTTGAAGTCTTTACCTTAACCACATGTGTAAATTCCCTTTTCCTACATAAAGTAATTTATTCACAGTTTCTGGGGATTAAGATGTGGATCTCTTTAAAAGGCAATTATTCAGCATGTCATAGATATTTTAACATGCAATAACCAAAACCCAGTAAATTAAAAAAACTAATGAAAATAACATCCATGGGACTTGATAAGCTGTTTTAAATGAGTAGTGAGTCTAAGTAACTTAAACATAGAATTAAAACTATGCAATTTTATAGTGACACAGCACACTATAAATGTCACACACCTTGATAATTTTTTTAAAAAACTATAGCTAAAATTTGGGAGATGGTAGTATAAGGTAACAGAATGTTAATTTTTTTCAATATTGTATCAAAATGTATTAATATAGTCTAAAATTTAAACTTCATAGTTAAAAATAAGTCAAATCCTACCTTTAAAAATATTTTAACCTTACGGAGTACTCTTTAAGAAATAATATCACGTTAAAAATATCTGTTACCAGTTTAAAGTTTATGACTATAAATGTGCTTTTAACATACTCCCATGTTTCTTTGAAGCTGAAAAATAGTTGTATAGTTCTTTAACAAGAGCAATAACAAAATATCAACTGTGTCAAAAGAGATTTTAGCTGCATCATTCACTAAGAAATTTATTTACAAACCAAGCAATATAAAATTACCTAGGCTATATTTTTAATCTCCTGTGGCAATCTTTTTTTCAAGGTTTATTTAGATTCAGGAGGTACATGAGCAGGTTTGTTACCTGGGTATACTGCATAATGCTGAGGTTTGGAGTACAAATGATCCCATCAGCCAGGGACTGAGCATAGTACCCAATAGTGAGATTTTCAATCTTTGCCCTCCTTCTTTCTTCCCACCTTTTGTAGTCACCAGTGTCTACTGCTGCCATCTTTATGCCCATGAGTATCCAATGTTTAGTTCCCACTTATAAGTGAGGAAATTGGGTATTTGGTTTTCTGCTAGTGCATTAATTTGCTTAGAATAATGCTCTCCAGCTGCATCCATGCTGCTGCAAAGAACATAACGTCATCCATTTTTATGGCTGCATAATATTCTATGATGTATATGTACCACATTACCACATTTTCTTCATCCAATACACCATTAATGTGCACCTAGATTGATTCCACATCTTTGTTATTGTGAACAGTGCTATCATAGCAGAGAATCACACGTCTTTTGGTAGAACAACTTGTTTTCTTTAGCTATATACTCAGTAGTCAGATTGCTGTTTTGAATGGTAGTTCTGTTTTAAATTCTTTGAGAAATCTCCAGACAGCTTTCCACAGTGGCTGAACTAATTTACAATCCCACCAACATGGTTCCTTTTGCTCCAGAGCCTCACTAACATCTATTGTTTTTTGACTTTTGAATAATAGCCATTCTGACAGGTGTGGGATGATAACTCATTGTGGATTTGATTTGCATTTCTCTAATGATTGGTAATGTGGAGTGTTTTTTTTTCCAAATATTTGTTGGCTGCTTGTATGTCTTCTTTTGAGAAGTGTCTGTTCATGTCTTTTGCCCTTTTTTAATGGGGCTATTTGTTTTTTGCTTGTTCAATTGTTTAAGTTCCTTATAGATTCTTGATACTAGATCTTTGTCAGATGCATAGTTTGTGAATATTTTCTCTTGTTCTGTTGGTTGGTTGTTTACTCTGTCAATGGTTTCTTTTGCTTCACAGAAGTTCTTTAGTTTAATTAGGTCCCACTTGTCAATTTTTGTTTTTGCTGCATTAGCTTTTGAGGACTTAGTCATAATTTAGGGTTTTTTTTAATTGTTGTAATTTAAGTTCCAGGATTATGTGCAGGACATACAGGTTTGTTACATAGATAAACATGTGCCATGGTGTTTTGCTGCACCTGTCAGCCCATTACCTAGTTATTAAGCCCCACATGCCTTAGCTATTTATCATGATGCTCTCCCTCCCCATCCCTCCTCTGACAGGCCCCACTGTGTATTGTTCTCCTCCCTGTGTCCACGTGTTCTTATTGTTCACCTCCCACTTAAAAGTGAGAACATGTGGTGATTGACTTTCTGTTTCTCTGTTAGTCTGCTGAGGATAATGGCTTCCAGCCTCCATCCCTGCTCCTGCAAAGGACATGATCTCTTTCCTTTTAATGGTTGCATAGTATTTTATGGTGTATAGATGGCACATCTTCTTTATCCAGTCTATCATTGATGGGCATTTGGGTTGATTCCATGTCTTTGCTATTGTGAATAGTGTTGCAGTAAACATATGCGTGCATGTATCTTTATAACAGAATGATTTATATTCCTTTGGATATATACCCAGTAATGGAATTTTTGGGTAAAATGATATTTCTAGTTCTAGGTCTTTGAGGAATCACCACACTGTCTTCCACAATGGTTGAACTAAGTTACATTCCCACCAACAGTGTAAAAGTGTTTCTATTTCTCCCCAACTGTGCCAGCACCTGTTGTTTCTTGACTTTTTAATAATTGCCATTCTGACTGGCATGAGATGGTATTTCATTGTGGTTCTGACTTGCATTTCTCTAATGATCAGTGACGTTGAGTTAGACAGTTGGACTTTCTCTCTTCCTATTTGAATACACTTTATTTTTTTCTCTTGTCTGATTGCTCTGGCCAGAACTTCCAATACTATGTGGAATAGGCATGGTGAGAGAGGGCATTCTTGACTTGTGCCAGTTTTCAAGTGATCTTCATATGTGTCTTGGCCACACAAATGTCTTCTTTTGAGAACTGTCTGTTATGTCCTCTGCTGACTTTTTAATGGGGTTGTTTTTTCTTGTAAATTCGTTTAAGTTCCTTGTTAAAAAATTTTAACAATAAATTTGTTCCTTAAGTAAATTTTTTAAGATTCTGGATATTAGATCTTTGTCAGATGGACAAACTGCAAAATTTTTCTTCCATTCTGTAGACTGTCTGTTCACTCTGATGACAGTTTCTTTTGCTGTGCAGAAGCTCTTTAATTAGATCCAATTTGTCAATTTTGCTTTTTTTGCAATTGTTTCTCATGTTTCATCATAAAATTTTTGCCCATGCCTATGTCCTGAATGGTTTTCCCTAGATTTTCTTCTAGGGTTTTTATAGTTTTGGGTTTTACATTTAAGTCTTTAATCCATCTTGAGTTAACATTTGAATAAAGTGTAAGGAAGAAATCCAGTTTCAGATTTCTGCATATGGCTAGTCAGTTTTCCCAGTACCATTTATTAAATAGGGAATTCTTTTCCCATTGCTTATCTCAGGTTTGATGAAGATCAGATGGTTGTAGATGTATGGTCTTATTTCTGAGATCTCTATTCTGTTCCATTGGTCTATGCATCTCTTTTTGTACCAGTACCATGTTGTTTTGGTTACTGTATCCTTGTAATATAGTTTGAAGTCAGGTAATGTGATGCCTCCAGTCTCACTGTTTCTTCTTAGGATTGTCTTGGCTATTCAAGAATTTTTTTGGTTCCATACGAATTTT
Source organism: Rhinopithecus roxellana (assembly GCF_007565055.1). Taxonomy (NCBI): domain Eukaryota; kingdom Metazoa; phylum Chordata; class Mammalia; order Primates; family Cercopithecidae; genus Rhinopithecus; species Rhinopithecus roxellana. Next base: position 88,676,831 of record NC_044552.1, on the reverse strand, counting down.
AAAGTAGTTTTCTAATTCTGTGAAGAATGTAAATGGTAGTTTAATGGGAATAGCATTAAATCTATAAATTGGGCAGTATGGCCATTTTCACAATATTAATTCTTCCTATCCATGAGCATGGAAATGTTTTTCCATTTGTTTTTGTCTTCTCTTATTTCATTGAGCAGTGGTTTCTAGTTCTTCTTGAAGAGGTTCTTGTCTTCCCTTGTTAGCTGTATTCCTATTTTATTCTTTTTACAGCAATTGTGAATTACAAAGTTCATTCATAATTCGGCCCTCTGCTTGTCTATTGTTGGTGTATAGGAATGCCTGTGATTTTTGTGCATTAATTTGTATCCTGAGACTTTGTTGAAGTTTAACAAGCTTTTGGGCTGTGACAATGACATTTTCTAGACATAAGATCATGTCGCCTGCAAACTTAGACAGTTGGACTTTCTCTCTTCCTATTTGAATACACTTTATTTCTTTCTCTTGACTGATTGCTCTGTTCAGAACTTTCAATACTATGTGGAATAGACATGGTGACAGAGGGCATTCTTGACTTGTGCCGGTTTTCAAGGAGAATGCTTCCAGCTTTTGCCCATTCAGTATGATACTGGCGGTGGGTTTGTCATAAATGGCTTATTATTTTGAGATATGTTTCAGCAATACCTAGTTCATTGAGAGTTTTTAACATAAAGGAATGTTGAATTTTATAAAGGACTTTTCTACATCTATTGAGATAATCATGTGGTTTTTGTCTATAGTTCTGTTTATGTAATGATTTATATTTATTGATTTGCATATGTTGAACCAGCCTTGCATCCTGGGGCAAAGACGACTTGCTCCTGATGGATAATCTGTTTTTTAGTTTAGTTTAGTTTTTGTTTTTTTCTGTTGTTGTTGTTTTGAGACAGAGTTTCACTCTGTCACCCAGGCTGGAGTTCAGTGGCATGATCTCAGCTTACTGCCACCTCCGCCTCCTGGGTTCGAGCAATTCTCCTGCCTCAGCTTCCCGAGTAGCTGGAATACAGGCAAGTGTCACCATGCCTGGCTAATTTTTGTATTTTTAGTAGAGAAAAGGATTTTGCCATGTTGGCCAGGCTGGTCTCAAACTCCTGACTTCAGGTGATCCACCCCATTCAGCCTCCCAAAGTGCTGGGATTACAGGAGTGAGCCACTACACCTGCCCATGGTGGATAATCTTTATTATTATTATTATTATTATTATTATTATTATTATTATACTTTAAGTTCCTGGGTACATGTGCAGAATGTGCAGTTTTGTTACATAGGTATACATGTGCCATGGTGGTTTGCTGCACCCATCAACCCATCACCTACATTAGGTATTTCTCCTAATGCTATCCCTCCCCTAGCCCCCAACCCCTCAGTGGGCCCCGGTGTGTGATTTTCCCCTCCCTGTGTCCATGTGTTCTCATTGTTCACCTCCCACTTACGAGTGAAAACATGTGGTGTTTGCTTTTCTGTTCTTGTGTTACTCTGCTGAGAAAGATGGTTTCCAGCTTCATCCATGTCCCTGCAAAGGACATGAGCTCATTCTTTTTTATGGCTGCATAGTATTCCATGGTACATATGTGCCACATTTTCTTTATCCAGTCTATCACTGATGGGCATTTGGGTTGGTTTCAAGTCTTTGCTATTGTGAATAGTGCTGCAATAAACATACGTGTGCATGTGTCTTTATAGTAGAATGTCATGATCCTTTGGGTATATACCCAGTAATGGGATTGCTGGGTCAAATGATATTTCTAGTTCTAGATCATGAATGCATGATTCAGTTTTTAGTGATGCAAGGTCTAACATCAAAAATCAGCCAAGAAACTTTAGATTCCTCTAGATTCTAGAGGAATTGTCACACTGTCTTTCACAATGGTTAAACTAATTTACACTCCCACCAACAGTGTAGAAGCATTCCTATTTCTCCACGTCCTCTCCAGCATCTACTGAATTCTGTTTGCCAGTATTTTATTGAGGATTTTTGCATCAGTGTTCATCAGGGATGCTGGCCACAAAAAAAAAAAAAAAAAAAAAAAAAAAAAACACACACACACACACACACACAACATCCAAAAAAAAAAACAAAAGTTTTCTTTTTTTGTTGTATCTCTGCCAGGTTTTGGTATCAGAATGATGCTGGCCTCATACAATGAGTTACGGAGATGTTCCTACTTTTCAATTGTTTGGAATAGTTTCTGAAGAAATGGTACCTGCTCCTCTTTGTACCTATGGTAGAAGTCAGCTATATGTGTGGTCCTGGGCTTTTTTTGGTTGCTAGGCTATTTATTACTGCCTCAATTTCAGAACTTGTTATTGGTCTTTTCAGGGATTCAACTTCTTCCTGGTTTAGTTTTGGGAGGGTGTATATTTGCAGGAATTCATCGATTTCTTCTGGATTTTCTAGTTTATGTGCATAGAGGATGTTTATAATATTCTCTGATGGTTGTTTGTATTTCTGTAGGGTCAGTGGTGATTTCCCCTTTATCCTTTTTTATTATGTCTAACTGATTCTTCTCTCATTTCTTCTCTATTAGTCTAGCTAGCAGTCTATTTTGTTATTTTCTTCAAAAAAACAGCTCCTGGATTCCTTGATTTTTTCAAAGATTATTAATGTCTCTATCTCCTTCAGTTCCATTCTGATCTTGGTTATTTCTTGTCTTCTGCCTGCTTTTGGGTTTGTTTGCTCTTGGTTCATTAGTTCTTTTAGTTGTGATGTTACGGTGTCGATTTGAGATCTTTCGAACTTTTTGATGTGGGCAGTTAGTGCTATAAACTTCCCTAACACTGCTTCAGCTAAGTCCCAGAGACTCTGGTACATTGTCCCTTTGTTCTCAGTGGTTTCAAAGAACTTATTTATTTCTGCCTTAATTTCGTTATTTACCCAGTAGTCATTCAGGAGCAGGTTGTTCAATTTCCATGTAGTTGTGTGGTTTTGAGTGAGTTTCTTAATCTTTAGTTCTAAACTGATTGTGCTGTTGTCTGAGAGATGGTTATGATTTCAGTTTCTTGCATTTGCTGTGGAGTGTTTTACTTCCAATCATGTGATCTATTTTAGAGTAAGTACCATGTGGTGTCAAGATGAATGTATATTCTGTTGTTTTGGGGTGTAGAATTCTGTAGATATCTATCAGGTCCACTTCATCCAGAGCTGAGTTCAAATCCTGAATAACCTTGTTGATGTTCTGTCTTGATGATATGTCTAATATTGTCAGTGGGGTGTTTAAGTCCCTCACTATTACTGTGTGGGAGTCTAAGTATCTTTGTAGGGTCTAAGAACTTGTTTTATGAATCTGCGTGCTCCTGTATTGAGTACATATATATTTAGGACAGTTAGCTTTTCTTGCTGAATTGATCTTGTTACATTATGTAATGCCCTTGTTTGTCTTTTTTGATCTTTATTGGTTTTTTTATCTTTGTCTGTTTTTTCAGAAACTAGAATTGCAACCCCTGCTTTTTTCTGCTTTCCATTTGCTTGGTAAAGTTTCCTCCATCCCTTTATTTTGAGCCTATGTGTGTCTTTGCATGTGAAATGGGTCTCTTGAATACAGCGCACCGATAGGTCTCTTAGTCATAAATTCTTTCTTAAGGCCAATATCCAGAGTGATGTTTCCTAAGTTTTCTTCTAAGATTCTTACAGTTTGTGGTCTTACATTTATTTCTTTAATGCATCTTGAGTTAATTTTTGTATATGGTGAAAGTAAGCGTTCTGTTTCAATCTTCTGCATATTATCCCAGAACCATTTATTGAATACAGTCCTTTTCCCCCTTGTTGCAATCTTTTCTCTTCCTTGCACATTGTTTTACCCTTCCACTTGGATTATCTTTGGTTACATTCAGATTTTACAAGTCTGCTAAAAATGTCTTTAGTTTTTCCTCAATTTTGTCATCTACTGAGCAAACCCACACAAAAATATTTCATCTGCAAAATATGCATTTTGGAATTTTTCAAATCAAACAGCAGTTATTCTCAATTGAGCAAAGTTTATGTGATGAGTTATACATGTGTACGTGTGTGTGTATCAAGTAGTATCAATTCATATTCAGTTATTTTCATAAACATGTTTATTATTGTCTTAATTATTCACTTGTTTTTCATGCCCCCAAATAACATGTAGTTGTTTTGGTGGCAATATTTGTATTCTGCATAAATGTTTCCCATAATATTCAAATTTTGCTACAATTCCTGCCAAATGCAAAAGTTCTCATAATCATGCTCATAAAGTTTCCTGGCTAATCTTTGATGTTAGACATTGCATCACTAAAAACTGAATCAGGAATTCAAATGCCACATGGCATTATTTTCCTCATTTACATATAGTTTCTTTATTGCAGCACTGGTAATTATAAATATTTAAAATCAGAATACAATTAGAAATATTTAATTTAACATATATCCCCCTTTCTTCATGTTTATCTGAAATACATGAAAAACTTGCCACTCTTGAGTCCATTCTGTTCTGTCTGCAAAGAGTTTAAAACATAGACAAAATGAAGAATCATTTGAAATAGGATGAAGTAAAAAGATTCTAACCATTTATTTTGTCATTTGAAACTTTTATATAATATTCATTTCCAAAACTTCCTACCATCTGGAAAGTTAGAATTTCTTGCTTGAGATCAATAATTTTCAAAAGGAAAGTAATTTAAGTAGTCAAATTACATAATCATATGCTTAAAGATTTGCAAAATCTATAGTCAGTTTTAATAATTCTTGAGATTTTTTTTCTGTTTTAGTTATTGGTGAAATTTATCAGTCATATTTTATGTTTCTAAGATATATATAACTGAAACAAAAATTTTTTTCTTTTTCCCTGGCATTCTATATTTTCCTCCCTAAATTTTTTGTTTGATGCAAATTTTTTCTAATTTTTAATTATTTTTCTAATATCTTTCCATGCTCTATGGTTGATCTTGATTATGGCACCTATTATTATTTTATTACATTCTTTTTGGAACTCTTAAAATTTGTATCATTTAAGATATCATGTAGGCACAGAAAGGAACAACAGACACAGTTGCCTTCTTGAAGGTACAGGTTAAGAAGAGGGAGAGGATCCAAAAAAAAAAAAAAAAAAAAAGACCGATTGGTTCCTAGGCTTAGTTTCTGGATGACAAACTAATCTGTACAACACATACCCATGACATAAATTTACCTATGTAATAAAGGTACACATGTACCCTTGAACCTAAAATAAAAGTTAAAAAATAACATGTAGAAATACATCACTAAATTTTAACAGAGTTAGTATTTGTACCAATGAAAGTATCATTAAAACCAACAAGCTGCAATAATACAATTAGTGGGCCATTACATATTACTTACTAATTTATACCAATGAAATATTTACCTAGTGGATTACTAACAGTAAAAAACTATTAGTTATTTATAGTGATTCATGAGTGCTATTTACTATATTAACAATCACTAATAGAAAACTAATTTCTATAGTTTTAACTCATTTTTTAATAAAAACAATTATTTTTTTATTTTAATTTCTGTATTTCAATAGGTTTTTGGGGAAAAGGTGGTGTTTGGTTACACGGATAAGTTCCTTAGTGGTGATTTCTGAGATTTTGGGGCACTCATAACTCACACAGTGTATGCTATACCAATGTGTAGTCGTTTATCCCACGCCACCCACCACCCTTACCCCCAAGTCCCCTAATTCCAACGTATCATTCGTACGCCTTTGCATCCTCATAGCTTAACTCTGACATAGAATGAGAACATACAATGCTTGGTTTTCAATTCCAGAGTTATTTCTCTTAGAATCATAGTCTCCAAATTCATCCAGATTGCTGTGAGTGACATTATTTTGTTCCTTTATATGGCTGAGTAGTATTCCATGGTGTGTGTGTGTGTATATAACATTTTATTTATCCACTTGTTGATTAATGGACATTTGGAATGGTGCCACATTTTTGCAATTGCAAATTGTGCTGCTATAAACATGCATGGGCAAGTATCTTTTTTGTATAATGACTTCTTTTCTTCTGGGTAGATACCCAGGAGTAAGATTGCTAGATCAAATGGGAGATCTACATTTTGTTCTTTAAGAAATATCCACACTATTTTCCATAGTGGTTGCACTAGTTTACATTTTCACCAACAGTGTAAAAGTAGTTTATTCTTGTAGTTGTTCCTTGAAATGTGACTTTAGGTTGCCTATTTGTACTCTTTTAGACTTTTTGATGTAGGCATTCAATGCTATGAACTTTCCTCTTAGTGCTGCTTTTGCTGTGTCCCAAAGGTTTTGATAGATTCTGTCACTATAATCATTCAGTTCAAATAATTCTTTGATTTCCATCTGATTTCATAGTTAACACAACGATCATTCAGGAGCAGACGATTTAATTTCCATGTATTTGCATGGTTTTGAATATTCCTATTGGAGTTGATTTCCATTTTTATTCCTCTGTGATCTGAGAGAATACTTGATATAATTTCAATTTTCTTATATGTTTAGAGGCTTGTTTTGTGGCCCATCATATGATCTATCTTGGAGAATGTTCCACGTGCTGATGAATAGAATGTATATTCTGCAGTTGGACAGAATGTATTTGCAAATACCTGCTAAGTCCATTTGTTCTAGGGTATATTTTAAGTCCATTGTCTCTTGGTTGACTTTCTGTCTTGATGACCTGTCTAGTGCTTTCAGTGGAGTATTGAAGTACTCCACTACTATTGTATTGTTGTTTATCTCATTTCTTAGGGCTAGTAGCAATTGTTTTACAAATTTGGGAGCTCCCGTGTTAGGTGCATATATATTTAGGATTGTAATATTTTCCTATTGGGCAGTCCTTTTATTATTATTTAATGTCCTTCTTTGTCTTTCTAACTGTTGTTGCTTTAATGTCTATTTTTTCTGATATAACAATAGCTACTCTTACTTGCGTTTGGTGTCCATTGCATGGAATGTCATTTTCCACTTCTTTATCTTAAGTTTATATGAGTTCTTATGTGTTAGGTGAATCTCATGAAGACAGCAGATACTTGGTTGGTAAATTCTTATTCATTCTGCCATCCTCTATCTTTTAAGTGGAGGATTTAGGCCATTTACATTCAATATTAGTATTGAAAAGTGAGGTACTATTCTATTCATTGTGCTAGTTGATGCCTGAATACCTTGTTATTGTTGTTTTTCATTGTGTTTTTGTTTTATAGGTACGAAATTTATGCTTTAGGGAGGTTCTATTTTGTGTATTTTGAGAATTTGTTTAAAGATGTAGAGCCCCTTTAGCAGTTCTTGTAGTGCTGGTTTGGTAGTGGAAATTTTCTCAACATTTGTTTGTCTGAAACATACTATATCTTTCCTTCATTTATGAAGCCTAGTTTCACTGGATACAAACTTGTTGGCTGATAATTGCTTTGTTAGAGGAGGCTAAAGATAGGACTCCAATCTCTTCTAATTTGTAGGGTTTCTACTGAGAAATCTGCTGTTAATCTGATAGGTTTTCCTTTCTGGTTACCTGATGCTTTTCCCTCACATTTGTTAAGATTCTTTCTGTCGTCTTGATTTTAGATAACCTGATTACTATGTTTCTAGGCGATGATGTTTTTACAATGTGTTTCCTTGGTGTTCTTTGACTTCTTGTATTTGGATCTCTAGATCTCTAGCAAGGCCAGGGAAGTTTTCCTCAATTATTCCCTCAAATATGTTTGTCAAACTTTTAGATTTCTTTTCTTCCTTGGGAAGACCATTTCTTAGGTTTGGTTGTTTAACATAATCCCAAACTTCTTAGAGACTTTGTTCATTTTTTAAAATTACTTTGTCTTTGTCTTTGTCAAATTGAGTTAATTCTAAAGCCTTGTCTTCACGCTCCAAAGTACTTTCTTCTACTTGTTCGATTCTATTGCTCAAACTTTCCAGTGTATTTTGCATTTCTCTAAGTGTATCCCTCATTTCCAGAAGTTGTGATTGTTTTCTACTTATGCTATCTATTTCCCTGCAATTTTTTCCATCTATATTCTGTATCATTTGTTTTAATTTATTTAAGGTGGTATTCACCTTTCTCTGGTGCCTCCTTGAGTAGCTTAACGATTGACTTTCCAAATTCTTTTTCTGGTAATTCAGAGATTTCTTCTTGGTTTGGATCCATTGCTGGTGAGCTACTGTGATGTTTTGAGGGTGTTAAGGAACGTTGTTTTGTCATATTACCAGAATTGGTTTTCTGGTTCCTTCTCATTTGGGTAGACTACGTCAGAGGAAGCACTGGGGCTCAAGGACGGTTGCTCAGATTCTTTGGTCCCACAGAGTGCTCCCCTGATGTAGTGCTCTCCCCTTTCCCCTGTGGATGAGGTTTCCTGAGAGTCAAACTGCAGTGATTGTTACTTGTTTTCTGAGTCTAGCCACCCAGCAGAGCCACCAGTACCAGGCTCTACGCTAGTACTGGGGAGTGTCTGCAAGGAGTCCTGTGATGCAATCTCTCTTCAGGTTTTTCAGCCATGCATACCAGCACCTGCTCTAGTGAAGGCAGCAGGGAAGTGAAGTTGACTCTGTGAAGGTCCTTGGTTGTATTTTTGTTTAGTGCATTGGCTTTCTGTTGCTTGGCCTACAGCTCAGAGGTGGTGCTTTCAAGAGAGTATCAGCTATGGTCTTGTAAGGGAGGATACAATCTTGTCCTAGGGTGCCCTAAATAAGTATTCAGATTTCTCAGGCAGTGGGTGGGGCCATAGAGCTCCCAAGAGATCATATCCTTTGTCTTTGGCCACCAGGGCAGGCAAGGAAGACCATCAGGTGGGGGCGGGGTGTCTGAGCTCAGACTCTCCTTGGGCAGGGTTTGCTGCTGCTGTGGAGGATTGGGTGTGGTTCTCAGGCTGATGGAGTTATGTTCCCAGGGGAATTATGACTGCCTCTGATGAATCATACAGGTTGGCAGGGAAGTGAGGGAAAGCCAGCAGTGACAGGTCTCACCCAGCTCCCAGGCAGCCCAAAAGGCCAGTCTCACTCCCACTATGTCTCTCCTCAACAGCACCAAGTTTGTTTCCATGCAGCTGGTGAGCAGGCCTGAGACCTTTCCTCAGGCTATAAGCCTCCCCACTGAGAATGCAAGGAGAGCTTTCAGGTTTCACAGCTCCCCCCTGCCACAGTTTCCTCCCCAAGGACCCCTGAAAGACAAAGTCAGGAATGGATTCCTGGAACCAAGAATGTCCACAGGGCTCTTGATGCTGCTTCCTCTACCCCTACATTTTATATAGGTAAGGTCAAATCCTTCCCTCGTGATCTGGACCTTCAGGTTCCCCGGTGAGGACGTGTATTCGGGGATGGACATTCCCCCCCTCACCCTTTGAGTACTCACAGTTTTTCAGCCATGTCACAGAGCCTGTTGTAGCAAGCTGCTTCCTTCAAAGGGTCTGTGGATTATCGTAGCTTTCCTGGTATGTCCCTACAGTAGTTCTTGCAGCAAAATTTATGATGTAAGTCTCCTCATGCTGCTCTATCTGTCTGAGTAGGAGCTGCATGTTAGTCCTGACTCCTATATGCCACTTTTCCTGATTGTCATTGTCAATACCATCTCCAAAGAGAGTTTTGGGCAAACATTTTCATTTTTCAGTATTTTAATACTTTATAGATTATATTTTAATATGCTACTTAAATTTAGTATTCTAAATATGCATAATTTTAGTAATGTGATAAATACCATTTATTCATCTAACAAATGTTTACTGGACACCTACCATGTGCCAGGGTACTGTTCCAGGTGATACATTCTAGGTATTCTAGGTGATTACATTAAGACCACAAATTTTAATATGATTTTACTTAAGCCATAGCTTAGGAAAATCAGAACATCAAAATTAGATCACTTGAATTTCATGACTTTGGACTTTTTCTACTAATAGTTATATTTCTGTAAAAATTACAAGTCCCAGAGAGCAAGATCATCATCTGTCAACCTTTAAATATTTCACACCCTGTCTGCCATGATACCAGAAAACTAAACTAGGTGAATAACTCACCCATCCTGTCTCCATTTGCTGGGCCTCTGAACCACTGTGAAATGTGTGACTATGAACATTCTGGCACAGTTTCCTATTGTACATTTCCTATTGAATACATGCTTATAGATTCTTTTGTGTCATACAGTATGTCATTATTAAATTTTAAGGGATAATGCCAAACCATTTGCAAAATTCATTGCACCATTTAAATCTCCCACCAACAAGGTATAAGAGAGCTAGTGAACACACATCTCTTGATATTGCCTTTAACATTGCCAATCAAATGAGTGTAAAAATTAATATCGATATTGTCTTGCTTTGCATTTCCTTGATCACTAAGGATATTGAACACCTCCTCTTCATATATTTATTGACTGCATGTATTTCCTCTTCAGTGAAATGCTTTTGCATATATTTTGTTTCTTTTTTAAATTGAGTTGTTTGTGCTTTATTTATTGGTTGGTAGAAGTTCTTTAGCTATTCTTGATACTAATATGTTGTTGGTCATATGTAACAAGAATACCCTTTTCTAATTTATATAATCTTGTCACTTACACAAATGATGTCCTGATAAACAAATCTTCTTACTTTTAACGTTGTAATATTTGTCAATCTTTTCTTTAAGTGTTTTTTTTTAAGAAAATATTTCCTACTCCAAGATTTTAAAAATATCTACCTTTATTTTTAATCATTGTTTTTGAAATTTAAGTATTTAATCCATCTAGAATTTACTTTTGTGTATGGTTTGAGGTAGGAGTTCAATGTAACCTTTTAAAATATAGACAGCCAATTTTCCAGTCCATGTATTGATCAGTTTTACTTTCTCTTATGATCTAGAATGCTACTTGTCATATATCAGTATTCATAAATGCATAGGTGTATTCCACTTACCTAATTCTACTGCACTGGTTACAAATATTTTTTAATGTATGGATTAGTACCACAGTATTTTAATGAAAAATTTTATAAATCCTGAAACTTGGTAGGATAATTCCTTGCTCCTTGTAGTTCTTTAGAAATATCCTGGCTCTTCTTGTCTGCTTACTTACTCTACCACAGAAATTTTTAGAATCATCTAATAAAGTTTCTTGTAACGCCCTATAATTAGATTTGCATTAATATTTTCTCACAACCTTTAATTGGGATTTTATTGAGTCTATAGATCAATTGGGAAAATTGGCAACTTCATAGCATGAATCCTTCTTATTTACAACCACAACATAAATTCTTTCTTATTTAGGTATCTTTGCTATCAAACAACAGAATTTCACACTTTTTGTCAGCTTTACTTATACTTGATGTTATTAATACTATAAATAATGTCACAGACAAAACATGTTTCTTATTGTTTGCTTTTGGTATTTAGAAATTCAACAGGCTTTGTATTAGGTTGAACCATAACATATACCATTTTTATATGTCTAAAGGATCACATAATGGCAAATTTAATATGATTTTCTCTAATACACTAATCTCATAATTACTTTGATAAATACCCTTATCATTTCTAATAATTTTAGTTTAAGATATTCTATATAACCGAATATGGCATGTATAGCAATATAGTATTCTTCTTCAACCATCTATTGTAAAAATTTGTCATGTTTTCCTAGAACTTCCACTATAAAATAGAATGGAAGTGGTGATAATGTGATTTTTTTTTTGCATATTTCCGTATCTCCAAATCCTTTGTTTTTTCTCAATTAGTATAAAAAGTGTAACTTAAAAAATAGAATCAATTTTTCAGGAAAACAAAGTTATCGTCTAATACTAATTTTTTTAATAATGATTTTTGTGAATTGTGGTTAGTTTTTTAATCAAATGTTTTTTCTGCATCAACTGAGATGATCATATGATTTTTCTTTTGTATATGTTAACATTAATTATATTTATGTATTTTGTAAAACAAAACTGTTCCTTTACACGTAAAATATACCTAACATAATTGGAGTGTATCTTTTTTTCATACACATTGAATAATGTTAATATTTTCTTTGTGGATTTTGTTATATATGTATGATTAAAATGTGTATGCAATTTTTTTCTCCTAATAATTTTGATTTTGGTAAATGAATTGGAGAATGGGGCAAATAACTTTTCTGCTTCTCTGATGTTTAGAAAATTTGATTAAAAATTGGGATGAAGTGCTGATTGAACAAGTATAGTTCAGATGCCTGGGAGCAGTTAAGAATAAAGAAAAAATGATGGGAAGGTTCCTGTGGCTATCAAAGCTCTGCAAGATTAAAAGGAAAGGCAGAAATGGAAGCTACTCTCTTAGGAGCAAGAGAAGTGGAGGGTTTTTCCAATGTCCCTGCTTTCAGTGTGCTTCCTGAGGGCTGGTTTCTGTTTCACTTTACCTGGAGCACTGGTGGAACTTTCACGGTTTGGTGGTTGGGGGTGGGGGTGGGGGTGGGGGAGGGTGGCAGCTAAAAGCAAAGAAAAAGGGTCAAGGTACCTGATATGCCTAGCATGGCTCAGAAAGACTGGGAGAGATTGGAGAGGCACAGAACACAAGCCTTCTCCACAAGAAAGGAGGGGAGAGGAGTGGAATACGCCTCCAATGTCTTGGCCCATGGTACATATAACTCCAGAGAAAATACATCCATAGACAAGGTTTGAGAGGATCCCAGAATCTCTAGATGGGCAGACTGAGGAAAATATTTTCCTGCCAAAGCCAGTCTGTAAAGATTGGAAGAGGTAGCTGTTTCTTTACATGACCAGACACCAATGCAAACTACAATAAACATGGAGAATCAGGAAAACAACAGAATTAAAAGAACAAATAAAGAAGTAAATATTTAATAACTGACCCTAAAGAAATGCCGATTTATGAATTGTCTGACAAATAATTCAAAATAATCACCTTAAAGAAGCTTAGTGAGTTACAAATAATACAGAGAGAACTAAACAAAATCAGGAAAATAATACAAGATCTCATGTCAAACATTCTTACCACAAAAAAAAAAAAAGAAAGAAAGAAAATTGGTATGGTTTCTTTCTTATTTTTTATAACTTGTAAAATCATCATGGGCTGGTATTTTCTTTGAGGAATAATATTTTTAACAAGTGCTTCAATTGCTTTGACAGACATAGAACTATTAATGTTTTTATTTCATCATGAGTCAATTCTCATAATTGCAGGCTTTTAGACGTTAATATATTTTTAAAATTTTCAAAATTGTTGCTATATTTTATAGTATTTGTCTTATCATTATAATCGCTATTGTATGTATGCCTTCCTTTTATTCACAACATTTATCTGTGTCTTCTTTCATTCCTGTTTTAATCACAACAGAGGTCTGTCTTTTCTACTAGTGTTTTTATGAAACACCAACTTTGCTTTGTTGTACATCTCTTTTGCATCTTTTATTTCTTTTTTACTGATTTTCACTCGTTTCATTTTCCTCTTTAATTCTTAAGCCTTCTCTATGTATTCTCAGTGACTTTTACTGTCTCTGTTAAATAAGGCTGAAGATATATTGCTTACATGAAAAAAGACTTCTGTGGTCTTCCATCTGTCTTTGGAATCATGGAGAATTTCCCAGCTTCTAGTCCATAACTCCACTGAATAGTAGCACATATTAATCTTAGTCTTTGAGTTTTCCTTATAATTTTTTGTGTATTTCTTCTTGTTATTATGCAAATTAATTTGTGCTAGTAAAGTGTTTGAAACTGTAAAAGTATTAAATGAATATTTGTTAAATGTGTGAACTAATTAAGATATAGTTAAATCATATGCATATTAATTAATCCACTATCAATGAAAAGCAATTAGTTTTTTCATAGGAGAAACTTGTATTTCCCTAATCTACTCAGTATGTTTGCATTTTAGCTCTTTATTGCTTAGCATTCTACTTCTCTTCCAAATTGCATTCAAGCTTGTTTACCAGGATGAGAGCAAATGCTGTTTATTTAACCTGGAAACTCAAAATACATATTCTTGAGCTCCAAATTGCACAGGACAATTTTCAAAAGAAACAAACTAAACTAAAGCTGTGCATATGAAGCTAAAATGGTAATATGAATACAAATTCTGGCTTTAATTAGTGATGCTGTTGTGGGTGAATAGTATTTTTTTAAGTCATTGGTAATGTAGAGAATGAGACTAACAGGTATCTCAGTTAACTTTTTAGGTTAATAAGGTACCCCTTTATTAAATTATGTAGACTACTACAGATATTTTCCATGCAAAGGGAAATAAGCCATTTAGCTATTTAACCAGAGACTTATTTTTCTAGTTGACTTGTAGATGTTTTCTAAAAGAAAAATAAAATTTTACTATCAGGTAGCATGGGAGACTCATATTTTACTCTATCTTTTTGTTGTTGTTGGTCATTATCAACCAAGCTAGATATGCAAGGTAGTTCCACAGTGACACTAACAGAATCTACAAAGCTAGCATCAGTTTTCCAGCCATATTTCATATACACTATTTATTTGATTTCAAAATAAATATATAATTTCATAAGTGCAATACTGGATACATAAACCTACTAGAGACCCGGCATCTCAAATAACGCAGATGGACTTAAAATAGGCAGAACAGGATATCAGTACTTCCCAAAATGTTAAAACCAGATGCTAACAACGTAACTGGCCCCCAGGTCCTAGGGTAACACTTTCGGAAAATTATTTTGGACATCAGACAAATCGATATGAGTCCTATTAAGAGCAGCTGGAAAGAATAACAGTCATCATTGCAGCTACAGGATAGTCAATTACTTGCTTACAGCTGATTAGAATGACACTTCTATGTGATTGTTTTAGGGCCTCTCTTTTATTTCATTTTCCCAAAATTGGCAAATTGTAAGATTGCTGAGTTAGAAAAAATCACTGATGAGGAGGGGACAGAGAACGTTCACAAGCAAAAATAGGCATATCATTAATTGATAGTGAATTCAGTGACAACAATCATATCTATCTTTCTCCTACTTTCAGACATAACATTCATTACTATACAATGAGTAAAAGGGTCAAGTCCTTTACAGAGAATATCCCATTTAATGCTCAAAAACCCTTTGAGATATATAAAATTAGCTCTTGCTATTCAAAAATTTCACTATTCATTCACTATAATGACTTGCATTTTTTTTTTTTTTTTTTTTTTTTTTTTTTTTTACCAAAACTTCACTATCAAAGTCGAAAGGTCCCTAAACAAAATTGCATGTGCATATTGGCAAAGACATCTAAATTGGGTGTTCTTCCTTGTGAGAAAACATCAATCATATTGCAGTTTTATCTGTGCTGTTCTCCTGATGAGATTATGATGTATATTAAAGTTGTTTAAACCTTTTACATTATTACTATTATGTTCTCCACACTTTACTTTGAAGTTTATACTAAAACAGACTCCTGTTTGCTATGTCAGATGCCTGAGGGCACTATTAACAAGTTTCAATTTAGTTAGTCACTTTTCTATATTTATCATATTATTTTATTTTTTATTTGCATTAGAGTTCTTGTCCTTTGCAGTGTGAAAGGAAAACTCACAGTAATATTGTATACTGCACAGAACTATACTCACCAGTGAAGTAACTTCACTGTATTACTTGTTAAATAATTAGGTATGTTGTATTCTGACTGTTTTATGCTATCCAGAAATCATTTGTGGATTATGACTTTGATATTTTTAAATGTTTTAATAACACTTGGTTGGCATTTTGGGATGTGCTTAGAACTTATTATGATTTTTTTCCATTAAAAATAATGAAATATAGGCTCCTGCTATCTGGAAATTTGCTATTGCTCTTTTTAGGAATGAAAAAGTTTTGGCTAATAAGAGATGTCTATACTTTCGTTATCTACACGTTCGTTATGTCTATACTTTTCGTTATCAAAAATATACAAATGAAGATCTCCATGTTAGCTCATTATTGATTTAACAAACATTTGTTATGCACATTCTATGTGTCACTGACAAAGTAGTGAATAAATAAAGGTATCTACCCTCATTTAAGTGTCATTCTAGAGAATCCTGGAAAAATTTTTTTAAAACTGGTAAAAATGAGTAAATCAGATTGGAGATTAAGAAATAATTAGTACCACAGAGAAAAATAAAGCAGAGAATGGAGATGGGGGTGAATGGATTAAAACAGAGGTAAGGGATTTTATTATTATTTTAATGACGGTCACAAGAGTTTTTATGGTTAAATAACCATAAAATATATCTTTGATATATCTGAGCAAGTGATATATCAAAACTCAATTATTTTTCTCTGATTCTTGCCAGTTCTGGAAGTACTCACTGCAGAGACAAATGGAAACGAGTCCACTCTAGGAAGAAGAATAACTGGAAGCTTGGAAGTTTTTCTGAATGAGCTGTGAAAACGCGACTTGGAAATGTGACTTCAGGAGAAAGAATCAGGTTTGACACAGTGAGCTAATCTTAAACAGGAACAGTAATTGAAGCAGAATGGCCACAAATGAGCCGAATAAATCAGTCATTGACAAATAGGGATACATATAAGCATTTAGTAAGCATAAGTATTAAGTAAGTATAAGTATTTAGTAAGTAATATGGTAAATCCACACTTATACATTACATATATATAAATAATCCATAAAAAGTACCTATTTTAGAGAAACAGGAAAATTGTTTCCATGATGCATTATTCATTCATTCACTCACTCATTTCATAATATTAAACTTAGAAGAGTTGTCAGAATATATGCTGTGCCCAAGGATAGTACAATGAACTATGACATCTTCTCATGTAATATTCACATACTAGTTAGGATAAATAGTACTATGAACTGATTAGTTAGCTAAGGTGTTGCAAATGCTGTACCAAAAACAAACAAACAAATAAAACATGAATACAGCAATGGAAAATGTTAAAGAATTAAACCTAGATTCAGAAAAAGAGGCAGCATGAAAAAAAAATAGGATAATTTTAGACAATTCTATTAAATCTATTTCTCAGAGTAAAATGGGATAAGACAAAATGGAAACATATAATCAAGTCCTCAATAAATTAGGAAATGTACAAAATGGGCTAGAGGTAAGATTTTCTGATCAATAGCAGTTATTTTCCTGTTGTCAGCTCCTACCACTCTCAAATTCCTAACCCAACCTGAGGCAGCGGTGCCCCAAATTCCACCCCACACCCGAGTCTCATTTAACGGAGAGGATAATGTTCAGCATCTTCAGTTCTGCTAATTTCACAAGAAGCAGATGTTACTCTTGGGGAAGAGAAGTGGGAGCCTCTCTAGGAATCCATTGCAGATAGTTTCCTTTTTAAAAAATGCAGGCCTATTTTGATCTCTGTGCCTCTATGTATTTCTGGTTGTTTTTCACTCTTATTGTCATGGGGGACTGAAAGTACTGTTCATTCTATTCTTCCATGTTCAATTCACAGATGATTAGGACTGTGTTTTGGGAAAACTTTGCCTCTCAGTTCCTTTGTTCAGAGCTGCCATAAGGAACAAGATTGACATTGATAAAGACAGGAAAGAAATCACAGATCCCTGTATCCTCTGCTTTGCTACTGTCAGTGATTTTTTCATCAGCATCATTTAAATGTGTGCGTTTCTTCCCTATTTTAATGTTTTAAATAGTTCATCCCACTCCAGTCTTCTCTCATCCACATTCACAGCCAAAATTATTGAAATCATTCCTAATCTTCACTTCCTCACTTGTCATTCACTATTCCACCCTTAGAATTCCCACAATGGTTTTCATTCCCACAATGTCACTGAAGCTGCTTCTTGAAAAGGTTGCCAATCACTACACATCCTAAACACAAAATATATTTTAGCTCTTCTCCTACTTAGCCTCTCAGCAGAATTGCATATCAATATTTGTTCAACATCAGTACTCTCTTCAGTTTCCATTAAACCATTCTCTACATCAGTCTTCATTCCTCCTCTGTGGCCCCTCTATTTCATTCTCCTCCTCTGCCTTTCTGGTGCTCATTCTAAGTGTCAGTGTCCCTGGGGTTCCGGGCCAGGTTATCATTTTTATTCACCTTCCCTAGACTCCTTTGCTGATTTCATTCACTTACATGGTTTCAACTGACCTCCATATCACATTGACTCCAAAACTTATGGCACTAGCTAATATATCATTTTACTTTAGTGTTAGTAGATTGATCTATCTTTTAAGCATTTTTACTTAAACTATAGCACCACAAATTCATCATAAAATTAAATTACTCATTTTATGTTTCTCTTATTATATTTTCTCTTACCTATATTATCCACTATCTTACATCCATTTATCTAAATCTTAATAAAATCCTACCAAATCCTACAAAAATCTAACACATTACTTATATTTGACCATCTCTTTTAAAACAGTGTTCTCTAAACATTTTATTTCAAAACATTATTATATGTGTATATATTGATATGTTATAAAAACATGCAAAACTAAAAACATGGTTGAAATAAAATAAAAATAAATAGAAGTTAAAATGTTTCTGTTTTTGTCTGGCCCATTAGCCGCCCTTATGTATCCCAGGAGTACATACCCCGTACTTCAGAGACTACAGGTCTAGGTATCATCATGCTAGACTGCCTAGAATGTTGCAGCAGTGTTCTATCTTCATTTATGGCACTATAGACAGAAGAGTCATTCTCAAAAGAAAAAAAAATGACTCCTGTTTAAAATCCTTCAGTAGCTTATCACTGCCTCAGGGGAAAAAACCTTAATTCAGTAACGAGATCCCCTTTGGTCTATTATCTCCCCTAGCCTGTATCTGGGCTTCTTCCCTGCACCCTGACTGCAATAAACCTTGCAAATGTTACTCCCTTCTCTTAAAACCCACCTCTGACTTCACTGAGTTCACTCTTATATGCTGTTCAATATTTAGCTCAGAATTCATACCCAAAAAAACCTACTTAGACAGGGATAGGTGACCTTAATCTGTGCTTCCAAGCCATCCTAGGATTTCCTTTTATCAAATCATAATTCATTTACTTGAAAATATAATCATCTATTTCAGCCTGACTCTGGTACCACTCAAGACCATAGATTATTTGCTTCTGTATTTCATGCTTGTGAAATGTCTTTTAAGTTAGTGAATATTGTCTATGAGCTTTAAGTTTAAATTTAACTATTATCTTTTCTTTCTTCCTGAATGTAGAGGTGCATGTAGCAGAAATGTTAAGAGCTTACGTTTTGGAGTCAGCCAGACTAGGCTGAAATCCTGGCTTATTTATTTCTTATTTGTATAACATTGAGCAAGTTACATTCAATCTCTGAACCTCAGTTTGTGCATCTGTCAAATGGAGTAAAAATTCTTACCTGATATGATTACCGTAGGGATAATGCATGCAATATATCTAGTATATTTGAAGATACATTGTAGAAATTCAACAAATTGAGCATGTATTCATTTATTATTTTCTTCTTTATTATTATTATACTTTAAGTTCTAGGGTACATGTGCATAATGTGCAGGTTTGTTACATATGTATACCTGTGCCATGTTGGTGTGCTGCACCCATCAACTCGTCAGCACCCATCAACTCATCATTTACATCAGGTATAACTCCCAGTGCAATCCCTCCCACCTCCCTCCTCCCCATAATAGGTCCTGGTGTGTGATGTTCCCCTTCCCGAGTCCAAGTGATCTCATTGTTCAGTTCCCACCTATGAATGAGAACATGCGGTGTTTGGTTTTCTGTTCTTGCGATAGTTTGCTGAGAATGATGGTTTCCAGCTGCATCCATGTCCCTACAAAGGACTCAAACTCATCCTTTTTTATGGCTGCATAGTATTCCATGGTGTATATGTGCCACATTTTCTTAATCCAGTCCGTCACTGATGGATATTTGGGTTGATTCCAAGTCTTTGCTATTGTCAATAGTGCCGCAATGAACATACGTGTGCGTGTGTCTGTATAGCAGCATGATTTATAATCCTTTGGGTATATACCCAGTAATGGGATGGCTGGGTCATATGGTACTTCTAGTTCTAGATCCTTGAGGAATCGCCATACTGTTTTCCATAATGGTTGAACTAATTTACAGTCCCACCAACAGCGTAAAAGTGTTCCTATTTCTCCACATCCTCTCCAGCACCTGTTGTTTTCTGACTTTTTAATGATTGCCATTCTAACTGGTGTGAGATGGTATCTCATTGTGGTTTTGATTTGCATTTCTCTGATGGCCAGTGATGACAAGCATTTTTTCATGTGTCTGTTGGCTGTATGCATGTCTTCTTTTGAGAAATGTCTGTTCATATCCTTTCAAGGCTTTCCAGAAATGGTGATTTCAAGTGCATGTTAGGGTAGACGGGTTTAGGCATTAATTTATTAATTCAATAAATAATTGCTGCCCTCTGTATGAAAGCTGCTTTGCAAATGTTTTAAGCATTTGTTTTAGGTAATCATGCTATTGGCATTTTATACCTTCTGTTTCCACATTTTATTAATAAACTTTTTTTCGAGACAGGGTCTTGGTCTATTACCTAGCCCAGAGTGCAGTGGTATAATCATAGCTCACTGCAGCCTTGACCTTCTAGGTTCCCATGATCCTCCTGTAGCTGGGACTACAGTCATGCACCACCACTCCTGGCTAATTTTCTTTATTTTTGTAGAGAGTAAGTCTCAATACATTACCTTGAATGGTCTTCAAGAGAGCCTCCCACCTTGGCCTCTCAAAGCTCTGAGATTACAGGTTGCACTGCCACACCCAGGGCTATTAACAAATGTTCATCATCTCATTTCATTTCAATTTCATATTTTTAAATCTTTTGTTTCTGCTTTTTTTTTTTTGAGACGGATTCTCGCTCTGTGGCCCAGGCTGGAGTGCAGTGGCCGGATCTCAGCTCACTACAAGCTCCGCCTCCTGGGTTTACGCCATTCTCCTGCCTCAGCCTCCCGAGTAGCTGGGACTACAGGTGCCCGCCACCTCGCCCGGCTAGGGTTTTTTTTTTTTTTTTTTTTTTTTGTATTTTTTAGTAGAGACAGGGGTTTCACCGTGTCAGCCAGGATGGTCTCGATCTCCTGACCTCGTGATCCGCCCGTCTCGGCCTCCCAAAGTGCTGGGATCAGAGGCTTGAGCCACCGCGCCCGGCCTTGTTTCTGCTTCTCTTAATCAAACATATAACTTTCAATTTTAATACATTTTTTTCTAATAGATCTCTCCCTCTGTATCCAGTGTCATGTTTTTCTAAATCAATTTTCTACATCGTGTTTTATTTAGAAGACTGCATCCCATCACCCATAAAGTAGCTCCTATAAAATTTCAGGTCATTTAATAAAGGTCATGGGGTTCTATAAACTATTACATTCATACATTTTTCACTTGACTTTTTTTCCCTCTCTCACTTAGAGGGACACTGAAGCTCATGTAACCCTATAGTTAGTTTGAAACTTCATGTATACCTTATATACACTAATGTCCAACCAATGATAATTACCATGAAAATAAAAGAGCTATTAAGCCTAAAATGTCAGTAGTTAATCTGGCTTGACATTCTGTATCTATCAGTGAGTACTGTTTAATGCTTAGGGGAAGATGGAGAATACATTACATATATACACACACACACACACATATACATATATACACACACATATGTATGTATATATGTGTGTATATATATGTGTGTGTATATATATAGTTTGTTGTTTTTTTTTTCCTGAGACAGCGTCTCACTCTGTCGCCCAGACTGGAGTGCAGTGGCGCGATCTCGGCTCACTGCAAGCTCCGCTCCCAGGTTCAAGCGATTCTCCTGCCTCAGCCTCCCGAGTAGCTGGGACAACAGGTGCCCGCCACCACGCCCGGCTAAGTTTTTTGTAATTTTAGTTGAGACGGGGTTTCACCGTGTTAGCCAGGATGGTCTCTATCTCCTGACCTCGTGATCCGCCCGTCTCGGTCTCTCAAAGTGCTGGGATTACAGGCGTGAGTCACCGCGCCCGGACGAACACATTATATTTCTATCTTTGCAAAACCATTCCAAGGAAAAATGGTTTTATTCTGTTAAATAATCATCAGTTACCATTTCAAGAAAAATGATTTTCTTCTGTTAAATAATCATCAGTTTGAGGCCAAAACATAAGGACTGAGGAATCCAATGCTTAGGAAATATTCTGCATAGTAAAATTGCAAAAGCTATTCTCAAGCTTAGGTATCCTCCTATAGTCAACATTTTTCAGTGTAAATTCAGTCCCATGTCATAGCCTGCTGACAGTACTTTTAAAAATAAATAAGAAATTCTTTTTGTTTTTTCTCTTTAAATCTTTACTTGAAGATAACCTTAGAAATAACTGATCCAGTTAAATATCCACAGAATATATGTTTAAAAAATTATTTTTATAAGGCATGCATTTTATTGACATTGTTTTTCCCTCATTTTTCTAACAATTTCCCCTTCAGCACAAATGTATTTATGAAAAAGACCTAGAATCCAGTCAATAGATGGATAATATCTATAACAAGGCAGAAAATGACAAGACTGGGAACAAATTGTTCTACAGAACTCAGGACTAGAGACGTATGTCATGAACCCCTGGTTGTGTTGTATTGTCTGTAAGTTGAGGAGCTTCTACTAGATTGCCCTTCAAGTCATATAATTTTTACTTTGAGTTACTCCAAATATGGCCTTTATATGTGCCCTTACCAAAATGATGAGCTGTAGTACGTAGAAGTGCTTAAGCAACATCTCCAATCATCTGTACATAAGATGATCACCTTCTGTATTTGTGCTATAATCATTTGAGTTCCTTATTTCCTAAAGTGTGACAACACAATATTGTTTTACAGGTAAGCATTAATGAAACCTAATGCCTGAGAAATGTAAGTGAGCTTTTTTATTTAAAATAAAAATAAACTGGTAAAACACAGACCAAAACAAATTCAACCCCACTTCAAAGCAAATGTTACTGAACAGGATAATCACCACGAATATAGAGTACAGATTCCATAGCATTTAGTGGTTGGAATGGTTGGTGGGGAAGAAGGCAAGTATATTTTTTGGCATGTTTAGTATAATGAAATGGTAATTATATCAAGCAGTGGTCTCTCTTTCAAAAAAAATAGGATTATTCATTATTATACAATAAGTGTTATTCATTTAATTCTTACTACAATTCCAATGATTGATATTATACCACTTTTTCAAGGAGCAAAATGAGTCTCAGAAAGACTTAACAATTTACCCCGTTGCCTAGTTTGCAAATGTATTCTAAAACTAGTACTTTTTTCAGTCAACCACATCGTTTTCTTGCCCAAAGTCTATTAATAAACACTTCAGTGATGTTCTTCATGTGCACAATGTAAAGCATTAGATTGTTGGTAGGACTTCTGTGATAAAAAGGGATACTGAAAAGTTTCTTGAAATAAAAAAGAAAAAGTCATATTGGATTAATATCAGAAGCTATCATTAAACCAAAACTGATTAGGTCCCAGACACTATGCAAATCCCTTCATGATGTAACACATATAAAATACAACACATTATCATTCATTCATTCTTTCAATGTTAATTGAATGCCTTTTATGTCATAGTTATGTTTAAAATGCCATGAGGCTGTTATTCTTATCCCTATTTCATAGACGAAGAAACTAAAGTTTAGAGACTTTACATGTCTTGCTTAAGGTCACACAGCTCCATGTAATGGAGTCAGTAGAACTGACTTTAGAGCTAGAGCTCCCAACCATTAAGCCTCACAATTTTGGGGAAAGCACCAGGAGACTAATGAAAATTATGATGGTTATTTTGATAGAAAATGAAGAGCTGCTCTACAACATACAGCTTCAAATAGGAAGCATGGAGGTCTGAATTTCTCTTATCCAATATACTTGTTAGTAAATGACTTTTCTAAAAAAGCGTTTTAAATTTCAACACCCCCCTCCAGAATGGTACATTTATTACAACTGATAAACCTATATCAACATATCATAATCACTAGAAGTCCTTAATTTTTATTAGGGTTCATTGTTGGTGCTGTACATTCTCTGAATTTGTACAGATCTATAACGACATGTATTCACCATTATAGTATCTTACAGAATATTTTTACTAACCTGAAAGTCCTCTGTGTTCGGCTTGTTGAATGTCCTCCCTACCCCTATCCTCTCACAATAATTGATCTTTTGCCTTTCCAGAATGTCATAAAGTTGGAATCATACAGTATGTAGCCTTTTCATATAGGTGTCTCCCACTTATTACTATCCACTTAAGTTTCCTCCATGTCTTTTCATGGCTTATTAGCTCAATTCTTTTTAGTGCTGAATGTTATTCTGTTGTTTGTGCACGTGCCACAGTTTATCAGTTTACCTATTGAAGGACATCTTGGTTGCTTCCAAGTTACCGCAATTATGAATAAAGCTACTATAAATACCCATGTGTAGGCTTTTGTGTGGACATAAGTTTTAACTTTGGTTAAAATCTCAGATTTTGTTGTGAAAGAATGCTTCTAGAGTACTCTGTGATTACAATAATAAAAATAATAATGGATAGCCTAGATAAAAAGGTAGCGTCCAAGTAAAGAGAAGCTGAGCAGCAACAGGGAAAATAATCAGAACAAGTTGACATTGACACTGACAGGAAAGGGTAACAAAAACTCCAAGTAAAATTTAGCTTGGCATGCATATGAATAATAACCTTACGAATGATAATGTAAAAATTTCACCAATTTCAAATACGGTATCTAAAACAATGATTTAGATTGAGTGGTATATTCTCCAAAAATCCTTAGTTGAGAAAAGAAGACATGCTTGCCACCAGATAAAATTTTATATAAGAAGACATTATTATAATGTATTATTTTGCCACAAAAACCTAATGGCAGTGAGTCATTTTGCACTAAAATAAATAGAAATATTGTAAAATATAAAATATATAACTCATACTGCTAAATAGCTTGGGCAAATGACAAAATTGTCAACTTTACATTTTATTTTGTTTGTTTTATATCTATTCAAATAACTGGTTATTAAAGCATGCTCACTGATTTTGAGAAAGTCTACAAAAAATTATTTTAAAACCTTCTATAACATATATAAATTTATTGGCTTATTAACTACGTTAGAGAATCAACCAAGTCAAAAGTTAATAAGAACTTTAAGTTTTCCAGATTGTATCTGGTTTCTATTTTATAAAAATAAAGAGCAACACTTCATAACACAGTTACAAGTTTTAAGTGAACTCCACTTTAACTCAAACTGATAGACAGTAATGTGATACATATCTTAATTTAATTACTTATTACATCTGATCCCTAATAACTACACAAGTTATTTTGTAGAAGGATGTTCTATGCTAAAGAAATCTGCACCTTTCAACATCATTTAGAAGTCAAAAGACAAACTCATATACAGTACTTTCCAATTTTTTAATGCTTTTGCATTTCTTTATTCTACAAGCTCTTGGAGAGCCAATCTCCTATCTAACCTCAATTTTGAATTCCAATACCCAGAGTAGTGCATGAGCACAGTATATTACCCATGAGGGATAGAACTATGGCTTCAACATTATTCTGCCTCTGACTCTTTGGGGTGTTTTCCTTCAGTGATCTTACATGGGTAGGCTTAATTTTCTATATTTCTTTCTCAGGATGCATTTCCTTTTCAAAACTATGCACTAACTTTATTTTTTTATTTTTTTATTATTGTTTAATTTTATTATTATTATACTTTAAGTTCTAGGGTACATGTGCATAACGTGCAGGTTTGTTACATATGTATACCTGTGCCATGTTGGTGTGCTGCACCCATGAACTCGTCAGCACCCATCAATTCGTCATTTACATCAGGTATAACTCCCAATGCAATCCCTCCCCCCTCCACCCTCCCCATGATAGGCCCCAGTGTGTGATGTTCCCCTCCCTGAGCCCAAGTGATCTCATTGTTCAGTTCCCAACTATAAGTGAGAACATGCGGTGTTTGGTTTTCTGTTCTTGCGATAGTTTGCTGAGAATTAGGGTTTCCAGCTGCATTCATGTCCCTACAAAGGATGCAAACTCATCCTTTTTTATGGCTGCATAGTATTCCATGGTGTATATGTGCCACATTTTCTTAATCCAGTCCGTCACTGATGGATATTTGGGTTGATTCCAAGTCTTTGTATTGTCAATAGTGCTACCATGAACATACGTGTGCATGTGTCTTTATAGCAGCATGATTTATAATCCTTTGGGTATATACCCAGTAATGGGATGGCTGGGTCATATGGTACTTATAGTTCTAGATCATTGAGGAATTGCCATACTGTTTTCCATAATGGTTGAACTAGTTTACAGTCCCACCAACAGTGTAAAAGTGTTCCTATTTCTCCACATCCTCTCCAGCACCTGTTGTTTTCTGACTTTTTAATGATTGCCATTCTAACTGGTGTGAGATGGTATCTCACTGTGGATTTGATTTGCATTTCTCTGATGGCCAGTGATGACAAGCATTTTTTCATGTGTCTGTTGGCTGCATGCATGTCTTATTTTGAGAAATGTCTGTTCATATTCTTTGCCCACTTTTTGATGGGGTTGTTTGTTTTTTTCTTGTAAATTTGTTTGAGTTCTTTGTAGGTTCTGGATATTAGCCCTTTGTCAGATGAGGAGACTGCAAAAATTTTCTCCCATTCTGTGGGTTGCCTGTTCACTCTGATGGTAGTTTCTTTTGCTGTGCAGAAGCTTTTTAGTTTAATTAGATCACATTTGTCAATTTTGTCTTTTGTTGCCATTGCTTTTGGTGTTTCAGACGTGAAGTCCTTGCCCATGCCTATGTCCTGAATGGTATTACCTAGATTTTCTTCTAGGGTTTTTATTGTATTAGGTCTAACATTTAAGTCTCTAATCCATCTTGAATTAATGTTCATATAAGGAATAAGGAAAGGATCCAGTTTCAGCTTTCTACTTATGGCTAGCCAATTGTCCCAGCACCACTTATTAAATAGGAAATCCTTTCCCCATTTCTTGTTTCTCTCAGGTTTGTCAAAGATCAGATGGCTGTAGATGTGTGGTATTATTTCTGAGGGCTCTGTTCTCTTGCATTGGTCTATATCTCCGTTCTGGTACCTGTACCATGCTGTTTTTGTTACTGTAGCCTTGTAGTATAGTTTGAAGTCAGGTAGCGTGATGCTTCCAGCATTGTTTCTTTTGACTTAGGATTGTCTTGGCAATGTGGGCTCTTTTTTGGTTCCATATGAACTTTAAAGCAGTTTTTTCCAATTCTGTGAAGAAACTCATTGGTAGCTTGATGGGGATGGCATTGAATCTATAAATAACCTTGGGCAGTATGGCCATTTTCACGATATTGATTCTTCCTATCAATGAGCATGGTATGTTCTTCCATTTGTTTAGGTCCTCTTTTATTTCATTGAGCAGTGGTTTGTAGTTCTCCTTGAAGAGGTCCTTTACATCCCTTGTAAGTTGGATTCCTAGGTATTTTATTCTCTCTGAAGCAATTGGGAATGGAAGTTCATTCTTGATTTGGCTCTCTGTTTGACTGTTACTGGTGTATAAGAATGCTTGTGATTTTTGCACATTAATTTTGTATCCTGAGACTTTGCTGAAGTTGCTTATCAGCTTAAGGAGATTTTGGGCTGAGACAATGGGGTTTTCTAAATATACAATCATGTCATCTGCAAACAGGGACAATTTGACTTATTTTCCTAATTGAATACCCTTTATTTGTTTCTCTTGCCTGATTGCCCTAGCCAGAACTTCCAACACTATGTTGAATAGGAGTGGTGAGAGAGGGCATTCCTGTCTTGTGCCAGTTTTCAAAGGGAATTTTTCCAATTTTTGCCCATTCAGTTTGACATTGGCTGTGGGTTTGTCAAAAATAGCTCATAAATACTCAGGCTTTGGTATCAGGATGATGTTGACCTCATAAAATGAGTTAGGGAGGATTCCCTCTTTTTCTATTGATTGGAATAGTTTCAGAAGGAATGGTACCAGCTCCTCCTTGTACCTCTGGTAGAATTCAGCTGTGAATCCATCTGGTCCTGGACTTTTTTTGGTTGGTAGGCTATTAATTATTGCCTCAATTTCAGAGCCTGCTATTGGTCTATTCAGGGATTCAGCTTCTTCCTGGTTTAGTCTTGGGAGAGTGTAAGCATCCAGGAAATTATCCATTTCTACTAGATTTTCTAGTTGATTTGCATAGAGGTGTTTATAGTATTCTCTGATGGTAGTTTGTATTTCTGTGGGGTCGGTGGTGATATCCCCTTTATCATTTTTTATTGCGTCTATTTGATTCTTCTCTCTTTTCTTCTTTATTAGTCTTGCTAGCGGTCAATCAATTTTGTTGATCTTTTCAAAAAACCAACTCCTGGATTCATTGATTTTTTGGAGGGTTTTTTGTATCTCTATCTCCTTCAGTTCGGCTCTGATCTTAGTTATTTCTTGCCTTCTGCTAGCTTTTGAATGTGTTTGCTCTTGCTTCTCTAGTTCTTTTAATTGTGATGTTAGAGTGTCAATTTTAGATCTTTCCAGCTTTCTCTTGTGGGCATTTAGTGCTATAAATTTCCCTCTACACACTGCTTTAAATGTGTCCCAGAGATGCTGGTATGTTGTATCTTTGTTCTCATTGGTTTCAAAGAACATCTTTATTTCTGCCTTCATTTCGTTATGTACCCAGTAGTCATTCAGGAGCAGGTTGTTCAGTTTCCATGTAGTTGAGCAGTTTTGATTGAGTTTCTTGGTCCTGAGTTCTGGTTTGATTGCACTGTGGTCTGAGAGACAGTTTGTTATAATTTCTGTTCTTTTACATTTGCTGAGGAGTGCTTTACTTCCAATTATGTGGTCAATTTTGGAATAAGTGTGATGTGGTGCTGAGAAGAATGTATATTCCGTTGATTTGGGGTGGAGAGTTCTATAGATGTCTATTAGGTCTGCTTGGTGCAGAGATGAGTTTAATTCCTGGATATCCTTGTTAACTTTCTGTCTCGTTGATCTGTCTAATGTCGACAGTGAAGTGTTGAAGTCTCCCATTATTATTGTATGGGAGTCTAAGTCTCTTTGTAAGTCTCTAAGGACTTGCTTTATGAATCTGGGTGCTCCTGTATTCGGTGCATATATATTTAGGATAGTTAGCTCTTCCTGTTGAATTGATCCCTTTACCATTATGTAATGGCCTTCTTTGTCTCTTTTGATCTTTGATGGTTTAAAGTCTGTTTTGTCAGAGACTAGGATTTCAACCCCTGCTTTTTTTTGTTCTCCATTTGATTGGTAGATCTTCCTCCATCCCTTTGAGCCTATGTATGTCTCTGCCTGTGAGATGGGTCTCCTGAATATAGCAGACTGATGGGTCTTGACTCTTTATCCAGTTTGCCAGTCTGTGTCTTTTAATTGGAGCATTTAGTCCATTTACATTTAAGGTTAATATTGTTATGTGTGAACTTGATCCTGCCATTATGATATTAACTGGTTATTTTGCTCATTAGTTGATGCAGTTTCTTCCTAGCCTCGATGGTCTTTCCATTTTGGCATGTTTTTGCAATGGCTGGTACCGGTTGTTCCTTTCCATATTTAGTGCATCCTTCAGGGTCTCTTGTAAGGCAGGCCTGGTGGTGACAAAATCTCTAAGCATTTGCTTATCTGTAAAGGATTTTATTTCTCCTTCACTTATGAAACTTAGTTTGGTTGGATATGAAATTCTGGGTTGAAAATTCTTTTCTTTAAGAACGTTGAATATTGGCCCCCACTCTCTTCTGGCTTGTAGAGTTTCTGCGAGAGATCTGCTGTTAGTCTGATGGGCTTCCCTTTGTGGGTAACCCGACCTTTCTCTCTGGCTGCCCTTAAGATTTTTTCCTTCATTTCAACTTTGGTGAATCTAGCAATTATGTGTCTTGGAGTTGCTCTTCTTGAGGATTATCTTTGTGGCGTTCTCTGTATTTCCTGAATTTGAATGTTGGCCTGCCCTACTAGGTTGGGGAAGTTCTCCTGGATGATATCCTGAAGAGCATTTTCCAACTTGGTTCCATTTTCCCCCTCACTTTCAGGCACCCCAATCTGACGTAGGTCTGTCTTTTTACATAATCCCATACTTCTTGCAGGCTTTGTTCATTTCTTTTTCTTCTTTTTTCTTTTGGTTTCTCTTCTCGCTTCATTTCATTCATTTGATCCTCAATTGCTGATACTCTTTCTTCCAGTTGATCGAGTCGGTTACTGAAGCTTGTGCATTTGTCACGTATTTCTCATGTCATGGTTTTCATCTCTGTCATTTCGTTTATGGCCTTCTCTGCATTAATTATTCTAGCTATCAATTCTTCCACTCTTTTTTCAAGATTTTTAGTTTATTTGCGCTGGGTACGTACTTCCTCCTTTTGCTCTGAGAAGTTTGATGGACTGAAGCCGCCTTCTCTCATCTCGTCAAAGTCATTCTCCGTCCAGCTTTGAACCGTTGCTGGCGATTAGCTTTGTTCCTTTGGAGCGGGAGATGCACTCTTATTTTTTGAATTTCCAGCTTTTCTGCCCTGCTTTTTCCCCATCTTTGTGGTTTTATCTGCCTCTGGTCTTTGATGATGGTGTCGTACTGACGGGGTTTTGGTGTGGGTGTCCTTCCTGTTTGATAGTTTTCCTTCTAACAGTCAGGACCCTCAGCTGTAGGTCTGTTGGAGATTGCTTGAGGTCCACTCCAGACCTGTTTGCCTGGGTATCGGCAGCAGAGGCTGCAGAAGATAGAATATTGCCGAACAGCGAGTGCACCTGTCTGATTCTTGCTTTGGAAGCTTCCTCTCAGGAGTGTACTCCAGTGTGTGAGGCGTCGAGTGTCGGTCTGCCCCTAGTGGCGGATGTCTCCCAGTTAGGCTACTCAGGGATCAGGGACCCACTTGAGCAGGCAGTCTGTCCCTTCTCAGATCTCAACCTCCGTGTTGGGAGATCCACTGCTCTCTTCAAAGCTGTCAGACAGAGTCGTTTGCGTCTGCAGAGGTTTCTGCTGCTTTGTTGTTCTTGTTGTTGTTGTTGTTGTTGTTGTTTAGCTGTGCCCTGTCCCCAGAGGTGGAGTCTACAGAGACAATCAGGCCTCTTTGAGCTGCTGTGAGCTCCACCCAGTTTGAGCTTCCCAGCGGCTTTAACTACTTAAGCCTCAGCAATGGCGGGTGCCCCTCCCCCAGCCTGGCTGCTGCCTTGCCATTAGATTGCAGACTGCTGTGCTAGTAATGAGGGAGGCTCCGTGGGCGTGGGACCCTCCTGGCCAGGTGTGGGATATAATCTCCTGGTGTGCCCGTTTGCTAAGACCCTTGGTAAAGCACAGTATTGGGGTGAGAGTTACCCGATTTTCCAGGTGTTGTGTGTCTCAGTTCCCCTGGCTAGGCAAAGGGATTCCCTTCCCCCTTGAGCTTCCCAGGTGAGGTGATGCCTCGCCCTGCTTCAGCTCTCACTGGTCGGGCTGCAGCAGCTGACCAGCATCAATTGTCCAGCACTCCCTAGTGAGATGAACCCAGTACCTCAGTTGAAAATGCAGAAATCACCTGTCTTCTGCGTCACTAGCGCTGGGAGCTGGAGACGAGCTGTTCCTATTCAGCCATCTTGCTCCGCCCTTGCACTAACTTTAATACAACATTTTGGCCTCCACTTCAATACTGTATAGGCTGAAGTTTTAATTTGTCTATTCTTTTCCTGGACCCCAATTAACCTAACCTAGATGAAGAAATGTATTCTAAAATATTAGTGGAACATTAATACTAGTAAATAACATCTGAGTCCTAAAGTTTAATCCTTAAGGACTAAACGTGGTAACTAAATTTTACCTAATCATTTGAGTACCACGGTTTTCTAAGGAGCAGCAACAGGAGAAACACCTGCCCTCTCCCACAGGCTAATTTTAATTCTTTCACAAATCACTGAGAAGTCCTGTGAGTCATACGCATGAATTTCCACATGAATATGTATGAGGATATTTTATTAAAGCATATATTTGAAATAAAATCTTTCTGATGTAGTCATTTATGAAAACATATTTCTATTAACCAATGAGGTGCTAACATTTTTATATCTCTTAAATCTTTATTTATGTTATATTTCTTGCTGAAAGTAATGAGCTATGTGAATTTCAACAAATCGTACCAATGCAGCACAGATGAAACATAAATTCTTCAAAATTTATTTCCCTTTAATACCACCTTGCTATACTGCACCTCTGTCTTTCAAGTTCTACTTTTCTATTTCGCTGTCAAGTACCAAGCATTAGAATTTTGATTTTATAGACAATATTTCAAGTGGACTGAACCACTGTGTTCAATAAGAATATTACAGTAGTAGCCGGGCGCGGTGGCTCAAGCCTGTAATCCCAGCACTTTGGGAGGCCGAGACGGGCGGATCACGAGGTCAGGAGATCAAGATCATCCTGGCTAACACGGTGAAACCCCGTCTCTACTAAAAAATACAAAAAACTAGCCAGGCGATGTGGCGGGCGCCTGTAGTCCCAGCTACTTGGGAGGCTGAGGCAGGAGAATGGCGTAAACCCAGGAGGCAGGGCTTGCAGTGAGCTGAGATCCGGCCACTGCACTCCAGCCTGGGCGGCAGAGCGAGACTCTGTCTCAAAAAAAAAAAAAAAAAAAAAAAAAAAAAAAAAAGGATATTACAGTAGTAAAGCATGTCAAACAATTGCCAAATCTATTATTTAAATAATTTTGAATATATAAAACTTAATACACATGGTTATTTTGAGAAATGAGCAATAAAATATTACATATAACTTTATTATGCTGATGGTAATTGTCTAATTAATCATAATAGAGGAAGAAATAATCAGTAATATTGCTTTGACTTATCATCTACCTACTGTTTATTCAGCTATAAATAATGCTGGTTGATGTAAATACTGGCATAGGCCCAAAATGATATCAATAATTTTTGTTTTGTCAAAGTAAGGAAGTACCAACAATTATTCATCTTGCTGTTTCAATGGGTTTAATATGCCACTTGTTTAACTTTGAGAAAAATTTTAGCTTAGTTGGTCAAGTAATATTGTAACACATCTCTTTGGAGATAATTTTTGGTGAAATTGTCACTGTCAGTTATGTCTTTATAGATGTTAAAAATTTAGCAAGAATATTTCATATGTTTTAATTTCCCAGTATCTCAAATTATAATTTCCTTAAAAGCCTTAGTTCTTTAATGTTATATTAAGCCAATAACTGTTCTTTCCTGAATTCTAAAAATTTTGGCTTGTATACTGATGTTTTCTTAATATAATAATTTTTTACTCTTGAGTTTTTGAAATGCATATAATATTTTAACATTTAAATATATTTTAAAATTGAATTATAATGAGCCTTTGTTTTTTAAAACCTTTATGTTACCTGCAATTTTACTGCACCTACATTTGGGTGCAGTACTACAGTATTACATAACACAAACAAGCAAACAAATCTACAAACCCTCTTTTACTGTTTCCTGAAGCCCCTACATTTAAGCCAGTAACTAATCAGCTTACACACAGTATATACCTTATGAACTCTCCTGTTCATGATATCATTTAATTTTGTGTTATGTATATTTCCCCCAGAGTATGATATTTCAATTATGTCTGACTTCTGAAGGCTTACTTCAGCAGATGTTCCGTACGGAGCTAGAATGACTTGCCTGGTAGCTCCATTTCTCTAATTTTAATCAAATGTTCAGTCATGTGAAGCCAGAGGGAATTTCTTTTTAAATTATTATAAATTTCACACAGAGTTACTGTGTGGTGCAAACAATCCAAAATGCTGCTTTCTAAAAGGTTAGAAAGTCAGTTGAAACACAGTTGAATAGAAATAAAAGTATTTATGCAAGTGAGTGGCCTGAGCCCCTCTCTTGCTTTGTCTAAACTTCAAAGCCAGGATGTTCCCATCTGTTGACCGAAAAGTTTCCACCAAAGGGCATGATTGGAGAGGTGCTAGAAAGCAGCTCTTGTTCCCCAAAGCCCCTCTCCCATCCAATGTATGAAATGTTTTTCAAAGGATATACAAGGGCTCTTCTATTATCACAGACAGTTTAACATGCATGGATTCTTAAGAAAAGGAAAACTAGTGACTTCAATTTGTGCAAAGGTGTAATTTACTGGCATTAGACCTGAGTTGATTCTGTGACTGTGAAAACAGCAGAACAAAGGAGAGGTATTGACAGGGAATAGAGCAGAGGACAAAGAAATAACTCAGAAATAGCAAAAGTCAAACTTTCTCTAATTTACAACTCTAAACTCTTCCTTGAATCTTGGATAAGATACTATAAAGTCAGAAAATAATTTTCAATTTCAATGAAAAATACTGAAATAAAAAGGAAAAATAAAAAGGAAAAAATTAAAATGATTAAAACTGAGCTCATATACTGGTTTTAGAGTTCTTATGGCAATAGCTGTACCTTTAAAATCAGACTTTATAATCAGGCTCAGACAGCCATTTAACAAGAAAAACTTAAACTTTTAAAATGGTAAAACATATATTTCAGATCTACACAGATTTTTTATTTTTTAAGTAACATGATATACAGTTTAAGCTAATATAATAGCTTAAAGACAAAAATAGGGTAAGTCAGAGACCATTTTATCTGCTTTTATATAGTTTTGCCTAAACATTTGGTGTTCAAAATAATTTTAATTGGTGTGTGTGTATATATGTGTATGTGTATATATATACCTGTTTTATATATATGCAAATATATATATAAATATATATATTTTTATATTCAAAACAGGAAGCAAATATTTTAAATGGTTTTTTTTGGCATGATGGAAAATCTTTTTTGACTTCATAATTTACCACCTACATTTCAAGGTCCAATTGTCTAAATAATATAAATGTAATATAAATATAAATATATAATAAATATATAAATGATGTCTTTTCAGAAGTTATACGTTTATAACTTACAATTATATAACATAATATAGCAATTAAATTATATATAATTAAATAACTTTATATATACTTAGCAACAACTCTATATATATACATATACACACACATATATATAGCAACAACTATCTAGATGTATGGTTGTTGTTGTTTTAAAGACAGAGTCTCACTATATTGCCTATACTAGACTCAAACTGCAGTTTATATTGCTGTGCTCAAGCAATCCTCCCGCCTCAGCTTCCTGAGTAGCTGGCATGCACCACTGTGCCTAGATTAATTGCTATTTTCACTAGGGTTATAAACATATAATTTCCGTGGAGAAATCATTTATATTATCTAGACAATTGGACCTTGCAATGTAGGGGACAAATTATAAAGAAAGTCAAAAAATATATTTTTCATCATGCAAAAATAAAGATCAATTTTAAAAATTTGTTTCTTGTGATTATTTAATGGAAGTATTCTAGATTAAAATAAGAATAAGCTTTCAAAAATCAACTTTCAAATCATTCACCAGTTTTAGCTGGTGACACCAGTCAAGTTGAATAGAAAATTGCCAAGTTCGAAGTATAAAGTGAGTCAGAATAAGCTAATTTCTGATGCAGTAATAAACAAGCTCAAATTTTCAGTGTTCTAATGCTTCATGTCCACTGCAGATTTGAAAGAAGGCCCTGCTGTTTGTGTTTATTCAAAGATGCTGCTGACATACATTTGATATTAATAACTTGTATTTTCATGATCTCTGAAGCAGGAAAAAGTGATTGTGGCAAAGCATGCACTGACTCTTAAAAGCTTCCACATGGAAATGACACTTCTTCCAAATGGCACATGACACTTCAACATTTCTTTGCCCAAGGTAAGTTAGATGACCATACTTAATTTAAAATCACTGGTGAAATGCAGTTCTACCATGTTTCTGTAAGGAGAGGCAAATTGGAGTATTTGTGAACAGACCTAATAACCACTATAATAGAAAAGGTAGGCCAACAAAGAGCAGGAAACTGGGGTTTAGGCTAAACTTAGAGGTAAAGTAGGTGTTGTACAGAGACAGCCAGAATGGCAGTGGGCATGGAAATAGACAGTAGGTTTTGCTCCATGGGAGAGATGAATCAAACTATTCTACTGTAGGAAGATGGCTATTAATAAGACATAAAATAGCTGGGACCCAAAAGAGCTTGCTGCTTCTGATTCTCACTAACAATAGTAAGCAAGAGGACAATATTAACCTGGAGGTAAATGGATCATGAGGACTGAAAGCACAACTGCAAATGACCTTTGTATATTAATCAGTGTTAACTACATTGGTAATGAATTACTGGTTGCGCTTGGCTTTCATTTTACTTTCCTTTGTTCTATAATAAAAAATCATGTCGTCTTGTTATTGGCAGTGTGTCTTTTAGTCTCACAAAAATGGAGTAGTTAATTACACAGGGTTTTAACTGCAGGCCTTAGACCTCATCCAGTCCCCAGTGTACTCTCCACTGGTTGTGCTCTAACAGTGCTTGTCACCCCTCACTACTGGAAACCAAGAAACGGAGAAGACACAGGTCTAAAGACTAAGCATATGTTGTCCCAACCTTCTGAACAGTAGTAAAAATAAGTTGGTATCTATCTATCTATCTAATCTACCTATAATACTATTTTCATATGGGTCTGATAAATAGTTTTGTTTGATCATAGACAAGACATTCCTCTAATCTATGTACTGAAGTAGAATAGAAAAGAAATTAATGATAGCAGTTTCTTCTCTATGAACATGACAAAAATTGCAACTTACACCATTACTTCAAGCTTAAGGCTGCTTATAGATCTATATATTATATTTACAGTATCTCCAAATTTTTCTAATCCTTCTCTTAATTACAGACACTTCAAACAACTCTGAGGTACACAGTCTTGTCTCTAGTCGCTATTGAATTTAGCAGGATCCAGGGCTGATGGGATATTTGGGTAAGAGCAGAATGTGGCCTTACTTATAAACCTCTCCCATGCCCCTGGGGCATTAGGCAGTAGAATTTAAATTTCTCGTATTTCATCATTGGTGACTACACCCTTAAACTAGATTTTGACAGGATGTTCCTTCTTCAAGCAAAAATGTGTGCTAACTAAATTTGGGGGACAAGTATGAGCAGCACTGAACTGTGTGCTAAGGAACCACACCCTGGCGTGATATTCTAGTTGAGAATTATTGTAATTATACATGTATTCATCTTGTGACTGTACTGCTTAACTTCCAACAAATTGGTCATTGAAGTTAGAATTGGCGATTACACTAGGTTCCTTTTGTTTTTGAAATTCTGACCAAATTCTTTTACAAAATTCATAATGCCATAAATGACAATGAAAAATAAAATAGCAGAAACTATGAAAGAGCATTATGTTTATTAATAGTAATCTTTGATTTTCTAATTTTACTCTGTTTCTGAATTTTTAATGTCTTTCTGTGAAAAAGCATACTTTTTGGAGAGGGAACATGAGCTCTTCCTGGGATTATATTTAAAAACTCACCCCTACTGTTAGTGAAAATTAAGAGGAAAATACATTTGATTTTCACACCCTAAAATATCTCCATTTGTTTTCATAACTCCTGATAATAAGTGGTTTAGGGGATTATTATTTTAAAATAAATAACTTTGTCCAAGGGCATGCAACTAAATTGAGAGTAATAAATAGTGTTAATGAATTCTTAAGCTCAATGTTAAGCACAATCACAGTTGATCTCCAATGAGAGGACTGTTTACCAAAATTAAGTATTTTAGCTAAAGCAATGGTAATTCAAAATATTTTTATTTTGAATATGAATTGGAATGTATCATATCCCATTGACAGTAGTGGAATATTAATCAATGTATTGTACTATTCCTGAT
Organism: Rhinopithecus roxellana; assembly: GCF_007565055.1. Classification (NCBI taxonomy): domain Eukaryota; kingdom Metazoa; phylum Chordata; class Mammalia; order Primates; family Cercopithecidae; genus Rhinopithecus; species Rhinopithecus roxellana. The sequence continues at coordinate 88,639,291 of NC_044552.1, read as the reverse complement.
TTCTTTAATAGCAGAGGAAATGAATGAAAATGGTCCTGTCAAGTATGGAAAATGTTCCTTATCCATTCATGATTATATGACTATCTCTAGTATCAACAAAAGTGCTGTATTTCCCACTGTACTGCACTGTCACAAAGTTTAAGTGAAACCAAGTCAAATGAGCAAGTCAGTGTCTATACAAGGGATCCAAAAACCAGTACCTATTATTGTCACACAGGCAGTGGTTTGCACCAGAAATCTCAAGTGATCTTTTACTCTTCTCCCTCATTCACATTCTGCCCAAACCCAAGTAATCATTAAGTTTTAGCCTACATTTTATTAATCTTTAAGTCCTAGTTGAATATCATTTGAATCTAATTACTTCTCTCCTCATACTACAACTATTTTTCCCTTGGTTTGCTCTCCATAAATATTTATTAACTGAATGAATATTTGGCCATCAATGTCTTTTAAACTAAAATGATTTGCCTTTCTCCAAATCTACCCTGAGCAGATTTTGTTGCTGGTGCTCACATTATTGCTCATTCCTGGAAAGCCTTCTTCCCATGGATCCTATTAAGGCCTCATAGTTTATCAAAGCCTTATTCAGAAAACTTGTTCTCTTACATTTCTCCTTTCCAAAAGGAAAGTAATCTACTCTTACATTTAGCTAATGTAAGAGTACTTTTCTTATGAGATTGCTAGGGAAACTCTCTTCTAATAGATTAAGTTCTTTGAGAAGAAGATCTAGGAAATGATCATCTATGCTTCCAAGAGTCCAGAACAATCTCTTCTATGTAACTAAAGCACAATATTCATTTTTCTTAACGTAATTGATATTTTAACATGTTGCAGTACTTTCCAAACTTAGTTGCAAATTATCTGAAGAAATTTTTTAAGATGCAGATTTCCAGGTCCTATCCCAGTCTAATAAATCCAAACCCCTGAAAGAGGGCTGCAGACTGGACTCTTCAGGTTCTGCTGCATCGTGTATGTGAATAGGCAAGCTAAAATACTTTTCCATTACCTAAACCCAACAGTATTAAACATCCATTGAGAGTCAGAAAGCAGTGTGTATCTGGCCCTTTTGAAATTTTACTATTTTTCTTAGTCCAACAACTTACATTTTTATAAGTATTTTTCCTAGTCCTTTCTTTAAAACCATAAAATTGAATATTGTCTTTTTATTTAATTGAATGAAGGCAAAAGATTTCAGCAAAACTAAAAAATTCATATCATACCCTTACTTCATTTTTAAAAGTTCCTACTACCACTTTATATGAACATAATATTTTATAATTTGTCCACTTAACATGTATTTGCCATTTCCATTATTTCATCTGTTTTTTAGCTATTTATCTTCAGCTTTGTTGATAATCATTATGAATATTTTAACAGTTCAATATTATCACTAAGTTCTTTAAGGGCCATCTTCAATTAAACGTACTTTTTTATCTGCTTTTTCAACATTTGAAGTTATTCTCTAATATTTGATCATCTTTTTATATCCACTATAGTTTATTTTCCAGCCAAATCATCCCTTTTCATTCTACCAAGATGGTAGCATTATTTCCTTTCACAAATACAATAGCACATAGGTCTTCATTCTATTCTTAGATTTGAAATAATGAATAAAAATTTGCCTGGTGAGCAAATATTCACATTTTTTTTCCTTTTCTTAACAAAAATGAAAACTGTATGTATTCATATTCCTCTGATGTAATTTAATTCAAAGCACTCAACAGGAAAACATGATCAATAATGAAAGTAATATAAGATCAAAATAACCTCATATCAAAATTCATTCTAAAGAACAGAAAAAAATATTGACCTATTCTGAAAAAACTCAAATGTAATGAATCTACAACAAATAATAACAGCATTTCTTTTGATAATAACCTCTGATAGTTAACACTGGTTTAAAGCATACTTTGAATCAGATATTTTACATAATTATGTCTACTTCTATCTACAGTAATCCTATCAGATTAAGTCATATTACTCCCAGTTTATGGATGCAGAGAAGCCTGTTAAATAACTTTTCCAAGGCACATGGCCATAAGTAGCCTCACCAGGTTTCAAGCCCAACTCCACCAGGCTCTAAAGCCTTTTACCACACCATTCTGTCTATCAGTGAAAAAGACTCATTATCACTGCTAAACGTCTAAGGGCCCAGTTGTACTCTGTTACCTTTGATTTAGTCACTTAGCATTCCTGGGTATCAATTTCTTCTTATCAATATTGGGATATTGTATTAAAAGCTTTTAAAGTCCCTTGCAGCATTGAAACTCTGAGGTTCTAGCATAGAAAATCTAATGTTTTATCATCATTTCATCTGCTAATATCCTATACAGTGAAAAGCCATTACCATTGATATGGTTTGGGTATGTGTCTTCCCCAAATCTAATGTTGAAATGCAATCCCCAGTGTTGCAGGTGAGGCCTGGTGGAAGGCATTGGAATCATGGGGCTATATCCCTCATGAAATGGCTTAGTGCCATCCCCTTTGTTATGAGTGAGTTTATGTGAGATCTGATTGTTTAAAAATGTGTGGCAACTCCTACTGTCTCTCTTGCTCCTACCCATGCCATGTGAGATACCTGCTCCACCTTCACCTACTATCATGATTAGAAGCTTCCTAAGGTCCTCACCAGAAGCTGATGATGGTACTATGTTTCCTGCAGAGCCATGAGCCAACTATACCTTCTTTCTTATAAATTACCCATCCTCAGGTATTTCTTTATAGCAATGCAAGAACAAATAGCCTAACACACACAAAAAAAATTGGTACTGAGGAGCAGGGCATTGATATAAATATTCCTGAAAATGTGGAAGAAATTTTGGAATGGGAAGAGGTTGAAAGAGTCTGGAGGACTCAGAAGAAGACAAGAATATCAAAGAAAGTTTGAATCTTCTGGGGCCGAGTGCGGTGGCTCATTCCTGTAATCCCAGCACTTTATGAGTCTGAGGCAGGCAGATCACAAGGTCAGGAGATTGAGACCATTCTGGCTAACATGGTGAAACCCCATCTCTACTAAAAATACCAAAAAATTGCCTGTGGTGGTGGGCACCTGTAGTCCCAGCTACTCGGGAAGCTGAGGCAGGAGAATGGCATGAACCCAGGAGGCTGAGCTTGCAGTGAGCCAAGATTGCACCACTGCACTCCAGCCTGGGTGACAGAGTGAGATGCTGTTCTCAAAAAAAAAAGAAAGAAAGAAAAAAGAAAAAAGAAAGAAAGTTTGGATCTTCTTAGAGACTGGTTAAATGGTTATGGTCAAAATGCTGATAGTGACATGCATAGGGAAGTCAGGATGAAGAGGTCTCAAATGGAAATACGGAACTTATAGGAAACTGTAACAAAAGTCATGTGTGTTATCCCTTAGCAAAGAGTTTGGCTGCATTCTGTTCATGCTGTAGGGAACTGTGGAAGTTTAGACTTCATAGTGATGATTTAGGGTATCTGGTGGAGGAAATTTCTAAGAAGAAAAGTGTTCAAGATGTGGTGTGACTGCTTCTAACACCCTATGCTTAGATGTGGGAGCAAATAAATGACCTAAAGTTGAAGCTTATATTTAAAAGGGAAGCAGAAGTATAAAAGTTTGAAAAATTTGCAGCCTGGCCACATGGTATAAAAGAAAAGGCCTTTTTCAGGGGAAGAATCCAAGCAGGCTGCAGAGCAACCACTTGTTAGAGAAATTTGCATAACGAAAAGGGAGCTATGAACTAATAGCTAAGACAATGGGAAAAAGGCCTCCAAGCCATTTCAGAGATCTTCCAAGGTAACCCCTCCCATCACAGGTCCAGAGGCCCAGAAGGACAGAATGGTTTCCTGGGCCAGGCCAGAAGCACAAAAGCCTTGTGCCACCTATGGTGGCTGCTCCTTGCATCCCCACTCTACAGATCTAGCTCAAACGGGCCTAGATATGGTTCAGTCACCACTCCAGAAGGTAAAAGCTGCAAGCCTTGGTGGCTGCAATGTGGTATTAAGCCTGAAGGTGCACAGAGGACAAGAGTGAAGGAAGTTTGGCAGTCTCCACTGAGATTTCAGAGGATGTATAGAAAAGCCTAGGGTACCTAGGCAGAAGCCTCCCACAGGAACAGGGTCCTCACAGAAAACCTCTAGGAGAGCAGGGAGAAGGAAAAAGGCAGAGTTAGAGCCCCAACACAGAGGTACCACCGTAATATACCTAGTGGAGCTGTGGGAAAGGAGTTACCATCCGCCAGACCCCAGAATGGTATATCCACAATCAGCTTCCATCATGCACCTGGAAAACCTATTGACACTCAATTCCAACCTGTAAGAGCAGCTGTGGGGGCTCAACCTTGAAATGACATACGGACTGAGCTATCCAAGACCTTGGGAGCCCACCCCCTTGCAGCTGTGTGCCCTGGATGTGTGTTACAGAGTCAAAGGAGATCATTTTGGAGCTTTAAGGTATAATGACTGCTCTGCTGGGTTTCAGACTTGTGTGGAGCCTATAGTCCTTTTCTTTTGGCTAATTTCTGCCTTCTGGACAGAGAATGCCTACTTAATGCCTGTACTCCCATTGTATAACTTGGTTTGATTTTACAGTCTCATGGGTGAAAGAAATTCATGAAAAAAGAAAATACACAGTTCTATAAAGGCTAAAATAATTGTAACAGAGGTGGCAGGGCTAATATAACATCAATATTATGTACATTTTTCATGTAGAAGAAATACATGTAGGCAAGAAAAGAAATGACTTGTTAGTGTACAATTTTCCACACAAAAATACTAGTGAAATACATCTTTAAAATACTTACATTGTGTATTGGAAAATATTTTTAATGCTATCTATAATTTAATGCTATCAAAATGTACATTTTTTTTTTAGATGGAGTCTTGCTCTGTTGCCCAGGCTGGAGTGCAGTGGCACGATCTCAGCTCACTGTAACCTCCGCCTCCCAGGTTCAAGCAATTCTCCTGCCTCAGTTTCCCTAGTATCTGGGACTACAGGCACATGCCACCATGCCCAGCTAATTTTTTGTGTTTTTAGTAGAGATGGGGTTTCACCATGTTAGCCAGAATGGTCTCGATCTCCTGACCTCATGATCTGCCCACCTCTGCCTCCCAAATTGCTGGATTACAGGCGTGAGCCACCGCACCTGGCCAACATATAGTAAAGTTAATAGAAAATGTAAAACTCTTCAGGTCATTATAAACCATTACCAGAAAATTTCAAAGCTCAAATTACATAAACATAAGAGAAAAATAAAAACAACATTTAAAAATAGTAATTTAAGAAATTGCAGGTACATTTTCTGAGCATTTACATTTTACAGTCTGATGGAAACCAGGAGTACAGCCAGAATATTTGGGGAGCCAAAAGAAAGCATTACAGATGACTCTTGTCTTCAGTTGAAAAGAATTATAGAGATTTTGCCAAGAGCAGGTAATTCTAAAAGTTAAGATGGATGCAGTAAATATGAATGTTGGAAAGCAAATTAAACCTGTTCATCCATCCTATCATCAACATTCATTACAATTGGACATTCTGTCTCTCTTTGAACATTTCCCAGTGTTTGAAAACTCTCAGTAAAGCAATCCATTTTATTTACCAGGAAGTCCTTATAGATAAAAGGTTATTCTTGAGTTAAAACTTATTTCTGTGTAACACTTGTCCATTGGTCCCGATCCTTCCCACTGGAGCCACAAATAAATCCATTTTTATCTGCAGTTCATTTTAGAACTAGTAATACTTTATGTTAAAAGTAATGGCAAAACCCTCGATTACTTTTGCACCAACCTAATAAATTGTCTTTTTTTCCAAGGCATCCTCTCAGAATTTTACATCATTTTTTATAAATTAAAATTGTCAGAATCTTCCCCAATTCTATGAACCCTAATTTGTATATGTCAATTTTAGGGTGAGTTCTGAGAACTGAACACATAATAACAGGAATATTTAACCAAAAATAAAAAGGAAAAATTAACCAAAAAGTACATCCATAAAATATTTTAAAAGGTAAGCACATATAAGTACATAATAAATATTTATTTAGTAAACAAAACTGTTGGTTCATATTGATTTTATAGACAAAATTTTTCTACATGAAATAAAGATGACTTTTTCCTTAAAAAGTTAAATGTAGTACTTCAGTATTTTTCCAAGTAAGTTTCATCTTGCTAAAGAACTGTTTTGCAACATAAAGAGGTCATGTTAGATGATGATTCTGTCACTAAATATATTTGTTATACTCCCAGCTTCAAGCTTTCTACAAACTTAGAAAGAATTATTTCTGTGTCAACATTCAAGTCAGTGATATTAATAAAAAAACTCAACAACATACCACCAGACATCTATGTCCTGCAGGTTGATGACAGTATAATCAGTAGGACTCTTCAAGTACAGCGGTTTCACTGATTAAGAATTCACTTAATTTCCTATCAAGTATTATACACATATTTTTCAATGAGATATGATATTTAAAATTTGTCAAATTGTTACTGACATTAGAATTTGCTATATTGCTTGTACTACTATGAGAAACTACCTCACACTTTATCAAAGTGTGCCTTCTTAGTAAATCCACCCTGTCCCTTAGGGAGTTATTTCCTCTTTAAATTCTCACATTCAAATCTTGTTGGGCTAAATATTCCTCTCTTTTTGAAAACTGAGATAGTATATCTGGCTTTCCAGCATACCTGTTTTGATGATTCAATGGCTTTCAGTGTTTTGGAAAATAAGTAAATAGAGCAGAATATATATAGATAGATATACATATAGACAAAGATGTAGGGTTGGCTGGGGGGAGCACTTTACACTAAAATTAGTAATATTAATGTTATAGTCTTATATTTTTGTCAAATGTCTTTTAATATTCATTTATATCAGAGTAGACTCTGATAGAAATGAAATTTGTGAAGAGAGAATTCCCAAAACAGCATTGCATTGCTTACCTGGTTTTGTGCATATACACAGGATATACCAAGTACAGTATCCACATTAATAATCATTGAAAAAATTATCTGTGGATTCCGTAAAGATGACAAAATAAATGTTAGGAATTATTTATTCTGCCTTATATATCATTGATTAAGCTTATATACAACAAATAATACAGGGATTATAATACCAAAATTCAGCTCCTCTTCATGATGATATTATTAATCATTTTAAGCAATTATGAGTGAAAGCATAGCCTCGTTCTATTCTCTAAATTCTAATTCCAATGGTTTCTTTCCTAATGCTATCTGGGTCATAATATCTTACTTTTTTATTCAAGTCCTTTATTATTGATTCAATTTGTTATTCATCAAATGCATTCTTCAAGAACTGAATTTTTATCAGTTCATTCATCCGCTATTTATCAAACATCTGCTCTTGCTGCACACTATTCTAGGTTCCAACTACATATTAAAAAGTTGTCAAATTCCTCTCCTCATCAAGCTTGTATTTTAGTGGAGCTTGTCTTTCATGCTCATCAGAGATAATAATAGTGCCATGAAGAAATAAAAAAGGAGTAAAAGGTTATTAAATAGCAGGAGTGAAGGTTGGATTTTTTAGCCAGGCTAGAAGACCACTTGGCAAAGATGACATTTGAGCTGAGGACTAAATGAAAAGGAGATAATCTTTTAAAAATCTGGAAGAAGGCCAGGCGCAGTAGCTCACACCTGTAATCCCAGCACTTTGGAAGGCTGAGGTGGGTGGATCACTTGAGGTCAGGGGTTTGAGACCAGCGTGGCCAACACGGTGAAACTCTGTCTCTACTAAAAATACAAAAATTAGCCTGTGGTTGCACCTGTAGTCCCAGCTACATGGGAGGCTGAGGCAGGAGAATTGCTTGAACCCAGGAGGCGGAGGTTGTAGTGAGCAGAGATCACGCCACTTCATTCCAGCCTGGGTGACAAAGTGAGACTCCGTCTCAAAATTTTTTTTTTTTTAAATCTGGAAGAAGTTTATCGGCATTGAGAAGTGCAAATGAAAAGTCCTGGAAGTTTGGTATATTTGAAAGGAGGAAAGAAGACCATTTCATCTGGAGCATATGAAAGTGAGCTATAGGCAGTGTGCAGGTAAGACAGAGGCCTGTACACCATATTAATAATACTTGTTACTTAATTCTCACCATATTCTGTTAAGAAAAAGAGGGATATGATCCCATTTAAGATTACAAGAGCATTTTGAAGGCTGGATGAAGAATTCACAGTAGAAAAATGTAAGAAAGCTTGGAGACTTGGATGGGTATACAATAGTAGAGAGAAGGGTCATAGTCAGGAAGTTTCAGCAGGTGTTACTTGATAGCAAATGAGAAATGGGGTATAAAGAAAATTGAGGAATCAAGAGTGCTTCTTTTTTTATTATACTTTAAGTTCTGGGATACATGTGCAGAACGTGCAGGTTTGTTACATAGGTATACACGTGCCATGGTGGTTTGCTGCACCTATCAACCCATCATCTACATTAGGTATTTCTCCTAATGCTATCCTTCCCCTAGCACCCCACCCCTGACTGGACCCGGTATGTGATGTTCCCCTCCCTGTGCCCACATGTTCTCATTGTTCAACTCTCACTTATGAGAGAGAACATGTGGTGTTTGGTGTTCTGTTCTTATGTTAGTTTGCTGAGAATGGTGGTTTCCAGTTTCATCTATATCCCTGCAAATGAGAGTGCTTAAAAGTGTGAACACACAGAGAAGGAACTAACAGACACTGGTGCTTACCTGAGGGTGGGGAGTGGGAGGAGAGAGAGGATCAGAAGAAAAAAACTATTAGGTACTAGGCTTAGTATCTAGGTGGCAAAATAATCTGTACAACAAACCCCTGTGACATGAGTGTACATTGATAACAAACCTGCATATGTACCCCAGAACCTAAAATTAAAGTTTAAAAAACGAGTTGGATCTAAGTAATTTGATGGCAGGTATTGGTATTATTGAGATAGTGAGGAATGAGGGTTGAAGGTGGGGTGAGAAATCAAAAGTTCTATGGATATATTTAAGTTTAACATCCCAATTAGACATCTACCACTTATTTTAAAGAGTCTAAGAGAAAATAATAAGCCCAGCCATTCATTTGTGAAACATCAACACAAAAATGATACCTTAAGCTAGAAAGAGTATGCAGATAGAGAAGAGGAATTAGGAAACTCAAAACATATAAGACAAAGGAAGATGAACTAGCAATGAGAGCAAGAAGATAAGTGGGAATGGAGCAGGAAGAAATTCACGGGGATGGTATCAGAGAGGACGGGAGATGACAGTGTTTCAAGAAGGCCAAGCTGAACTGATAAAGGTGCTGAGAGGTCACCTGAGATGAGTACTGATAAGGGAGCAGTTGGTAAGGTGGAGACCAGAGGTGTCTCAGTGGGAGAGGAGCGAGGAAACAAGAATCAGGGAGGATTGGGTTAAGAAAAGAAAAATTGAAGAATGGAATTATCTGCTGAGTGCTCCTTTATCCAATTCGCTCCACAAAATGTTGGCTGTTAATGTGGGATCCTCCAGGTCTTTATCTGCCAGTTCAGTGCTCTCTGTACATTATTCACCTGATGGGTTAAAGAAGAGTAATTCTAAGGCATGATTAACCAGGAAGAGTTACTTCCTGGTTAGATTCCGAAAATAATCATAATCATAATCATAATAATGGAGATTGTCCAGAGATACATGTATTTTTACAATCTCTGTCTTTCCAAAAACCATCCTCTATCATCTTTGAAGGAATAGCTCAAAAGCATACTGATTTACTATATTTGGGCTTATTATGAAGTGAATTACATAAATAAATTAGCTAACTCTCAATTATTTGGCTGCTATTTATCCCAGTAGTTATTTTCTTTTCTATTTTTATCTTTGTATAAATGCACACACACAGACACACACACACCCTGTTGTTTGTTTTCTTTGAAATAAAAACAAGTATTCCCTAAATTGCATGTCTCACTGAGGTAGAAATAGCAAAAACAGGGATTTTTTAGTCTAAGCCAATATTTCTAGGTCAATACACAAGCCATGAGCTACTTAATTGTATTAAGAATAATATCTGAGATTGTATTGTCATGTTAGCAGCACTTATTAAATTTACTCACATTATTTGTATGTAACAAAATGATTTTTGCATGAAACAATACAATGATGTAATTCCCAGACTTTCAGTTTGCCAAATCAACTTCGTTAATTGTGAAATCTCACATCCATACAGGAAAGTATATAGCAAAGTTAATTAACTAGCAAGGAAGTCATTGAAAATCTAAGTCTATCAGATATTAGAACTTATTATGTAGCAGTCACTATTCTTAAATATATCAACATATTTAATCCTTACAACTTTATGATACATTGCTATTATCATATCTATCTTAATAAACCACTTTGAAATACATCAGAGTATTCTGTTTATCTTAACAAGGCCTGCCGTCTGGAGAAACTATTTTATGACAGCCTAACCTGGCATGGTTTTATCAGACTTTAACCTATCTAGAGGAAGGAAAATACCTAACATCATCTGGCCTTCCACATGGGGGAAAGGAAATATTTAGCTCTCTCTATACTTCCACATGGAGGAAAAGAAACGTCAAATTCCAGCTCCCTCTAGCCATCCTGTCCCACTTAAGGGGTGGGGGTACTGAGAAACACTGTTGAAGTTCACAGTCTAGTCACAGGATCACCAAAAGACTAAGATCTAATCACAGGACTATAAAATGCTTTTTCTCCTCCCACATCTTCATGTCATACCACTAAAAGTCTATCTACCAGAGTTCTTTTCACCCAGTACATCATGTCCAGATTTCAACAAAAATTACAAGGCATACTAAAAGGCAAAAAGTAGTTTAAAGAAAGTGAACAAACCTCAGAGCCAGAGTGAGATATGGCAGATATGTTGGTATTATCAGATTGGGAATTTAAAACAACCGTGATTAATATGCTAAGATTTCTACTGAAAAAGTAAACATACAAGAACAGATGGCAATGTAAGAAAAGAGATGAAAACTCCAAGATAGAATCAAAAACTAATGCCAGAGATAAAAAAAAACAACTGTAACAGAATGAAGAATGCCTTTGATAAGCTCATTAGTAGACCAGACACAGCTGAAGAAAGAATCTCAACACCACCATCAATCAACTGAATATAATTGACTTTTATAAACTATTTCACCAACAACAGCATACTATACATTCTTCTCCAAGATCACATGAAACATTCATCAAGATAGACCATATTCTAAGCCATAAAATACATCTTAACAAAATTTAAAAAATAAGTCATACAATGTCTGTTCTTAGACCACAGTGTAATTAAACTAGAAATCAATATCAGAAAGATAGCTGGAAAGTTCCTGTATTAGTCAGGGTTCTCCAGAGGGACAGAACTAATAGGATATATATATATATATATATATATATATATGTGTGTGTGTGTGTGTGTGTGTGTGTGTGTGTGTGTGTGTGTGTGTGTATATATATATATATGAGTTTATTAAGGAGTATTAACTCACACAATCACAAGGTCCCATAATAGGCCATCTGCAAGCTGAAGAGCAAGGAAGTCAGTCCAAGTGCCAAAGCTGAAGAACTTTTGAGTTCAATGTTCAATGGCAGGAAGCATCCAGCATAGGAGAAAGATGTAGGCTGGGAGGCTAAGCCAGTCTAATCTCCCCACTTTCTTCTGCCTGCTTTTTATTCTGTCCACACTGGCAGACAATTAGATGGTGCCCACTCGGATTGAAGGTGAGTCTGCCTCTCCCACACCACTTACTCAAATGGTAATCTCCTTTGGCAACATCCTCACAGACACATCCAGAATCAATACTTTGCATCTTTCAATCCAATCAAATTGACACTCAGTATTAACCACTACAGTCCCCAAATACTTGGAGATTAACCAACATACTTCTAAATAACACATAGGTTTAAAAAAAAAACTCCAGAGAAATTTTAAAATATTATCAACTAAAGGAAAAAGGAAATACAATGTATTCAAAATTTGTGGTATACAGCAAAAGCAGTGCTTAGAGGGAAATTTATAATGTTGAATGCATATATTTGAAAAGAAGAAATATCTAAAATCAAATATCTAAGCTTCTACTTTAAAAATCTAGCTGAAGAGAAAATTAAATCCAAAGAAGAAAATAACAAAAATTAGAACATAAGTCAATTAAACTGAAAAAAACAAACAAACAAAAAAAAAACAGAAGATCAATAGAGAAAAATCAAAGAAACCAAAAGATGGATCTTTGAAAAGATTAATAAAACTGAGAGGCCTCTAGCCAGGCAAACTAAAACAACAAGAGAGAAAACTAAAACACTAATATCAAAAGTGAAAAGGGCAACATCAATACAGATCGCCTGGACATTAAAATGATAATAAAAGAACAGCATAAACAACTCTATGTGTATACATTTGATAACCTAGATTAAATGGACTAAATTCTTGATAGATACAGTCTTCCAAAATTTATGTAAGATCTGAATAGGCCTACGTCTTAGTCTGTTCTGGCTTTTGCAACAAAATACCACAGATTGAGTGACTTCCAAATAAAAATTCTCACAGTTCTGGAGGCTAGAAAGTCTAAGATCAAGGTGCCAGCGGATTTGGTATCTGATGAGGGTCTAGAAAACCACCTTCTCACTGTAACTTCACATGGCAAAAGGGGCAAAGGATCTCTCTCAAGTCACTTTTGTAAGAGCACCAACTCTATTAACAAGGGCTTTGCCCCTTGTCACTTTCCAAAGACCACATATCCTAATATCAACACCTTGGGGGATAGGATTTAGCATATAAATCTGGGGTTGGGGAACACAAACATTCAGAATATAGCACACAATATCTATTGAATAAATTGAATAAAAAATTAATAACCTTTTAAAATTGAGTACCCAGGTTCAGATAAACTCCTTAATTAATTCAAACCTTGAAAAAAGACTTTATACCGATTTTCCATATTCTCTTTCAGAATATGGAAGCAGAGGGAATACTTCCTAACTCATTATATAAAGCAAGCACTACCAGAATATCTAAACCACACAAAGAATCTACAAGAAAAGAAGGCTACAGACCAATTTCTCTCATGAACATAGATGCAAAAATTCTCAACAAAGTGTTAGCAAATGGAATCCAACAATGTATATACATATATATATATATATATATATATATATATATATATATATATATATATATAAAGAATTCTATATTGTGATCAAGTGAGATTTACTCTGGGTATGCAAGGCTGGTTCAACATTCAAAAATCAGTCAATGTTAAAAATATATATTTTTAAAAAACCAACAAATGTAATCCATCATATCAATAGCCTAAAGAAGATAATTCACCTGGTTATATGAATAGATGTAGAAAAAAGCATTTAACAAAATCCAACACCCGTTCATGATAGAAGTTCTCAGTAAACTAGGAATAGTGGGGAACATCTTCAACTTGATAAAGAGTATCTACAAAAGATGTATAGCTAGTATCATACTTAATGGTGAGAGATTTCAAGCTTTCTTGCTAAGATGAAGAACAAGCCAAGGATGTCTCCTCACACCACTAGTTTTCAACACTGTACTGGAAGTACTGGCTAATGCAATCAAACAAGAAGAAAAAATAAAAAGTCTACATGTTGGTAAGGAAGAAATAAAACTATTTTTGTTTACAGAGGACATAGGGATCCTCATATATAGGAACTCTCTGTACTATCTGTTCAATTTTGCTGTGAATCTAAAACTGCTCTTAAAAGTAACATTTAATAATTACAGTTTTAAAAACTGGCCGGGTGCAGTGGCTCACGCCTGTAATCCCAGCACTTTGGAAGACAGAGGTGGGTGGATCACGAGGTCAGGAGATGGAGATCATCCTGGCTAACATGGTGAAACCCCGTCTGTACTAAAAATACAAAAAATTAGCCAGTCGTGACGGCGGGCGCCTGTAGTCCCAGCTACTCGGGAGGCTGAGACAGGAGAATGGCGGGAACCCGGGAGGCGGAGCTTGCAGTGAGCCGAGATGGCACCATCACACTCCAGCCTGGGTGACAGCGAGACTCCGTCTCAAAAAAAAAAAAAAAAAAAAAAAAAAAAAAAAAAAAATATTGCAAGCTTTAACAAAATAACTCAGAGAAATTCAAATTCAAAATCATATTTTAGAGTAGCTCTGGTGCACTTTGTCTCTGGAAAATTATATTAATCTTTTAAAAATATATCATGGATCAAAACAGCTCTTTTGTGTGTCCCACATTATAATCTTAATTTTTACAGCCTCCCTTTTTCTTTCATTTATACTTATGTTATCCAATATAGGATCTAGACATCAAGCAAAGGAAAAAAATTGGGTTATTCAAATATAGTAGTGTTATCTATCAGTTAAATTTTTTCAATATTAATAATAGAGTAGGTTTACCTAGTTTAATATAAGAGGTGAGATTGCAGATGAACTACTGTTTCAGCAGTCATCTGATACGACCCATAGATGTCCTATAAATAACAAAAAAATTATTCAGTGTTTATTTTTTCACAAATTATATTAAATGGTCACTGTCTCACAAATTATTTTTACTCTGTGTTTATTATTTTCTAAATGATGTATTATTAATTCCTGGAAAGTGATAAACCATACTATTTGAATCACAAAAGAGCTGACTGTATATGAAGTAAAACTTTAATGGCATGGGTTTAATTTGTGCATGTGTCTTATGGAATCAGTAAACAATATTATACATACTTATTGACCATCTATTATGTGATAAAAACTAGCAAGCCACGTTGGATACAGTGACAAATGGAGCTCAGTTTCTGTCCATAAGAAACTCATAATCTAATGGAGAAGGCAAAAAACAACCACCACAAAAAGTATTAAAATAGTCAATGACAAACACAAAGAGAGAAATATAATGTGAGAAAGATACAAGGTAAGGCTCAACCACAAGACAGCCCAAGAGTGTTTCCAAAAGCTAGGTCCTCATACACAAAGTCACAAAGTTATGAGACATCATGGCATGTTCAGGAGACTGACTTAAGTTTCTATACACACAGATAATTGTGTGCTTGAAGATATGTGACAGGAAATAAGGCTGGGATCAAATCTCAAAGTGTCACAGGTGCACTGCTAAGACATGTGGACATTCAGAGAAAAATAAAGATCTATTCAAAAACTCTGATAACTAATAACTAAAAAGATGATTCAATGGAGGGTTTGGAATATACAAGAGGAAATCCTCCAAAACGTAAGAGAAAAATAAAGATAAAAATAGGGGGAGAACGTATAGCATCAATCCAGAAAATAAAATATTAAACCAATAGAAATTTGAGAATAAGAAAATTGATATGCAAATTAAGGGAATCACTGAAAAAATAAGAAAATTACATTTTCCACAACTTGGGAACCTCTAAAGTGATAAGAAAATGCCTACCCAATTACCCAAATAATTGGAAAGGAAAAAATTAAACCTACACTAAATAACTATATTGAGACACATTCTCATAAAATTTCAAAATAAAATAACAAAAAGGAAGGCTTCGAATCTTCTCAAGAGAGGACTAAAGTCACATAGAAAAAATAAAAGATGCCAATACTAGAAGCCAGAAGACAATGAAGCCATGCTTTCAAAATTCTGAGCGAAAATGAGATTCAGTATGGATTTCTTCCCTTATTTAAACTAACTAGCAAAGGGAATATATAAAATAAAAACATTTTTCAATAGGTGAATCTTTATATATTTGCTTGCCATGGGCCTATTTGTTTTCAAGAAACTACTAGAAAAACATGTGCCACCAAGAAAAGAGTAAACCAAGAATAAGAAAGACTAACAAAGGGGCAGAAAGGCAAGAATTTCCAAGACAAATGCTATACCACTGCCAAAAGAGTTGGTGGGTCTGAATACAAGAAGAGATCAGAGAGTTCTAGGAAGATGTCTCCAGTAAAAAAGTGACTGAACTGATAAATTATTTAGCAAACTTGTCCATATAGAAAACCGCATTGGAAAATATTTGACAAAAATTATACTTCAAATAGTTATTCTAATAACTATTAGAAAATAAAAAATGAGGCATTATTAATAAGCTCATACAAGAAAAAACAAAATTATAGACACTATTTGGAATAGAAATAAGCTATTTAAATTATCGTAACAGTGAAGCTACTAAATATGCTATCCAACTTTTTATGTATAATTATATTGTGATGAGATGGTAAGAGGAAGACAAGGTATAAACTAAAATATTCACGGAACAAAAAATTTAAATTCTAAAGTTAAGTTTTTAGGATGTAGAATAAGAAAACTACTTACAATTACAACAGTAATTGTAAACATCTAAAAGGGCAGAAGCTGTTTGCATCTGGAGAGCTGTGGAGAAGGATACTGCTGGGTGGTGACCAGGACCATTATTATTATCATTTTTACTATGATACTTTTAGTATATATGACTTTTTTGTATGAAATATTTTTAAACAAAAAAATACAAATTTTTATTTTTTAAATAAGTGGTTTTAAAAACACACAGAAACCAATAGAAGCAAATGTAATACAGAAGCTAATAGGCCGAAGCTAAATATCTAGATGGATTTATTCATGAAAATAAGCTAATTACTGACCTTGACAGGAGCAATTTCAGGGGAAAAATGAAGATAAAGTAAAAGTACAGTAAGTATATATAGAAGTTGTAACTTTTATTCAAGTTTGAGAAGGGGAAAGTATGGTAGTAGCTCATTCATTCACTCATTACTAAATGAGAAAGATAACTTTCCTATTCTTCTAAGAATTCTAAGGTAGCATCATAATTTGTTTCATTTTATTTTCAAAAATCATTTTGAGATAGGACATTAAGAATCAATTCTGCATCTCCTCCTGTATCAGCCCACAGCTTTGCTGACCCTTCGTGTTTTGCCCCCCCCACACACAATCCCACCTGTTGCCTATTTTCCTCGTTTATCTTTGTGTTTTGTCTTGTTTTTTTCAACTGGATGAAAGACCTAATACTACCCACAATAGATATTAAAATGTTAGACTATTTTGTCAAAATTTTATGATTACCATGCGCAAATATAAACTTAGTGTCTCCATAAATTAATTTAGAAATATTGAAAAATCAGAGCTGTTTGCAATATAGCAGACTGAATTTAAATTGAGTCATAGCCAAGTAAGCCATTCTATATTCTATCTCAAACAAGGTCCACATAAACAAAAACACTTTAAAAAGTAATTTATTTAAACAAGTGAATTGCACTGCAGAGAAATCATGGCATTCACTCACAACCTGCTTTCCTTTTTACCTGTTACAAAGGAACTTCCATCAAGTACAACAAAAGTTAGTGGGTCTATGCCAAAGCTAACAAACAAGTAACCTTACATATTTTTAGTAAAGTACACCCAGAATCAGAAAATCATATGACATTTTTCTTTTAATTTAGAAAATCTAACTATTAGCTATTCAAATGTATAAACATTATAGCAAATAGCACAATTGTTACATTAGAATAAATATAATAAAGGACCCTCCTATAATATTTTAAAACAAAAATTACCCTTAGGATTCTTAAAATTAGGACAAAAATAGGCAAAAAAGAATTTTGTATAAGATAACCTATAATTTTACAATGTATAAAATTATAAACAAAATTTATCAAACATTTTGGTTAAATATAAAGAACTGATTACAAGTACACCTTATAAGCAAATTTCTCTTTTAGAGAGAATCAATCGTTCATCAGATGAGAATTTCATGAAAAAATTCTAGCCAGTGTCCTCTGTATTCCCTGACCCTTTTTGGCCTTTCTCAGCTTGTCTATTCTCATCTCTTTTCTCATTTTCGCATTGAAGTTCCCCTTGGAAACTTTAAGATATTGAATTGAAAGAATTAACAGATACAGCAGCTAGATCACACACCATTTTAAAAGCTTTCTCTGACCCTTTGTTAATGAAGAGCATGGTACACCCCAAACATCATGAAGCCTCGTTAAGAGAAGAAGGAACATTTACCTGATCTGCCCAGTGCTGAACTCCAAGAGTAAGATGACCATTTTTTTGTAGATGTATCTAAGTAGCATCCATTATTATTTCAGCCTCTGTAAAGAAAAGATGGTACAGGATATAAGCAAGTATGACCATGTGGGCAACACAGCACTTAAACTAGGGAGGAAGAGGATATGCCTTGTTAAGGGTTTCAGCACTTTCTTAACTAGGGAAAAATGTAAATTAATCACTACTTGAATACTCTTGTATATGGTTTGTAGTTGGCTATGTATTTAAATTAAATAGGGAGTAAACTCTATACCAGTCTAATTTACAGTGTGGGTTCAGTTCCCCTCAATTTTTTTGGTAGCTTATAAACTAAGCATGTATTATAAAAGTAGGCTACAGTCTGATGTTTTAGGAAACTCTTTATCCTCTTCATCTCATGCTTGTTTACACCTTCCTTAGAACAACAACAAAAAAAATCATTCTTTCTCCTCTCTTAGTTCCTTGGTGATGATAACCTTCTTGACTCATCCTTATTGCAAGAGATAAGACTTGATTTTGAGTTTAATTAGTCCTCTAGTGTAGAAGGGATTTGATTTCTAGAGGATTACCCAGTGTTATGGCCCGAATATTTTTATTCTCTCAAAATTCATATGTTGAAATCCTAACCCCCTAAGGTGACAGTATTAGGTGATAGGACTTCCAGGAGGTGATTACCGCACAAGGGCAAAGAGCCCTCATGAATGAGATTAGTACCTTATAAAAGAGGTCCAAAGGAGCTCAGTCACTTCTTCCACTATATGAGGACAGCATAAGAATGCACCATAAATAAATCAGAAAATAGACTTTAACCAGACATCAAAAATGCCTTCATCTTGAATTTCCCAGTCTCCAAATATATTTCTGTTGTTTATAAGGCTATCTAATTTATTATATTTTGTTCTTGCAGACTAAAAGAACTAAAACATGCATCATCCATTCTCCTTCCTAACAGCACTGCCATTTCCTTTTGGGAAACTGTTCATCTCTCATTGTGCATATTATTATAGGAATCCTTTCAAAGTCCCCTGTACTGATCAGCTAAGACCCAAGTCACATCAACAGATGTCTTTTGTGAGGTTTGAATATTGGACAGAGAGCTCCACAGATTGAAAAATGGCTGGTGTGCACTTGATCCAGCTGCTCCTCCCAGGCAGAACAGTACTGTAGTTATGCACAGTCACCCAGGGCAGTCTGGTTCCTGTCCTGGGGCCTGTACTGCATTCACTGTGTAACCTTGAACAATTTACTTAATTCTCTGTACCTCTGTTTCTTTAGCTGTAAACAAGAACAATAACACACATCTTAGGCTTATAGTAAAGATTTAATGAGACAATTCAAGTACTGAGAACAGCTCTTTTCACCTATTAAGCACCCAATAAATGTAGTCCATTAAGCCTGGTTCTCCAGTCTTACAAGAAATGTCTTTTTGGCTTAATTTAGTCCTGGTTCATTTTGTTATTTGGGACCAGTGAACCCAAGTGATTTGTCATCTTCCACAGTCTTAGATGAGGACTTCTCCCTCCAACCCATCAAACCATGTCCTGGCCAGACAAGCCTGAGCACCCCAAGAGAAGGAATAGACTAAGGCAGTCATTACCTCCCTCTAAGGACAACTTTGAGACCATGAGGATGATAAACTTAATTTTCACTTACTCATAGTCCTCAATAACGTTGTCTTAAAGTAGAAAAAAGCTAGATTCCAATTGGAATACCATCAAGAACATTTGCTTAGGTAACAAGATGAACATTAAAACTGTGGCACTTTTAAAATTTTCTTACTTTAAACAGCCCCTGTTATATATACAGCTGACAAGGATTAAATTACAGCAAGTACCTTGATAAGTCAGCTGGAACTCTCAGAAGGACAAATTATTCTGTACACATTGTATGACTGATTACTGCATGTGATCAATGTTAGTGGTCAATTCTCAAAGCAATATTAATTTGCATAATTACTGTGTATAGGTAAAAATCTCTAAGAACTTAACTAAACTGGCATAATAAATCCTATTGAAATTTAGCTATTGAAAATATTACATAAAATATTATAAGAATGCTGCAATGTAGTTATAAAAATAGCAAATGCCCTTTGCCTTTTAAAAGATTGCTACTTATGACTTTAATGCTAAAATTACATAGGGCCTAAATAAACTTTATGACCTTAAAAAATTAGAATCTCAGCTTCAAGATGGCAGTCTAGAAGTATTTTATGCTCACCTGCTCCACTTAGAAGAACCAAAATAGTGTACAGACAGTTACACTTTGAATAATTATCCAAGAGAGAACACTGGAATTTAACAGAAAACTGACAGAGAAACATCAAAAGCAGGGAAGGAGAAGAAAAAAAGGCAGTCTGCTTGGCCAGGATCAGTTGTGACTTCCCAACCTTGGGATAAGACTTCCAGCATTCCACATCCCCACTGTGGAATTGTATAATCCTGACCACAGGACAGCCCCTCCACCCTCCCAAGCTCTGAAACTAATATAGGGAGCTACCAGGAGACCATGATATGGCACTTCTCCAGGACAGAAGCTCCCCTGCTGGGTCCCACACCCTTTCTGAGACTCAAGCAGCTACAGCAAGGAGCCATTTTCAATCACAGCCTTTGTCCTAGAGCCCAGCATTAGGGAAACTCATGTTCTATGGCTGTTGTCCCGGGGACAGAGGCATTGGAATAACACAGGCTGTCACTGCTGGGACTGCAGGATGAGCTGTGA
Source organism: Rhinopithecus roxellana (assembly GCF_007565055.1). Lineage (NCBI taxonomy): Eukaryota > Metazoa > Chordata > Mammalia > Primates > Cercopithecidae > Rhinopithecus > Rhinopithecus roxellana. Next base: position 88,618,655 of record NC_044552.1, on the reverse strand, counting down.
ACAGACTTTCTCAGCAGAAGCTGAGAATCAAGTGGGACATGGGCTACAGCTGCCAGTGCTAGGAAGCGAGCATTGGCAGGACTGAAACTGGAACACAAGTGGGGCACAAGTTGCTGCTGCGACTTAGTTGCAAGCTGGAAGAGTGCTCCTATAGTGGGGAGTTAGGGACAACCCCACCAGAACTTGGGCAAGAGAGGGATATGTATTCCCCTACTACCGGCCGAGGCTATGGACACTGAGGCAAGCCCCACCCACTCCAATGGTATGGCCTCAGTGCTGCTCCTACTGCCCATCGCCCTAGCTCTCTGCCTGGAGCCTGAGAATCAACTCTGTCCCACACATCATGGCCAGTGTGTGCTCTCACCATTGAGAAGCCTGAACACAAGTCAGTCAAGACTGACTTCGCATTTCCCTCTGAGACAGAGCACATAATCCAGGGTCTTGGATAATCCAACCCAAGCTACCACCTTGGGCACTTGAGCATTCCTTCTGGGTGCCTGAAGTGGGGTCTAAACTCCCGGCTACTACCACCTCAGCTGGCACCTACCTGCAAGCACCAACTCCGAGCCTGGAGACTGGCACACCCAACCCACCACAGCTACTGCCAACATCGAAACATGCTACTCAGGACCCAAGGAATTGTTTTGTCACTGCTACTGCCATTGCCCATGACACACAGGCTGCCCAGGGACCTACCTCACCCACCCACCAAGTCCACTGCTTCAACTACCAACATCCAAGCAAACCACCTGGAGGTTCAAAAATTTCTCTCAAAACATTTTTAAAAATTGAAATAGTATCCAGCATCTTCTCTGACAATAATGGAATCAATACCAAGAGGAACTTTGGAAGCTATGCAAATACACAGAAATTAAATAACATGCACCTGAATGACCACTGAGTCAATGAAGAAATTAAGACAGAAATAAAAAATTTCTTGAAACGAATGGAAATGAAGACACAATGTAACAAAATCTATGGGATACAGCAAAAGCATTGCTAAGAGAGAAATTTATAGCAATAAATGCTTACATTAAAAAAGAAGGAAAAAATCTAATTATTTTCTAATTGTTGTTAATTCTAACAACACTTAGAAATATATGTTAAATATAACACTTTGGGAGGCCGAGGTGGGTGGATCACCTGAGGTCAGGAGTTCGAGACCAACCTGAACAACATAGTGAAACCCCCTCTCTACTAAAAATACAAAAATTAGCCAGGCCTTGTGGTGCATGCCTGTAAACCCAGCTACTCAGGAGGCTGAGGCAGGAGAATCGTTTGAATCCGGGAGGCAGAGGTTGCGGTGAGCCGAGATCACAGGATTGTGCTCCAACCTGGGCAACAAGAACAAAACTCTATCTCAAAAAAAAAATCAATATAAAACATTAATGGAATGAAAACTTGATTTCTCAAAAAGATAAACAAAATTGATAAACCTCTAGGTAGACTAAGAAAAAGAGAGAAGACCCAAATAAAATCAGAATTGAAAAAGGGGACATTACAACTGATACCGCAGAATTATGAAAGATCAGAGACTATTAGGAAAAACTATATGCTGACAAACTGAAAAATCTAGAGAAAATGGATAAGTTTACAGAAACATACCACCTGCAAAGATTGAATTCGGAAGAAATAGAACACCTGAATAGAACAATAACAAGTAGCAAAATTGAATCAGTGATAAAAATCTCCCAAAAAAGAAAAGCCCAGGCCCAGTTGGATTCACAACCAAATTCTACTAAATATATAAAGAAGAGCTAATGGCAACCCTCCTAAAACCACATCAAAAAATAATTTAAAAAGGAGAGAATTCTCCCTAACTTATTTTAGGAGGCCATCGTAACCCTGATACTAAAAACATACAATGGTACAATGACAATGACTACAAGCCAATATCCCTGATTAATGCAGATATGAAAATCCTCAGCAAAATGCTAGCAAACTGAATCCAATGGCACATCAAAAAGGTAATACACCATGATCAAGTGGGTTTTATTCTAGGGATGCAAGGATGGCTCCACATACACAAATTGATAAGTCTCATACATCAACAGAATTAAGAACAAAAACCGTATGATCATCTCAGTAGATGTAGAAAAAGCATTTGATAAAAGTAGCATCCCTTCATGATAAAAACTCAACAAACTAGGCATAGAAGGTACCATACCTCAAGATAGTAACAGTCATATATGACAAACCCACAGCTAACAGCATAATGAATGGGGAAAAGTTGAAAGCCTTTTCCCTAAGAACAGGAACAAGACAAGAATGCCCCCTTTCACCCCATTTATTCAACATAGTACTGGAAGTCCTAGCCAAAGCCATTAGATAAGAGAAAAAAATAGAAAGTGTGAAAGGAAAATAAATCTTGGGGCCCCCAAATCACTAAGCTAAAGGGAAAAGTCAAGCTGGGAACTGCTTGGAGCCAACCTGCCTCCCATTCTATTCAGTCACCCCTCTGCTCACTGAGATAAATGCATATCTGATTGCCTCCTTTGGAGAAGCCAATCAGAAACTCAAAATAATGCAACCATTTGTCTCTTATCTGTCTCTAACCTGGGAAACCGCCACCCCCCGCCCCCGCCCCCCGCCCCCGCCCCACTTTCAGTTGTCCCACCTTTGCTTTGAGCTGTCCCACCTTTCCTAGACCTAACCAATGTTCATTTTACATTTATTGATGTCTCCCTAGAATGTATAAAACCAAACTGTGCTCTGACCACCTTGGGCACATGCCATTAGGACCTCCTGAGGCTGTCACTGGCATGCATCCTCAACCCCAGCAAAATAAACTGTCTAAATGAACTGAAATCTGTCTCAGAGTTTTGGTGTTCACAAAGGCAAACAAATTTGAAAAGAAGTCAAATTGTTTTTCTTTTTTGATGATATTATATAAGATCATATATCTTATAGCTAGAAAAAAAAACAAAGGACTCCACCAAAAAACTCCTATATGTGATCAATGAATTCAGGAAAGTTGCAGGATACAAGATCAACATACAAAAATCAATAGCATTTCTATATATCAACAATGATCTAGCCAAGAAAGACCTCAAGAAAGCAATCACACTTACAATAAGTACGAGAAAAAAAAACAGCTAGAAATAAATTCCACAAAGGGTGTTACAGATCTCTACAAGGAAAATTACAAAACATTGATAAAAGAAATTGAAACTGACACAAACAAATGGAAGAAAACATTCCATGCTCATGTATCAGAAGAATTAATGTCAGTAAAATAATCATATTGCCCAAAGCAATCCACAAATCAAAGCAATCCCTATCAAAATACCAGAACCATTCTTGACTGAAAAAGTAATCCTAAAATTCATATGGAACCAAAAGGAATCCAAATAGCCAAAGCAATCCTAGGCAAAAAGAACAAAGCTGGAGGTATCACATTGATTTTGGCAAAGAATTTATGACTAAGATTGAAAGCACAGGTATCAAAAACAAAAATAGCCAAATAAGACTCAGTTAAACCAAAAACCTTCTGCAAGGCAAAAGAAATACTGAACAAAGTGAACAGACAAACCTCTTGAATAGGAAAGAGTACTTTCCCGTGCTGGATGCTTCCTGTCCTAAACATCGGACTCCAGGTTCTTTAGTTTTGGGACTCAGACTGACTGGCTCTCCTTGTCAGCTTGCAGACAGCTTATTGTGGGACCTTGTAATTTTGTAAGTTAGTACTTAATAAACTCCCCTCCTATATATATTTGGTCAAGTGTTGATTTGAGGTCCTGAATATCTTTGTTAATATGCTGCCTTAATGATCTGCCTAATACTGTCAGCGAGGTTTTGAAACGTACCACTATTATTGTGTGGGAATCTAAGTCTCTTTGTAGGTCTTGAAGAACTTGCTTCATGAATCTGGGAGCTCCTGTGTTGGTGTGTACATATTTAGGATAATTGTCGCTATTCCATTCCCATAGGAAGTCAAACATAATTTTTAGCACTGGTATGCTCTATAATTTAGCTTGTAGAAAAGCAATTACCTTGTTTCATCTCCTCTGTGTTTTGGGTGAAGAGTTTAGTCACTATTTTACTTAAATAATAACACTAGTGTCTTTACTGGTATTCTCATCAATCAGTAATTCAGGTAGATCTCTCTCTCTTTTTTAAAATCTGAAATCTCGTGTCAACTCATTTCAGCACTGTTTTGTTTGGCTTCCAGTATATAAAAATGGATTATTAATATAAATACTCATGGTAATATTCTTTGAATATGAGTTATCTGAATTGGATAAAACTTTGGATTCCTTGCTTTCTGAGCTAGCTAATAACAATAAATTAGGAAACGTTTTATTTGGGTACCTCAGTTTTCTGTTTCTATATAATCAATCTTTATGTGAAGGAAGCTGAAAATGCTGTTCTAAGAAATATTACAGATAATTTCACTAACTCATATTTTAGAACCAACACCGGTTGATTCTGATCACTCACTCTTCTGTAGTGGGAACTTCTAGAGTTATATGAAGGAGGTTTCACGTTTTTGTAGGAGTCACATTTTTAGCTATGGTACAGGAAATTAAAAATATATATATTCCTTATCAATTACAGAGAGATTCTATTAATTTTTTCTCTAATAACAAATATAGCTAAAATCTGCAATCAATCATGGCCTTTTAAATTGTTAATAGTTAGATCTTTTTTTTATTTTTTCTTTTTCTTTTTTTGAGATAGAGTCTTGCTCTGTCGCCGAGGCTGAAGTGCAGTGGTGCCATCTCGGCTCACTGCAAGCTCCGCCTCCCAGGTTCACGCCATTCCCTGCCTCTGCCTGCCAAGTAGCTGGGAATACAGGTGCTCGCCACCACACCCAACTAATTTTTTGTATTTTTAGTAGAGACGGGTTTCACCATGTTAGCCAGGATGGTCTCGATCTCCTGACCTCGTGATCTACCCACCTCGGCCTCCCACAGTGCTGGTGTTACAGGCGTGAGCCATGGTGCCCAGCCTAGATCTTTTAAATTATTACATATTTTTAAATAATATTAATGAAATGTCAAATTTATCAGTAAATGCTTTCCATTCAAATTTATTGACCTATAATAAATTACACAAGAATAGCTGAAAAACTTATTTTTAGCTAGAATAGAATCAATGGAAGACCACAAACTTGTGCAACTAGTAATGGCAACTGAGTTTATATTCCTTTGTAGATTAGCTTACATTTATGTTGTGCAAGATCCATTGTTTTCCTATTACATTCATCAATGCTTTTGAGAAATAGTCAATGGAAATAAAAACCTAAAATAAATACTTATCAAATTTTAAAACAATATTCTGAAAGAACTTCTGATTTTAAAATATTTTATGTCTGTCATCATTTTCTAGGACTTTGTTCTCAGTAGTCTCCATTTTTTCTGTAGATGTATGTGCTAAATTGCTACAATTACCATACTCTGTTCTTCTCTATATCAGTACCTTTTGCCATGTGACATCACAGCTTCTCTTACAAAGTAGTCCATAAATCTCCAGCCCTTGAATCTGAGATGATTCTGTGGTGGCAAATACAATACAGTAAAAATAATAGTGAAGCAGTTCAAAGACCAGACCTCCAGAGGCCTTGCATGCTTCCTTTTCTCTTGACACTCTGTCCAGCCACCATGTGAACAAACCTGGGATAGTCTCCTAGATGATAAGAGATTGCATGAACCAGGGCAGAGTCTATCTAGTTGTCCTATAAAAGGCCTCTGACATATGAGAAAGCCCAGCCAAGATCAACAAAGCTGCTGATCACATCTTGACTAAAAATGTATGAAGGAGCTCATCCAAGAAGAAATATTGTCCAACTGAGCCGAGCCTAAATTGACATCCAGTAAAATCATAAGCTAAATAAACGGTTTTAAGCTGCTAAGTTTTGAGATGGTTTATTTCATAGTAGTATCTACTTGATGCGATTAGATATTGCAAAGTCTAATACATTAGGGTTCTGGATGGATATGTCACTATGAAATAGCATTCTTAACATTTTTTTTTTTACTAAGGATAATTCTTGTGTAAAATGTCAAAAGGCTATGCTTTTTTTCTTGTCATTATCTAGAATTATGCACACTAAAGTATGTTGCAATTGTTTTACTGAAAATCATAGGAACATGCTCCTTGTACTAATCACTCATTCTTTCTTCCTTTTCTCTATTTACCTGTACTTCCATTCCATTTTTCTTCTCTCTCTCACATAAAAGAATATAGGCAACTCATTGCTCAAGTAAACATTACACTACAGAGGTAGTTTACTCCCTCCTTTGGCAAATTAGGTTATTTACTGATTTATATAGAAATTTTTCAGAACACTATTTCCCAGACTTTCTCTCAAAACATTTAGTACAATAATTTAACAATGTGCCACTTTGTGTATTCTGCCTTCCATTATTTATTAGGAATTCAATCAACTGTTCAGAAATGATGATGGAAAGCTCCTATGGCTTTCTATTATTTCCACTTAATGAAGCAATCCAAATGGAACAGAGATTGCCACTCTTTTGATTTCAAATGGTTTTCCAGCAATTTCCATATAATTATATTGCCTGAATATACCAGACCTCTCAGGAACTATTCACTTCCTTGAGACACATTTTAGAACATGTTCTTTCCTAGTCTTTTTCTATTGTCTTGTACATTTAGTTATCTCAATATACTATTATAAAAATGAAATCTTCAAATGGTATACAATTTTATAGGAAACATTCCAATTCAGTCATATTATATTATTTGCTTATTTTCTTTATATACAAAAACTATTCGAGGAATCAAACTGAATTTTCTTGGCCATAACTTTTAATCTTAGATTACTTAGTTTTGCTAAATAATAGGTACCATGGAAGACTCTCTCAGTGCAATGGTTCTAAATGGTTGCTCAGCCCCAGCTAAAAATAACAACATATATTTGGATATACTAATTTTTCTAACCAATAATTCTGAGCAAATCTTAGTATTCTGCATATTACTAGTTACTAGGAGTAAAAAGATAATTATTTTCTTTGAGATGCTCACCATATATGAGAGAAAAGAATATGCATAAAAGCATATGTCATACTATAAATAGATTAATAAAAATTAGAAATAGTAAAGAAAATGGAGTAAATCTTCCTGATAAGTTGAAAAACCTTTATGAAAGAAGACACTTTTGGCTAGATAAGTCAAAGAAATGTAAAGATTTACAAGCAGAGGAATTATTTCAATAGCTGCCTATTCATCCCATTGGCAAAAGAGGTTTTCTTGCCCTATGGTTGTAGGAACAATTGCATATATATTGCCAACACTGGACAAAGTAGAACAACAGCAGTTATTAGTCACATATACTCACATCTAGATGGAAGGGGACACTGTACCACACAGGGATTGTGCATAGGAACAGAGTGAGGAACCAGGGGTCGTGAAAGATGGGCTTTATGGCATCAAGAGGGTAGGGTACTCCTCTGTTTTCTGTAGGACAATGTGATTGCCTTATTTGAATAATTTCATAGTTGTCAGGAAAATGAAACCCACAATACAGAGATGAACCAGAACTATGCCTGATCCTTTGATAGCTAGGGTTGGTTATCTAGGGGTCCTTATCTGTGGAGGCAGAATGTAGAGGGGAACTTGCGGTTAGGATATTCAAGCCCTGCTGATTTTACCAGATATCAAGGTAGCACATAATTTTGAGTATTAATTTTAAGTCTTACACCACAGAAATGAATTTACAAGACCCAGAATTCTAAATGTTCTTGCTATTTTATGACAATGCTGAAAAATTCAGCTGCAGGGCATAGCTGGGAAGGAGACAGGCTGGAAAGTTTTACACATATATTTAATGTGTCCAACAGATTTTTATCAAAACAGTAATTCTATATGTCTTCTTCGAAATTGCATATCTAGAATCTAGACAAATAATTGATATTGTGGGAATTCTCAAAAAGTGTTTGGAATTAATGAAAATATTTTGTGGCAAACTTTTGTTGGCACTGAGATGCACAGGTAAATAAAACCTGCCCCTTTTCTAATAGGCACATTGTCTAGAAAAGATAGAATAAAATACTGTCAAATAAGTTAAGCTAATTATTAAAAGCATACACAAATATTATGTTGGGGACAGATTTTTACAGATACTGTAGGCTAATACAGGTTTACATTTAATTCCATAATCAATGGTTAAATTAGAGAAGTTTTTAAACACTGTAATGACATAATTATATTTGTTATTTAGGTAGAAAACCCTGATGGCGAAAGCAAGTTTTAACTGAATTGAGAAGAACCTGAAAGTTACGTAACCATGGCTTTTATGAATCAAAGAAGAGACATTATGGGTATGTGAACTACAATAATGACATTTGGCATGGGGAAAATGATAGATACGGTAATTTCAATTTTCTGCAAGATAGAGAACACACAGAGAAGTAGTGATTGATATACAGTATAAGAATCCATCCCCTACAATGTGTGCAAAGGAAATTAATGACTGGCTAGACCCTGGAAAACTTTCATACTTTTAATCACCGGTGTGAAAAAAAGGTGGGTATGAAAATTGGAATACTTGGATAATAAATACTAAACAATGGAACTTTCCACTTCAGTGTACAGAATGCCTGGCAGGCAAGTATTTAACCTGTTAGCCAAATAAAAGAAAGAAATGACAAAAAACAAAAAAACAGAAAAAAAACGTGTTTATCTTTACACTGGTCTAGCAGTAGGATCATGCATTTTTGCCTTAGTATATGCCCACATTCTGAAATTTGAGATGTTTCCACTTCTGGGGAAGTCAGTAGAAGACAGACACCAGACAAAATCTCTAAAAATAATATTTTTAATTAAAAATGTACACGTGGCTGGGAGCAGTGGCTCACTCCTGTAATCCCAGCACTTTGGGAGGCCAAGGCGGGCAGATCACAAGGTCAAGAGTTCAAGACCAGCCTGGCCAATATGGTGAAACCCAACTCTACTAAAAATACAAAAATTAGCCGGGCATGGTGGGGGGCGTCTGTAATCCCAGCTAGCTTGGGAGGCTGAGGCAGGAGAATAGCTTGAATCTGGGAAGCAGAGGTTGCAGTAAGCCAAGATTGCATCACTGCACTCCAGCCTGGGTGACAGAGTGAGACTCCGTAAAAAAAAAAAAAAAAAAAAAAGCGAAAATACCAAACATTAAAGATACTGGACACTATAAATAAAAAGATTAAATTAAAATAAACAAAAAATGACTGCAGATTCAAGTATTACAATCCAGGGAACAGCACCAACTTAGAAGAGTTTGATATCCAACTAGCAAGAATATAGAGTGAGAAAACAGAGGGAAGACATTTTCAAAGAAATTATAGAAAACAATATTCTAGATCTGAAGTTCCATGTGAGTCTTTAGATAAGTGCCAAGCCTGTGAGTTGTAAATTGAATAATAAAAATCAAGACATCGATACAAATTATTGTAAATTTCAAAGCATCACATATAAATAAAAAGTTCAAATGCTTTCAGAGAGAAAAAAATCAGGTGATTTATAATGTATCATGGATCAGAATAACATAAAACTTCTTAACAACAGCACTAAGTACTAGGGGTCATGAGGAAAAGGAATCAAGGGTGTCTTCATTTCACATTTCACTGAGGTTGGGTCTTCTTCTCTGGACATGGAATATGACTGTGTCACTGATTGTCCTTTATTTCTCTATCATCATTTTTTTTTAATTTCAACTTTTATTTTAGATATAGAGGACACATATGCAAGTTTGTTACATGGATATATTGCACCCAGGTAGTGAGTGTAGTACCCAATAGATAATTTCTCAACCCATATCCAACAGTTTCCAAGTGGAGACTTAAATTAAGAACTCAACCCCTTTTACAATAGCTGCAAAAAAAATAAAATAAAATACTTAGGAATATACCTAACCAAGGAGTCAAAAAACCTCTACAAGGAAAACTACAAAACACTGCTGAAAGAAATCATAGATGACACAAACAAATGGAAATACATCCCATGCTCATGGATGAGTACAATCAATATTGTGAAAATGACCACACTGCTGAAAGCAATCTATAAATTCAATGCAATTCCCATCAAAATACTGCCATCATTCTTCACAGCAGTCTTCACAGAACTAGAAAAAACAATTCTAAAACTCATATGGAACCAAAAAAGAGCCCACATAGCCATAGCAAGACTAAGCAAAAAAAAAAAAAAAAAAATCTGGAGACATCACACTACCTGACTTCAAACTATACTATAAGGCCATGGTCACCAAAACAGCATGGTATTGGTACAAAAATAAGCACATAGATCAATGGACAGAATAGAGAACCTAGAAATAAATGCAAATACTTATGGCCAACTGATCTTCAACATAGCAAGCAAAAACATTACATGGGGAAAGGACACCCTATTCAACAAACGGTGCTGGGATAATTGGCTAGCCACATGTAGGAGAATGAAACTGGATCCCCATCTCTCACCTTATACAAAAATCAACTCAAGATGGATTAAGGACTTAAACATAAGATCTGAAACTATAAAAATTTTAGAAGATAATATTGGAAAAACCCTTCTAGACATTGGCTTAGGCAAGGATTTTATGAACAAGAACCCAAAATCAAATGCAATACAAAGATAAATAGCTGGGACCTAATTAAACTGAAGAGCTTTTGCACGACAAAAGGAACAGTCAGCAGAGTAATCAGACAACTCACAAAGTGGGAGAAAATCTTCACAATCTATACATCTGACAAAGGACTAATATCCAGAATCTACAACAAACTCAAACAAATCAGTAAGAAAAAAACAAACAGTCCCATCAAAAAGTGGGCCAAGGACATGAATTGACAACTATCACCAGTCTTGAAATTAATTTTTAAGAATTCCCAGAATCTGACAATAGGGTAATGCTATCCATACTTTCAGTGATGAGTTTTCATCTTTTCATTGTTTTCACAGGGACTTAGAGGAAGAGTTGGGAGAATTCCTAGGTAGCCATTTTAAAACAGATGCCTAAATAAAGCACTTTGTAAAATGCCAACTCAAATAACATAGTTCCGCAGGATTTTCTAGTCTCCTTTTATTGACCTCCATTGGCGGAACCTAACAGGGAGAGCGCTAATAAGCACTCTCGACAGCAATATATTTTGCCAAGTTCCAGCCCCAGCATCACAAAGCAGAATACAGAAGGGTGAATTTGGAGCTGAGAGACAATAGCTAATGGCAGTCTATCTTTTTGGCTACTGTGCACCTTTACACATATAACACACGTATAACAAAAATAGCTTTATGCTTTATAAGATATAACTATCCTTCACACAAAATTAATTTCAGTTTTAAATATTCTCTCCTGAAAAGGAGACGCAGTGCCCCAACTGTCATTCTGTTCATTTCTAATAGACAGTTTCAGTGTCAATACCTGGGTAATGTCAATTCTCCTCTAATTCTGTCAACATTTCATCTGAGTGTTAAGAAACTTAAAAACTTAATTGTAAAATTAATCATCAACGACAATCTTTATGTAAAATTAGAAGATGAAAGAAGGGAGAAAAAATTAGTTCATATGTATACACATATGATAATCACAGAAGGAAATACGTACAGCGGTAGTAGTCTTAGTTCTGTAGCTTCCCATGAGTATTGTTGATATTTATAACCTCCTTCTTTCACAAACCATTCTGTATTCCCTTTGTAGCTGTCCAGCACCTTAGTGGGTTGAAATTCTTTACTTGGTCATTTAAGACCCTAAAGCGTCTGAAACCTCAGTGGTCTCGCAAATTTTGGATTATTTTAATTTTCCATTAATATTTATTAATACATATGGCACCCCAGAGGACTCTCTTGGGTTCATAGGTAGTGCTCCCTGGCCCACTGTGTAGCCACAATATTGTTTCCCCTTGATAACTTGGATCCATCACTTCATCCAATATTGTAACTCACTAAAATAGTCAGGTCTCAGGTCTCAACTTCCATTTTAATGGGACCATTGTGCATCGACTGGTGGAGCATTATTTTTTTCCCCCTTGGGAACTAAGACCTTTGAATCATCAATGCTCAAAGTTACAGAGATGAGAAGCAAAAGTTCTGCAGGTAGGTTAAAGATAATAGTGAAGGAAGCCACTCTCATTCCACCCTGGGAAAAAAAGGAGCTAAAGTTGCCATGTGATCAATTTCTCTGTCAATTGCAAAGATGAGGGGAAATAATACCCAGGGCAAAGAAAGAAGACAGACAATTGTGATCATCAACTTACAAAACAAGTTGATATCTCATTATCTTGGTAAATAAACTAATGACATTAACTTGAAAGAAAATCTTTATGGATACTTTTTAAAGGATTTCCTTGTCTTTGGTTTGGAGTTGCTTATGGTATGCCAACTTATGAATTCATGAGTCATGGCTTCCTAAAGAATGACACAGATTTCTCCTGCTTCATCTCTGCCTTTTGATTGTTTGTACCCTTGAATTTATTAGTAAAGCAGGTTACTGGGTAATATCTCTGAGCCTGATTAGATAATTCAACTCTTTATGTTAGTTCACATCCCTTGATTCTTAGACCCATGTATTACAGCCATGGGATAAATAGCACCATATATTGGTCACTAATTCAAAGTCAATACTACAATCAGCAAAGTAGATCTACATAAACAAATTCATTTTTGGAGTGGGAAGCTATTAATAGATGTTTTCTATGAAACAGAATTAAATTTGTAATATATTAAATTGGAAAATTTTAGATATGGTAGTAAAACTCAATTCCTATTCCATTTCTCTTAAATTTAACATTAAAAAATAGAAGTAGCACAATGTATCTTCTATGCAGGGAGAATAGCTGACAGCAAGTGCTATGCCCTAGGACATGACTGTTCAAATCCTCTGGGATTGTTTTCTACAAAACTTGTCTAAAAATGAAGATTCTGACATTATTGAGGCAAAACTAAATGGCAGGTATAGATTTTGGAAAATGGTCACCTGTCACCCATCAGTTCTTCCCAGGAGCAGCACATGACTTAGGTCAAGGGTCTGTTGATGTGTCCAAGCATTGCTTAAGGTAAAACATGCTTCTTATTAATGAATGGATAACTCATTGGAGTTACAATTAAATTTACCAAATTAGCAATCACATCACACATGAACATGAATAACTATAGCTTAATTGGATCTGTTGATATTAAAAACATTAATCAGTTTATCACTGAGAAATTTTAATGAAAAATTTTCCTAGTATTATATTTGATTAACCACAGGGATATAGATTGACACTGTCCTTTGTTTTTCTCAGGCAGTGGCTTTTACCTATACTAAATGTCTGACTAGGAGAAAGCTAGAGGAAAATTATGTTACAAAACGTGGTGTAGCAGGACTTATCTTGACAAGGAGGTTTCTCAAATTGAAATCAATGTTGGTTTGTAGACCTTGAATGATCATCCATCTTTGTACTAATACCTAAGGATGTATGTGAGAAGAACAAATCAACACTACTTAGGTTGACATTGATTCTATTGTCAAATCTGTGGCTAAGAAGCACAATAGAAGATCTCCTGCCTCAATATTATTCTCTATAACATAAAGAAAAAAATATCCACAGGATCTGTGTCTGTCTTGGTCAAGGTTTAGGACAAGAAACAAGACATTATGTTTTAAAGCAGGAAGCAATTTAATCAGGGAATCACATACCTAAATATCGTAAGAACCACATTCTAGATTGGAACTCTTAGAATGAATACCAGAACAATGTGGAGCCGATGCCCTGAAGTCGTCACCATACAGAAACTGAAACCAAAAATGCCTATCAGCCACCAATGCTTCTCACACCCAGAATAAAAAAAAATAATAAAATAAAACTTGAAACTCAACCCTAGGGTTTAGGAAGTAGGAGCAAGAACCATCACCACTGCCACCACTGCTTCTTTACACCTGAAAGCTAGAGACAGATCACATGGAGGCAAGCAAACATGTGTCCATTTGCTGGTCAGCAGTAACTGTATCTAAATGGTGGAAACTAATTCTCAAGAAACCTAGTTGCAAGAGAATTTGGGAAAGGTCATTTTCAGCTTTCTAACTTCTCCAACAAGAAGTATATAAGATAGAAGTTAAGTAGGACAATCCAAAGCAGTCAAAGAAAATTAAAGAATGTCAGGTATTTTATGGATAAATGAAAGAAAAATAAACATCTGTTCTCATTTAAAAAGAAAATGAATAACCTAATTATCTATCATATAACCAGAGTTATAGGTTTACAGGCAGCATCATTTGCCTAATAGCATCAACAAAAAAGATAAATATTTAAAAGCAAGAGAATAATATTTAAAAAAAAAAAAAAAAGAAAAAAAACCAGATCCTATGATTTCATGTGCCTGGTTGCCCTATTACATTTACAGGGAGTTTACCTTTACTACTCCAGGGGAAGATTATCTTGTAAAAAGTTCATCAGAGCAGATTTAAAAGAGCAAAGTGGACTATATGATATGAATTTAGCAGCTTCTCTACTAACCAATGTGGGACTAGCACATTTATTATCTTTGTTGTGTTTTTAAATAACTGCTGCTTCTTTACATATGATTTTTTCATTTCTAGTTTTGTCTTTTCTATTGATTAGTCTCATCAGAAGTTATTTTCATTCTATTTTTAAAGAATTGGTTTTATCTTTGTTCATCCTTTCAAGGACATATTTGTTTTCTATTTGTTAATTTCTTTTATGGTATTAAAATTTTTCTTTTTATTACTTTACTTTTGGGTTTTTTTTTCTTAAGTTAGAAAATATTTCTATAACATTTTCTATTTTAGTTTTTTTCTCAGTTTGGTTTCTTAGCCTCTATTTTCCACCCTCATTCCTTCTTTAGAAAAAAAAAATTATTAAGATAATACTTTAATCCTATATATGCTTTGACAAGCATAATTTTTATTATTTTTCAAAATTAAATATTTTCTAATTTACCTATTTATTTTTCCCTGGATCCATTGTTACTGAAACTCTAGAGGTTTCATTTAGGTCCTGCTGCTCACTGTAGAGAAAGCCAATCACTGAGGCAATGAATACTGCCAGAGAAGAAGGCTTTACTTAGGTGCTGCAGGTGAAGAAATGGGAGATCAGCTATGGAGGGGTAAGGAAGAAGAACTGGCTAACAGTAAGCAGGTAATCAGTTAGGCAATAAAGACAAGTGAAGGGTCTGGCCATCTCATTGTCCATATTTGATGATCAGTAAGTTTCAGTTCCTTGATACCATCTGGCAGGCCTGAAACTTGGTTTCCTGAGAAAAGAACTCAGATAAGACAAATGTAACAGTTGTAAGACTGGGAAGGTCAATTCCTAGGTTTATTCAGAATAAATCATAAACATCAGTTCTATGGGGGCCAGTTCCACCATGATCATTTGAAATATGCCTTTTAAATATCTGAATATACAGAATAACACCATTTTTGTAATATATTTCTAGTATATATAAATTTATTTCCATTTTTATAACTCACAAATGGCAGTGTATTGGTTCTGTCTATAACTATTTCAATCAGACAACAATGATGTATAATACTGGCATTTTATTATTTATTCAGATTTTATAGCCTTTTCTGCCATCAATTTTTGCAAAATGTTTACAAAATTTGTAAAGAATATTTATTCTTCAGTTTTGGAGTACATGGTGCTATATATGTCCACGAGAATAAAACCTGTTAATGGAGCTGTTTAAATCTTAAATCCTTCTTAATTTTTAAAAAATAATTTAATCTCGTTTTTTTCCTAAGAATGTAATAATGGATACATCTATTTTTCCTTGAAGTTATGTAGATTTTGCTTTATATATTTTAAAGCTTTATGTATTGAAACTTTTTTTTTTCCAAAATAGTACCCTCTTTTTATCTTTTAATATTTTTGCTTTAAAATCTATTTTGTGAAGTATGAGTATGGTTCCAATGGCCATCTTTAGTTGATTTATACTTGATGTAGATTTTTCCACCCACGTATGTTGAATCCTCCTTTCACGTCATATTTCAGCTATATCTCATATAAAGCAGTTTAATTGATGTTTGATAATGTCTTTTATTAAGTGAGTTAAGACTACTTAACAATGATTATGTTGTTCTCCAGGATTTCAATTCTAGCTTGATTTTAACCCTCCAAACTAGATATATTTATTATTATTATACAACAAATGTTTGTTCAGTTTACTCAGAAACGTGCCATTTTATTTGTTGACGTTTCCTTTTAGTATGCCAGATCTGTGATCTTTTCTCCCCTGCAAAGGGTAAAAGTTCCTTTAGGAAGAATTTGTTGGTAATGAACACTCGCAGTATTTGCTGTCTGACAATACCTTTACTCCAGTGTCATTATGATATGGACAGAAGGCAGGAGGGTGGGAGCCCTGGTGAGGGCTCCACCCTCAAACTTGAACCTGTGGTCCTAAATGAGAACAGACATTCCGGTTTTCGCACATGATACAGTTTGGCTCTGTGTCCCCACCCAAATCTCATATTGAATTGTACTCCCGTAATTCCCAGGTGTTGTGGGAGGGACTTGGTTGGAGATAATCTGAATCATGGGGGTGGTTTCCCCCATACTGTTCTCATGGTAGTGAATAAGTCTCATGAGATCTGAAGGTTTTATCAGGGGTTTCCATTTTGCATCTTCCTCATTTTCTCTTGCCCCCACCATGTAAAAAGTGCCTTTTGCCTCCCGCCATGATTCTGAGGCCTCCCCACCCATGTGGAACTGTAAGTCCAATTAAACCTCCTTTTCTTCCCAGACTCAGGTATGTCTTTATCAGAAGCATGAAAACAAATCAATACAGTGTCTGAATGTTGCCTTCTCCAAGACCACTCTGGCCCCCCACACCCCTATCCTCCTATCCATAAGAACCCCAAACCCCAAGCTCCACGAGCAGAAGAGTGGCAGGGAAGCAGAGAGGCAGAGCAGCAGAGCAGTGCAGCAGAGAAGGAAAGAAGAGAAGAAGCATTTGAACGGCAAGAGGAGTTCAGCTAGGGACGATGTGAGACGAGTCTGGCCAGGGACTACCGAACTCCAGAGGAAAAATATCTTCACACTCCATCCCCTTTCCAGCTCCCCATTCTGCTGAGAGCCACCTTCATTACTCAATAAAACGTCCACATTGACCATCCTTCAAGTCCGTATTACCTGATTTTTCCTGGACACCAGACAAGGACCTGGGTACCAAGAGGGCAGGGTGTAAAAGGCTGTCACCTTGACTCTCCACTGAGCTGGTTAACACTTAGCCCTCCACTGATGGCAACTGCTAAAAGAGTATTAATTGTAACACACCCCTAGATACTACAGTAGGGCCAGAGCCCAAAAGCACTAGCCCCCACCCCGGCCCCCTCGTGCTCCCCTTCACCTGCATGCTCCACCTCCTTCAAGGGGTTTGAGTGCAGTGACTGAAGAAAATGAGCCATCACCCAGGACAAGTCCCACAAAGGGGTCCAGGGAAGTCTTCCATCTCAATTACTGAATGGTACTCTTTCTGAATTTACATTTATGGGTTGAATGTTCTTTCTCAGCACATGAAAAATATCATTGCCATTTCCTTTCAGCTTCTACTGTTGCGATGTTAAGAGTCAAATTTTAAGTAATCAGTCTTGTTTTCTTCTGGTTGGTTTTAAAATTCTTTCCTTTGTCTTCTGGGTTCTTCAGTTTTACTACAGTCTAGGTATGACTTTTTAAAAATTATCCTGCTTGAGATATGTGAACCTTTCTGATCTGAAGATTTGTATCTTTAACAAATTCTAGGGCAGAAAAGCAGCTGTTATATCACATAATACCAGCTTTCTACCTCTTATTATCTCCTTCTGGAACCCTTTTTGACATAGTGGACTGTCTTGCTGTAATCTAGATTTGCTCAAATTTCACCTTCGCTTTTTCCACTTCTTTTTTTCTCATCTTCATTCTGAATAAATTTTCTCTGCTCTCTCTTCCATTTAATTAATTACAACTTTAACTCTGTAATAAGTTGCTTTTCTTTCAATTGCTATATACTGTTTTGATTTCTGGAAATTCTATTAGATTCTTTTTTTAAAGAAATCTAGCTGTGAATTTTGGCAGGCTTTTATTTCGCAGTCATACTTTAAATTCCACCTTTTATTCTTTAAACACAGTAGCTTTACTTTATATTTTTTTACTTCATCATTCCTATACCTCTTATCTCTGTAGGGGCCTGATCCTGCAGCTTGTTATTTCTGCTAAATCCTGCTTGTGGTGGATTGTTTCTTCATATAAGAATGTACCACACTTTACTTATCCTTTTCCGTTTTAATGAACATTTAATTTGTTTACAATTCATCTATGTTCTTATCTCCTTTAGCATATGTGCTAATCTCTTTTGCAGATACCTACAATCGAAACTGCTGGTCACAGTGTATATACTTTCAGTTAACAGCCTCTAAAATGATGGCAATACATTCGATCCCCACTAAAAGTGTAGTAGAGTTGTTGTTTCCCAGAAAATCTAAAAACCTGACATTGTTAGAAAATTATATTTTTCCAGTCCTATGGGTTCCAAAATAAGTATGTAACTATTTTTACGCTTGTAGTCCCCTAATCACAGTAGCATAACACATCTTTTCAAATGGTTATGGCCATGAATTGTTTTTTAATTTTTTTTCCATTTCTCTAAAAAACAAATAATGGTTGTTATTCATTGAGTAGCATGTTGTTTTATACTAAGATTTCTAGTGAAAACTCTTATGTGGCATTGTTGATTGAAAAGAGATGTATGGCCGGGCGCGGTGGCTCAAGCCTGTAATCCCAGCACTTTGGGAGGCCTAGACGGGCGGATCATGAGGTCAGGAGATCGAGACCATCCTGGCTAACACAGTGAAACCCCGTCTCTACTGAAAAATACAAAAAATTAGCCGGGCGAGGTGGCGGGCGCCTGTAGTCCCAGCTACTCGGGAGGCTGAGGCAGGAGAATGGCGTAAAACCCGGGAGGCGGAGCTTGCAGTGAGCTGAGATCCGGCCACTGCACTCCAGCCCGGGCGACAGAGCAAGACTCCGTCTCAAAAAAAAAAAAAAAAGGAAAGAGATATATATGCCTTATGTTCAGACATGGAGATAGCACTGTTACAATATTTTTACTTTATGATCAACCAATATTAAGACTTTGCATGAGGCCTGGCACAGTGGCTCTTGCCTGTAATACCAACATTTCAGGAGGCCAATGTGGAAGGACTGCTTGAACCCAGGAGTTCAAGACCAGCCCAGGAAACACGGCAAGACCTGGTCTCTATTTTCAAATAAAAAGAAGTTGCATGCCAAGAAACATCATTCTTAATTCTTCCACTCCCCAAATCTCTACTTATTATAACCATTCTGTTCCTGAAGTAGCACAAGGGAATAATATCACAGTAAGTGGCAAAAAAATAATTTGCACGTGTTTCTTGAATGCTGTGTGAAAACAAGACTCTACACATAAAATATAGGATTTCATTTTTTGAAAAGTCATATGATGACTCAAGCAAAGAGAAAGAAACTTTAGATGAATCTAGACACCATCATAGTTTTTATAAACCAAAGTTAATGTCCTGAATTTAAGGCATCAAGGAATACTCTATCTTGCTAATGCCGTATTATAAGATGTTAAAGTGCAAATGCAAAATCTCAAGGTATCACTTGTCTCTAGTATTATATCAGGTTTTACAAATGGATATTATAATTGCTTCAAAGGTTTTGGAAAAGAACAAGTAACAAACCCAAGGCAACAATCCGCTAGTCTTACAGCAATTAACATAGCCACAAACTAATTAGCTCTAATGTGAACTGTCAGAACTATTTTCAGACTGATTACTGAGAAACATCCATTACTCCAAATGCCTGCACACTTTCAGTGATTTACATGGTCACTTTGAGAAAAGCGTGCTTCAGTAGAACCTAAAAACTCCAAAGAAATTATGAGAGGGTTCTCTTTGTTTAACAAACTAATATTTATGTATATGAACAAAACTATTCACTATGACATTTAGTAAAACTAAGGGTTTATGTTAGCTTACTTTGAATTCATTTCTAAAATCAGCAACAACCAATGACAAATTTATTAATAAAGGGCCTGTTTATACATCTATTGTGAAGGTTAATTATTTGACAGTTTAAATAAAACTCTGTGCTTTGACTATTGCTCTTATTACAAGTATATATTTAGTAAGGCTGAATACTTGCCAAATATATAGAAAACATACAATTTTGTAGATGTTTGTGAAATTCAGGGACATTAGCTCTTACTGATACGCAGTAATGACTGTAATGAAAGAGATGTCTAGTACAAAAAATAAAATATTATAATTACGATGAATAGATAAAATACAATTTCTTTAAAAATTGTCTAAGAGTTGTTAACCCATGTTATAACACCCATGGTTCTTAGTCATGGTCATCAAATTATTGTTCACATAATTAGCTGTAGAAATGCCACAGATTTGTTTGGTAAGTGTGAATAATAGTTTAGTAGTGCACACATGTGTTCGGGTATTCAGAAAACACTGTTGCTAGGCAACAGGCTGCCCTCCTAACTACTGCCAGCCATTTTGAAAGATCCAGTGTGATATGAAAAAGTATGTCAAGAATGTAAAACAAAATGACCAATATTCAATCATTCTGCAAAAATGAAATTGTTACTTGAAAAACAAATGAATATAGAGGACAGACTAAATCTGCACATTGATTTACAGTTTAAGAAGCATCTTAAATAAATCTGACTTGATTCTCATAACTTCTTGTGAGACAACAATACAGATATTTTTATTATTTTCATTCTACAAGTGAGAAAACTGTGACCCAGAGAAGTTACACACTTATTAGGTTGGAGGCACACAATTAATGCTCAGGTTATTGGTACTTTATTTCTTTTTAATACCCATTTGTTTTGCAAACACACGACTATTACAGGAAAAAAATATATATTTTAATATAGTGGTTCTGTCATCTCTGGTAAGTCCAGTTTGACATGGAATCAGTATAAGATAAAACATTCTAATGAATCTCACAAGATTTAGCTTGAAATGTAAAAATAATAATAATAATAATAATGAATTGACAATAAGCCAAAACAAAGAAATAACCACTATAGCATAGAAGTAACTTGAGAGGCTGTTACAACTATATACTCACACTACTCCTTCAAAAGCTCCATTTTATAAATTAAAAGTTGAAGCTCATAAAAATTAGTGGTACTCCATCACTGGTAAATGGCAGAGGTAGAGTTTGAACTATGTAATATCAAAACCAATGATCTTTTTTTTTCTTTTCTAAATTCCACAAGGCAACATAGAACTCAAAGATAGCCAGAAATATGTTATATGTGAACTACAGTGATATAGCATTAAGAATTCATACTCACCTTATGTAATCAACAAAGATTTTTACTTATGTCAATAGATAGCAAATAGATTACTTTTTAAACAAAACTATGTAAATGGTATTTCTTTTGGACACTGTGTTAATTACCTCCATTTTGTCCAGGTAATTTTAAGAAAATAAGGTACAAGTCTTCATGTCTCAGTTAATGGTACAATGCTTCTTTCACTCCTTCCCTTAGCCAAGGTTTTCTCTCTGTGTTTTCATTCCGACTCACTGGGGAGATAGAAGCTGATTTTTGGCTCACAGGTTTGCATATTCAGTCATAGAAATGGACTGAGTTACATTTTGTTATTTCTGGGTTTACAGAGCCTGGCCCATGTAAGTTAGAGAGAATGAAAGATTCAGACTAGAGTACACTTCTATAAAGAAAAAAAAAAATGAACCAGTTTATCCCTATCAATGAAAGAATAGAGTGTCACAGGCTACACATTGGCATTCCAGTCCCTTGTTGCATTCAGATATATCAAAAACATTAGTATATTTTAATACATTTGTATTTGTGCTAGATTGAAAAGAAAAACAAAATCTGTCCATTTGTTTCTGGCAATTCCTATCACCAAATAATATTTTAGTAATCACTTAAAATATTTTATAGTGATATTTCTGAGCTTTTACTTTCTGGAAACTTTGGAACTGTGACAATGTAGGAAATCTCATTTTTTCTTCTTTCTTTCTAACATCTCAGAAATTTGGGATAGTAATTTCAGATTAAATCTCATGAGACACAAGCTGTGGTGGTAGAAATTCTAAAAATACAACAATCCCACCAATTATAAAAAAAACCCAAGTGACATTTAAGAATACAAAGTGATGAGGTCAGGAGTTTGAGACCAGCCTGGCCAACCTGGTAAAACACTGTCTCTACTAAAACTACAAAAATTAGCTGGGCATGGTGGCAGATGCCTATAGTCCCAGCTACTTAGGAGACTGAGGCAAGAGAATTGCTTGAGTCCAGGAGGCTGAGGTTGTAGTGAGCTGAAATAGTGCCACCGCACTCCAGCCTGTGCAACAGAGCAAGACTCCACCTCAAAAAAAAAAAAAAAAAAAAGAAAAGAAAAAAAAGAATACAAGTTTAAGAATAAGCCAATTACAGATAATAATTTACCCATTACACCTTAATAGTCTGCTAACTAGTAGTTGTTTGAACACTTAAAACTCAAATGTTCAACAACTATTACTTGTTTGTATAACAGATTTAGAAATATCTATTCATCCATGACTGTAAAATAGAGCCATAAATTGTATCTACAAAAACATTTTTTGTAAATATATTTTTAGGTTACACATATTCAAATATTTATATTATTCTATTAAAGCTAATAAATCTATCCTATAGTTTTTGAAAGAGAATCTGGAGTCTTAAGAAAAAGCACTGGCTCCAAAACAACCATTGTGGAGATTTTACTATGTACAGTTAAATTAACATGTTTGAATATAACCTAATTCAGGGTGAATTATAACATAGACCATTGTGGAACAGGAAGTATTATATAAATAATTTTGCAAAGAAAATAAATTTTTAGTGAATATCTGTTTTGTAATTTGTAGGCCAAATCTGAAATGTTGTACATTTATACAGTTTTCCTCAGTAGAATCACAGCATAATTTTATGTTGATAGATTAAGAAAAAGAGATCATAATATTAGTCATCAAACACTGTACTGCAGTTTGCCTACACGTATTCACATTTAAATTTGAAACAACTCTATTATTTGCTCCATTTCACAGGCTTACAAATGATAAATAAATATCCCACAATCACATTGCTTTCAACCACCATAAATCAGTTTCCCTGGAGTACTTAGGCAGATAGTACAGCAAAAGAGATCATTATAAGCATTTCTATATTATTTAACAAGCTATATTATAATAATATTTTCCATAGATTTCAAAAAGGTATTATCTTTCCCAAGCCATAAACTGGCATTTCAAGTTATGTAATTAGATAGATGAATGCAATTCAATGCCTACTTATTCAGCAAAAATATATTTCTGCCTGCCACAGAACATGATTCCGTTCCAGTCTCACATATTTCACATGATAATACTCCAAACTACATAGAGTTTAAACACATAGCACGAAAGTGCCTAGAAAAGATAAAGAAGTCCATTCAATATCGATTTAATTATAAAAGCATTTAACTGTACTGGTAGTGATCATTACGTGGTAGTTCACACATTAAATGGAGAGCCTGTTAGGAAAGATAGATTACCTCAGAACTGACAGTCATTTACGTGTCACTAAATTGTTAGACATTTTACATATTTCAAACGATTATTTGTCAAAAGTCAAAGACCAGGTCTGTCAAATCCCTCAATACTAGAGCCTGGCCTAAAATTCTTTGGACGTAAGCTAGTTAAACATGCACACTCACATTTAACACTTTCCTTGCACTAAGTTCAAGAGAGTATAATATTCAATGATACAGCATGTAATAATGACACTATTACTAAAAATAACTACTTGCATTTCTAATAGATCCATTTTATATTCTATAGCACTCACTAATTGAATAAACTATTTCAATTTGTTACATAATCATTTTTTAAAATGTCATTTAAACTCCATAATATACACTTCACACTGCACTGTTCTAATATCATTAAATGACAAGACACAAACTCTCAGGGTTATATTTACAGAAGAAATGAGATAGTACACTCAGTATATGAAGGTTTTGTCATTGAAAATTACTTTAACATATGGAAAGGTCTTTCAGAAATGTTTCACAAGAATTGGAGTCAAATCAAGTTCTTAAGAGAGATCCAAGTGTCAAACCATGGTGACCAAATATCAACCTAAAGGTAAGAAATTAAGGAACAGGATAGTAAGCCAAAAGTTAAGGCAAGAGTGAAATGTTAAGTGGAGCAGTGCTGCAAAATATATAGGGCATCTACTACTCACCTACATTGTTAGTCAGCAGACAAGTTTCAAAAATATGCAGGGCTGCCTTCATTCAAGATATGGCAGAGCAATACAATTGGTGATGATATACTGCTTTAAAATGTACAGGCTTATAGGATCTGTACTCAGCTCTGGATCAAGTGGACTTGATAAATATCAACAGATCTCTCCATCCAAAAACAAAAGAATATCCATTCTTATCACTGTATGGCACCTGCTCTAAAATTGACCAAATATTTGGAAGTAAAACAATCCTCAGCAAATGCAAAAGAACTGAAATCATAATAAATGGCTTTTCAGACCACAACCCAACCAATTTAGGACTCAAGATAAAGAAACTCATTCAAAACCACACAACTACATGGACATTGAACAATCTGCACATGAATGACACTTGGGTAAATAATAAAATTAAGGTAGAAATCAACAAGTTCTTTGAAACTAATGAAAACAAAGAGACAACATACCAGAATCTCTGGAATGCAGCTAAAGCAGTGTTAAGAGGGAAATTTATAGCACTAAATGCCCACATTAAAAAGCTAGAAAGATCACAAGTTAACAACTTAACATCACACCTAAAAGAACTAGAGAACTAAGAGCAAACAAATCCCAAAGCTAGCAGAAGACAAGAAATAAACAGGATCAGAGCTGAACTGAAGATGATAGACATGAAAAACTCTTTAAAAATCAAGTCCAGGAGCTGTGTTTTTTTTTTTTTTAATTAATAAAATAGATAAACTAATAGCTAAACTAATAAAGAAGAAAAGAGAGAAGAGCCAAAGAGACCCAATCAGAAATGATAAGAGGGAATCACTATTGAAACCACAGACATACAAACAGCCATCAGAGAATAATATGAACACCTATATGCACACATACTAGAAAACCTAGAAGAAATGGATGAGTTCCTGCAAATATACACCCTACCAAGACTGAACCAGGAAGAAGGTGAATCCCTGAATAGACCAGTAACAAGTCCTGAAATTGGGGCAGTAGTAAATAGACTGCCAACCAAAAAAAGTGGACCAGACAGATTTATAGCTGCATTCAACCAGAGATACAAAGAGCTGGTACTATTTTTACTGAAACTATTCCAAACAATTGAAAAAGAGGGACTCTTCCCTATCTCATTTTAAGAGGCCAGCATTATCCTGGTACCAAAACCTGTCAGAGATACAGAAAAAAAGAAAGCTTCAGGCCGATATCCCAGATGAACACCGATGCAAAAATCCTCAACAAAATACTGGCAAACTGAATCCACTAGCACATCTAAAAGCTTGTCCACCACAATCAAGTCGGCTTCATCCCAGGATGTAAGGTTGGTTCAACATACACAAATCAATAAATATAATTCATGACATAAACTGAAGACAAAAATCACATGATTATATAGATACAGAAAAGACCTTCAATAAAATTCAACATCTCTTCATGTTAAAAACTCCCAATAAACTAGGTATAGAAAGAACATACCTCAATTTAATAAAAGCCATATATGACAAAATCACAGCCATTATTATACTGAATAGGCAAAAGCTAGAAGCATTTCCCCTTGAAAACTGGCACAAGACAGCAATGCTCTCTCAGCACTCATATTCAACATAGTAGTGAAAGTTCTAGCCAGAGCCATCAGGAAAGAGAAAAAAAAAAAAAATAACGGGTATTCAAATAGGAAGATGTGGGGAAAAGAAAGAGAGATCAGACTGTTACTGTGTCTATATAGAAAGAAGTAGACATAAGAAACTCCATTTTGTTCTGTATTTGAGATGCTGTTAATCTGTGACCCTACCCCCAACCTTGTCCTTGCAAGAGATATGTGCTGTAGTGACTCAAGGTTTAATGGATTTTGGGCTATGTGGGGTGTGCTTTGTTAAAGGAGTGCCTGAAGGCAGTATGCTTGTGCTTGTGAAAAGTCATCACCATTCTCTTAATCTCAAGTACCCAGAGACACGTACACTGCCAAAGATCGCAAGGACCTCTGCCTAGGAAAGCTAGGTATTGTCCAAGCTTTCTCCCCATGTGATAGTCTGAAATATGGCCTCGTGGGAAGGGAAAGACCTGATCGTCCCCCAGCCTGACACCCGTGAAGGGTCTGTGCTGAGGAGGACTAGTATAAGAGGAAAGAAGGCCTCTTGGCAGTTGAGATAGAGAGAAGCATCTGTCTTCTGCCCGTCCATGGGCAATGGAACATCTCAGTGTAAAACTGCCTTAGGGCTGAAGATGGGAATGCTGCTCTTTATGCACTAAAAAGGTTTAAGGAAATGTTTGCATATGCATATCAAGGCACAGCATTTTTCCTTAAACTTATTCATATAACAGAGATCTTTATTCATATGTCTTACTGCTGACCTTCTCCCTACCATGATCCTACTATCCTGTCATTTCCCTTTTTCTAAGATGGCAAAGATAATGATCAATAAATACTGAGGGAACTCAGAGACCGGTGCCGGCATGGGTCCTCTGTATGCTGAGCGCCGGTCCCCTGGGCCCACTTTTTCTTTCTCTATACTTTGTTTCTGTGTCTCATTTCTTTTCTCAAGTCTCTCGTTCCACCTAACAAGAAATGCCCACAGGTGTGAAGGAGCAGGCCACCCCTTCAGAAGAGAGGAAGTCAAATTACCTTTGTCCGCAGATGACATAATCCTGTATCTAGAAAACTCCATCGTCTCAGCCAAAAGCTTCTTAACCTGATAAGCAACGTCAGCAAAGTCTCAGCATAGAAAATCAATGTGCAAAAATCACTAGCATTTCTATACACTAACAACAGGCAAGCAGAGAGCCAAATCATGAATGAACTCCCAGTCACAATTGCTACAAAGATAATAAAATACCTAGGAATACAGCTAACAAGGGAAGTGAAGGACTTCTTCAATGAGAACTACAAACCACTGCTCCAAATAATCAGAGGATACAAATAAATAAATAAATTCCAAGGTCATGGCTAGGAAGAATCTATATCATGAAAATGGCCATACTGCACAAAGTAATTTATAGGTTCCATGATATTTCCATTAAACTACCATTGACATTCTTCACAGTATTAGAAAAACATATTTTAAAATTAATATGGAAACAAAAAAGCCCAAATGGCCAAAGCAATCCTAAGCAAAAACAACAAAGCTGGAGGCATCATGCTGACAGACCTCACACTATACTACAAGGCTACAGTAACCAAAAAGCATGGTACTGGTACAAAAACAGACACATAGACCAATGGAACAGAACAAAGAACTTAGAAGTAAGACTGCACACCTACAACCATCTGATCTTTGACAAACCTGACAAAAACAAGCAATGGGGAAAGGATTCCCTATTGAATAAATGGTGCTGGGAGAAGTGGCTAGCCATATGCAGAAAATTGAAACTGAACCCCTTCCTTACACCTTATGCAAAAATTAACTCAAGATGGATTAAAGACTTACATGTAAAACCCAAAACTATAAAAACCCCTAGAAGAAAACCTAGGCAATCCCATTCAGGACATAAGCACAGGCAATGATTTCATGATGAAAATGCCAAAAGCAATAGCAATGAAAGCAAAAATTGAAAAGCTTCTGCACAGCAAAAGAAACATCAGAGTGAACATACAACCTACCGAATGGGAGAAAATCTTTGCAATCTACCCATCTGACAAAGGTCTAATCCAGAATCTACAAGAAATTTAAACTAATTTACAAGAAAAAAACAACCCCGTTAAAAAGTGGGCAAAGGACAAGACACTTCACAAAAGACATTCATGCAGCCAACAAACATATGAAAAAAAAGCTCAACATCACTGATCATAAGAAAAAAGCACATCAAAACCACAATTAGATGCCATCTCATGCCAGTCAGAATGGTGATCATTAAAAAGTCAAAAAACAGATGCTGGAGAGGTTGTAGATAAAAAGAAACACTTTTACACTATTGGTAGGGGTTTAAATTAGTTCAACCATTGTGGAAGCTAGTGTGGCTATTCCTCAAAGACCTAGAGGCAGAAATACATTCAGTCCAGCAATCCCATTACTGGGTATAGACCCAAATGAATATAAATTATTCTATTATAAAGATACATGCATACATGTGTTCACTATAGCACTGTTCACAATAGCAAAGACATGAAATCAACCCAACTGCCCATCGATGACAGACTGGATTAAGAAAATGTGGTATGTATACACCATGGAGTACTATGCAGCCATAAAAAGGAAAGAGGTCATGTCCTTTGCAGGGACATGGATGGAGCTGAAAATCATTATCATCAGCAAACTAATGGCAGAAACAAAAAACCAAACACTACATGTTCTCACTTATAAGTGGGAACTGAACAATGAGAACACATGGACACATGGAGGGGAACAACACACAGTGGGACTTGTCATGGGAGATGGGCAGGGGGAGGGAGAGCATCAGGAAGAATAGCTAATGGGTGCTGGGCTTAATACCTAGGCAATGGGTTGAACTGTGCAGCAAACCACTGTGACATGTTTACCTATGTCACAAACCTGCACATCCTGCATGTGTACCCTGGAACTTAAAAGTTGGAGGGGAGAAGTAGAAAGAAACGAGAGAGACAGAGAGACAGAGAGTCAGCGATGGAGAGCTAGAGAGAAAGATAACCTTAGAGTCAGAATGCTAGGCAACCTGGATATAGGAAACAGAACCAATACCATTAATACCACTGAAGGACTTATATGGCCAGAATGAAATCATGCATAGAAAACTCTCTAGTACTGTTAGTGTCAGCATATCATAGATGCTCAGTTAATATTGGTAGCTGAATCTAAATTTAATAAATGCTTGTTTGGCTATCAAAATACCTGTCTTCCTCATCCAGTATCATTTACATTGCAAATATAACAAGAAAAAAAAACATAAGAAGAAATAACAAGAGACAACCACTGGACCTCCAGAGTCAGCTAAGACAGAAAGCCATGTGAAATACAGCCAGTATAGCTTCTAGCCCCTTCTTCTACTAACATAAATTAAGATTACTGTGGCTCATTTTTCTATCAGTATATGTTCTAGTTATTTTATGCTGAAAATTTTTAACTTGAGTAGAATAACAATCATCAACTTCATCATCATATATTCCTGATTTTAATCCTCGGTCACTACCTATTTACTGTCTGTAAATTTTAACAAATTGCTAACTCCTCTGAACAGATAAAATGCGGGCAATATTGCATACCTCATCAGGTCATTGAGCAGACTAATTTTCAGAACACTAATATAGTGACTGTCATTTAGTACATTCTACATAAATGGATGTCATATATAAATATAAATGTCAAGAAGTTGTGAAGCCCATCTCTAGTTTTCTCACTCAATTCTCAATTTTCATGCAGCGTAAGGATTTTCAATTGTGTATACTTCCTTTAAAATTTACCCATTTGTTAATGATACCATTTGAAATAAACCTGAATTCCATGATCTGTAATACAATTCAGAATGCTACAGCATAAAGTTGATAAAAATGTTTTCATTGGTGGGTCTTAAATTTTGATTTTAATGAAGAAACACATTAGGATGAGTTGATTCCTGATTCCTATTTTTGTGCTTATTGTTATCTACTTATTATATCTTCAATTCCAATAACATTGGTTCATCAAAAAAATTCAGGCCTAAAATGACAATAGCCCACTGTATTTAGCAACACAAATAAATAGATAAATTTATAAGTATAGATTAAATAATTTTGTTACTCATTGATAAGAAATTAAAAATCAGCACCAGATGAAATGTATGTAGTAAACTGTCCTCAAGAACTTTAGATTTTGTAGCACATAGACTGTAGCCCAAGAATAAAAATGAGAGCTGGGGTTTGAAAGCAAATGAGAAGAGAGACAGAGAGAGAGAGAGAGGAAGGTGAGTTTAATATACTTGTCTTCTATGATTTCTTTCTTTTTTTTTTTTTTTTTTTTTTTTTGAGACAAAGTCTCGCTCCATTGCCCAGGTTGGAGTGCAGTGGTGCTATCTGGGCTCACGGCAACCTCCGCCTCCCAGGTTCAAGTGATTCTCCTGTCTCAGCCTGCAGAGTAGCTGGGACTACGGGCGCATGCCACCACACCCGGCTAATTTTTGTATTTTAGTAGAAACGGGGTTTCATTTTGTTGGTCAGGCTGGTCTCGAACTCCTGACCGCAGGTGATCCACCCGCCTTGGCCTCCCAAAGAGCTGGGATTACAGGCGTGTGCCACCGCACCCAGCCTATGATTTCTTTATTTAAGGACCTTTCAGAAATTTACTTTTTTTTCATATTTAGTGATTTGAGACTATTCAGGGATAGGTATAAATTTAACATATAAAATATACTTTTCTGTGAGATAAATATCTTTGCTCACTCATTGGTTAAATTATACATTATTAAAAATGCCATTCCATTTTCCACCATTTAACTTTTACAAATGAAGAGCTGTCATTTTTTTTATATCCTTCCTCTAAGGGCTACTCTGAATCTTAGCTCATTGGAATATTATACTTGGAATTTTATATCCATTAGCAAATATGACATAAGAACATTAAAATGATTTTAATTGTTTTTGTCACTCACTAAAACTTGTCTAGACATTGAGAGAAATAATGGTGACAATTTAATCATCAATAAACACATTAAAACATACAAATGACCAAACCCATAAATGACGTATTTTCAGCAGTGATTCTTAGTGTAACTTTGGTTGAGATACTGAGAGAACAGAGTGCAGTTACACTAGTTCAATGCTGCTTGACTGTTTGGAGGGTTTTTTTCTTTTCTTTTTATTTTTTCTTTTCATTTTTTTTTTTTTTGAGACGGAGTCTCGCTCTGTCGTCCAGGCTGGAGCTGCAGTAGCGCGATCTCGGCTCACTGCAAGGTCCACCTCCCGGGTTCACGCTATTCTTCTGCCTCAGCCTCCCAAGTAGCTGGGACTACAGGCGCCCGCCACCACGCCGGGCTAATTTTTTGTATTTTTATTAGAGATGGGTTTTCACGGTGTTAGCCAGAATGGCCTCAATCTCCTGACCTCGTGATCCGCCTGCCTCGGCCTCCCAAAGCGCTGGGATTACAGGCGTGAGCCACCGTGCCCGGCCTGGAGGGTTTCTATTTAATGGAAGCTAAAGGCTTTCTCTCCAGAAATACGCAGAGGAATACAAAATAATTTTACAAGGATTATTTTGGGTGATAAGCTTGGTGGCAGGTATGGGGGTAGGAACTCAATTTCTAGTGTTACCTCTTATCTGACTTTCTATTCTAGCTTTACAAAAATCTTCACAAAAATATATTTTTATAAACATTGTAGATATTTTAGCCATTATATGCAAATACTAGTTTCACCTCTCTTCTTTTTTAAATTACCTGATATCCTTGCCAAATTTCCCATATTTTTAAAATGTAATCTATTCAGGTAACAAATATGCCCCCAACGAACTATTTTAGTATCAGTAAATAAGCAAAGTAAAATGTCAGGCTTATGCATGTGACCAGTTACATATATCCAAGACAATCTAAAATAAATGATGTAATTAAAAATGCATCTAGCTATTTCAGCTTTTTATAATTACACTCTGAGAAGATTTTTTGAAACTAAGTCCACTTTTAAGCAAAGAAAACATATTCAAAATTTGTCTGAAAATTTTGTGCTCATTAAATATTTGTGGAATAGATTAATGTTACCTTTGGATTCTTTATTATAAGGTGTGTGCGTGTGGGGGGGGCATGTGTTTAAGAGACGCTTGCACAGCATTTCCTGTTTTTCTTGTTCACAATAATTTTTCTTGTTCACATTTAATGTTTTTATATATCTTACTCTAATCTACCACATATATTGTATTAAGATGTTATGAATAATTCAAAATCATTAGTTTTCCACTGGGGTCAGGCATTACTTGAGTCTACAGATCTGTATAACATTTATAAATTCTCCCCATTTCAACAGCTGATATTGTGAATAATTTAACCTTTTCTTAGTGATTCATGTTCACCTTTAACAACATCAATAAATGCCAAGATTTCAAGCTTCAGGGGCATACCCTCAGGGGCTCTCAAGTTGTGTCTGATAGATGGTTTTTCCATATTAAACCACCACAGAAAAACTTTAAAATAATTTTGTCTGAACTTTACTGTTTGGTTTTTTTCTGTTCTCCTCATTGTTAGTTTGCTAAATATTCCAACTTTGGATCTGCCTTTGCCTACACCTGACAGTTCATTTTACCTTACTAAATTGCTAATCGTGTCAGCTTTCAATTAGCACACAGCATAATTATGTGCAAAATTAGAGTAAATAAGTAGATTCTGAGTGAAGGCCTCTGAATAAAGTGGTTGGTTATTATACTTTCATTTTTGAAAATCAGTAACTGTTGTTCTGTACTATTGGGAGTTGCCAGACAGTTATATTCATGTGCCATATTTTACCGTAAATATGGTGACCACTGAAGAGACCCAATCTTATCTTTGGGAACATGCATTATGTACAAAGGTTATCTCTGTGTAGATCTGTGTGTACAGGCAAATAATCTTTGTATACAATACATGCACACACAGGTGGTAGCTTTGATCAAAGGGGGCACTGGAAGATAATTAGAAGGCTGGAGGTGAAAAAACTAGGTTAGTTCTCCCACCCCATAAATCTCCTTTAAGTGGCTTTGTTTCCTTTCAGCAGCTGCAACTCTTTTAACATTTTGGTTTTCATTGAACATCTTCACCCTCCCTGGGTCTAGTTTCTCCTAGTTTTGGGTTCTGGTAATACCATCTCTTCTTTGCATTTCTCCAGCCATAGGGGTACTATCAGTGTCCTCTTGTTAATAATCTCTGGAGATATCTGTCATGATATTGTATGCTTACAAGAACACAATCTGGCATGTATCGCAGTTTCATTCTACATACCCCAGGAGAAAGTGAGTACCTTGAGATTATTCTTGAGTCTCAAGAATATTGGAAGTGAAGGTATATGGAGAATGACAGTTTTTCAGTCTAGAGATTTCATTACTACCTCCTTCCACATTTAAATTGTAAATGTGGTCAGGGATCAAAGGCTGGAAAATAGGTTATACAGACAAATTAGATACAAATAGACAAGTCTGGCTTACGTGGTTTAATTTTTTTAAAACAAGGATTGAGCAAAGCAGAAGCTGGATTGTAAAACTGCCATAGTAATCATGTCACAATACTTACAGGGAAGTTAACATATCCTATAAGAGCAAAAACAACACAGCAATCTAGGCTAGATCTCCGTCAAGTAGGTTTGCCAGTGAAGATAGAACTTAACGTCCAAAGTAGAAAATTTTGAGAATAAAAAGGAGCACAAGAAATAATGCAATAAGAAAATTATACACTTTGAGGATATTTACATAGACACTGACAATTAGTTTTATTTTCTTGGTATACTTATACTATGATACTATTAAAAAAAAAGAATGGTTCTATTAAAACAGTTGCTCTATTTGACCCAAGTAATAGCTTCATTTACCAGAATGATTCTAGTCAAAAGCAAATTTTTGGATAAAACATTTTATAAAAATTGAAGTGCTATATATCTTTGTGTATCAATGTGTATTAAAACAAGATAAAGTCTTTATATTGATTATAAGCAATTTTAAGTTTGGTATACATTCATCTACTTTAATTAGTTTTCTGACCTCATATGTACCAAATATAATGTCACAGGTATTTTTAAAAATAATGTATTTTTAAAAGGGATATTATTTAAAATTTTTAATATATTTTGCCTTCTAATTTGACCAGGGTTGAACTATATAATTAATGTTCTTATATGTTGATACTCTCAATTGACTCTTTTCAGTATCCTAAAATATTTTTAAACATGAAAATTATCTCTCTACAATTATTGACGTACCTCATAAGCTCAGTGAAAATTCTACAAAATGAAGAGTTTCCAACTCTAAATTTTGATTAAATTGTGTAAATATTTCAGCCCAAGTATTTGTATAGGTAGTCTTTCCTCTGTTCAAAGTATCTCTCTTCAACAAATGTTTTTACCATATAAAATTTACTAATACGTTATTTATATTTATGATTCCTTTAAAAATATTGCTAAAGCTAGATGCTACATTTTAACAAGGCACAGAATCTACATTTATCTAATTACACATAAATGCACCATCAAAAAGTCTTCCTACAATCAAGATTCCAAACCATAACTTTAGAATTTCAAAATTATACCTTCTGCAGATTCTGCCCTCTCGCTGTCTACTTGTTGAGTTCTTCTCTTGATTTTGTAGGTAGAGATTTCAAAGCCTTTCTATTTGTAAGCTTAGTGTTTAGTAATCACAATTTGCTAAAATATTCAAAAATTAAAATTTTTAACACCCTACATAACTATTTTGATTAAAGATTTTCTGTTGATTTTGAGCAAAATTCAATAAATATTTACAAGGGTCACAAACAGGAAAATTAACAAAGTGTTTTGTAAAATCAAATATTTTAAAAATCTGATAAGAATAGCAAAGAAAGTATGTATGTTATGCTACAGTATCGTGTATAGTTCAGTTACTATGTTTATATATAAAAATATTTTTTAAGTCTTGTCAGCTACAGCTGTTTGTTTGATCAGTAGATAATTGCAGCCTATTCAAATGCAGTTATGAACTATGTGCTCAGAAATGTCAATTCCAAGTTCATTTTTGATTCATGAATTTCTTAATTTAGCAGGAACATTGCTGGTACCATGATAATGTAGAGCGCCAAAATGCACATTCCTATCATCCACCACAAAAACAAATCTATCTTCAATTTTGAACATGTTCACCAAATTTACAATAGCAATCATAATAATGTCAACTATTTCATCTTCCACAGAGTGAACATCCAGATGTGTTTGATTCTGTAACCACAGAAGCAGCCCAATCTGGTTCAAAGTTTTGTAAAATGGTGAGTTGTTTTTCAGTTACCATGAACGAACCCCCGTGTTTCAAGTTATGTAACCTGAGCAAGTCCAGATGAACCAAGCATGCCACCAGCAGTGGAACGTAGGTGCTCAAAGGAACAGGGACCGAATTAAGAAGGAGACACCTTCATGACATGATCCTTGTTCCAATCAGGTTGAACCCAGGCACCCCATGACATGATCTAGTCAGAGAGTGCCTCCTGGCATCAACTCATTCCAAGATCCAGTCAGATCATGCTCATTACCCTCCAGCCATAAAATCTGCCCAGCCTTCAGCTCAATAAGACAGATTTGAAGCTGACTCCTCTCTTCTTGCTCAGCAGCTTTGCAATAAACTTTTCTAGAAGAGAGAAATACTTCTGTGTTTGGCTTTCAATTTGACATGGGCAAATAGACAAAGTTTTGTTTGGTAACAATTCATGATTTGGAAGAAAAATATGAACATTATTATAATTATCTAATTTCTATTTCATCTCTGTTTCCATTTTGATTGGAATAATCAAATCTATTCTATTAATATTGATATATTAATTCTATTCTAATAACACTGATATAAATCTATCCTCTTAAACATTTGGTAAGTTATTCCTCTGCTGAAGAAATCAAACACAATAACAGCTATACATATGCCCATACAAATTTAGAAATAAAAATGAGCAAGTCAATATACAACAACTGTCATTTGATTTAAATGAAAGTCATACCTCAAAGATCAATAAATTGACCTCCTACAACAATAGGTGTTATATCACTGTCTTCATGCATGGTCTTCTTATAAGATAACATTTAGAATAGGTGCTAATACTTTTTATTTTGTTGTATTAGATTCAGGAAGGTACATGTGCATGTTTGTTACACGGATATATTACACAGTGGGATTTGGGCTTCTACTATACCCATTACCTCCATGGTGAACAATGTATCCCATAGGTAATTTTTTGACATCATCTCCCTCCCACTCTTCCCCCATTTCTAATCTCCAGTGTCTATTATTTCTCTTTGTATGACCACTTCTACTCATTGTTTAGCTCCCACCTATAAGTGAGAACATGAGATCTTTTCTTTTTTAAAAAGTTTTTTAACCTTTGTCGTAGGGTCAGGGGTACATGTGCAGGTATGTTATATACATAAACTTGTGTCATGAGAGTTTGTTTTACAGATTATTTCTTCATCCAGGTACTAAGTCTAGTACCCAATAGTTATCTTTTCTGTTCCTCTCCCTCCTCCCCACCCTTCACTGTCAAGTAGACCCCAGTGTCTGTTGTTCCCTTTTTGGTTTCCATGGGTTCTCATCATTTAGCTCCCATGTATAAGTGACAACATGTAGTATTTGGTTTTCTGTTCCTGAGTTAATTTGCTAAGGATAAAGGCCTCCAGATCTGTCCATGTACCCACACACACACACAAAACGACCTTTTCTTTTTTATGACTGCATAGTATTTCATGGTGCACATGTACCACATTTTCTTTATCCAATCTGTCATTGATAGGCAGTTAGGTTGATTCTATGTTTCTGCTATTGTGAATAGTGCTGCAATAAACATTTGTGTGCATGTGTCTTTATGATAGAATGATTTATATTCCTTTGGGAATATACCCATTAATGTAATTGCTGGGTCAAATGGTAGTTGTTTTCAGATCTTTGAGGAATTGCCATGCTGTGTTCCACAATGATTGAACCAATTTACACTACATGGACAGTGTATAAGTGTTCCCTTTACTCTGCAACCTCACTGGCATCTGTTATTTTTTGACTTTTTACTAATAGCCAGGCTGACTGGTGTGAGATGATACCTCATTGTGGTTTTGATTTGCATTTCTCTAATGATCAGTGATATTGAGCTTTTTTTAATATGCTTGTTGACCGCATGTATGTCTTCTTTTGAAATGTGTCTATTAATGTTCTTTGCCTACTTTAACGCAGTTTTTTTTTTTTTTTTCCTGGTAAATTGTTTAAGTTCCTTGTAGATGCTGGATATTAGACTTTTGTCAGATGCATAGTTTGGAAATATTTTCTCTCATTCATAGGTTGTCTGTTTACTCCGTTGATAGTTTCTCCTGATGTGCAGAAGCCCTTAGTTTAACTAGATTCCATTTGTCAATTTTTGCTTTTCTGGTGATCTTGGCATCTGGTTCTTGGCATCTTCATCATAAAATCTTTGCTTGTTCCTACGACATGAATGGTATTCCCTAGGTTGTCTTCCAGGATTTTTACAGTTTGGGGTTTTACATTTAAGTTTTTAATTCATCCTGAGTTAATCATTTTCTATTTCTGAGTTATTTCACTTAGGAAAATGGCCTCCAGCCCCACGCATGTTCCTGCAAAAGACATGATTTCCATTCTTTTTCATGGTTGTGTAGTATTTCATAATGTACATATGTTATATAAATATGGCTGCAATAAACATAGAGTACAGGTATCTTTTTGATACAGTGATTTCTTTTTCCTTGAATAGATACCCAGTAGTGGGGTTGCTGGCTTAAATGGTAATTATATTTTTAGTTCTTTGAGACATCTCCATACTGTTTTCCACAGAAGTTGTACTAATTCACATTCCCACCAACAGTGTCTAAGCTTTCCCTTTTCTCTGCATCCTCACCAACATTTGTTGTTTTTTGACTGTTCAAGGATAGCCATTCTGACTGGTGTGGGATGGTATCTCATTGGGGTATTCATCTGCATTTCTCTGATGATTAGTGATGCTGAGCATTTTTTCATATGTTCATTGGCCACTAGTATCTGTTCTTTCAAGAAATGTCTTTTCGTATCTTTTGCATATTTTTTAATGATTTGCTTTTCTCATTGAGTTTTTGAGTTGCTTACAGATTCTGGATATCAGTCATTTGTTGGATGCATAGTCTGCAAATATTTTCTCCTACTTTCTAGGTTGTCTGTCACTCTATTATTTACTTCTTTGTGCAGAAGATTTTGAGTTTAAATTTTCAGTTGTCTATTTTTGTTTTTGTGCCATTTGCTTTTGAGGTCTTAATCATAAATTCTTTGGCTAGGTTAACTAAAGAGTTTTCCTAGGTTTTCTTCCAGGATTTTTATAGAGATAGAAACCAGTGTTATTCTTCTGCAAGTGACTACCCAATTTTCTCAGCATTTTTTATTAAATAGCGTGAATTTTTCTCATATTTCTGTTGACTTTGTCGAAGATCAGTTGGTTATACATATGTGGCTTTATTTCTTGATTCTCTATTCTGTTACATTGATCAATGTATACATTTTTGTACCAGGACCATGCTATTTTGGTTACTATTGGGTTGGTGCAAAAGTAATTGCAGTTTTTGCAATTACTTTTGCACCAACCGCGCATATGATATTGTAATATAACTTAAGGTCAGGTAATGTGATGCCTCCAGCCTTGTTCTTTTTGTTTAGGATTGCTTTGGCTATTCAGGGTTTTTTTTTTTTTTTTTTTTTTTTTTTTTTGGTTACATATGAATTTTAGAATTTTTTCTTTCCAATTCTGTGAAAAATGTCATTGATAATTTGATAAGAATTGTGTTGAATATGCATATTGCTTTGGGGAGTGTGCTCATTTTAACAATATTGGTTTTTCCAGTCCATGAACATGGGGTCTTTTTCTATTTATAGCCTCTTCAATTTCTTTCATCACTGTTTTGAAGCTCTCCTGGTAGAGATCTTATCTTCCATCTTTTTTGTTAAATGTATTCCTAGGTATTTTATTTTCTTATGACTATTGTAAATGAGACTGAGTGTTTGATTTGGTTCTCAGCTTGAATATTAGTGGTGTATAAAAATGCTAATGATTTTTGTACATTGATTTTGTGTACTGAAACTTTACTGAAATCATTTATGAATTCTGGGAGACATTTGGGAGAGTCTGTAGGGTTTTCTAGGTATGAAATCATTTCATCAGTGAACAGACATAAATTGACTTCCTCTTTTCTAATTTAGATCCCTTTAATTTTTTTCTTTTGCCTAATTGCTCTGGTTAACACTTCCAGCACTGTGTTGAATAGATGTAGTGAAAGTATGCATCCTTGTCTTATTCCAAGTCTTAGAGGAAATGTTTATGATTTTCTCCATTAATTATAATGTTGATTGTGGGTTTGTTATGTTGGGGTTCAATCAGGCTGGTGGGGAAAATATTAGAGATAGTTATCGAGATAGACACAAGTGTTCTTGGAAGGCAAGAAGTTTACATAACTTTGGTAATATATCTGGCTGAAGGCAGCCTGGTCCCTTTACCTTTAAACAAATTAAAGTAGTACCAAAGGAAGGCAGAGTAGTCGACCTAGCTAGCTTGTTTACTCATGTGATCTTAAGACTAACCTTTGATGTGCTGGGCGGGGGTGTGTCGAGGGTGCTTAATTGCTTTCTACTTGGGAAGTCCACAATGTCAACTACCTTCTAATGGTGTTGACTCAAGCCTTTGTTAATTAATCTTACTGAATAAACGTCTCACTAGCTGATCAGGGTTGCAGTTGCAACTGTTTACTGGATTCAGCAGGGAGTCTGTAAGCAGCCTGGACAGACTCAGCTGGACTGGCAAAGTAGAATATCTGTGTGTCAGTGTACGTTTTTCATCTGTTGCCAGGTCAGGGGTCTGCAAGGGACAGAATCGCCCCCACAATAGTTGGTGCCCCCGTATGAGGAGTACTACCACAGTGTCATATATATTTGTTATTTTGAGGTATGTTACTTTGATGCCTACATTGTTGAAGATTTTTATCATGAATGGATGTTGGATTTTATCAAATGCTTTCTCTACATCTATTGCAATGATCATGTGGTTTTTGTCATTAGTTCCATTGATGTGATCGATTTATTGATTTGTGTATGTTAAACCATCCTTGCATCCCTGGAATAAAACCCACTTGATCATGGTGTATTATCCTTTTGATGTACCATTGGACTCAGTTTGCTAGGATTTCAATGAGGATTTTTGCATCTATGTTCATTAAGGATATTGGCCTATCATTTTCTTTTTCTACTGTGTTCTTGACTGATTTTGGTATCAAGGTTATACTGGTTTCATAGAATGAGTTAGGGAAGAATCCTTCCTCCTCAATTTTTTTAGAATAATTTCGGTAAGATTGGTGCCAGCTCTTCTCTGCATGTCTGGTAAAATGTTGA
Organism: Rhinopithecus roxellana; assembly: GCF_007565055.1. Lineage (NCBI taxonomy): Eukaryota > Metazoa > Chordata > Mammalia > Primates > Cercopithecidae > Rhinopithecus > Rhinopithecus roxellana. Next base: position 88,578,489 of record NC_044552.1, on the reverse strand, counting down.
TGTAAATCCATGTGGTCCTGGGTGGTTTTTTTCTTTTCTTTTTTTTTTTTTTTTTTTTTTTTTTTTGCAGGGGGTGGCCTTTTTTTTATTACTACTTCAATTCAATTTCATTACTCATTATTGGTCTGTTCAAGGTTTCTATTTCTTCCTGGTTCAATCTTGAGAGTTTGTATGTTTCCAGGAATTTATCCATTTCCTCTGGGTTTTCTAGTTTGTGCATATAGAGATGCTCCTAGTAGTCTCTCATGATTTTTGTATTTCTGTGGTATTAGTGTGTATAATGTCACCTTCATTATTTCTGATTGTGCCTATTTGATCTTCCCTCTTTTTTGGTTGATCTAGCTAATGGTACATCAATTTTATCTTTTTAAACACCCAACTTTCCATTTTGTTGATCCTTAGTATATTTTTTGTCTCAATCTCATTAAGTTCTGCTCTTTGTATTTTTTTCTTCTGCTAACTTTGGGTTTTGTTTGCTCTTTTCTATCTCTTGAGATGTGAAATCAGGCTGTTAATTTGAGATCTCTCAATCTTTGTATGTAGGCATGTAACACTGTAAACTTTCTTCTTAATGGTGCTTTTGCTGTACTCCAGAGGTTTTGATTGGTGTCTCCATTTTCAGTCATCTTAAGACATTTTTTTAAAATTTCTGCCCGAATTTAATCATTTACCCAAAGATTATTGAGGAGCAAATTGTTTACTTTCCATGTATTGTTTTGAGAGTCCCTCTTGACACTGATTTCTAACTTCATTCCACTCTGGTCCAAGAAGATACTTGATATAATTTTAATTATTTTGTGTAATTTATTGAGGCTTGCCTCATGGCCACGCATTTGGTCTATTGTGGAGAATGTTGCCTGCACAGATGAGAAAAATGTATAATCAGCAGTTGTTGGGCAGAATTGAGAGGTGACAATGTGCTAGCAGCCCTCACTCTCAGCACCTTCTCAGCCTCGGTGTCCACTCTGGTGGCACTTAAGGAGCCCTTCAGCCCGCCACTGCACTGTGGGAGTCCCTCTCTGGGCTGACCCAGGCCAGAGCCAAATCCCTCTACTTGCTGGGCGGTGTTGAGGGGGAGGTGTGGAGGGAGAGGCGTTGATGGAGAGGTCTGGAGGGAGAGGTGTGGACAGGAAAGGGGGCTGCGCCCCACACTGGCAGGCCAGCGCGAGTTCCCGGTGGGCCATGGGATCAGCAGGCCCTGCACTCAGAGCAGCCCGGTGGCGCCCTGGGCAGTGAGGGGCTTAGCACCTGGGCCAGCAGCTGCCGAGGGTGTGCTGGGTCCCCCGGCAGTGCAGCCCTGCCAGCGCTGCACTCCAATTCTCACTGGGCCTCAGCTGTCTCCCAGCAGGGAGGGCTCAGGACCTGCAGCCTGCCATGCCCAAACCCCGCTTCAGTGGGCTCCCGCACAGCCCAAGCCTCCCTGAAGAGGGCCGCCCCCTGCTCCCTGGAGCCAGGTCCCATCAACTGCTCCAGGGCTGAGGAGTGTGGGCACACTGCATGGGACTGGGAGCAAGGGCTGAGGACTGTGGACACACACCAGGGGACTGGGGGCAGCTCCTCATGCAGCCTCCCTGTGGGATACACTAGATGAAGGCAGCTGGGCTCCCAAGTCTAGTAGCAACTTGGAGAACCTTTATGTCTAGCTAGAGAATTGTAAATGCACCAATCACAACTCTGTGTCTAGCTCAGGGATCGTAAACACACCAATCAGCACCCTGTCAAAACGGTCCAATCAGCTCTCTGTAAAACAGACCAATCAGCTCTCTGTAAAATGGACCAATCAGCAGGATGTGGGTGGGGTCAGATAAGGGAATAAAAAGCAGGCTGCCCAAGGCAGTGGTGACCCACTGGAGTCCCCTTCTACACTGTGGAAGCTTTATTCTTTAACTCTTTACAATAAATCTTACTGCCACTCACTTTTTAGGTGAACACTGCCTTTATGAGGTGTGACGCTCACTGCAAAGGTCTGCAGCTTCACTCCTGAAGCCAGCGAGACCACTAACCCACCGGGGAGAATGAGCAACTCCAGACACGCCACCTTTAAGAGCTGTAACACTCACTGGGAAGGTCTGTAGCTGCACTCCTGTCAGCGAGACCACGAACCCACCAGAAGGAAGAAGCTCCAGACACATTTGAACATCTGAAGGAACAAACTCCAGACACACCATCTTTAAGAACTATAACACAATGGGCAAAAACTGGAAAAATTCCCTTTGAAAACAAGACAGGGATGCCCTCTCTCACCACTCCTATTCAACCTAGTGTTGGAAGTTCTGGCTAGGGCAATCAGGCAAGAGAAAGAAATAAAGCGTATTCAGTTAGGAAAAGAAGAAGTCAAATTGTCCCTGTTTGCAGATGACATGATTGTATATTTAGAAAACCCCATTGTCTCAGCCCAAAATCTCCTTAAGCTGATAAGCAACTTCAGCAAAGTCTCAGGATACAAAATTAATGTGCAAAAATCACAAGCTTTCTTATACACCAGTAACAGACAGAGAGCCAAATCATGAATGAACTCCCATTCACAATAGCTTCAAAGAGAATCAAATACCTAGGAATCCAACTTACAAGGGATGTAAAGGACCTCTTCAAGGAGAACTACAAACCACTGCTCAGTGAAATCAAAGAGGACACAAACAAATGGAAGAACATACCATGCTCATGCCTAGAAAGAATCAATATCACGAAAATGGCCATACTGCCCAAGGTCATTTATAGATTCAATGCCATCCCCATCAAGCTACCAATGAGCTTCTTCACAGAATTGGAAAAAACTGCTTTAAAGTTCTTATGCAACCAAAAAAGAGCCTGCATTGCCAAGACAATCCTAAGCCAAAAGAACAAAGCTGGAGGCATCACGCTACCTGACTTCAAACTATACTACAAGGCTACAGTAACCAAAACAGCATGGTACTGGTACCAAAACAGAGATATAGACCAATGGAACAAAACAAAGTCCTCGGAAATAATACCACACATCTACAGCCATCTGATCTTTGACAAACCTGAGAAAAACAAGAAATGGGGAAAGGATTCCCTATTTAATAAATGGTGCTGGGAAAATTGGCTAGCCATAAGTAGAAAGCTGAAACTGGATCCTTTCCTTACTCCTTATATGAAAATTAATTCAAGATGGATTAGAGACTTAAATGTTAGACCTAATACCATTAAAACCCTAGAAGAAAACCTAGGTAGTACCATTCAGGACATAGGCATGGGCAAGGACTTCATGTCTAAAACACCAAAAGCAACGGCAACAAAAGCCAAAATTGACAAATGGGATCTAATTAAACTAAAGAGCTTCTGCACAGCAAAAGAAACTACCATCAGAGTGAACAGGCAGCCTACAGAATGGGAGAAAATTTTTGCAATCTCCTCATCTGACAAAGGCTAATATCCGGAACCTACAAAGAACTCAAACAAATTTACAAGAAAAAAACAAACAACCCCATCAAAAAGTGGGCAAAGGTTATGAACAGACATTTCTCAAAAGAAGACATTCATACAGCCAACAGACACATGAAAAAATGCTCGTCATCACTGGCCATTAGAGAAATGCAAATCAAAACCACAATGAGATACCATCTCACACCAGTTAGAATGGCAATCATTAAAAAGTCAGGAAACAACAGGTGTTGGAGAGGATGTGGAGAAATAGGAACACTTTTACACTGTTGGTGGGATTCTAAACTAGTTCAACCATATGGAAAACAGTATGGCGATTCCTCAAGGATCTAGAACTAGAAGTACCATATGACCCAGCCATCCCATTACTGGGTATATACCCAAAGGATTATAAATCATGCTGCTATAAAGACACATGCACACGTATGTTTATTGCGGCACTAGTCACAATAGCAAAGACTTGGAATCAACCCAAATGTCCATCAGTGACAGACTGGATTAAGAAAATGTGGCACATATACACCATGTAATACTATGCAGCCATAAAAAAGGATGAGTTTGTGTCCTTTGTAGGGACATGGATGCAGCTGGAAACCATCATTCTTAGCAAACTATAGCAAGAACAGAAAACCAAACACCACATGTTCTCACTCATAGGTGGGAACTGAACAATAAGAAGACTTGGACTCGGGAAGGGGATTATTACACACTGGGGCCTACCATGGGGAGGGGGGAGTTGGGAGGGATTGCTTTGGGAGTTATACCTGATGTAAATGACGAATTGATGGGTGCTGACGAGTTGATGGGTGCAGCACACCAACATGGCACAAGTATACATATGTAACAAACCTGCACGTTATGCACATGTACCCTAGAACTTAAAGTATCATAAAAAAAAAAAAAAAGAACTATAACACTCACCACAAGGGTCAGCAGCTAGTCAGCCAGACCAAGAACCCACCAATTTTGGACATAGAATGATCTGTAAATGTCTATAAGATCCATTTGTCTAGAATTCTGTTTAAGTCCTAAGTGTCTTTGGGAGTTTCTGCCTTGATGATCTGTTGCTATTATTTTATTGCTTTCTATACTTGTCTTAGGTCTAGTACTATTTGTTTTATTAATCTGGGTGTTCCAGTGTTGGATGCATATATATTTAGGATAGTTATAACTTCTTGATGAATTGAACCAATTATTATTAAAGACCTACTTTGTCTTTTTACTGTTGTTGATTGAATGTCTGTTTTATCTGATGTAACTTTTTCCACTTATTTGTGTAGATATTTTTGACCTTCCTATGGGTCTCTTGTAAGCAGTGAATAATTCGATATTGAATTGTATCACATTTTTCTGTTTATATCTTAAGTGGAACATTTAGGCCATTTACATTCAAGGTAAATACTGATATGTGAGGTTTTTCTCCTGCTACGTTGTTGCCTAGTTGTTTTTTATTCTCAGTTATGTAACTGCTTTATAGGACCTGTGAGCTTTGCACTTCATGTGTTTGTATGAGTATTGTTATTTTGTTTCCTTGTTTAGAGTTCTTGAGCATTTTGTGTAGAACTAGTCTAGTGGTGACTAATTCCCTTAATATTTGCTTCTCTGGAGAAGACTATTTCTCCTTCATTTATGAAGCATAGTTTAGTAAAATACAAAATTCTTGGCTGGCAGTTATTTTATCTAAGAAGACTGAAAATAGAACCTCAGTTCTCTTTGGCTTCTAAGATTTATGCTAATAAGTCTACTATTAGTCTGATGGGATTTCCTTTATAGATGATTTGATGATTCTTTGTGCTTTTGGAATTTTTTTCTTCAAGTTGACTTTAGATAATTTGATGACTATATGCTTTGATGATGATTGTTTTATAAAGTATCTCTCAGGTGTTCTCTAAACTTCTTGTATCTGGATGCCTACATCTCCAATAAGGCCAGGAAATTTTCCCTGAATTATTTCCTTAAATAGGTTTTCCAAACATTTTACTTTTCTTCTCCTTCAGTAATGCCTACAACTCATAAATTTGGTTGCTTTACACAATCCTGTATTTCTTGAAGGCTTTGTTCATTTTTTAAAAAATTATTTTTTTAAATTTTGTTTGTTAGTTTGAAGGGCCTACCTTTAAGCTCTGAAATATTTTCCTCCACTAGTTGGAGCATATTTTTAAACCTTGCAACTGTATTTTGTTATTTTTTTTAATATATCAATCTCTTCTTTCATTTCCTGCATTTTTTCTGATTTCTTTGCATTGGTTTTCAACTTTCTCTTGGATCTCACTGAACTTATTTACAATCCATATTTTGTATTCTTTATCTGTCACTTTAGAATTTTCATTTTGGTTAGGATTCATTGCTGGAGAGTTAGTGTGATCCTCTGAAGGTGTGGCAACACTACGTTTCTCATTGTCAGAGTTCTTACGTTGGTTTCTTTTGATCTGGCAAAGTTGTTGCTTCTTATTTTTAAACTTATTTTCATTTGGATGGGATTTTTTCACCTTGAAGGTGTGACTGTAGTGCATGTTAAGTAGGGTGCTTTGGCTTTGCTTCTTTAACCTTGTGCATTTCCATCAGCAGGTTTTATATTGGGTCGTGCAGCTCAACCTCTTGGCCATAGGTGCTGCTTATGGTTAAGAGCTGGCTGTGGCAGAAGCAAATGTGTATGTGCTTGATTTTTGTATACTGGGATGCGCCTCTCCCTGTTGTTTCACATGATGGGCTGATCTGTGGCATACTCGATACCTTGAGTTCCCTGTTCAGTATGGGGTCATATGGCAATAGATGTTAATGGAGCTGGCCCACCAGACTTGCTCATGAATACCCCAATGATGAGCACAAGCACTGCCCCAATGGGGGTGGAGGGGGGGGATCCTAGAGGAACTCCCAGTGAAATGCACTGAAGTCTGCAGGGAGGAAAGGAACTGCACCAGCTCCATGACCCAGGGAGGCAGAAATGCAATCTGTTTCCCGATCACACCCCATCCCAAGATTCATGACCCTCACTTCCAACAGATGCGGTTGTCTATCTCTAGGCCACAGTGTAACTGAGAGCCTCAGAAAACACCGGTCCCATTGTTCTCCATAGGAATTACTTCAGGGAAGAATCTCTTCCCTCAGCCCAATACATACATCTTGTAGTTCACCTGTTCTCTAATGCAGTAATGCTACTGCTTCATGTAGAGTGGGTGAGGAGCTCTGCCTTTCACCATGTGTAGGTGGGTGTCAGCTGTGATGGTGGTGCTCACTAGTTGGGTTGGCCAAACCTCAGACCCTAGGAAAAGTGAACAGGTGCCAGCAGCGGTGGACTAGTAACTCCCTGATGCTCAGGTCCCTATATGTCCCCTGGATAGTGGACACGAGTCATGGAGAAACTGGACCTGGACTGGACCAGTGGACTTGTCCTCAAGTCCCCATGGTTTAGGTACTAGCTGTGATAGAGAGGGGCAGGCTGGCCCCCAGACCACCAGCAGAACAGTCAAGCAGGGGCAGAACGTTCAGATGGTGGCAGCTCAGAGCAGATCAGAGGCCTCTGGGGACTGGGCTTTTAGGAGAGTACCAGGCTGTAGCTGAAATCAAGTGGGGCAAAGCAGCCATGCTTCTGACTTGTCACCAGGGAAGACAGGCCCCTGTCAGGCACATCTGTGGACTGTGTGGCCTGCTCACATCTTTCTCCTGTCAGAGAAGAGGTGATCTGCCACAGGGCAGAATGCAGGCCTCCAGGGGATGGGCTTTTAGAAGGGGTATGGCGGTTGCACTGAGGGCCTGCTACCAGGAAAGGTAGGCTCCGCCTTAGTGGGAACACCAAAACAGGCCCACAGGTGTGCAATTGGTTTGCTCCTCCATCCCATGGCAGCAGCTACAGTTTCCATCTTGGGGACACACAAAATTGCCTGGCCTCCTCATTTCCTCGCCAGCAGCTAATCAGGGATCAAAAGCCTGTGGAATCTCATATGGGTTCCACTAATGCCTCTGTGAAATCTTTAAGCAGCTTCCTGTGTTAGACTAGAGGCCAGAGCTGGGGGGCTAGTCAAGGGGTGTCTCCCATAGCTAGGGTTGTAAATGTCCATCGTAGGAGTGTGGACTCCTGGAAGTTACTCACTCACCCGCTCCATGCATCAGGCAGCTTTCCCCTGGCTCCATGTTGATCCTAGCTCAGCAAACTACTTGGCTTCACTTTTCTTGGCTTTTCATGATTCCCATCGCTTCTGTGATGAATTCCAGTGTGCTTTCTTAGATGATCTATTTGAACTGGGCATAGTTACTTCTATTTTGATCTATCTCCATGGATGAGGCACCCACTAGTCTGCTATCTAGAATAGGCTCCTCCTTTTTTTGATGCTTTTTTAGTGTTTCTATGTCTTCTGGTTTTTATGTGATCAGTAATATTATAGCCCCCATGCTGGATGTAAATATTCATAGACATTATGTTTAAGTTGCATAATCAACAATTTTCTTGGCATTCAGAAATTGGACTGATAATAATTAAATCCGCACTTTCCATTTATAATTTATTGGTGCCAAAATGGTATACTGAAAAATAAAATGTTTATGAAATATGCAGTTGTTTATTTGTAAATGACAAAACCACAATAGTAAGTATGTTCCTGTTGTTCTCTATGTATTCTAAAGAAATATTTCTTGCCTTTAATTTCCGCAACAATGTTTTGTACTGAAATACATTTTAGTACATCCAATCTATAGTTTTCCACGTTCTCAACTGTTTCTGCTCACTTCAGAGTTGGTCCCTGAGGCATCAATCAGGTCTCTGTGGAGGCCTTGGCACAGTGGCTAGTATACCAAATGGCCAGCAGGGGCAACAGAAGGAAGGTTTCTCCCACCACCACCTAAGATCAGCTTATAGACCTAACTAATCTTCCTTGTCTGTGTACTGGAAGTCCCCTTCTCCACCAAAATGCTTTAACAGCCTATGAGATAATTCTAAGACTAAAAGACTAGACGCACTCAAGAACCGCCAAATGGCTGGGTGCAGAGTCGCACGCCTGTAATCTCAGCACTTTGGGAGGCCGAGGCAGGCGGATCATGAGGTCAACAGATAGAGACCATCTTGGCCAACATGGTGCAACCCCATCTCTACTAAAAATACAAAAAGTAGCTGGGCGTGGTGGTGCACACCTGTAGTCCCAGCTACTGGGGAGGCTGAAGCAGGAGAATTGCTTGAACCAAGGAGGCGGAGGTTGCAGTGAGCCGAGATCGCACCACTGCACTCCAGCCTGGCGACAGAGACTCCATCTCAAAAAAAAAAAAAAAGAAAAAAAAAAAAAAAAAAAACTGTCAAGAGAGGAAAGGAGGCTAATTACCAGAATAGATCTACATATACTCCAGGTAGAGCTAATAAAGTGGCAACAGCTGAATTTAGAGGAAGTGTTGACACTCAGCTGCCGAAGTATTTTTGTTGTTGTTAATAATTGTTTCTTTACTTGAGCTTTCATGTTCCTTCTAATCGCCTTTAATTCCAGTCAATCTCTAAAATTTCATCTAAGATAAATAAAATACATCTAGCCCTGGAGAAAGAAACATAAAGAAGAAAAAAGAAGATAAAATAAGAAAGGGAAATAAAACTAAGACAATATAGGAAAGATACAGAGTGGAAATGAGTGATAAACCCTCATCAGTGTCTATCCATTAATAGCTTGATCAGAAACTGTGTAAATATAAAGTTCACCTTTGATTTTTTAAACTTTTCTCAAAGAATAGCTTTACAAATGAAATAGTTACATTTTTGTGGTGGATGACCTTACCTTTTCTCAGATAAATGCTCTCTTAGGGTTCAGGTAATTATTTCTTGCAAAAATAGCATGAGATGTAAATAGTAACAGTTGGATACAACTGAGCCTCCAAAAGGTAGAAAATTAGAAAGGATGATATTTTCTATACTTTCAAAATGTATCTATTTTGCAGTACAAAAAAAGCTTATTTATGGCATTTCTATTTTTATGTTAACATTTTATTGACCCCAGCAACCACATTATCAAATCAATGTCCAAAAGTAGACAACTAAAAATTCTTAACTATATGCCCTGTCTGGTAACTCTCGTTGGGAAAAGGAATTTATGAATAAAATATTTTAATTAAATTTCAATAAGAATAAACTTGTATATTTATTGTTATTCAGAAACATCCCTTACAAAATATGAAAAATAAAAATTTTCTTTAGGAAATGTCTTTAGAAAGCTGTCTTTAGAAACTTTACTCATTCCAATAATTCCTAAAATACTATTTCTACAAAATGAAAATAAGGTCTAAAGGGATATAAAAACAATACTTTTGTATCAAAAAATGCAGATGCTGAAATCTCGGATCATGAAAAAATATGTTCTACCCTGATACGTATTATCCCCAACCCATGTGATATATACTGCAAAGGCACTTTTTTTTCCCTTCTTGCTTCCCTATATTGATTTGTGAGAACATACTAATACATGTAAGGTGCTTGGGATTCCTCAGAAAAGACTTAGTATATGTCACTATCCTATCTTTTTTGGGTGTGAAGTCCTAAATTTCTCAAAACACATATTTTAGCAACTTTGTCCTATTTGAATTATACTCAAGGCTTCCATTGAAATCTAACATTTTATCATTTTATCTGTAAAAGTTATATGAAAACACAAGTGCAAAGTCAAACTAAATGATATTTATCAAATCTACATGGTGATTCCGAGTGACTGAATACAATTGAAAATAATTTTCCTTTTTGAAAATGTCCTTTATTTTACACATTAAGTCATAGCGAAAAACTAATGTTTGAAAACGTTTCCACTCAATTTGATAAAATTCAGTACCTTATAGTGTGCTTTTCTTGATGTTCTGATCTCAGAGAAAAGAGCTGATTTTATAACTAAGAGGTTTTTTGTATCATAATAATTAAGCCATCAGATTTCTTTGCAAAGGGGGTAAAAGAAGCTACTATTTTTCCCAAAAGATACTGAAGAACTTATACTATGACTTGAATATTTTTTTCCAATACTATTTTTGAATACAGTTATTTAAAAGCTGGAAAAAAATCTTGCAAAATAGACTCACTGGCATAAGTTGCAACACTCACTGCTCAGTCAGCAGCAGTGAAAGGCACATGTTTCTCCTAGTACCAAATTATTGAGCCAATACAGGCAATGTGAAATAGAAATCCACAGCATAGCAGAGGCCCCATGGCTGAACTTTAAACATGTGCAGTCAGGGGAGACAAGGCCGGGTGTAGACAGGCCACTTCAGAAAGCCTAAGAAAGCCAAGAGCAATGAGTTCTCTTACTGCCCTTCAGGTTATATAACTGTACCCTGCATTTATGCACTTCTAGTCACATTGTCCCATCAGGATACATGACTTACTCTCATTCTCTGCTGGAGCTCCTTCTCATCAATACACTGATTTGGCAATCAATAAACTGTTCCTAGGATGAGGTATAGGTGCTCAGTAGGTGTACTGTTATTGTGGATCTGGTATATTTCTATAATTCCTGAGTTTGAGTCCCAGGAGGATTCAACTCAGCATCATATTCTCAGGTGTTTCTGAGGTTTGAGGAAATGTCACAGACCAGCTATCAACCCTTTCCTTTCATAATAAATTAAAAATAAGCAAAATAAGCATCTAAGGGCCTAGGGCACATTTGCTACTCCTACTTCTGATTTTTCTCTATTCATTTCTCCTTAGTTCTTTCCAGATGAGTGACTGTCCCTACTATACATTTACAATGACTCTCAGATTTTCTTCAATTATAGAGCTTGATTCAAAATACTATTCTCCAACTAAAGCATATCAGTAATACCAAATATTCTCTTTGTCTCAAAATTCTCATTACTTACATAATTTTCAATATCTCCTTAGAAGGCCATATTGATTCTCTTGATTTTATATCCAAATTATTTCATTTTTAATAGAAATTGCCTTTTCCTAATTATAAAATAATTATAAGCTAATTGTAAGAACTTGAACTATACAAAGGGGGAAAAAATGTAAAAATATCCTGATTACCTCACCCTCCAGAGAAAATCACTGCAGTATTTTCAGCTATGGGAGTAGTAGTCTAATATGTTAGAAGGAGGCATCTTTGAAATTGTATGGTGGAAAGACGACAAAAAGGTAAGATAAGCTACAATTGATAGTTACTGCTGGCCCTGTCCACAGCCTTCTAAAGGGAACCTTTCCATCTCTCAATCTCTGGAACATCCAGATCCATGTGTATACAAAGTGAGTATCAACACGCCATTCTCTTAGAACAAAGTACCACAATCCTTTTGAGAAGGAGACTGCCAAAATGGTTCCTAAACTTTATATATGCAAGTGAATAACAAGATAAACCAAAACCGCTCTTACTTCGTTCTCTTGACTGTGAAGGTCCTGCACTTCTTTTGTCATCATCAATACATTTCTCCATTTACACACACTTATAAACTATAAACAAGCATGGAAGGCCAACCTTTCAAATATTCACACTTAATCACTATGTTTCTTCTCCAACTGATTATTAAAGTCAACATTTTGGGCCAGGTGCAGTGGCTCATGCCTGTAATCCCAGCATTTTGGGAGGCCGAGGCAGGTGGATCATCTGAGGTCAGGAGTTTGAGACCAGCCTGGCCAACATGGTGAAACCCCGTCTCTACTAAAACTACAAAAATTAGCTGGGCATGGTGGCAGGCGCCTGCATTCCCAGCTACTGGGGAGGCTGAGAAGGAGAATCTCTTGAACCCAGGAGGCAGAGGTTGCAGTGAGCCAAGATAGCACCACTGCACTCCAGCCTGGGCACCAAGAGTGAAACTTCGTCTCAAAAAATATTAAAATATTCAACACATTGATGAAACGGGGGTTTTTATTTTTGTGGAAAAGTTGATGGAAAAGATAAATTAAGGTATTTGGCACCTGACAGGGAAATAAAGATCCATTTTCACCTCTACCACAATCACCCCTAAAACTGAAAGTTTTAGAGTGGGAGCTTGGATAAACAAAGTAAACTTGACCTCCTGTTGGGTAACTGGGTTTTTATTCCCCTTAAGGCAGGAGTGACATGAGTTGGTCTCTCTTTCTTTCCCAATTCTCAATAAAAATCAAATGTAAAGCCTGACCCAGAATTCTGAAGAAGGACTAGCTTAGAATTCACCAGAAGGAACATTAAATTTTCTCCCCCATCAAGAGTTTAAGTTAAAGGACCTCAAAAACATACTGCGGATAAACCTCTCAAATACTTTTAATGATTCATGAAATTACCAGATAGATTATCTCATAAGTACAGTTTTTATTAATGTGGTTAACAAACTAGATAGAATTTTATTCTGTTTCACACTTTGCTTCTTCATAATGCAAACTTTAAATCTGATTTGCCATAGTAAGACACATTTAGACCACATAGATGACTTTACCTCAGAAAGTAATATAGAGTTTAACACTATTGCCTTTTTCTGCTAATTCAAAATCATCTTATCTGAAGCTAAAAATATTTATGGTATTTGTTCACATTTCGCCTCATACTGTACACTCAAGAAGTTTTTCTAATGCAACTCTAAATGCTGCAGTACATATTTGTCTATGGGGCTAGAAATAATTACATATTTTGAATACAATGTATGTGAGCATAATAATAATTATAGACCTGTGTTGGCTTTCCAATGAGCAGTGTATAGTGCTGGTAAGAATATCTGATAATGCTATCTGCAGCTCTTATTTGTTAATGACAGCTGGGCATATCCTTGGGGCAGTTCCCCTTTTGCAGCCATACCATTTATACTTGAAGTATTTAATAACTTTGCTGGCCCTTACACTGCTGTAACATGTGAATACTTTCAGAATATACACCACAGTTAGGTTTCAAATAACAACAGCCTCATTTCAGCATTTGAACTGCAAATATAAGATTACTACTTCTTCCTCTAATTATATCACTTGTGAAAATTCCTAATTCTTATTGTGGGAATTGGCTCTTCCTTTTCCTATGGTTGAGAAATGTGTTTCTGAATATGTCTTTTTACCTAAGTAAATTTTAGTAAAGGTCTACATAGGAAAATTCACTATGAAATAATTCATAAGTACTTTTGGATATTGTGATATCTTTAAAAATCTATTTTTGCACACCTGTTAGTTCTTTAACTTACTTGGAGCTAAATTAATTGCTAAACTATATGCATAATTGTTTTAGGTTGATCCACCTCATTCAAATGAAAATTTATCTTGGGTAATCTTTGCCAGTGGGAGAGAAATGCTATAACCTTTTAGTCTTGTTAAAGTAAACTAAATATAACCTGAAAAGGACTCTGTACTTCTATATTTGAGTCTTTGTGGATGAACCACAACCTAACTTAATAGGTAGACAAGATTGAAACCCTAATTTAGGAGTATGTGCTTGTAACAATAACTGAGTCTTGGCCAATCCTAGCAGTCATACGTCAACCAATCATACACTGCCGAGTGCTCAGACTGTGTTCAAATAAGGCAAACATCAACCTGTAATCAATCCAGCTGTTTCTGTACTTCACTTCTGATTTCTGTATATCACTTCCCTTTTTTGTCTATAAATTTGTTCTGACCATGAGGCATCCCTGGAGTCTCTCTGAATCTGCTGTAATTCTGGGGGCTGCCCAATTTAGGAATTGTTCACTGCTCAAGTAAACTCCTTTAAATTTAATTCAGCTGAAGTTTTTCTTCTAACAGTCTAAATCATGTGCCATGTCAAGGCATCTAAGATTTAGATTTCAACACCATATATAAATCTGAAATTTCCTGATATAACACATGATTTAAATACGCATTTCCCTCCAGCTTTTGGTATCCCTTTGCCTGATAAGTGGGAAAGGGATGTCCTAAGCAGAGGGGTAGCAATATCTGTAGTGAAGAGCTATCCCAAGTTTTGTAGGCAAGGTTAGGTTTGCTACAAAGTTTACCTACCCTTGTACCAGTAGAGAATTAGTCAATGATTCGAGAAGTAATGCAATTAAATTATTTTGATTGTGACTTTAGAATAAACAAACCCCTAAAGCTTTACTTTATTGTTATTATTAACAAAATATACTGCTAAAATGATGTCTTATCTCAACGACTATAGTCGTTTAGGGATGAAGAGAGGTAGGATTCAGTCAAGTTAAACAATAAGAACCAAATGATGACCTATTTCCTAGCTCTCTGCTCACCTGGATAGTCACTTGGATAGTGATGACGTCAGTCTCACCCCTAGCTCTAATTTTTCCTTCTCACTGTACTTGTCAGGGAGTGAAAAGGAGTCTATTCAATGTGCATTGATTGGAAAGATAGAAACTAACTCACAAGGTATGAAAAAACTATTTGAGTTTAAGGGTAGTTATCTTTATATTTTCATGGAAGAAGATTAACAAAGGTAAAACAATTAGACTAGTTCAAATGGATCATCATTAATAGTTATATTTAATGCAAATGTTTATAGGGTAGACCTATGGAATCAATATAAGCAAAAAGGCTACAGGAAAAGAATATATTTTACAGTGGACATTTTTTAGGATGCATATTATAATAATTTGTGTGAATTTATCAGTACCTCACAAACAGGAAAGAGTTAAAAGGTAAGCATTTTCAATGCTTGGTTTTCTTACCAACCACAGAATCTCTGGGAACAGCAATCCATCATCAAATTCAGTTTTAGTTTTCATAGCAGTGTTTTGAAATGGGAAGACTAAAATTTTGAAAACCTTGGAAACAGAAATCCTCTATTTTACAGAAATTATTTTTTTTCTGGGTAGAGTCATGCTACAGGCACCCTTCCAGGGAGATAGACTTCTTGCCACCCCCAAGAATATTATTATGAGAGTATATAAATCGCAGACAGACAACAGCTGAGCAAACCCAGAGGTAACCAAGGACATTCTACAATTACTCAGACTCACCTCATCTCACTTTAATAAAGCCCACAGGAAAGAGAATTTATTTCTCTCTAAATAAAGTATAAATCCTACATGAGCATTTTTGTTTAGCTAATTGGGTCAGGTGACTCACTCTCAGCTATGTTCCAGAGGACTGTATTGAAACTCTCCTCCCTGAAACCCATGCAGAGGAGGAAGAGCATTTCCCTAATGGGGTGGTTGTTGCTATCTCCAGTAGTAGGTAAAAAGAATGGTGGTCAGACAAAAACCAGGCAATGCCTTCTACAAGTGACAAGTAAGATATGAGCAGCACTAGAAGTAAATAAACAAGATCTGAGTCACTTCTATGCACTTGCACATTTTAGATATTTAACATTTATAGTGGGTATTAAAAATGCAAAGATAAGCAGAATAAAATGTGTACTGTGTCTACTTAAGATTTCAGGGAAAAATACATCTTTTAGAATGCTACCCAACATGAAGAATCCAGCCTTTCTCAGCTCCAAGTGAGGCAGAAGTTTCACACGGACTCACTGAACAATTACTGCAGAAGGTGAGTATTGGATCCATTTTATTATAAATAGGAATTGCCCTTGAAAATTCTGAGTGTGACAAGTCATAGTTTTATGAGAAAAGTGTTGATCAGTTTGTACATGGAATGGATAGAGTACTCAGGCCATACAGGAGATAGCCAGAACCAAAGGTAAATTATGCTCTTAGGTAGTTTTGTATCACATTAACCTTCTAAATGTTATTCAGCTTCTTTGGCAGAGGTTTTAAAATTATTTTGTAATAAAATGCTCCATTCAGTTTATTTTCCCAGATGAAAACTTACTCAGAAGCTCAACATGTAAATAAAACAGAAGAGATATTTGGGTTGAGTGTTGGAGAGGAGAAGGCACTGTGCCACTCATCTGGCCCCAGCTTTCTCCTGCCACCAGCCCCAAGGCTTGTGTGTGAAGTGGGGCTTCAAGGAAAGCTCCTGAAAATCCATAACTCTAGTGGACAAAGTCAGTCTCAGAGCAAATGAAAGAACAGGGCTTATAAATGTCACAATTGTTGCTCTGCCTTATACCAACCTCTAGTCTGAAAATACGCTTTTTGGAGTAACTTTTAAATGTGGACAATTTAACTAGTCATAATTGCCTCAAACACCAAACATGCCATTACAAAACAAGAAGAGCAAATCTTTATGGGAAGGTACAGAAAAAAAAATATAATATGTGGAAAAGAAAATTTCTGCTGTTAACAATGGATATAACTATGGAAGAGACGAATGAGCCAAAATTAGGCACTAAATCCAACCCTCCAAGAGAAACACAGCTCTCTCAGTGATATATCCATGTTAGAATGCATAGAGAAATTTTGAAATCTCTGCAGAAAGAATGCCAGCTAACAGTTTGTGGAGGTTAAAGAACTGGAGAACAAATTTCTCATTTGGAAAGTTTCTTTCAAATCAATTTATTACAGAAAAAGATTTCAAATAGCTTTCTGGGAGAAAAATAAGTTGTTAAATTTAAATAGTTGGCACAAATTTATCATAATGCGATCTCTTTCAGAATAACTACAAAGATCTTATTTACAATCCCCAAAATACATGCAGCAATTGCTATTCTTACATTGATGTCATTGGAGAATTAAAATATATATGAGTAGCTTTCTCAGTTGTGTGGCAATTTCTACAAGCCATAGGTAGACTTGGTATTGTTGCAGTCTGTCTATTCCTTAGCTCAGCTAGATCCGAGATCTTGTCTCACAACCAGGAAGAATTAAGCATGCAGACACTGAAGAGTGAGTGTAGTAGAATCTACTAAGCAAAAGGAAAGCTCTCAGCAAAGAGGGGATGTGGGGGGTGATTCTCATACCTGAACAGAGGAAAGTCCCCCATGTGGCTGGGTCTGGGGCCTCATATGGACTCAGAATGGGGAGTGCATGCTGATTGGCTTGTGCATATGCAAAAAAGGTTAAAGCGAAGACACCAAAGGTGGACATGACAGTGTAGAAAACAAATTAGGAAAGGATAGGTATATGTAAAATAGGTGAAGGGTGGGGATCTATGGAGGAAAATCTATGATCTCTACCAAACAGAAAGACATGTTCTCAGTTCATTCCAAGGATTTAACTTGTAGTTTTGTTTTCAGGCGTTAAACTGTTTTCACCTTGGAGGTGGGGTTTCACGAGGGACCCACCACTATCTGCCTAGGCATCTGAATGCCTCCTGCCACTCTCAGTATCTTGAAGAGGGCCATGAAAAAGCCATTGTAATGGTATCTAGTTTGGAATGTATGAAGACAGTAAATTTATTACTCTCAGAAGCCTCAGAGCAACTTGAAGGTGTCATCTATTCTCTCTATTCCTTTTAAAGCCAAATTATACTTATATCATCCCATGAAACAGTCATCTGTTCTAATGAAAATAACTTGAGAGAATCAAGGAATCTATGGAAAGGACTTGGATGTTTTCACTCATTCACTTGGCAAACAGACACCAGGCAATGCTGCCATCTATACTGGACATTAGGGCTACACGGTAAATAAAATAAAATCTCCATGAAGAATGTACACTCTAGTGTATAAAACAGTTAAAGAAATCATCTCAGCATACTATATGTATTCTGACAAGCAGTTAAGACATTATGTTTGAAAGCACATTGTTGGCCTTCAATGACTCTAAAAGAAAATATTCAAGGAAGGGTTTACCATCTAAACTGAGACTGGGCACATATGTTCACCACGTGAAGAGTGACTGGAGGATGTTCCAGTGAGAACAGACAAAATATTTAAAAACCTAAAGACAAAAGAGGAAGTGGCATATTGGAGGGTCAGAGACAGTTCAGAGTGGAGTGAAGAGTAAGGGGAGATGTATTAAGATACAAGGCTGCTGAGATGAGCTCAACCTACATAATGAAAGGCATTGAATATTGTCTGAGAAATCGGGGGTATTATCATGCACGCAATGAGAAAAAAAATAAGGCTTTTAAATACAAAATGTGGTTACTCAGATCTGAGTGTAAGAGACATTATTCTAACTTGAAATGTAGGATGGCTTGCAGGTGAGTAGTGAGGACAGAGAAAACTATCCTAATCTGTTTGTTCTTTGTGAGGCAGAACAAATAACGACTTCACAGCAGACAAGATATGGAGTGCGAGAGGAGAAGATGCCTTCTTGATTTTTGTCCTTAGCAGTGGGTGTCCTCAGATGGAGAATATAGGAGGAGCTGGGCTAAAGATGATGAATTGAGGTTTTTGTTTGTCGTCGTTGTTGTGGTTTTGAGATGGGGTCTTGCTGTACTGTCTAGGCTGTGTCCAACTCCTTGGCTCAAGGGATCCTCCAATCTCAGCCTGCTGAGTACCTGAGATTACAACCACATGCCACTGTGCCTGGCTCTGAATTAAGTTTTTAACATGTTGAATTTAGGGTTCCTGGGATTCATTCAGGAGAAAATTTTTATTCTTATTGTTATCTTGATTTGTTGAATGCTGCTGTACTATATGAAGTGGGATAAGAGGAAGAAAAGACATGAGTTCACCAAGGACTTTTAGGAGAATTTACACAGAATATCAGAAAGTAACATCAGGCTGTTTACCAAGTATAGGACTGGTTGTCTTGAACTGATCGACCTAGTGTCTGTGTTAAGATCTTAAAGATATAGTGTACACTCAAAGCAACTGTTAAACACATTTCATATTGCATATTATGAGGCTTCTTCTGAAGTTTTTAAGCAAAGCAAGGTACAGGTTTCTTAAAACCATGATTATTGTGAACAAAATTGGTTTTGGTCTATTTTTTTCTTAACCAATTCACAGAATGCAAACATTATTAGTCTTGAGTTTAATTAACTCCCTCTTTCACATAATATATAGTAAGAAATTGTTATCAATTGTGACAATGTAAAAGTTAAAATGTACATAAGAGAAACTGGAAGAGAGAAATGCTGAAAGGAGGAGCAAGAAGCAACTAATATCTACACCTTATGAACTATAGAATTTAAAAATTACTGTTTATAATTAGAAAAAATAGTAAAGGTATAAGAATATTATTTAATGTTTCAAATACAAGGATTCAGGAACAAAATGATATTATAACTATACAAAAAGAAAGGAAGATGGGGTAGCTATAAGTAGGCTAAATCTTCATCTGCCTTGGTAAGAACCTAATACAAAATATCTAAAAATTGGCAATCAAGAAATTCCACTGTACACATCATTTGCAGATATGCAGGTAATCTTCAGGAGAAAGATCCAGGAATGGAGGTTGATGATGCAATGGGCTATTGTTTTTGTTTAAACCCTATGCTTTGTCAATTGTAGGTGAATATTACTTTGATAAACATTTAAAAATGTAACATACATACATATATATTATGTATGTTATGTTACCTGGAAGATTTAAAATAGCTCCCAGTTTGGCATAACATTTGACCACAGTAATAACAATGACATTAATATGTGTGAACAAAGACTATTTCAATCAGGAAGAACATACATGACAAATATAGCAATGCACATCTAACCAAGTCAAGGGAAAAGCCAGCCTTGGCCAATAGATATGAGGAAGAAAGATCAAAATATATTGTCTGGGGAACTGCTTAAGATCACATACACTCTATGTTCACATTTCACACTTACCAGGCAACTTTTTGTTCATAATCAGACTTGCCATTCAAGCTAGCCTACAGGACAGAAACCTTGTCATGTTAACACAAGTATTCTGATCTGTGTAAAGTTTTATTTTCCTATAAGTTAATAATTTAGTTTTTGAGATTATACTTCAGTGTCTGGAGAGAGCCTTGTTATTGTAAGTTATCATAGAACTCTTAGAAAGCCAGTGGCTATCTCCTGGGAATTCCTGGGCTATACAACACTTGTCTTTTTACCTTCAACAGCTTAAACTAGGCTTTTTTTTTTTTTTTTTTTTTTTTTTTTTTTTTTTTTTTTTTTTAGATCAGCACACATTCTTTGCTTCCTTCCAAATTCCTTGTTCTCTACGATGTTGTGAGTCATTCATTTTTAATAGTCCATATAGAATTGGTACTCTAAGAAACAGGCAATGGTTCTTAGGTTACAACTTCAGTGACTTTGGAGTTGCTCTTAACTTTTAATAAAAAACTAAATAGGAAAAGACAACTAGACACAAAATCAAATGTGACATATCTGAGTTTAAAGAAAGTAGGTCCCTCTAGGCAAATCTTTCACTCAGAAGTTTTTGTAATCAGAGGGAGATTTCCTGTGAAACTAACAAAGCTTATCTCTAGGGCACCTCACTAGATGAGGACCTTCCAATGCCCTAGGAGGCTCCCTTGCAACGTGTTCATGTAATCACTAGTTTTTCTAAAACTTTCAAACGTAAGACATTTTAATGGCAATTGGTTGGACTGCCGTCTCTTTCTTTTCTGACTTCATCCCCATTACAAACCCCCTGAGGTCCAATAGAAATGGATTAGCCATGGATATTTTAGAATCGGGCTAAGAGAAAGTTGAGTTGGAGATCTATTCTCTTGGGTCTCATCTACTTAAGTTTCACAGTTTTTATATGTATAGTTGTTGTTGACTCATTGGGCATCACTGAAATTAATGCATATTTCCAGAGATTATAATTTGATATGAACATTCCCTCTGATTTTCAGCACAGAATATTCATAGATAATGGAGGATAAATAGATTTGAAATATATTGGAGCAACAAGTTAGTCTATGGAAAATTCTTCTAATTATCAGACGTGAAATTATAAGAAAATGATTCAGTTCTCACACCAATCAACATGGAAGTTCTATTCCTCCAATAATATTCTCAATAATATTGCATAATTATCTAAACAACATGTTTTTCAGGCATTCTTCAAAATAGAATTTATTAGAATACCTGCATTTGTAGGGCACAAACCAAGAGCAGGACTACAAATAGTAAGTATATCTCGTATAATCACATATTGAATGTGTCCCAGCTATTAACAGTAAAAAAACAAATTTCAATCAGCTAAGCTAAAATAAAATTATCTTTCTATAGTTTTCATGGAGGATATGACAAATTTATTTGTTTTACAATGAGGATATCAAAGGGCATGCAACTAAATATATAGGAAAGAGTATTATAGAACTTTGTGAGGCAATTAATTAATAAAATGTTACCAACCTTCAAAAATGTCATTGACCCTAATGGGTCCTTTCCCTGCTCGGTGTTGTTCACATCAATACAATAAGACCAGGCTCGGTAATGCAGAACAGAAACTTTATTCATTGATCGAGGAAAGCAGAAGGGGAGCTTGTACTCAAAGAACTTACTCTGGAGGGTAGGGTAAAGGGGGATTTTAAGGGCTTTTAAGACTGGTAGGTAGAGACTGGGAGCAGGATTCAGGGACAGGGTGGGACTTCCAGAGAGAGTTGAAGTGTAGCAGTTTGTTTCCTTTGTGTCTGACACTACATGTGCCTAGCAAAGTGCATCCCTTCCCACTGCATGGGGATTTAGTCTGGTAACAAGGCAAGCATTCAGGTTAGGGTAGCACTACAGAACTCACGTCTCACCTTGTGGCTAGTTTGTTGTTGCCAGCATCTGGCCTTCATGTCTATAAGCAAGCAAAAATGTGTGCACAGGTTAATTTCACAGGTTTAGGGGCTTTTTGAAAGAACTGAAGTCATGCTGCAGTGACAAATGTAGCAAGTTCTATTTTGGGGTTTTAAAATATTTATAGAATATGTAAGCTTTATATAATTTTAAGTTATGCTTTTTTATACTAAATAAATGTTTATATTTATATCTAACTTTGAATTTTAAATTTTGGATTCCTCTTATTAAAGAGGGCCCTCAACAACTGTATAATCTTTAACCCAGACAACCTGGGAATCTATACCTGCATGTACAATAAAACTTAGAATAATCTCTGAAAATGCAAAGTTAAAGATAAAGGGTACTCTGTGCACATAGTGTTATCAGCCTTACATTATATGTCCACCAAGAAGGCTTTTCTAAAAATCCAGGAAGCAGAAAATGTAGACATATACAGTTTAAGTATATTGATAAATGATACCAAGAACTTCAATCATACTTAATTTTCTCCAACTTCCTCTTCCAGGTTGCTTTTTAAAAAAAAAAAAAAAAAAAAAAAAAGAGTTTGTTTATTAAAGGAAGTTTGAAAAAAATCTGTTTGGATGTCCTCTAGAATTTCAGACACTTTTACAAGCTAAAAAGTACACTAAGGCATGTGACTCATTTGAAAGTTGTCAGTGGCATAATAACAAAAGAAATCTTATTTGGGGTTAAGTGAGGTAGCTGTCCTAAATCACTCCCAAAATCATCAAAAATGGATGGAACCATCAAAGTAGAAATGAATAATTAAACTTGTGCTCCAGTCTGCACCTATGAATATCAGGAAAACAAAGAGCTATTAACGTTTATTCTCTCTAGATAGAAACCCAAATTGTAAAATTATATAATAAAATTTAATAGCAAATATTGCAATCAAGACTAATACTATAACAGTATTTGGCATGTGTCTGTGTAGGAGTTAAACAAATACAATGCTAAGAGAAAGAGCATACAGACTCCTACAGGTACTATAAAAGAAGTGAGAAAAAAAGTTGTTCTGTCACGCAGAGCAAAGCAGGAAGCGATGATGAGAAGGAAGCCTGAGGGAGTGAAGGAAGGAAGGCAGCATCACTGAGTACTTGTATGTTTCCCATCACATATTAAATATTTTATATCCCTTACAATTATTTTATACTCACTAACTCTGGGTGGTAGTTATATCACTATTTTAGAGAACAAACACTTGAAAGAGTGAATTTAAACAATTTGTCTAAGAACACATACGTGTAAGAGATGAAGCCTGAATTCAAACCACATCTGTCTGACTCCAAAGCCCACACACACTCTTTCTACGCTCAAGGCCCACATCTGTCAAGAATGGCATTAGAGGTCTGAGTACAGGGCTGGTTCACAGATCCTGGAACAATAATAGTAATACTGTTGATTATGCAGCAAACATATACAGCATTTACTATGTGCAAGGCAGAATTCTAAGCACTTTACATTTATTACCTCTTTTAGTCCTTCTAGTTGATCTCATAGAAGTAGAGAATAGTACGGTAGTTACCAGAGGCTGGGGTGGTTTGGAAGAGGGAGGGGAGATGTTACAGTTAGGAATAGTAAGTTTAAGAGATCTGTTGCATAGCATGGTGACTATGGTTAACGATATATTGTGTTCTTGAAAAATGCTAAGAGAGTGGATGTTAAGTGTTCTCATCACAAACCTATGTGAGATAATTCATTTGTTAATTAGCTAGATCTAACCATTCCACAATGTATATATATTTCAAAACATCATGTTGTACATAAAAAATACATACAATTTTATATGTCATTTCAAAATATAAATAATTTTTTTAAAAAAAGATGGTTCATGGAAGTGTCTGGGACAGGTTAAGTACTGAATAAGTATTAACTATTAAAAAATCCTTCTAACAACTGTGTATGGAAAGTATTCTTATTTCCCTTTAACTAAGAACAGCATTTGTAGCAAGAAAAGATAAATTTCCCAGTGCAGGGGGCTTTTTAATATATTCTTTTTTGTAGCATTGTAAAAGCAATACCTGATTATAATATAAGTACAAACAGTTCGAAGTGTTTAAAGCGTAATTTTTCCCCGCAACCATTGCAATCCCCCTCTGAAGCAGTTAAGCACACAGGCACACATAAATATATGCACACACTTCAGTATAGCTCATAGGCATCTTTCTTTTAAATATTTAAATTGGCTTCATGATGCATGATATTACTTTATAAGTAGTAGTCCATCATATGGTTGTACTACAATTTATTTAAGCAGAATTAAAAGTACTTAAATCTATGTAAGTGTTGCATATCTATAAAAGAAATTACACCTACTTCAGTGGAAACATAACAAATTCCATTATCCCTTTGTCACTCAGCAGATGCTCAGGGTTTCACTACAGCAATAGATTTCTTAATTAATCTCTAAGTAACTGACTCGTCAGTTTAGGCAATGCCCATTTCTTTAGTAAAATATAGTAAATGATGACCATCACATTAAATACTCAAAGCTGCCAAGCTACTTTCTATTGAGTCTCTTCTGTTTCCACCAGTTTCCAAAAGTCTGTTACATTTTCACCAAAATATATGACAGTTTTACATGTTATTGTAATTATAGCACAACTTAAAGAAATATAAGTGCTAAATATAGCTGTTTCTGTGAAAACTAAATGGAAATATTTGGAAAACTTAAAAAAGGTAAGTTACTAAGATAAAAGTGCTATGAAATGAGATACAGAAGGAAACCCGAAAAGTTATAGGAAAATCTACAAGATTCTAAAGGGATTATGCACTCAGATTGCTTTGCAGCTGTCTTCAAAACATTTATTTTAGTACTATAAAGACATTTAAATATATAAAAAAAAAAATTTGCCCTTGACAGAACCAAAGTTGAGTTCTTCTCTAGTCACATTATGGGAAAGAGTTAAAGAGGCACAGGAATATTTGTGTATTCTACAAGAAATACTCAAAAGGCAAAACTTATTTTAGAAGTATAATTGATACAATTTAAAAGGGGGAAAGCATAGCATTAGTTAATCTCACCCCGCCTCCTTATCTCTCCTGCTAAATCATATGAAAAGAAATAAGTTTTTAGGGTACATTAGGCCTTTACTACATGTATCTTGAATGGAAGAAAGAAACCATAGACTTTAAAAATTCAATTGAAAAAAAAGAAACTTTTTTTAAAGTAAAAATAAATAAATGTTCGATGCATGCATGTAACTATGCATGCTGTAAAAATGTCTATAATGCAATTTATGTAAAGTTTCTTTAAAATGGTAAAGCAATATGGAAGTATAGTGTATGTAGATAATAAATTATTTTTTAGAATTAAAGTACTAGAAAGAGTTTTAATATCTTTTTTTAAAAAAAAGTTATATGTATTATAGAAAATACAAGTCTTCGAGGAAAATTTAAGAAAGTACCATTTAAAAAATTTCCCTTGTAAGTTTTATAAATTTTGAAAAAAACTTAAACATGGCTATCCATTTGCCTTAAATCATATCCTTAATAATAAAACAATACATAGAAATTCTAACTTTTTCTAGAAAGTCATATATCAGTAATAAATTATGTTATTTTAAGCATTTAAAAAATTACAGATTTTATAATAAGAAGTTTATAATTTGTTTATTAGAAAGTATAACATTCTACTATTCTTTTACTGTGTGATACTAGAACTCATACAGGCAGTTAATATAAACATTAGTTATCGTATTTCATTGACTGGGATAATTTTCACATTTGAATACTTGTGAAATGTTGAAGTATCTTATACCACTAACATAAATATTTGTTAGTGTTTTTCTTCTTCCTTTTGTTAAATAGAAGTTTTGAAAAATTGAGATGGCACATATTGTAAATGACACCACAGTTCCAAAGAAATTCAGCATTAAAATGATCAGTGAAGGATTCACTTACCAAAATAAAAGAAAAAAAAAAGTTTCTTTAGAAGGGTAAGATTGCAATTTAAAAATTTTAACAGATAATAATCAAACAAAGGTCAATAAATTTGAATTTTCCTGAAAAGCTACCCTGGAGTCTATCAGAACCCCAAAAAGTTCTTGAAATTGCTAGTACAAAAATAAAGCTATTATTTACACAGTTCTGCAATAGTTTACTTCAGTGTTAATCCCCACAATTTTTTTAAAGTTAAATCAAAAATCACAAAATAATAGAGTAGAAATCACAAAATAATAGAGTTTAAATGCAGTCTGAAAATTTAAGATCAGACTAGACTCTCTGTCAGCTCATCTCAATTTAATACTATCTGGTTGTACCATTTCCCATTTCCCTACAGCATTTCAAGCAAAAATCTTTCAAAGAACATACTCAGTCAACTTTCTGAAAAAGTTGTAGTATTTTAGTTAATAACAACATATAGTTTTCCATTATCAAAGAAATACTTTGCTTCTAAGGTTCATCATTAAAACTACAAGATTTAATAGAAACATGCTTCATCTCAGCAGGATGACCCATATCTATCATCCTCACTACATGAAGGACTTGAATACTGACTCACGCATTTCATCAGAGACCCTGAAAAGTTATCTATTTTTATTAGAGATTGAGATCTCTAAAGTGTACATAAGAGTTTTCAGTGAATTGTCACAGATTAAATACATGCATTTATCATCAATCCCTCTGAAAATATCACTACAGTTAAAGAGTGAATTAGATACTAATCTAGGAGGACAATGAGAAAGTAAATCTCAGTAAACAAAAAATTTTAGAGGCAAGAAGCTCATATTAATAACTATGCAGAGCAGAGAAAGATGTTACTTAGGAGCTTGGGTGTGTGAAAGCCAAGAAATTTAGAAATGTACAGGACCCTGGAAACTCTCAAGAATTAGAAATACAAGGAGTGCAATAATTGGAACTACAAAAAAGGAAGAAATACTGTGTAGTTTCAAAACAGAATGATTGGCAGAAGAGCTTCATAGGGTGCAATTGGGCTTCTAGATCACCTGGAAATAGCCAAGCAATTCTTCTCCACTCTGAGAAGCCTGGTGATTCACTCTATAATGAGGCAGAACCCAATACCTCGAGTCAAGACACTAGGCAGAGCTAAGCAAAAGATACCAGAATCAAAACCAGGGAAACTCAGAAAATATGACACATGAAGAGTAAGACCCACTGGGGCTTCCAGAACCTTGATTTGTATCTCCAGGCATGAGACTGAAGATATCCTCTTAGGAGAAACTGACTAGACTGAAGATATCCTCTTAGGAAAAACTGACTAGGATAAAGGATCAATTGATATGGCCATTGTGGATCCTCTAATGAGATGGTTAATCTTTGACTTACCAGTGAAACCCTGAAGTCAACAAACCTTGCTCTTGCCACAGAGTTCGCAGTCAGAATCTCTGTGTTTCACTCTAGAATATGAAAAGACTGCGAAGAATCATCTGGTAGTTGACAAAAGCCTGCAATATTCAGTGTAGATACAGAAACAAACAAGTAGGCAGAGGCAGCAAAGACTATGCTGGGATCAAAGGAAAACTGCAAATACACTGTAATTTATTGTATATATTTAATATATATAATTTACACATAAGTTTATATATGCATATATAAGCATACACAGATAACTGTATATTATATCCATTAACTATTATATTTCAAAGATACTGTAATATATGCTGTATCTATTTTAAAGAAATGTCATTTTTTAAAAGCACTCAACAAATCTGAAATATTAAAAATATTACAGAAATAATTTTAATCCATTAAAGTTGTTATAAACCTCTTAAAAGCATGTTTAAAACAAAAGATAAATATAAAACAGAAGAGATCAGAAAATAGATGGCAACCTATAATGCTTGACATTCAATTCAAAAGAATTCTGATCTGAGAAAGGAGAATTGGCAGGGTAAATAGTCTCAAATAAATAACACAAACAATTTTTCTAGACCTGAAGTACATGACCATCCAAATTAAAAGAGACCACTGAATGCCAAGCAAAATGGATGAATATTGCCTTTGTGAAGGAACCCATTAAAAATTTGATAACACTAGAGATAATTCGAAGTTTTAAAAAGCAATGAGGAAAAAATGTAAATACAAAGACTGGAAATCCAAAATCATCAGACTTCTTAATGGCAACTTTGGAAACTTGAATAAAGTCTTCCATATTCTAGATTCAGTATTCTATACCCAGACAGATTATCAATTATGTTTGAGGGAAAGACAAAGACATTTCCATGTATGTAAGCTCTCAAAATTTTACTGAAATATATCCTCTTTTAATAAATGACTGAATGATTATTCCCACTAAAAATCAGAAAGCTAGAAGTTTAGTGAGTATTGCTTAGAAACCATTAATTTCTCTCTCTCACACACACACACACACACACACACACAATATTGAAAGGAGATGTGTATCCAGGGCAAAGAAGATTATAGATTTGGTAAAAGAGTGTTTGAGACAGTAAGTCCCTAAAAGCTTGAGACTGCAACACCTCACAGTTGACTGGAACAACTACCCAAGTTTTTCCACATTATTCACATAAAAATATAATCTGGTCCCATTTAAACATGAGTAATGTTCAAAGTACAACTAACATGAATCTAAGAATAGATAAAGGGGAAAAATGTATATGAACAAACTAAATAATAAAATTTCTCCATGTTTTTCCAATCTCAGATTACAACAAACTGATTCTACCACAAAGGGATAAGGTTCAAGGAAGGGATACAGAGTTTCAAGGGTGAGATTATGATGGCAGTGGCAGCCCATCTGGAGCCCCTGCAAAGACACTAGCTAGAGCAGGGAAGGTGTGGCTGGGGCTGTGTGTTTTGCGGAGCTGGCAGGAGCCAGGAACAGGTGATTCTGGCAGGAGCCCCGCATCCTGTCAAGTTGGCGGGGCTGGAGCCTGTGCTACTGACCACAGCTGCAGCCACCCAGCCACAGCTCCGGACACAGGCATTCCCGCACTCCCTGGGGCCCAGGAAGCCTGCCTGCTCCTGCTTCCTAGCAACTCCCTGCTCTAGGCGCCTGCTCCACTGCAGAGCTAAGTTGTGGTTGAGTCTAGGCACTGTCACGACCTGGTGAGGTGTGCACACGCTCAGGGTGGCTCTGACATGCCAGCCCTCTGCCACCTTGGCCCATTTCAGACTTGGGGCACCAAGGGGCAAGGGAGGGAAATTTTGAGTGCTGACGGCAGCTGGACATGGGCCTGCGGGCGTCCCTCAGTGCAGACAGCCTGGGTGCTGTAGATAGTAGGCTGATGGCTGTGGGAGGAAGACGGGTTCCTGGGCAGGAAGGGGCGAGTCCCCAGTGAAACCTCACTTTCAAGCCAGGGCGGTCTGAACCTTCGGGGCCAGGCTGCCAGTTCCCGGTGAGGTCTGCAACCTGGAGTGAGAACTTCCTTGATGTCTTTTGGCTAATCAAATGGTGTTTTTTCCACACCCACCCATGGCCACCCATGGACTAATCAGCACACACTTCCTCCCGCCCATGTGCCAATCAGCATGCATTTCCTCCACTCAGAGCCCATAAAGCCCCATCCCCATCCCCACCCCACTCCACCACCCACTCAGCTAGACTCAGTCAGACATTTGTGGGGTCTACCTGTCTGAGGATAGGAGCTACCCACCTGGGGTATCCTCTACATTCATTGATACTACCTGCCTGCAGATAAGAGCTGCCCACTTCTGGTCTCCCCTTTGCTGAGAGCAGTTCTGTCTCCCAGTAAAGCTCTTTTCCACCTTGCTCACCCTCCAGTTGTCTGTGTAACTTCCTTCTTCCTGGATGCAGGACAAGAACTCAGGACCCACCAAACGGCAGAGCGAAAGCAGCTGTAACACTTCCCTGGCTTGCTCGCCAACCTATGCGCAGGAGCTCAAGAGGCTGTGACATTACAGCCCTCCTGCCCTCTGCCAGTGCAGGGCGGGTGCTCCACATGATGGAAGCAGTGGCAGGAGCCAGGCCAGCCCTGGAGCGGCAGGCTGGAGTGGGATGACCAAACCGAAAGAGATGTAACACAAATTGAGTGAAACACATCCCCCTAAAACATGCCTCCCCCACTCACTGCACTGCAGGTGATGAGAAGCAGAGAAGAGCCGCAGCCTTTCTGGGAGCCCAGACCTTGCAGCTCCCCAGGCCAGGGCTGTGACACGCTTTAACACCCTCTTTGTGGCTCTGCGGTTTCTGATGTCTCCTAGTTTCCGGGTGCTACTACGTTCCCCTTGTCCAGACACTGGTGCCCACAGCAGAAGCTGCTTGTGATCTGGCCTAGCATTTAACACAGCTGACACCTGTGACAGTGCCCGGGGTTGCCTGCCTTGCTGCAGCAGCTGGCGTGCCTGGCTGTGCACAATGGCCAGACCCTGCACTCACTCGCTCACACACCCCTTGCCACTCCACACCTGGCTCACCCTTGGCAGACATCAGATCCAGGCTGGTAGCACAAGCCAAGTGCAGCCTGCTGGGCTGAGTGGGCAGAATGAGTCCAGCAGGCATGAGCAAAACTCAAGTAGAGGCACCGCTGGCCACAGAGGTTTCTGGCTGGTGAGGCAACACCCAAAGGATCATCTGACAATTACATGAAGACAGAAGATGAAACATAAGCTAGCAGAACTCAGTAAAGACAGACAAGAGCAATGCAGAAAATCATCAAGAAGAAAACCAAGTAGTAATCAACTTAAAATAAAATAACATGACTAAAATTCAAGAAAAGGCACAGTAGGTTGGTAAATGAATGAAATGTGTAATAACAGAGTTTTAGAGTAGAATAGACAGCCTTTATCTAGAAAATGATAGCAAAGAAGATCCAAAATATGCTTGTTATTCCTGAAAAAGAGAACTCATCAAAGTTCAAAAGTATTTTATTATATAACCTCCCTGAAATATTAGCACATCATGTCCTAAGAAACATTGACAAACATAATCAATCCCAAGTTATATCCTGATGAATTTATGGAACTTTCATAATAAGGAAAAAAATTACGTGGCACTGAAGGTAGGGGAAGCACACTCCAAGCAAAAGGAAATAATCAGACTGTGTCAAACTTCTCTACAGCAACACTACAGGTAGAGAGTGAAGCACAGTCCAACTCTTGAGGAAAATATGGTAGGACTAAAGGATTCTGTCTGGCCAAGTCACTCTTCAACTATTAAAGAAATAAAATCAGACATTCTGAAGACAATCTCAAGGATTACAGCATCCATGAGCTTTGGTCATAAAACTACTAGCCAATGAAATCTAGCCAAGAAAGGATGAAGTGAAATAAACTAGGAAAGACAAAGCTACTCAGACACGAGCTTAAAAATTAATTTAAATTTTGAGACAAAGCTAAACCCATGTGATTATTATGCAGACGTTAGAAAATAAAATTGAAATAATAATACTATTTTGAGTTCAATATTCCAAAGTTAGCCTCAAAATCAAGTGTAGCCTACATGGCAATCTGGATAAAATGATGAAACTCTCTGAGCTTTTTAAACTGAGATGTTATTTAATGCTGTTCCATGGTGTTTATGTTTCCATCCAGTGGAAAATGTGGTAGATAATTATTTGGATGTCTAGCAGAACACGATCTCCTATTCTAAATTCTGCCCTCTTGAGTTCCTGTGGTTATACAGTTCTCTCTGTCCTACGTGGCCCTATCTCACGGACAGAGCTGACTGAATATGAATGCATAATAAACCCAACTAGACCAATCAGATCCTCTGCTCTGTTGCCTGGAATTGAGACCCTGATCCTGTGGACGAAGATATGTACTATCGGAACTTGTACTGTGGCCAAACAGAATTCTAGTTCATAGAAATAAATCAGTAAAATAGATATAAGGAGGTAAGAAACCTCCTTAGTATGAGAAATGACATTATAATTAACAGTTCCAAATAAAACCATTAAGCTGGATAAATTAAAGTGAGTTCTGGGTTGGGGGGCAATGATGATTCCTCTATCAAGGAATAGAAAAACAGCATTTTGGTTTGGCAATAACAAAATGGTTCAGCTATCATTGTTATATTTGGCTATTTGGTCTGTATTTTCATAAAAAGTGAAGCTTTAAAGGATGTGATCACCCACTTAAAGGTATCAGAGTATCTTAAGGCAAGAAATTACATAGACCAAAAGGAAAGCAGGGATAGCAATTTAAGACTACTGTCTTTCCAATCAATAAATTATGTGTCCTGCCAAAATGTAACATCTAAATTATTTGAATCATGTATCTCCAAATTAGGCTGATGTCCTTATTGAATACTAATATTTATAATGGGATATGTGAAACTAAGATAATGGAAAGAAATCATTATCCATGTGCTCCTTCATGAGCTAGAGAATGGCCTTCTATCGTGTGCCATACCATAGCTCCAATTTAACACATTTGCAAATATCTTCAAAACATAATCTGGATTTTATGATTCAGGCTTAATACACACGAGCGGATTAAGGAATTGTGCTTTGCTGGTCATTGTTTTTCTTCTGGGCCTTAAGACTAAAGCCATTAAGCAGATAAAAATGGAGTCAGGATTCCAGGATAAGACGTGGATAAAAATAATAAACCAAGTTCTGACAGTTCAGCCAAGCACATCCATTAAGCACCGTGATGCAATAAGTTATCTGGCTTGGTTTACTGCAAATACAGCTTCCTAAAACCAAACAGTCAACAAAGATTTTATCGAAGTCTACAGGAATTGTTGACGTAAAAAAAAAGACCAATAATTTTTTAAAAGAAAACTCCCTGTATCCCAGCACTTTGGGAGGCCGAGGCGGGTGGATCACGAGGTCAGGAGATTGAGACCATCCTGGCTAACACAGTGAAACCCCATCTCTACTAAAAATACAAAAAATTAGCCAGGCCTGGTGATGGGCGCCTGTAGTCCCAGCTACTTGGGAGGCTGAGGCAGGAGAATGGCGGCGTGAACATGGGAGGCGGAGCTTGCAGTGAGCCGAGATTGTGCCCCTGCACTCCAGCCTGGGTGACAGCGCGAGACTCCATCTCAAAAAAAAAAAGAAAAGAAAAGAAACTCTGAACCTAAACAACAGAACATAAATGACTCGAACCAATATGGGAAACTCAGCTAAAATAAGTTTTTTTCCGGTTTTTTTGTTTGTTTGTTTGTTTGTTTAAGTCAGGACTACAAAAGATGCTGGCAGAGCCAGACTGGATTTCTATGCATTATGAACAGCCTCGTTATGAGAATCCTCCCCAATATTCCCTTCAGGGTATCTCTGAAGGACATCAGATATAGAACCTGGGCCAGCTAGAATTCTTAACTGCTCATTCTACTGGATAGAAAATGAATCAACAGACTCAAAAGTCTATGACATTAACTGGTCAGCCTCTCTCCCTCAGATTACAACATGCCTGACCTTAGATCCCAAATCTGTCTCAGAAGAAGAATATTTTGGTATCACCAATGTGATGAAACACAGTGAAAAGGCATATTAAATAAACTATACTATTTATTCAATTCTATTTTATCTCTGTTAACATTTTAAATTGTTATAAAAATAAATTCTGAAAATAAAGAAACATTATGATTACCATTTCATGGAGAAGCAGATCAATATCCTCTCAGGTTGGCCCTTCACCAATCATTTTAGCCACTCTATAGCTTTGACCGTCTCATAGCAGCCACAGGTGGTTCAAAACACAAAAGGCCAGAGGCAGCAAAAGCACAGAGTAGTAAGAGTAGAGAAACAGAGCTTTGGTACCTCACAGAGAACAAAGCTGTTCTCAGGGTATAAGTAATCAAGAGCAAGCATTTTACAGGGTATTTTAGAGAGAAGTAAAAGCTTTTTGGTAAGGCAGTTATAAA
Source organism: Rhinopithecus roxellana (assembly GCF_007565055.1). Classification (NCBI taxonomy): domain Eukaryota; kingdom Metazoa; phylum Chordata; class Mammalia; order Primates; family Cercopithecidae; genus Rhinopithecus; species Rhinopithecus roxellana. The sequence goes on along the minus strand of NC_044552.1, from coordinate 88,544,943 downwards.
AACTCAAATTCAAATGAATGCTGAGCAAAGGCACAGGCAAAGACTAGAATTCTTATGCAAATTACAGTTGCAAGAAAACATCTGGAGCCGACTGACAGAGGACTAAAATACTGTGGAATAAAAATGGGAAGAATGCAGAAGACAGTCAGTCAGTGGAAACTGGGAGAAGAAACATGGAAATTAAACATGTAAAAAAAACTGCTCCCATGTCTATACTGATGATTTTTATTAATCTTATTATGAGAAGAAAATGGAAGTGTGCATCACTACATGCTGCTGAGAATCCATAATTATAAAACAAAAACTAAACAATTTTAGTCTAGTATTGCTATATATACTTTTGGTTACATAGAAGACATTTTTTATTGTCTTATACTAACTTTAACAACCCCTCCATATATTCATCAAAGTTCTGATCCTTAGAAAACAGAAAGTAGATGAGCAAATAAATTTGGTTTTTAACAAGGTTTGTTATCTAGGTGTTATTTGTTTTCAACAGATAATTTGAGAACATAGAATTTTCATTACAAATGGATTTTTGCTTGTATAAATGTTCCCAATACCAATCTTCTGAGCTTTCCTGTCAATTCAGTGAGATGAAGGAAGGCTAAGCAGAGATATTGAGACATAAATACTGAAAAGGAAGAGACAACAATATTTGTAGAAAATGCTGCTGAAGAATTGACTCATGAAATATCTCAGGGGTGCAACTGGCAATACGACAAAAAATACTTAAAATATGCAATCTCTTTGAGGCAATAATTCTAGTTCAAGAAATTTACTTGAAGTAAATAACCAGAGATGTGAGAAGATGTGTGTGTGAAGAATATTTACAATAACTTATTTCTTTAGTTAAAGAAAATAGAGCACTCACTTTAGCAGCACATACACAGATAATCTTCAATTTATGGTGGTTTATCTTGTGGTTTTTCAACTTTACAATAGTGTAAAAGTGATAAATATTTGGTAGAAACCATACTTATTTCACCATCGCTAAATAAAGTCGCCAGCCATTGCTTTCAGTCAGCTGCATATTTCAACATAGTCCTTTCTACTTACAGTGGGTTTCTTGGAAAGTAACTCCATTGTAAGCCAAGGAGCATTTGTACTAAAATTGGACTGATAGCATATTAACATGGTCCCTGCACAAAGATGACATGAAAATTTGTGAAGCTTTCCATATTTTTCAACCCAAAGAGTTCAAGACAAATAATAATCAAATTATCAAAAATAAAAGACAATTTTGAGAGTAGTAAGAGATAAGAAATGCATTGCGTACAATAGTATTTTAATACCACTATCAGTTGACTTCTCATTAGAGACCTTGCAAGGCAGGGAAGAGTGGGATGAAATATTCAAAACACTGAATGAAACAAACCTGTCAACCAAGGATATCTGGCAAAGTATTATTTTGGAAATGAGGGAGACAATGGTAGCATCTTACAAAATAAGATGTTTACAAGATGTGCACAATAGCAAAACCATGATATTGACATTTATACAGTAAAGATACAGAAAATTTCCATCACCAGAGAGATCCCCTGTATTGTCCATCTTTCCATCTACTCCTCTCCTCTCTTCCATTCCCTACCCCTGGCCACTACTAACCTGTTATTTATGTTTATAATTATGTCATTTTAAGAGCGTTATATAAGAAGAATCATATAATGTGCAATCTTTGGGGACTGGTTTTTTTCACTCAGCATAACTCCCTGAAGATTCATACAGTTTGCTGCAAGTATCACTAGTTCATTTCTTGTATTGCTGAGGTAGTCCATGTTACGGATGTATCAGTTTGTTTAACCATCTGCCCACTGAAGGGTGGCTGAATTTTTTCCAGGTTTTTTGGTTCTGGTGAATAAAGTTGCTACAAACATTTAAAAAAGAAAAAATAAATGAGAAAAAATAAAAACATTCTCAGGTAAACAAAAGTTAAGGGAGTTTATCAGCATTAGGCCTGCCTTACAGGAATTGCTAAAGGGAGTTCTTTAAACTGAAACAAAAAGCTTCTAATAAATAACATAAAAGTTATACATGCACAAACCCAATGGTCTAAGTAATACAGAGCAATAATCAAAGTGCTCTAGGACTATAATGTTGTTATATAAAGTAATTTTATTCTTAGTACAGGGGTAAAGGACAAAAAAATTAATAACTACTGTTGAAATAAATTGTTGAGGAATACATACTATAAAATGATGTAAATTCAGACATTAAAAATGAAAATTGTGTGTGGGGGAAGTAAAAGTATAGATTTGTTGTATGCAAAATTTGCTCACTCTTACTGTTACAAGTAGAAGATATTCTATGTAAGCCTCACGGTAAACAAAAGCAAAAAAAGTTTATTGGAGACACACAGAAAAATTAAAAAGATTCAAACCTACAACTACAGAAATTTATCAGACCACAAAGGAAGACAGCAAGACAGGAAGAAACGAAGTATCTACAAAAACCCAGAAAACAATTAACAAAATGGTGAACAGTAATTCCTTACTATTGGCAGTAGTGAGTCCTTACCTATCAATAAGTACCTTGAATATAAATAGATTAAATTCTCCAATAAAAGGACATACAGTAAATGAATTTATAAAAAATAAGACCCAACTACATACTGCCTACAAGAGACTTACCTCGCTTTTTATACAGACTGAAAATGAAGGACTAAAAAAAGATATTCTATGCAAATAAAAACCAAAATAACGCATGGATAGCAATAGCAAAAAATTAAAGAGGAAAAACTATTTCCAAACTTTATTATCAATTTACTTACTTACTTATTTATTTATTTATTTATTTATTTATTAATTTATTTATTTTAAGATGGAGTTTTTCACTCTTGTTGCCTAGGCTGGAATGCAATGGCACGATCTCAGCTCACTGCAACCTCTGCCTCCCGGTTCAAGAAATTCTCCTGCCTCAGCCTCCTGAGTAGCTGGGATTACAGGCCTGCACCACCATGCCTGGCTAATTTTGTATTTTCAGTAGAGACAGAGTTTCTCCATGTTGGTCAGGCTGGCCTCGAACCCAAAATTTTTTTAAGTAAGGCCAGCATCACTCTGATACCAAAGCCAAGCAAGGATATAAAAGGAAAGAAAACTACTGGCCAATATCCTTGACGAATATAGACACAACAATTCTCAACAAACTAGCAGCAAGCCACCTGGGAAGCGCAAGGGGGAAGGGAGTCCCTTTTCCTAGCCACGGGAACTGAGACACACAACACCTGGAAAATCGGGTGACTCCCACCCCAATACTACGCTTTGAGCAAACGGGCACACCAGGGGATTGTATCCCACACCTGGCCGGGAGAGTCCCACGGCCACGGAGCCTCCCTCATTGCTAGCACAGCAGTCTGTGATCTAACCACAAGGCAGCAGCGAGGCTGGGGGACGGGCACCCGCCATTGCTGAGGCTTAAGTAGGTAAACAAAGCCGCTGGGAAGCTCGAACTGGGTGGAGCTCACAGCAGCTCAAGGAAACCTGCCTGTCTCTGTAGACTCCACCTCTGGGGACAGGGCACAGCTAAACAACAACAAAAAAAGCAGCAGGAACCTCTGCAGACGCAAACGACTCTGTCTGAAAGCTTTGAAGAGAGCAGTGGATCTCCCCATATGGAGGGTGAGATCTGAGAAGGGACAGACTGCCTGCTTAAGTGGGTCCCTGACCCCTGAGTAGCCTAACTGGGAGACATCCCCCACTAGGGGCAGTCTGACACCCCACATCTCACAGGGTGGAGTACACTCCTGAGAGGAAGCTTCCAAAGTAAGAATAAGACAGGTACACTCACTGTTCAGCAATATTCTATCTTCTGCAACCTCTGCTGCTGATACCCAGGCAAACAGGGTCTGGAGTGGACCTCAAGCAATCTCCAACAGACCTATAGCTGAGGGTCCTGACTGCTAGAAGGAAAACTATCAAACAGGAAGGACACCTATACCAAAACCCCGTCAGTACGTCACCATCATCAAAGACCAGAGGCAGATAAAACCACAAAGATGGGGAAAAAGCAGGGCAGAAAACCTGGAAATTCAAAAAATAAGAGCGCATCTCCCCCTGCAAAGGAGCACAGCTCATCGCCAGGAACGGATCAAAGCTGGTCAGAGAATGACTTTGACGAGATGAGACAAGAAGGCTTCAGTCCATCAAACTTCTCAGAGCTAAAGGAGGAATTACGTACCCAGCGCAAAGAAACTAAAAATCTGGAAAAAAGAGTGGAAGAATTGACAGCTAGAACAATTAATGCAGAGAAGGTCATAAATGAAATGACAGAGATAAAAACCATGACATGAGAAATACATGACAAATGCACAAGCTTCAGTAACCGACTCGATCAACTGGAAGAAAGAGTATCAGCGATTGAGGATCAAATGAATGAAATGAAGCGAGAAGAGAAACCAAAAGAAAAAAGAAGAAAAAGAAATGAACAAAGCCTGCAAGAAGTATGGGATTATGTATAAAGACCAAATCTACGTCTGAATGGGGTGCCTGAAAGTGAGGGGGAAAATGGAACCAACTTGGAAAACACTCTTCAGGATATCATCCAGGAGAACTTCCCCAACCTAGTAGGGCAGGCCAACATTCAAATTCAGGAAATACAGAGAACACCACAAAGATACTCCTCGAGAAGAGCAACTCCAAGACACATAATTGCCAGATTCACCAAACTTGAAATGAAAGAAAAAATCTTAAGGGCAGCCAGAGAGAAAGGTCGGGTTACCCACAAAGGGAAGCCCATCAGACTAACAGCAGATCACTCGGCAGAAACTCTATAAGCCAGAAGAGAGTGGGGACCAATATTCAACTTTCTTGAAGAAAAGAATTTTCAACCCAGAATTTCATATCCAGCCAAACTAAGTTTCATAAGTGAAGGAGAAATAAAATCCTTTACAGATAAGCAAATGCTTAGAGATTTTGTCACCACCAGGCCTGCCTTACAAGAGACCCTGAAGGAAGCCCTAAACATGGAAAGGAACAACTGGTACCAGCCATTGCAAAAACATGCCAAAATGTAAAGACCATCGAGGCTAGGAAGAAACTGCATCAACTAACGAGCAAAATAACCAGTTAATATCATAATGGCAGGATCAAGTTCACACATAACAATATTAACCTTAAATGTTAATGGACTAAATGCTCCAATTAAAAGACACAGACTGGCAAACTGGATAAAGAGTCAAGGCCCATCAGTCTGCTGTATTCAGGAGACCCATCTCACATGCAGAGACATACATAGGCTCAAAATAAAGGGATGGAGGAAGATCTACCAAGCAAATGGAGAACAAAAAAAAGCAGGGGTTGCAATCCTAGTCTCTGATAAAACAGACTTTAAACCATCAAAGATCAAAAGAGACAAAGAAGGCCATTACATAATGGTAAAGGGATCAATTCAACAGGAAGAGCTAACCCTCCTAAATATATATGCACCCAATACAGGAGCACCCAGATTCATAAAGCAAGTCCTTAGAGACTTACAAAGAGACTTAGACTCCCATACAATAATAATGGGAGACTTCAACACTCCACTGTCAACATTAGACAGATCAACGAGACAGAAAGTTAACAAGGATACCCAGGAATTGAACTCATCTCTGCACCAAGCAGGACCTAATAGACATCTATAGAACTCTCCACCCCAAATCAACAGAATATACATTCTTCTCAGCACCACATCACACTTATTCCAAAATTGACCACATAATTGGAAGTAAAGCACTCCTCAGCAAATGTACAGGAACAGAAATTATAACAAACTGTCTCTCAGACCACAGTGCAATCAAACTAGAACTCAGGAATAAGAAACTCAGTCAAAACCGCTCAACTACATGGAAACTGAACAACCTGCTCCTGAATGACTACTGGGTACATAACGAAATGAAAGCAGAAATAAAGATGTTCTTTGAAACGAATGAGAACAAAGACACAACATACCAGCATCTCTGGGACACATTTAAAGCAGTGTGTAGAGGGAAATTTATAGCACTAAATGCCCACAAGAGAAAGCAGGAAAGATCTAAAATTGACACTCTAACATCACAATTAAAAGAACTAGAGGCCGGGCGCGGTGTCTCAAGCCTGTAATTCCAGCACTTTGGGAGGCCGAGACGGGCGGATCACAAGGTCAGGAGATCGAGACCACCCTGGCTAATACGGTGAAACCCCGTCTCTACTAAAGAATACAAAAAACTAGCCTGGCGACGAGGCGGGTGCCTGTAGTCCCAGCTACTTGGGAGGCGGAGGCAGGAGAATGGTGTAAACCTGGGAGGCGGAGCTTGCAGTGAGCTAAGATCCAGCCACCGCACTCCAGCCTGGGCGACAGAGCCAGACTCTGTCTCAAAAAAATAATAATAATAATAAAATAAATAAATAAAAGAACTAGAGAGGCAAGAGCAAACACATTCAAAAGCTAGCAGAAGGCAAGAAATAACTAAGATCAGAGCAGAACTGAAGGAGATAGAGACACAAAAAACCCTCCAAAAAATCAATGAATCCAGGAGTTGGTTTTTTGAAAAGATCAACAAAATTGACAGACCGCTAGCAAGACTAATAAAGAATAAAAGAGAGAAGAATCAAATAGATGCAATAAAAAATGATAAAGGGGATATCACCACCGACCCCACAGAAATACAAACTACCATCAGAGAATACTATAAACGCCTCTACGCAAATCAACTAGAAAATCTAGAAGAAATGGATAATTTCCTGGACACTTACACTCTCCCAAGACTAAACCAGGAAGAAGTTGAATCCCTGAATAGACCAATAGCAGGCTCTGAAATTGAGGCAAAAATTACTAGCCTACCCACCAAAAAAAGTCCAGGACCAGATGGATTCACAGCTGAATTCTACCAGAGGTACAAGGAGGAGCTGGTACCATTCTTTCTGAAACTATTCCAATCAATAGAAAAAGGGAATCCTCCCTAACTCATTTTATGAGGCCAACGTCATCCTGATACCAAAGCCTGGCAGAGACACAACAAAAAAGGAGAATTTTAGACCAATATCCCTGATGAACAGTGATGCAAAAATCCTCAATAAAATACTGGCAAACCGGATTCAGCACCACATCAAAAAGCTTATCCACCATGATCAAGTGGGCTTCATCCCTGGGATGCAAGGCTGGTTCAACATACACAAATCAATGAATGTAATCCAGCTTATAAACAGAACCCAAGTCAAGAACCACATGATTATCTCAATAGATGCAGAAAAGGCTTTTGACAAAATTCAACAGCCCTTCAGGCTAAAAACACTCAATAAATTCGGTATTGATGGAACGTACCTCAAAATAATAAGAGCTATTTATGACAAACCCACAGCCAATATCATACTGAATGGGCAAAAACTGGAAAAATTCCCTTTGAAAACTGGTACAAGACAGGGATGCCCTCTCTCACCACTCCTATTCAACATAGTGTTAGAAGTTCTGGCTAAGGCAATCAGGCAAGAGAAAGAAATCAAGGGTATTCAGTTAGGAAAAGAAGAAGTCAAATTGTCCCTGTTTGCAGATGACATGATTGTATATTTAGAAAACCCCATTGTCTCAGCCCAAAATCTCCTTAAGCTGATAAGCAACTTCAGCAAAGTCTCAGGATACAAAATTAATGTGCAAAAATCACAAGCATTCTTATACACCAGTAACAGTCAAACAGAGAGCCAAATCAGGAATGAACTTCCATTCAAAATTGCTTCAAAGAGAATAAAATACCTAGGAATCCAACTAAAAGGGATGTAAAGGACCTCTTCAAACAGAACTTCAAACCACTGCTCAGTGAAATCAAAGAGGACACAAACAAATGAAAGAACATACCATGCTCATGGATAGGAAGAATCAATCTCGTGAAAATGGCCATACTGCCCAAGGTCATTTATAGATTCAATGCCATCCCCATCAAGCTACCAATGACTTTCTTCACAGAATTGGAAAAAACTGCTTTAAAGTTCATATGGAACCAAGAAAGAGCCCGCATTGCCAAGACAATCCTAAGTCAAAAGAACAAAGCTGGAGGCATCACGCTACCTGACTTCAAACTATACTACAAGGCTACAGTAACCAAAACAGCATGGTACTAGTACCAAAACAGAGATAAAGACCAATGGAACAGAACAGAGTCCTCAGAAATAATACCACACATCTACAGCCATCTGATCTTTGACAAACCTGAGAGAAACAAGAAATGGGGAAAGGATTCCCTATTTAATAAATCGTGCTGGGAAAATTGGCTAGCCATAAGTAGAAAGCTGAAACTGGATCCTGTCCTTACTCCTTATATGAAAATTAATTCAAGATGGATTAGAGACTTAAATGTTAGACCTAATACCATAAAAACCCTAGAAGAAAACCTAGGTAGTACCATTCAGGACATAGGCATGGGCAAGGACTTCATGTCTAAAACACCAAAAGCAATGGCAGCAAAAGCCAAAATTGACAAATGGGATCTAATTAAAGTAAAGAGCTTCTGCACAGCAAAAGAAACTACCATCAGAGTGAACAGGCAACCTAAAGAGTGGGAGAAAATTTTTGCAATCTACCCATCTGACAAAGGGCTGATATCCAGAACCTACAAAGAACTCAAACAAATTTACAAGAAAAAAGCAAACAACCCCATCAAAAAGTGGGCAAAGGATATGAACAGACATTTCTCAAAAGAAGACATGCATACAGCCAACAGACACATGAAAAAATGCTCATCATCACTGGCCATCAGAGAAATGTAAATCAAAACCACAATGAGATACCATCTCACACCAGTTAGAATGGCAATCATTAAAGTTAGGAAACAACAGGTGCTGGAGAGGATGTGGAGAAATAGGAACACTTTTACACTGTTGGTGGGATTGTAAACTAGTTCAACCATTATGGAAAACAGTATGGCAATTCCTCAAGGATCTAGGACTAGATGTACCGTATGACCCAGCCATCCCACTACTGGGTATATACCCAAAGGATTATAAATCATGCTCCTATAAAGACACATGCACACGTATGTTTATTGCAGCACTATTCACAATAGTGAAGACTTGGAATCAACCCAAATGTCCATCAGTGACAGACTGGATTAAGAAAATGTGGCACATATACACCATGGAATACTATGCAGCCATAAAAAAGGATGAGTTTGCATCCTTTGTAGGGACATGGATGCAGCTGGAAACCATCATTCTTAGCAAACTATCACAAGAACAGAAAACCAAACACCACATGTTCTCACTCACAGGTGGGAACTGAACAATGAGATCACTTGGACTCAGGAAGGGGAACATCACACACCGGGGCCTATCATGGGGAGGGGGGAGGGGGGAGGGATTGCATTGGGAGTTATACCTGATATAAATGACGAATTGATGGGTGCTGACGTGTTGATGGGTGCAGCACACCAACATGGCACAAGTATACATATGTAACAAACCTGCACATTATGCGCATGTACCCTAGAACTTAACGTATAAAAAAAAAAAAATTAGCAGCAAGCCAAACTCAACATCACAAAGGATCACTTATCATGATCAAGTGAGATTTATTTCTGGGATGCAAGGATGGTTTAGCATTCACAAATCAATAAATGTGATACACCATATTAACCGACTGAAGGACAAAAAGTTATATAATCACCTCATCAGATGCAGAAAAATATTTAACAAAATTCAACATCCTTTCATGACAAAAACACTCAGCAAATTAGGTATACAAGGAAAGTCCTTGAACACAATTAAGGCCATACATAATAAACCCACATCTAACATTATACTCAATGATGAAAAATTGAAACCCTTTTCTCTAACAACTGCAACAAGACAAAAATTCCACCTCTTGTTACTTCTATTCAGCATTGTAATGGAAGTCCTTCTTAGAGTGATAAGGCAGCAGAAAGAAACAAAAGGCATCTAAATAAATAAAAAGGAATTAAAACCATTGCTACTTTGCTGATGGAATGATCTTATATACAGAAACAGCTAAAGACTATTACCAAAAACTGTTATAACTAATAACAAATTTGGTAAAGTTGCAGGATACAAATTTAACACACAAAAATCAGTAACATTTCTCTACACTAAAAACGAACTTTCCAAAAAGGTAATCAAGAGAACAATCACATTGACAATAGCTACAAAAAAATTAAATACTTAGGAATAAATGTAACCAAGGAGATGAAAGACTTGTACATCGAAAACTATAAAACATTAATGAAAGAAATAGATGAAGACAAAGATAAACTGAAAGATAGCCCATGCTTATGGATTGGAAGAATTAATATTGTTAAAATGTTCACACTATCCAATGCAATCTATAGATTTAATGTAATCCTTACCAAAATTCCAATGTCATTTTTCATAGATATTGAAAAAAACAATTTAAAAATTCATATGGATCCAAAAAATCTCAAATAGTCACAGCAATCATAAGCAAAAAGAACAAAGCTAAAGGCATCACATCACCTGATTTCAGGCTACACCACGAAGTGGTGGTAATTAAAACAGCATGGTGCTGGTACAAAAATAGACACATTGACCAGTGAAAACTGAAAGAAGAGCCCAGAAATGAACCCATACAACTACAGTCAATTCATTTTTGACAAAGGTGCAAAGAGTATGCAAAGAGGACAGTCTCTTCAACAAACGATGTTGGGAAAAGTGGACATTCATATGTAAAAAAATGAAAGTGGACTTTTATCTCACACCACATATAAAAATAAGCTCAGAATGTTTCAAAGACTTAAGCATAAGGTCTGAAACTGTAGAACTATAAGAAGAAAACATAGGAGAAAAAATATTCAACGTTGGTCTGGGCAAAGATTTTTTAGATTTGACTTCAAAAGCACAGGCAACAAAATCAAAAATAAACGAGAATAAAAACTTTCTGTGCGGCAAAGAAAAAAATTGATAGAGTTGAAAGATAACCTATGGACACAAATAAAATATTAGCAAGTCATACATTTGGTAAGGAATTAATATTCAAAACATATAAAGAATTCAATCTATACAAAGAAAACAATCTGATTAAGAAAAAGGCAAGGGGCTGGGCGTGGTGGCTCACGTCTGTAATCCCAGCACTTTGGGAGACCGAGATGGGCAGATCACAAGGTCAGGAGATCAAGACCATCCTGGCTAACACGATGAAACCTCGTCTCTATTAAAAATACAAAAAGTTAGCCGAGCGTGGTGGCGAGCGCCTGTAGTCCCAGCTACTTGGGAGGCTGAGGCAGGAGAATGGCGTGAACCCGGGAGGTGGAGCTTGCAGTGAGCTGAGATGCACCACAGCACTCCAGCCTGCGGGACAAAGGGAGACTCCATCTCAAAAAAATAAATAAAATAAAAAGAGCAAGGAATCTGAATAGACATTTCTCAAAAGACAGCATACAAATGGCTAACAGATACATGAAAAAAGTCCGTGACATCACTAATCATTAGGGAGATGCACATTAAAACCACAATAAGATATCACCTTATACCTGTTAGAATGGCTATTTTCAAAAATATGAAAAATAAGTGTTAGTAAGAATGTGGAGAAAAGAGAATCCTTGTACACTATTGGTGGAAATGTAAATTGGTAGAGCCATTATGGAAAACAGTTTAGAGGTTCCTCAAAAAACTAAAAATACAATCATCATATAATCTAGCAATCTAACTTCTGGGTATTTACTCAAAAGATGTGAAATCTGTATGTTGAACAGATATCTGTGCTCCTACATTGATTGCAGCACTACTTGCAATATTCAAGTTATGAAATCAACCTTAGTGTCCATCAGTGGATGAATGGATAAAGAAAATGTGGTATATAAACACAATGGAATATTATTCAGCCTTAAAAAGGGATGCAATTCAGTCAATTGTAATATGAATCAACTTGGAGAGCATTATGCTAAGTAAAATAAGCCCAACACAGGAAAACAAATACTATATGTTTTATATATGGAACCTTTATATGTGGAACATAAAATAATTGAACTCATAGAAACAGAGTAGAATGGTGGTTACCAGAGGCTGGCAGATGGGGGAAATGGGGAGATAGTCAAAGGGTATGAAATCTCGGTTCGATAAGAAGAATGTTTGATTTCTTTTTTGAGATCTATTACATAACATGGTGAATATTGCTAATGCTTGAAAACTGTATATTTCAGTCACTAAGAGAACACATTTCAAGTGGCCTCATCGTAAAAAACGTTCATTTAAGGTGATGAATATGTTGATTAGCTTAATCAGGTCACATTGTTTTAAAAATCAAAACACTACTTTGTACCACTTAAATATATACAACTATAATTTATCAATATATAATTAAAATTAAACAAGAAAACCCAGGGGAAAAGTGGGACTTGAGATACAGACCATTTATGCTACAATAAGGTTTATAAAATTCTAACTTTTTTCTTTAAAAATTAAAAACAAATGAGACTATAAGTTCCTTCAAAAAAGAAAAATAGAAACACCTGTTATAGCCCAAACAATGGAACTAACCAAATAGTTTATAGTAAATGTTTAAAATGAGATCAAATGTGTCATAATCATGTGGATCAATTTATCTGACTACAAATTAGTTAAGAAGGGCAGTCTGCCATGACCCTGAGATTCATGCACATCTTTGCTCAGTGTGTCAAGTTACAGGGCCTAATCTCTAGCCTGATTTTGTTTCTGCAGATAGACTCATACACAGTTGAGTAGGTTAAGGCAACCAAAACATACATGTGACTGCTCAGGAGGGGCTTGTTTATTGCATACTATAAAAGGTACTGAGCCCTTAACCCTGAGTTCCAGACCAACCAGGCCATTGCATCATCCCATGATATTTAGGGTAAGGAGAACTAGCACTAACATACTGATGCTTCTGCTGTTGCCGTGCTGTGAGTAATGACCTGTCTTGTTCTGACCCAATGAGTAGTACAGTTTACTTTCAGCGCCTCTGCTATGAAGGTTGAGGTTTTTTTTCCCTAACAGATTCCTTAATTTTCACCTGCCAGTTTGTGTTGCTTCACTTCTTTGTGTTTGGTTTGTACTCTTTTAACATACAGCAATAAGAACATATACCTCCTAGTTATTTTAAGGATTGAAATATTACATGTAAAGCAATTAGAACACTGCCTGACACATAAAAGTGTCCAATAACTATTTAGCAATCAGCATCATTGTTGTCAACATCATCCCCATCGTCATCATTAGAATCATGCAGTACAATCATATTTAGTAATTTCTAGAAAATATGGTATCCTCGCTACTAAAAGAGCAAGTTATAAAATGCTGAGAACCAATAGGAAAAATGTAAGTAATTCTTAAATCTGAATAGAGGGTATACTGCAGTTCCTTGTACCAAACTTGGAAACTATATGAAAGTTTAAAATTATATCAACATAAAAGGTTACCTCAAAAAAAAGTGAGCACAGTAAATATCAATCTGAATTTATTTATATACCTCTATATTAAATACATAATATACCTGCATATGTGTGTATATACACAAATATCATAGGCACACTCACAAACACACGTCTTAATAGATAAAAATAAAAGGCTATCTCATCAGTCAAGAGCGACCACACTTGGTGTGATTTGGAATAATTTTTTGTGTGTTTTCTCAATATATTCTCCAAATTTTAAAACAGATATAAATTATGTTAAAATAGAAAAAGTAGACATTTAAAAAGAAAATTAAAAACTCTTTTTTATGGAAAGTTTTACATAAACAATGACTTCAAAATACAGCCCCTAAGTTTTTATATTTAAATGAAGAAATACCTATCAGACATTTCAGATAATGTTTGTTATCTGAAGAAGCTGGAAAAGTAGATACTCAGAAACTCATGATGTTTAAGACTAAATAAATGTGTTATTGTGTGTGAAGTTTTGGGTTTCAACTTTGTTTGAACTCCAGAAGTTTACCACACTCTCAGCTTTAAATAATCATGTAGCTAAAGGAGATTTTGACTTGTGTATCAACTGCCAGGCTTCACTTGATTAGATGAGGATATGTTCAAGGTACTTGGGCAACTTTAATTACAAATTAACACACTGATCAGAGGAAAAGATTTGGCATTGAATACGAAGAACAGAATAGATGAAATTCCAGTAGTGCCTGCTAAAAACCAAAGGAGAATAAGAGAATCATCAGGAGTGAGAAAAAAAAAATAAAGCCTCAGGAGGCAGAATCTCAAAAAGCAAATTTAGGTTCCAATGGAGTCCTCGTGGCCTGGTTCAGTTTTCTGATCCACAGCACAGATCTTACTGAGCTCCCTGGAGTGAGAATAATCTCCTTCATGAAAACTTTGCTGAAAGTTTGTATCCTCTTCAAATGAGAAGGCTAATAAAGATGACTTCCATTCTCCCAAGTAGTGCAGAAAGTACAGATACTAACATTTCTGCAGAAAAACTCATTTTCTCCATGAAACAATAAAAGCACATTGTAGCATATGAATATATCTGAGCACTTTTAACTATTGGACCATTTTCCATATTAATCTATTCCTCTGCTCTTGGGTGTGACAACTAAATAAATATTTAACAGAACTTAAGAGAGTAAACTTGTTCCTAAAGGAAATGAAGTATTGAATACAAAAGTAATTAACAGGAAAAGTTTTGCCTAAATAGAGTGACAGATGAAAAAAAGTAAGCATGTTCTTTAATCTGAATGTCCCAAGCAGATTTCAGTATTGAGTCAGAACAGGATAAATCTATTACTGCAAATGCATTCACTACAAGCAATTAAATATCAAATTCACCATAAGCAGGAAGTAAACTTCCTCATTCCTCATAACAGTAAGTGCCTTAGGTGGTACTAAAGTCAGTTACTTCAGCAATTCAGTCTAGAGAGGACTCCACATGGCTTCCCTGCTCTACTCAGGGACACAGGTTAATTGCTACCTTTTCAAGGTAGGATGAACTTGCTGTCTCAGTTCCGTTTTCCAGAAAGCATCCAGCATACATTCTATTACCACTCAGTGACCAAGGTTTTGTTCCACTTGCATATCTAAACCAATAACTGCAAAGGGGGAAAGAATTGTATAACTGGCTTCGAATAATAGCCATTCAACCACTAGGATGCTCAATAATGACCAAAATGAAGGTTCTGCTTACCAGTAAGAAGGGGTATGGTTGTGGGGTAGGCAGCCAGCACTGTCTGCCCTAGGAAAGCTCCAGAGGAAAGCGTTAAGACAAAAGCCAAATTCTTTGCCATCCTTTATGAGTCCTATGTTCCTTCTCTGCAGCTTTATCTGCTGCTTTCTGAATAGGCTAAGCACTTCAATTGATCTTAACTTTGAAATTTCAGTCCCTTCATCCTATATTGAATTTTTCACCTCTTTCTTATTTTTATCTTTCAAAGCCTAGTTCAAAGGCAGCTTCATCTGCTTCCCCATAATAGAGTTCATCCCTCCTTTTTCTAGCCTGCCATGGTTTGGGACTTCTCTATTTGGCACTTTTGCTTTCCTGCTTTATATCAGTCATATCATATATGTCTCTCACCACAGTGGAGTGAGAGCTCCTTGAAAACAGAAATGTGTCACATTATTCTTTTATGTGTGATTCTGGTGTTTTCAATGTAAAAGGTATTTAATAAACAGCTATAGAATTCATCTAAAAAGTCATCTTTCTGAAATCACTCAGTAAAATTCCACAGTAAGACCCTGATGCTGTCGTCTTCAATTTTTTTAAGGATGGGTAAAAAGAAATCACCTTGAAACTAACTTAAGAGTAAATTCATATTAGCTGCAAAGATTTATTGCATCTTTTGGTTATCTATTTTAGAGGAATACATTTACATTTTTAAAAATGTCCAGAAGAATCATATTAATCTACGTCATTGAATTTTTGGAATGCTTTTGCAAAGAAGTGAAAAGAATGTTCTTATATGACTCATCAGATCCTACTCTGACTCTGCTTTCTTCTATTTATCAAGTTTTATTAAGTTTTTATCTTCTTTGAGTTTATTGTAATAATTTTCCTCTCATTTAATAATACAACTTTCAAAATAAGTACCGGTTAAGTCAAATATTGTGAGGTCAGAGAAATTATATAGAACAAAAACATCTAATGAAGTGAGAATCCTAGTTTAAAAGATTTCTGGAAAGGAGACAAACATTTAGACAACGTCAAAGGAAAAGTTATCTGATTAGCAAAAGTTAAACATGACTCTAAATGTTTTATACTACATCTTGAACCTCTTTCAATTTTACTATGTAATAGAGTTAAAATTAGACTCTAGCCTTTTTGTGGAATCTTTGAACTTACGAATCTTAATAGGAAGCTGAGTGTGCCTTCCCTGTGAAAGTCAAAAAAGCCAGATCTCAAGATCGGAAGCCACTTCCAGTTAGGGTGTGGCTATGTGCCACAGGGCAGCCCATCAGATGCACTGGGTTGGAACTGTGATCAGGCAGCTGGTGATGCAGAAGGAATCCATTTCTGGATGGCAGCAGTGGCAATGGTGCCACCACTATGCCCAGTGTCCACAGGATGCCTTATGAGCTACTGGGTCCAGGGTCCAGAATGGTTAACACCAGGGTCCTCACAACTGGTTCTGGTGGCCTGGTGTGTCTTTATTCCTGCCTGTTTCCCAACCTGTTTCTCTAGCTTTCTCAGAAATTCTACCAGCATCTCAATATCCATTCAAATTCCTGTTATAAGTGAGTCTCTGTTACCCATGGATAAGAACTATAACCAATATTTTATGTAAATACTTCAAATACAAATGTTCTTATTTGTGTAGTACTGAACAATCTTAAATTGCTTTTAAATCAGTTTTTACTTAAAAATTTCAAAGGTTCTTTTTTCTTTTTTGTTTCTTATTTATGAGGCTAGGCCAAACAGTTTTGACGGTATTCTTTGTCTAAAACTTTTGTACTTCCCTTTAAAGGCAGAAGTTCAGAAGTGGATATAGAACTCATGTGAAATTCTATAAATGCTAAAGATACAGTCAGTGATTATCACTGGCCTTCAAACATCCCATATAGACCAGATAGGTTAAAGATGTTTTTGGATGCTTGAAAGGCCAACTGATTTTTTCTTGGTCATCTTTTAAGCAAGCATGGCATTGCATTTTATATGCATGAATATAATCATGCCCTGCATAACAACACTTTGGTCAATGATGGGCCGCCTGTGTAACCGTTGTCTCATAAGATTGTAACGGAGCTGAAAAATTCTCAATACCTAGTGGATGTCATAGCTGTCATAACATCATAATGCACTGCATTACTCATATGTTTGTGGTGACGCTGGTGTAAAACAACCTGCTGCACTGCCAGTCATATAAAAGTGTAACACACACAATGATATATAGTACATAATACTTGATAATAATAAACAACTGTGTTACTGGCTTATGTATTTACTGAACTTTTCGATATTTTAGAATGTACTCCTTCTACTTATAAAACAAAAGTTAAATGTAAGCAGCCTCAGGCACGTCCTTCAGGAAGTGTTCCAGAAGAAGTCATTGTTACCATAGGAGATGATAGCTCCATGCATGTTACTGCTCCTAAAGAACTTCTAGTGGGACAAGATATGAAGGTAGAAGGCAGTGATACTGATGATCCTGACCCTGTGTAGGCCTCAGTTAATGAGTGTGTTTGAGTCTTCATTTTTAATAAAAAAGTTTAAAAGTAAAAAAAAGTAAAAATAGAAAGAGGTATAGAATAACAATATACAGAAAGTACTTTTGTGCAGCTATACAATGTGTTTGTGTTTTAAGCCAAGTGTTATTACAAAAGAGTCAAAATGTTAAAAAAAAAAAAAACTTTTAAGTTTAAAAAAGTTACAGTAAGCTTAGGTTAATTTATTATTAAAGATTTTTTAAATAAATTTAGTGTATCCCAAGTGTACAGTGTTTATAAAAGTCTACAGGAGTGAACAATAATATACTGGGCCTTTGCATTAACTCCTATGCAGGAGTACTTTTTTATCTTTCATACTGTATTTTATTGTACCTTTTCTATGTGTAGATGTTTCTATACACAAATACCACTGTGTTGCAGTTGCCTACAGTATTCAGTACAGTAACATGTTGTAGAGGCTTGTAGCCTGGGAGCATTAGGCTATGCCATATAGCCTAGGTGCATAGTAGGCTATACAATCTAGGTTTGTGTAAGTATACTCTGTGATGTTCTCACTACAATGAAATCATCTAATGATGCATTTCTCAGAACATATCCCCATCGTTAAGCGACACATGACTATAAATAATGTATTTCAATAATGGGCATGGCACATTATTTTGTTCTAAATATTCTACATATATCTTTATGTGGGAGTTTATGTTTTTGTACTAAATGCACAGTGTGAAGTCTATTTTTGACCTTCTGCCTCAAGCACCTCAAAGAACAACAAATATTTGAGAAAATTAGTCTGTTTTTAATTCAATGGAACACTGGAACTTCAAACAGCCTAGCTGTTGCTCTCAGAATAAGAACCTTGCTAATTTGTTGGAACTAAGAATTTTGGTATGTTACAATGACACACAAATAAACAATAAATTTCACTTTTTCTATCAGAATTATATGAGAAAACAAACTATTAATAGCAATATAAATTCTTATTGCAAAATTATGAGTAAGGCCCACAAAAAGACAAAGAGGTTATTGTCCATCTGGGCTCTCTCTCAAATCCAGCTGGCTCTATCTCAGAGGTTGCACTTGCCTTCCTCATCATATTCTACACCACACCCCCTCAGTCATCTCTCCTGTCCATTGCCTGCTCTGTGGCCTGAGAGGCTGACATGTTGCAGTTGACATCTCCTGTGCTCTCTTGCTTGCCAGCTTCATTCGGGCCAATGGAATTCACATGCAGGAGATAAGAGAGTGAGAGGAGAAAGGGGATATGGTATTTCTGTCTTGTTCCTTCTCTGCTCTTCTTCTGGCCAGCCTCTTAAAATAACCATTTCCTTCCACAACTACAACTCCCACTGGGCAATTCCTCTTCAATGGTTCCCACTTCCACTGGATTCTGATAACTCCCATTTCCTTTCCTAGTGCCTTTGGTCCAACAGGTAGGAAAGACTTTTCCATTTGCTCTCTCTGAGTACCTCATAATTACCTGTTTGTTCTTTTAATCTGGCTTCACATCTGAGCAAGAAGTTTCTCAGTTAAATCTCTTCATTTGAACACCCAGGGTATATTCTATTTTTTTTCAAAACCCTAACTGCTAACAGGACAAAACTACCTGATGCTTTTAACATGAATTATGGTCTTGTTTTCATCCTTTCAACTCAGGAACCTGTCTTGTTAACATATTAGATTCATACTTTAGAGAACATGGAATTAAAGCTCCAGGAAGACATGATAAAATCAGATGATAATTTATTAAAATATAATAATGAATATTGTTGTAAAGAGGATTGGAAGCCTGAATCTTCTTGCTGGTTCTTTTTCACTTTTTGCATGAGAAACCAACTTTGATAATAAAAATATTCAAGAGTGTGTTTGCTAAGTCTAGATTCAGACTGAGGGGAGTTCATTACATTATTCAAATATTTGATGGCCTCAGCCTAACAAAGCCCAAGACCTCTTCCACTGCCTTTATATTCTCCAGGGGTACAGGGTAGAAGACCAAGGTAGTCTAGCCTCTGAAAAGTGCCTCACTCTGCACTGCCAAAATTAGTCTCACTGACTCTCTTTTACTAAGTTTTTAAGGCAACAAATAAATGTGACCCTTACCGTGATCAATTCCCCTTCCACATACACAGCTATGATTGGTGCATTTCTTCTTTAGAAATTTTTTCATTTATATAATCAAATCGTGAGTTAAGGGCTACTCAGTCTCAATAAAATGATTTTTATTCATTCATGCTTTCCACAAATATGATGAGCATCTTCAGTGCATCTGGCAGCTGCTGGGTTTGAGAACATACCCTGAAGAATAAATTCACTCTCTTCCCCATTATGTGGTACTTTCTCATTTTTGATGCCATAAAGCACACTTATATCCTTCATACCAAGCTCTTTAGGGACACCACATAGTATTCCCCAATCACTCACAATACATTTTTTCCTACATGAATATCAAAGAATAACCTAATCAGTGCCAGAGCAGTATAAAATTTAAAAAGAAAATGTTTACAGACCATTTTAACATTTTAAATATTCTGAATTTTACCAACAAAATAATAATGTTTGGTAATAATTTAACCAAGATTTATCTTTTTAATGTATAGTTTCCCATTTAACTATGAAATGTATATGTACTGGTTGCCATTAGAACTCATAGTTGGTCCAGATGAAATTGTGAACTAGTAAATCTGTCCTGTTCATCTCCAGCTTCATTAAATCATCTATGAAAGAATTGTTCTACTTCATCATGCTGTGCTTCCATATGCACATTCACATACACAGCCAATACCTTGTCCTTCTCTCTGAATTCAACGGTGTCTTTACTAGCTTACCTGCTTCTCTTGCTCCTCTGTACTGCACACTTCACTCAGCAGTAAAAGTGATAACTTAAAAATGTAAATTCGATCAAGTCACTCCCTGGGCTTGAATTCCAGATCTGTCACTTCCTAGCTGTGTGGTCATAAGCAAGGTAGTTCCTTGTCTGTGCTTCCTCATCTGTAAATTAAGGATGTTCATAGTCCTTCCTTCACAGGATTGCTTTGAATATGCAGTGAAGAATCCATGGGGAGGCCAGGCATGGTGGCTCTTGCCTGTAATCCCAGCACTTTGGGAGGCTGAGGCAGGTGGATCATTTGAGGTCAGGAGTTTGAGACCAGCCTGGCCAACGTGGTGAAACTCCATCTCTACGAAAATTACAAAAATTAGCAGGGCATGGTGGCACACACCTGTAATCCCAGTTACTCAGGAGGCTGAGGCAGAAGAATTGCTTGAACCTGGGGGGCGAAGGTTACAGTGAGCCAAGATCACGCCACTGCACTCCAGCCTGGGTGACAGAGTAAGACTGTCTCAAAAAAAAAAAAAAAAAAAAGAACAAGAAGAAGAAGAAAGAATACATGAGGAGGAATATTTAAATGAATACTCGGCATAAGTAAACTAGCTATTATTTTAGACTGGCAAAAGTATTTTTTTCCATATTTCCTGTGACATTCCACCTCAGGCAGCAGCTAAGATATTTTATGCGTATTGCCTCAAGGGAAAGAAAATGACATCAAATAAAAGAGAAAAGGTCTTTTGAAACTCTTGGCAGAGGCATTTGTTTGTGAAAACAAAAAGACCTTTCAAGTTTCAAAACCTTTCAGGGGCATAAAGTTTATACTGTAAACAGTATGATTAGGGAAGGAAAACAGATGAAAGGACATACAGCCCAACCCTAGACTAGACAAACTTTCTCTGGTCAGGAGGGATTCAAAGAGAACATTGAGAGAAGGCCCCACGCCTCATCCTCACCAGCTGGGCTAAGTTCTAGAGGGGAAAAACAGTCTAGGTATATTTGAGAAATCTGAGAACAACGAGGAAGACTGTCTCTTAAATAGAACTTGAGATAGTTATAAAGCCTTAGCGTTTTCTGAGTCCAGCATGGTGTAAGAGTAAGGAAGAAGAAAAGGCTGCATGTCACATCTCAACAGAGGAGACAAGACCCCTTAACGTTCCTCTCATCTCTAGACCAACATGAGAAAGCAACCAAATACGTCTTGTGTTTCAACAGAGACACAAACAGAGGAGACAAGGGGCATCTACACAGTCCCTATGGTTGAGGCGACAAAAAGAAGCAGTTTGCAAGGTTCATAGCCAAGGATCAGATAGAAAAAGTATGCCTCAGCGAATACCAACATGGAGAGATGGAACTGGCTACACACCTTTCACCACCCCCGGCCCAACACCAAATGTCTTGGTGTGATAGAAGAACTTCTCCTAGGATGACTGACATTACTACATATTTTACACTGAGTTGAAGGGATTCTCAAAAAAATAAGTCCAGCTATGGAAATATAAAACTATCTGCCTGTCTTAAATGCCTTCCCATTTCCCTTAAAATAAACTGCAAGCTTCTTACCTTTGCCTACCAGCAATGCATGATCAGGCTTCTGCCTCCCTCTCTCATCTCGTCTCATGCCTTTTTTTCCTTTTGTCAGTACATGCCAGCCACTCCAGCTTTCTTCCTCTTTTGAGACTTGGGAAAGTCCTTTCTCAAATTAAGGCATTTGCATTGGTTGCTCCTGTGCTCTTAAAATGTCTAGACCATTCTAAGCCTTTTGGGGAATCATCACAACTGTCTTCTCCTCAAAGAAGACTTTCCTGACTTAAACTTCTCCGTATCTTCTCATGCTATTTCATCCATACTACTTAATGCTTGTTTATTTACTCATTTACTTATTTACTTTTTCTCTAATCTCCCTGAGGCCTGCAATCTTTTCCATCTCATCCTTTGCAAAGTCCTCCACATCAAGCACATTTTCTGGCATACAGTAAGTGCTTAAAAATATTTGTTAAATGAGTGAGTGAATGTTTTCCTTCATCCAACCACAGTAAGGAAGTTCACACTGTAGTAATAGTAGTAGTAACAATATTTTATCCTTTTAATTAAAAAAAATTATTTTGAAAAGAAATCTCAAAAGGTATTTTCTATCCAAACTATATAAAGTACATTAGGTGTTCAGAGATCCCCAAGACCACCCTCAGATTCAGTGATTCAGTAGAAGGACTCACGGAACTCAGCAGAGACATGACACAGATACAGCCGACTATAGCAGTGTAATAAGAGGATACAGATTAAAATCTGCAACGGGAAAACATAATATAGGTGCTGGTAATTGTGAAAAAAAAGTTGAATTTCTGGAGCCCAAAAGTAAAAGAGAAAATTCATGGGCCCTTAATTTACAACCCAAAAGTTGTACATGTTGATTAAAAGGAATCCCACATGGTTTCTTCCTCTACATAATCTAATACACTATGATGTGTCAACAGCATGGACATGAACACATGATTATTTACATCCAGCCTCAATCCAAAAGAATTTGACAGGAGTTGTTTTTAATAATACAATCATATATACATAAAACGTCTGCAGGAAGCAACAATACAGCGTAGAGTACTGGGAATATTGGACAGATTTCAAGAACCCTGAAAGAACATTCACTGTGTCCAGGGTAGATGAATTCTGAGACTCATTTGGAATCAGGTAGGTGAGGGAAAGATGACTTCTGCCTGCCTACCTTGTGTGTCCCTTCTTCAGAGACACAGATCTACAATATCCAGAACATCAGAAAGCTCCCTACACTCAGAAGTTCTGTTTGAAAATAACTGATGCTATTTCACAATTCATTCCCTTGCTACCCTACTCTCAAGTTTCACTCCTTTCCCCACCCATTTAGGAATGACAGTTTCATGTAATACTATACAGCAAAAAGTAGAAGAGAAACCAACAGTACATTAAGGCCTGGGGTGTAAAGTTAACAGTAGAAAGCAGGAGAAATGTTAAACAATTGTATACATGGTACAAGAGAAAAACTGCGGATTCCTTCAAACCACTTCTGAATAAATTCTCTCGCACAATTCAAGATAATCAGAAAGTAGAAGAAGGATAAGCCTTAGTCTGGAAGAGCCACAATCAACAGATGTCCCCTGATACTATCCCTTTGAGTACAGGATGAGTTCATCAAGCAGCCTGAGATCTAAAATGCAGCATCAGGCACTCATGATGATTAGAGGAGTAAAAACAGATTCCATTTTGCTAATGGGTAGTTGCAATAAACAACCATCAGGGACTTTCTCCTCTTTCAACTACTCTAACATCCCTTCAGCTGCATTATTCCCACTAATTTTACAGAACCTACTTCCTCTTGAATGAATAACTTAATAATGTAAGGCAGACCTTGAACTAGAAAATAATGTTCTTTTTTTTAGATGAATAAGAAAAATGTTAAAAGCCAAAGTGCCTTGGTAAAATATGAAACTGTATGTCCACCTGTGAGGTATAGACTCTGCACTGCAGAAATCTAAACTATTGATATGGAAGTCAAAAGTGAAATGCTTTCCAAAGGCAAAGCAAAATAACAAAGAGAAAAACTATGAAAAAGAAAGAGAAGTAAAAGACAGAAAAAAAGGATTCAATTTACTAATAATTTGTATTGTTAAAGAGTAGAACAGAATAAATAAAATATAAAAAACAAATATACAATTGAGCAAAAACTGTCCTAAATTTTTAGATACAGTTCTGAGAAGTCTCCACAGAGATTACTCTGAGTTGTTGTGAGAGCATGCTCTGTGTTTGGTGCCTGCCCTCCAGAATGTAGCCAAAAAGCAGATGACCACAACTTGAGTAATAAATGTAGAATCACTGGAAAGTCTTTACCTCAATCAGAAGAGCTCAAATATTTCTTGACTCTTAAGCTTATTAAAAATCTTCATTAGAAAGGAGATAAAGCCAGGCATGGTGGCTCATGCCTATAATCCCAGCACTTTGGGAGGGGGAGGCAGGAGGACCACTCGAGTCCAGGAGTTCAAGATCATCCTGAGCAACATAGTGAGACCTCATCCCTACAAATAATAATTTCTTTAAAAATTCGTTGGGCATGGTGGTGTGCACCTGTGGTTCCAACTATTTGGGAGGCTGAGGGAAGAGGATCACCTGAACCCAAGAGGTCAAGGCTGCAGTGAGTCATGATCACACCACCACAACCCAGGCTGGGTGACAGAGTGAGACCTTGTCTCAATCAAAAAAAAAAAAAAGAAAGAAAAAGAAAAAGCAGATAAAAATCTATTCTATCTGTATATGCAGTCTTGTATGCATAGTGTCATGAGAAAGAGATCAATTTCAGATGCAAAAGAAATAAGATAATTTTTAAACACTGAAAAGGGGTTATAGAATACAATAAAGCCTCCCTATGTAGTTGATCAGCAGCAGCAACAGCATCTTCATTGCAGCTCTCTGAACAGTTTAAACATATCACAGTAGACAAATGATAAGGAGGTAAGTTTGTGTGTCACAGATAGAAGGCTGCCATCTGTCTTTAGTTCTAAAGATCTCAAGGGCCTGTTTTCTGAATGAGACAAAGGGAAATGTTATAAAGATTATTAATGTCATAGGTGATTAACTTCTTCGGTTCTAATAATGTTACTAATGAAAAAAGAGCAAACTAAGGTTGACCTATGATGTTGCTACAACACAAAATGGCAGAGGTATTGAGGCAAGATGTATATCAGTTTGAGGGCAAAAAGCTGTGACATGAAATTCTGCTCCCAATCAAGTTGATAGTGATGTGCAAAGACAAAAGGAAGACATTCTGGTATATTCAAGCCTTCAGACAGTGTACAAGTCACACACCCTTCCTAAAATAAAAACTTATTTCAAAATGTTTTGTAGAGGGAGTAGTAAATCATATCAAAGGACTTAAGAATGAAAAAGCCATAACATTTAAAAAATCCTAACCAAGACTAGGAATAAGGGGAAAAAATAAAGAAGAAACAAAGTTCCAATATTTGTAGGTGATATGATTGTCTCTCTGGAAAGCCCAGCATGATCGACAACATGAAACAAAATTCAAATAAAAGCTCACTAGAGGAGCCAGTCTAAGTAATAGTATTAACATACACAGATATTTCCAAATCTTTTATTTTACACCAGAAATAACAAGTTTTAAAAATCAAGGAAAAAATTCACCATTCTCAAAATCAAAATTTATATCAGATGACTAAAAATAACAGTACAACACAAATATGAAACCTTTATGTAGAAAACCACCACAGTCATTGAGGATTATAAATGCTAACATGAAATGAAAACCTATTCCATCTTCTTTAAAGGAAAGAGTGAAGGAAATACAGATTATCTCTTAAATTCCCCCAGACAATGAAAACTATTGTAAGCATGATACTGCAGGCAGAAATCACAAAGGAAAGCACTGAAATATATAACAGTATTAAATATTGTAATATCTGTGCATCCAAAAACTCCATAAGCAAAATAAAAGGTACATACAAATGAGGAAATAAATACGTACAGCCTATATGGCCAGCAAATGCATAAAGAGCTCTTAAATGCATAAAGAGCACATACAATTCAATATAAAAATGAATATCCTAATAGAATAATGGGTAAAAATACGAATAAACCATCCATAATAGATGAGTTAATGGCAATTATGAAAAATTATTCAAGTTTATTGGTTTTCTGGGGGGAGAAAGTTGATTTAAAGCTCTTCTCTTATGATCCTCCTTATCATTCTTCCATCAAGAATGAGTTAAAATCTAAAAATTTTACTGCACTCCCAAGGAAGAGAAGTGTTTCAATTCCAACAGTACCACAACCACAAGGACTGATCTTTCAAAAGATTAAAATGTTCAACAAATATAAATATTATGCCTTTTCTACTTTCTTATTGATTGATAAGCATGCTAGGTTACATCCATATGACAAAGAAACACAGCTGCCCCAATCTGTTCTTGTGTGTTTGTGTGTGTGTGATGTGTGCAAGTGCATCTCTCTATATTTGGACACTCATTCTCAGGAGCCTGGCAAAAGTACACATGGCTTGAGAGCTGCTTTCCCTGACAAGATACAAAAATACATGATGCTTTAGATATATAGTTACCAAATAAACAGATAATGTGACATTTTACTAAGGGGGAAGAATCTACAGATAGCATGATGTAGAAAAAAATATACATAGATAGAATGGCTGAGTGATTAAATAGTCAATATCAAAAAGTCTCAAACCATGTACACCAAAATGTTAACAATGCCGTGTTTCTGCCTGATGCTGTCATTCTTTCATCATCCTACTTCTGATTCATACATGGATTCTCTTTAACATCCCAGAGCTGTTCCCATCTCGAAATGATTTTGTTAAAATGGTTATTTCTCTGTATCTGGTATACTGCACTAACCCGACCTTCTTTTCTTAAATTGCCTTCAGTATAACTAGGACATTCTGGAACTTTCTAGTAGTAACCAATGTTTATTAAACTTTCACTATGCTTTAATAGTTGAACCACTTGTATTAAATAATGAACGTATTTATTCATTACAGCTGCCTACCAAGGTTGATACTAATATTATTGTCTTTATTTTTATATAAATGAGTAAAGTGAGACTCAGAGAAGTTAAATAACTCTAGATTGTAGGATTGAAGACAGGATTTGAACTAAGATATTTCTGATGTAAAAGTGCATGCATCGTTTAACCTCTGCAGTTACGATTCTTCTCTTTTCTCTCCATGATCCTATATCCAAGAATGGCTTTTTCTCTTTACTCTCTCCTAGGTGCTTACATTGCACACAATTCTAGGAGTTTTGGCAGTGTGTCCCCCAGTTTTAATGTGACTGAAATGTCATATACAGTGATGGTATTAGACAAAATGAAAGCAATTTACAGAATGAATATTACCTCTAAAAGTGCTATACAGATGTCACTAATTCATATTCTTTCCTGAGTTACATCATTATGTAGGAAAGAAGCCTGGGGTTTTACACATAAAAAGATGTTTGTTGATCATCTATTTTTACTCCAGGCTGGACACTGCTGGGTATGGGAACGTAATTTAGGTAAAATCAGAGTGATCTTTTCACTCACAGAGCCTGTAGTTGGGTGGGTGTCTGTTTTTACGCCACTCATGTTTTATGCATACTCCCATAGTACTTATTATATATCTCTATTATGGTAATTCATGTTTCAGTAAACATTAATTCATTTCTGAATTTCTCAAAGACAGTAACAATGTCTTGTCCATCTTTGTTTACCCACAAAACCTAACATTATGCTTGATACCAGGATATATTCAATACATAAGCAATGATATTTTTACATTCTTCAACTATAGTGTCTAATATGATAGAGGCCATGTCATAGGCATGAATGCTCTCAATGTAACTAAGATCTCTCACATCCCTAGTTTGGGGTAGAAAATATAGTGATATGAATTTTAACAATAAAATTAATACGGCTGCCAGCCTACATTTTGCCACTCTGAGAAAGGTCTTCTGGAATTCCTGTGGTGTGACCTCCCAGAAAAATATGTCTCTTTATATCATTTTATTCTAATTGCCTTCAAAACAGGCTATTGCAGAGCTCCCTGAGGCTTTAGAGTCTCAGTCAATGCACAGCACGTTTCTAACTCTCCAAACACAGCTTCCACCTCCTTCAAAACATTGCCAAGCCAGTGGCCAAAGCATCAGCAAGACATCACAATAGCTGGTAAGTTTTACAAACACCTCACAAGAAGTGGGAAGTAGAATCCTCTATTTGACCAATCCCATACTGTTTCTCTCTGCTTCTGCCACAATTTCACCATGATTCAGTGAAGGAAAAGTAAAGATAGCTGCCCCCTCAATGTGAAATTCAGCAATGAGCACCCCATGCCACCATCAGCCTCAGATCCCACAGCTCTCCCCTATTAGATATTGACCATTCATCCAACACATACCAAGGAGAAACAGCTGAGTCGGAGACTCAAGGAATTTAGAAATGGCTAAAGAAAAACTTTTCTTTTTATTTTTAACTGATTAAATTCCATCTCTTTCTCTTTTAAAAATACCTAGTTCCCATAGATTTAGCTCTGTACACAATCCTAGGAGTTTTGGCAATGCGTCCCCCCATTTTGCTAGAATATATAAGTCTCTGTAATTCTTTCCAGATAAGTTTTTCCTCAGGAACTGAAAAAATATATATTTTGGATAAAGTTGATCAAATATTTGCCCACAGTAGGGCCTGTGTTAGTAATTAGGATAATTGGGTTCAAACTAGTTTTTTGTTACATGAAAGAGAACATCAACTATCTCTCAAAAACTATTACAAATTTTCAAAATATAACATATTTTAAGTAGCTTGATTTTTTAAAATTATTACCATAGGTTAACCATTCTGATTATCAAAGAAATATATATTCAATGAAAAAAATAGAAAACAGAGAAAAGCAAAAAACTTAAAATTATTCATGATCTTACCACTTAAAGATAGCAACTCAAAGTCTTAACATATTTCTTTACTGTCTATAAGGTAAACTACCACCAACACTCAAATTTTCAGACTGCTCTAATAAACTCAGGGTAGGGTAGACGGGATTTTATTTCCGAGAACATTTGAAGAGATTCCTAGGAATAAAGCAAGGATATACCCTAAGAAAGGAAGGAGTCACAACCAACTAGACCTACTAACAAAGCCAGTAGTCAGCCAAAGTGACACCAGGTCTATCATGGAGATAATCATTCATGTCATCCTTTGGTCCAACTCCAATGAAATCCCACGGAGCAAGATGCTACAAAGGAATGAATGAAGACTATTTTCTCCAGTATCTCAGAAAAGTATTGGAGATGCAAGATTGTTCTAATTGAATTCCTTTCTAGCTGACTACAACACAATAAGGCATCCTCTTCATTTCAGCAAAAACAGGTATGGCTTTGGCATCTACCTTTGGCAGTAAGGGTTCCAGAACTCTTGAGCAGCAGTGACACTTCAAAAGCTCTACCTTCATCAGCAGCACAGGGGACTCCAGAAAATAAAAGAGAGCACTTTGTGGGTAGGAGCAGGGTCCTGTTGGAGACAGGAGGAAAGAACCAATGAAATATAGAGCTTGTATAGACTGTCAGTACACATGATGTTTATTGCTATATTGTAAGAAAAAGAGACTTTTATTCTCCTTTTATAAAAAGACAGTGTGTTAATAGGAAGACAGCCAGGGGCATGTTCCTGAAGACATAAAAACTAAGAGAATGCTAAATTGCTTTGCATTACAAAGAATTTGAAATTGCTCAGATATATCTGTAGAAAAATAATGAGAAGTGTCTAGAAAAGGATAATGATGAAGAAGTCTGGAGAGAAAAGCCAAGAGATTGGCAGGAAGCAACTCTGCAAGGTGAAAGAATAATTGATTTTAAAAAATGCCTGGAAGAAATGGTTAAGGGACGTTGTGAACAGAGATGCTATCATTTGATTTGAGGTTGAAAACTTGATGTGCTATAACCCTTTTCCAATTGCCCTCAAACATTCAGTACAAGTGGTCTACTACACGGAGCTGCCTCGTGTTAATGATGCTTAGGAGAAATTTTTTTTTTAAGTATGCTCCACATTTTGATGTACTGAAATGAGGAACTGCAGAAGGCAAAACATCATTATTCTATAGGAATAAGACTTGAAGAGGAGGTGACCATGAGAATATAAACTTTTAGGAAGTAGAAAAAATTATATCATAAATTACCATATTATATTATCATAGAATATATTAATATTTATACAGCAATGCATAATAAAATTGGAAAAATGCTGTTCTTTTAAAAACTATATCAATGTTTTAAGTACTCTAACTTCCATATTTAATAGCTGAAAAGAATTTCATAATATACATTTTTTTTGTTTTGTTTTAGTTTTTGTTATTAGCTATCTCCTACTTGTGGACCTATGGGTGTATTTCCAGGTTTTCACTATTATAGAAAATGTTGCAATCAGAGTTGTGTGCATAATTGAAGACACTTCCAATTATTTCTATAAAACTATTTCTTAGAGTGGAGTTAAAAAGTCTAGGAGTATGAAGGTTTTTCAAGCTTTTGATGCTTATTGATAAATTATTTTCACACAGGATTATATCAATTTGCCCTCCTGCCATCAAAGCATAACAGCATCAAATTCCTTTAAAGTAACAAATAAATACATGTCATATTAAACCTGGTATAGAAGAGGGAGTTAGAATAAAAACAATGAGAATTGACCACAGTCTCAAAAAGGTGAGTTGACGTTGGGCCATTGAAAGGAGTGGTAGATAAAACACCTAACCTAGACAGTTTTAACATTTCCCTCAGCTTGACTAAACTTTAGACAGGCTTCCTCCTGATGTTAGGCTCCTGACCTTCCTTTTCTTTACAGAATTTACTTTAGAAAACTTCTAAGTGTAAATTCTCTCTCTGCCTCCTTGAGATGTAAATCTTCTAAAAAGCCTTTTGCTAGCTTTACAGCCCAGTACATCCTTTCTCAAAGACTTGGGAGCCTTCCCTGTGAAATATAATCATCAGGGAAGGTATCTCTGTGGGAGGGCAGGAGCCAAACTAGGAGCCCGTCCATGTGAAAGGATGGAAGCCTTGGTTCAAGTTGCAAAGCTACCTCTTGTCATAAAGTTATGAGAAAACTTACTTTTCCTTTGGGTGAGACCAGTTAGCAAACAGGGCCAGCCTATAATTTCCCTCAGTCTAGCCCTTAAAAACTCTCTAGCTCTCTGTTTCTGGGGAGATGAGGTGAGACTGAATTTTGGCCTCTTGTCCCTATTGCAATAGTCTGGAATGAAGTCTTCCTTGTCTGTTTAATGTTGTCCAGTGCAATTTTAGCTTTGACACTCCATAAACCCACCCAAAATAGCAGAATGTTTATGTGTGATATAATTGTAATTACTAAATGCTGTTAAAATTAAATAAAAATTAAATGCTGTTAACTGCTTAAAAGACATCTTAAAATTCTGTTATTTCTATCACCTGTCACAAATTTAGAATGTACTCTCAAGGTTATGGCTTTTCAACTGTTTTTTACTTAGTAAATACTAAATTACTACAGGACAAGCTTGTCCAACCTGCAACCTGAGGGCCACATATGGCCCAGCATGGTTTTAAATGCAGCCCAACACAAATTTGTAAACTTTCTTAAAACATTATTAGGTTTACTTTTGCTATTTTTATTTTCTAGCTCATCAGCCATTGTTAGTGTTAGTGTATTTTATGTGTGGCCCAAGACAATCCTCCTTCTTCCAATGTGGCCCAGGGAAACCAAAAAGATTAGACATCCCTGCTATAGGGCCTTGAACAAAACATGTATTTCTCTAATTCTGTTTCCTTCCTTATAAAATGGAACCTGGTAAATGGCTATTAAAATCCCCAAAGATCTAACAGTCTGGGGTCCGATTCACTCTTCACAGAATTCCAAATTACTGAGCAGATTATTCTGCTGCAGAATATATTTCTATAACAATAATTAGCTCATAAACAATTGGCAAATAGAGAAATTATGTCAGAATAATATGGACATAATCTGGTTTATACATGATTTTTTAGAAGCAAGGGGAAGCAGAAAATAAGGAGTAGAAACAAAACATTCAGCCATGAAGAATCAAGACTTCAGCCTACGCTGCTTAGGCAGCTGAAACTCTTTCATTTCCATTTTAATAAAATTATAAGTAAGTCCTGCACCACGGCATCCCTCCCCCAAAAGGAACACTGAAGCTTTGTATTGCTGTGCCTGATGAGAGGTTGCACTCCCCAGAAAGAACACCTTCAAAGCAGCCCCTCTGGTTTAGAGTTCTACTTCTATCTATCTAACTGCCTCTATGCTAATTAAGAGCTACTAGTATTTCTGTCAGAGGCACATGAAACAGAACAACTCCATCTTAAATAGTAGCTGGGTAAAATGAGGCTGAAACCTACTAGGCTGCATTCCCAGATGGTAAAGGCATTCTAAGTCACAGGATGAGACAGGAGCTCAGCACAAAATACAGGTCATAAATACCTTGCTAATAAAACATGTTTCAGTAAAGGAGCCGGCGAAAACCCACCAAAACCAAAATGGGATGAGAGTGACCCTCTGGTTGTCCTCACGGCTACACTCCCACCAGCACCAAGACAGTTTACAAATGCCATCACAAACTCAGGAAGTTACCCTATATGGTCTAAAAAGGGGAGGCATGAATAATCCAACCCTTGTTTAGCATATCATCAAGAAATAACCATAAAAATGGGCAACCATTTTTGGAGTATATCAATGTTTTAAGTACTCTAACTTCCATATTTAATAGCTGAAAAGAATTTCATAATATAAATTCTTAAGAATATTTGGAGTAGCCATTCTTTATTCCTTTACTTTCTTTTCTTTTCTTTTTTTTTTTTTTTTTTTTTTTTTTTTTGAGATGTAGACTTGCCATGTCGCCCAGGCTGGAGTGCAGTGGCCTGATCTGGGCTCACTGCAAGCTCCGCCTCCTGGGTTCAGGCCATTCTCCTGCCTCAGCCTCCCCAGTAGCTGGGACTACAGGCGCCTGCTACCATGCCCGGCTAATTTTTTGTATTTTAGTAGAGGTGGGGTTTCACTGTGTTATTCAGGATGGTCTCGATCTCCTGACCTTGTGATCCGCCCACCTCGGCGTCCCTCCCGAGGTGCTGGGATTACAGGCGTGAGCCACCGCGCCCGGCCTACTTTCTTAATAAACTTGCTTTCACTTTGCACTGCAAACTCATCCTGAATTCTTTCTTGCTGGAGATCCAAGAACCCTCTCTTGGGGTCTGGATCCAAACCCCTTTCCTGTAACATTTTCATTGTATTTTTTCTGTACATTTTTAGTATCCTCTGTGCCATCCTCTAGCCATACTGAACTGCCTGCCTGAGTGATGTGTTTTCTACCAAAGTACCAATTACTCTTCTGTGTAGTGCTCTGGTCACAAAGTTGCACTGGTGGGAACAGTCTCCCCTCAGCCTCACTCTTTGCCCCATTAGATCCTCTTAGTTCTAGTGGAAATTTTTATAGAACATTAGGTTTTTGGTTGTTTTTTCAAAAGCACAGAACCTCTGTACTTATAATCATACCTCCTCCACAACTATCAAAAACTGCAAAAGTACAGTAATAAGGCTCTTACATTGCTCACCTATTCATCCAAAAATTATTTAAGTGCCTGCCACATGCCAGGGACTGTGCTCATCTCTTCTATTGCCTCATTTGAAACAGGCAACAAACAAAAACATCTGAAAATTTTGCATCTCCAAAAATGATGGAAATATTTTTTGGTACATTTACATTAATGGTTTCCATCCAAATATTCTTTATTGCATTAAAATTCATTCTAGAACATAGAGAGTGTTCTCGTTTTAAAAACTCAATTTATTTTGCTACTTCTACAGAGACCTATAATTCAGATTCCTCTCACTGGTGGTTCAGCACTTTCCCCACCTCACTTTCATCAGGCTCCCAGGATGGGGATCAGCCCGAACAAGACAATCTCTATCAATGCCTACCTGGCAGCTCACTTCACAGCTGCTCACTCTTTTACTTCCATATCCTCAGGCTTTTTTTCACAGCTGCAGGCTTCACTTAATAAACCAGACCACACTTGGCTTTTCATCTTCCTAGAGCTGATTCCTAGCAAAGCCCCTAAAACAAAGCAAACCTGAACAACACACACACACACACACACACACACACACACACACACACACCCCACTAATTTTATTATAAATCTAACATTTCTCCATAAGTTAGGGAAAGATTTTCCACCTGATGTAGTACTTCAAAAGCTAGTATTTCACATACCAAATAAAATATTGCTTTTCCCCTCCATCAGTCTACTTAGCCTCCCATGATTAGCCTGTGTTACAGAGAGAATTTTAGACTCTCAAATACATTGTTTGCTTTTATAAGGACTAGACAAGACACAAATAATGTTGAAAGATCATCAAACCTTACCCTAATTTACACCAGGATGACAAAAGTGAATGTGTCTTTAAGTATGTATGAATGGAAGCACACCAAGGTATGCATTAATATATATGATACTGTAAATTGGCAATAATAAAATCAACTTCCCTCCTCACCTCAATCCCCACAGACAGAATAGGAAGAGATATAAATCTTTGTGCTATTGACGGAATATTTGTGTCTCCTCGAAATTCATACAGTTAAATCCGAATCCCCAAGGTGATGGTATTAGAAGGTGGAGACTTCAGGTGTTTAGATCATGAGGGCAGATCATGAATGAGATTGCTACCCTTATAAAAGAAGCCCAAAGGAGCTCAGTCACTTATTTCACCATGTGAAGACACCGCAAGAAGGTGCTGAAAATGAACTAGAAAGTGGGCTCTCACCGGACACCAAATCTGCCTCGATCTTAGACTTCCCGGCCTCTACAATAAGAAATAAATTTCTGAAATTTCTGTTATTTATAAGATACCCAGCCTATGGTATTTTGTTACAGCAGCTCAAATAGACTAATACATGTTGCTTAAAAAATAATTTACGATTTACAAGTAATTCTTCTAAAGATTTTTTTCTCAGTTACTTGTATAGCTAAAGCAATGGCTTTTAAGAGACAAATTAATCAGCTGTAACCCAACAGTCATAATTACAAAGCACGAGATTCAATGACTGCATAGTAACGTGAAGCACTGAATACATTACAGTGAGGCAGACTTTCACTTTATATTATTTATAAAAGAAAATTAGTTCTTTCTTTTTAAATTTAAGAATATACTGTCACAGGAAATAAGCATGCTCTTTCAAATGTGTCATTTGTGTGTGTCTCTGACTCTTCTGCAAGACCTAGAGACTGAACAGACATGTACTCAACCTCTCCTAGTGGAGACTCCCAGCAATGACCACATCTGAAGCTTCTCGTCATGAGCTGGCATTCCAGATGCTCTCCACCCTTGGTCCTTCCACTGCACAGGACTTTGCATAACTAATGGCTACCACAATCTGACCTTCTGAGCTTCACAAGATGTCATACTAGGCCACAGACTCTCCCTCGTGGCTGTACAATAAAATCCCTGAGACACTTTAAAATCAAATCAAGAAAGCACATTTTAAAAATTACTGGGCCTCAACCCAAAACAAATAAATCAGGACACCTGACAGTAAGGCAACTCTAGATGTATTTATTCATACTTGAGTAAATGAACTGCCTGGCAGTTATGGGGATGAGGATAGCAAGGCTATGGGGAGTGGTAGAAAGTTGCACACAGAAGTCAAAAACTCCTCAATACTTTCAAAGAGAGGCCTAGGAAAAGTACACAAAGCAAGATTAGGAAACAGGTCATTTACAAGAGATCTGACTGATAAAAATCTAAAATTTCTTATAGTATGTAAAAAGTCATATACATTACCTTCTATAACTATATAATAAATTATCCCACACTTAGCTGATTCAAACAGCACTCATTTATCTCACAGTTCTGTAGGCCAGAAGTCCAGGCACATCATGGCTTGCTTCTGTGCTCAGATCTCACAGGCTGAAATAAAGGTAAGAACCATTCTACACTCCTTTCTGGTTCATGAGATCCCCCTCCAAGTTCATATGGGTTTTGGTAGTTTCTGTTTTTTATAATTGCAGGATGGAGTTTTCTACTTTGGTGCTGGTTATCAACTGAGGGCCATTTTCAGCTCTGAGAGGCATTATTTCCTGCCCTGTGACCCTTTCCACAACATTGTAGTCTGCTCTTTTGAGGCCAGCAGAAGAATCTCTGCTGCCTTAAATATCTCTGACATCCTTTAAAGATTCATCTGAATTAGGTCAGGCCCATTCAGGGTAATTTCACTTTCGATTAACTCAAAGTCAACTGACTAGGAAACAACATTTGGAAAGTCCCTTCTGTCATATACTGTTACACAATGGGAGTGATAGCCCATTGTATTCACAAGTCTTGCTCACACTCAAATGAGCAGATCATCCAGGCCCCATGCACTACGAAGCAGCAATCTCGAGAACCCTCCTAGAATTGCCAGAAACTTAGAAGAGTTATCAATCTTTCCCTGTCTCCACCTCTTCAACTATAACATTGAAATACAAACGTACATATTTATAGGGTTCTTAATCCACCACATAAATGCTTTTTGTTTGGTTGGTTTGAGTTTTTTTTTTTTTTTTTTTTTTTTTTTTTTGAGACAGAGTCTCACTCTGCCACCCAGACTGGAGAACAATGGCATGATAGAGCTCACTGCAGCCTCGAACTCGGGGACTCAAGCAATCCTCCCACCTTATAGCCTCCCAAGTAGCTGGGGAGTAAAGACCTGCCAAATTTTTGTATATTTTTTTGTAAGACAGGGTCTCACTTTGTTTCCCAGGATGTTCTCAAATTCATGAGCTCAAGCAATCCACCTGCATCAGACTCCCAAGTTGCTGTGATTACAGGCATGAGCCACTGCACCCAGTCCTCAACTACATAAATGTTAACTGTCATTTTTGCCCCCAAGTATTCAGGAAAGCCTGATAGATACATTCAGCTGTGTGGGGTGGTAAGGATGGGATGACAAAGAAACATGTGTGGCCAGCCCATATTTCTCTCTCCTTATCACCCACTCAAAGACAGTGGCATTCTGCTGAAGACTGTCTGACCAGAGAGTGACTTCTGTCCTTATGAATTACCAGCAGCAAAATTATCAGTGGTCCAAAGTGATGGCAGAAGAAACATAGCACCATACATTTTCCTGGCCCAAAAGTTTAGTCCTAAGCACCTAGGAATATTCAGACAAATGCCTAGCATCACCATCCTAAGCTATCAAAGTGGTCATTTACCTTGCAGACAATGTTATTTCACCTGTGCATTGCCCCAAAACATACTCTTGTATTTGGTTGTAAAAACCTGGACACAATGAATGTATTGTGTTAAAAGTATTATAAGCAGAGCAGAGTTCCGAAGAGTTCTGCAATTGTTGCTTGAAGACACAGCTTATATAAACAGAAGAGGGAAAGACACATGATCC
Organism: Rhinopithecus roxellana; assembly: GCF_007565055.1. NCBI lineage: Eukaryota > Metazoa > Chordata > Mammalia > Primates > Cercopithecidae > Rhinopithecus > Rhinopithecus roxellana. The sequence goes on along the minus strand of NC_044552.1, from coordinate 88,507,650 downwards.
TTGCCATTCAGCACTGGCTTATTCTGTCCTTTTATGTAAACCACATATTTCATATGGCACATTTTGTCAACACCTGCAAACCCAAAACAAAGAATGCAACTGGTTATCTAGGCAAACAGCGCTGAATAGTCACCACAAAGCACAATGAAAAGTCAAGATATTTAATTTTAAAATTTAAATATAAAATTTAATTTTATATTCTCTGAATTTTTTAAATCTCTGCAACAGTTCTAATGGAATGCTTGGTGAGAAATGAGGTAAATTTTATACAGTTCCATCTATTGAAATCTTTTTAATCAACCACATTTCTCCAATTTTTATGGGGAGCTAACATTCTCCCCCAGAACTTAACCATTGGCTGGGTCTGTATAGTGGCTCATGGCTCTTCTATTTCCGTTAGCTCTCTGATAATGGATTACAGATTCCTCTATCTGAGAGTAGCTTTGCAAAGATCAAAGAAATACTATTATTTCCTGTGCCTGGGTTATTTCATTTTATATCATGGTTGAGACTTATCTGTATGAGGATTTTATTATCTAACATCACATGGGAAGCATGCAGTATTCTAGCTGAGGTCTGAGTCAGATAGGAGAAGGTGAGTAGGATTCTATAGTTGATAGCTATTCCACATTATGAAACCACATTGATCTTCTCTTAATTCTAACCTTCTCCTGTGCCAATGGCCTCTCCCATGTGCAGTTATCATTAAATCTCCACAAAACAAACATCTGATCACATTACCCTCTTGCTTAAAATTGTTAAATAGTTGCTTATGTTCATGCCTCTTCCCATACTTTGACCACACTTTTTTTTTCATTTACTCCTTGCTCACTCCTTATGGCCATATTGCCACTTTTTTTTTGGCCTATTAAATCAACCAAGATGGTTGCCACCAATAGGCCACTGCAATAAGTGTTAATCTACTGCGAATATACTTCAGATCTTTCTGGGCCTTCTCCCCATTTAAGTCTCTGTTCATAGTTAACCTCTTCAGAGAGATCTTCCCTAACTGCCTGACTTCCCTGATTCCCTGTTTTCTAAAGTATGAAATAAAATTATCTTAGTTCTTTGATTATTGTCTATATCTTTCATCTCCCTGCCCTCTAACAGAAGGAGAACATCGTTGTTCTATTGAAGGAGTGAGGAGATGAAGTTTCACAGACTAACCAGTGTATTTTTATTTTAAGTTATCTCAAAATCTAAATGGACCATGACAACCAAATAGAGAAGATGGCAGAAAATGAAACATAGGTAAAGCTGGGCATAGTGGCTTATACCTGTAATCCCAGCCCTTAGGGAGGTTGACGGGAGAGGATTGCTTAAGCCCAGGAGTTCACGACAAGCCTGACATGGTGAGACCCCATCTCACCAAAAAACTAAAGAAAATTGGCTGGGGATAGTGGCACATGCCTGTCATTCCACCTACTTAGGAGGCTGAGGTGGGAGGATCACTTAAGCCCAAGAAGTCAAGGCTGCAATGACTGTGATCGTGCCACTTCATTCCAGCCTGGGTGACAGAGCAAGACCCTATCTCAAAAGAAAAAAATAGTAATACAGATCTAATCATTGGTAATACATAAATAGTTTCCTACTCCATTTTCTGATATTGGTAAACCTAAACTTTTCTTTTTCAATGCAATAGGTTTGAGAGATTTAAAAGTCATTGTTCTTTACTTAATAATATTTATGGAAAACTAGAGAACATATTTTCTACTTGTTCATAGTAACAGTATGGTTTGTTGTTGTTGTTGTTGTTGTTATGGTTGTTAACATCAGAATATGTTATACATATTGAAAAGCTCACATAAGTGTAAACATGATGAATTGTCACAACTAAACACACCCATTAAACCACCACTCAGATTAAGAAATTGCAGTGACCTTCTCATACTTCTTTGCAGTCACTGCTTCCCAAGGATAGCCATTATTCTGACATGTAACAGCACAGATTCGTTATGCCTGTTTTTACAATGTATATAAATGGGATCATACTGTATGTTTTTTTCTGTGTCTGGCTTCTTTCATTTAATATTATCTTTGAAATTTATTCATGTTATTGTGTAGCTGTAGTTCAATCATTCTTATTACTGCTCATTGTGTGAATATACCTCAGTGTATTCACCCATTCTACTATTAATAGGTATTAGGGTAATTTCTAGCTTAAAGCTATGCTGCTCTGAACATTACAGTAGATGTTCTTAGATAAAAATAAATATATATGAATACACACACACACACACATAAACGCAGATACAGACACATATTTCTATTTGGTATATACCTAAGAATGAAATTGCTGGACCATAGATTATGCATATTTTTTTTTTTTTTATTATTATACTTTAAGTTCTAGGGTACATGTGCATAACGTGCAGGTTTGTTACATATGTATACTTATGCCATGTTGCTGTGCTGCACCCATCAACTCGTCAGCACCCATCAATTCATCATTTATATCTTGTATAACTCCCCAATGCATGCCCTCCCTCCTCCCCCCTCCCCCCTCCCCATGATAGGCCCCAGTGCGTGATGTTCCCCTTCCCGAGTCCAAGTGATCTCATTGTTCAGTTCCCACCTATGAGTGAGAACATGCGGTGTTTGGTTTTCTGTTCTTGTGATAGTTTGCTAAGAATGATGGTTTCCAGCTGCATCCATGTCCCTACAAAGGACGCAAACTCATCCTTTTTATGGCTGCATAGTATTCCATGGTGTATATGTGCCACATTTTCTTAATCCAGTCTGTCACAGATGGACATTTGGGTTGATTCCAAGTCTTTGCTATTGTGAATAGTGCCGCAATAAACATACGTGTACATGTGTCTTTGTAGTAGAATAATTTATAATCCTTTGGGTATATACCCAGTAGTGGGATGGCTGGGTCATATGGTACATCTAGTTCTAGATCCTTGAGGAATTGCCATACTGTTTTCCATAATGGTTGAACTAGTTTACAATCCCACCAACAGTGTAAAAGTGTTCCTATTTCTCCACATCCTCTCCAACACCTGTTGTTTCCTGACTTCTTAATGATTGCCATTCTAACTGGTGTGAGATGGTATCTCATTGTGGTTTTGATTTGCATTTCTCTGATGGCGAGTGATGATGAGCATTTTTTCATGTGTCTGTTGGCTGTATGAATATCTTCTTTTGAGAAATGTCTGTTCATATCCTTTCCCCACTTTTTGATGGGGTTGTTTGTTTTTTTCTCGTATATTTGTTTGAGTTCTTTGTAGATTCTGGATATTAGCCCTTTGTCAGATGAGTAGGTTGCAAAAATTTTCTCCCATTCTGTAGGTTGCCTGTTCACTCTGATGGTAGTTTCTTTTGCTGTGCAAAAGCTCTTCAGTTTAATGAGATCCCATTTGTCAATTTTTGCTTTTGCTGCCGTTGCTTTTGGTGTTTTAGACATGAAGTCCTTGCCCATGCCTATGTCCTGAATGGTACTACCTAGATTTTCTTCTAGGGTTTTTATGGTATTAGGTCTAACATTTAAGTCTCTAATCCATCTTGAATTAATCTTCGTATAAGGGGTAAGGAAAGGATCCAGTTTCAGCTTTCTACTTATGGCTAGCCAATTTTCCCAGCACCATTTATTAAATAGGGAATCCTTTCCCCATTTCTTGTTTCTCTCAGGTTTGTCAAAGATCAGATGGCTGTAGATGTGTGGTATTATTTCTGAGGACTCTGTTCTATTCCATTGATCTATATCTCTGTTTTGGTACCAGTACCATGCTGTTTTGGTGACTGTAGCCTTGTAGTATAGTTTGAAGTCAGGTAGCGTGACGCCTCCAGCTTTGTCCTTTTGACTTAGGATTGTCTTGGCAATGCGGGCCCTTTTTTGGTTCCATATGAACTTTAAAGCAGTTTTTTCCAATTCTGTGAAGAAACTCATTGGTAGCTTGATGGGGATGGCATTGAATCTATAAATAACCTTGGGGAGTATGGCCATTTTCACGATATTGATTCTTCCTATCCATGAGCATGGTATGTTCTTCCATTTGTTTGTGTCCTCTTTTATTTCACTGAGCAGTGGTTTGTAGTTCTCCTTGAAGAGGTCCTTTACATCCCTTGTAAGCTGGATTCCTAGGTATTTTATTCTCTTTGAAGCAATTGTGAATGAAAGTTCATTCCTGATTTGGCTCTCTGCTTGTCTGTTACTGGTGTATAAGAATGCTTGTGATTTTTGCACATTAATTTTGTATCCTGAGACTTTGCTGAAGTTGCTTATCAGCTTAAGGAGATTTTGGGCTGAGACGATGGGGTTTTCTAAATATACAATCATGTCATCTGCAAACAGGGACAATTTGACTTCTTCCTTTCCTAACTGAATACCCTTGATTTCTTTCTCTTGCCTGATTGCCCTAGCCAGAACTTCCAGCACTATGTTGAATAGGAGTGGAGAGAGAGGGCATCCCTGTCTTGTGCCAGTTTTCAAAGGGAATTTTTCCAGTTTTTGCCCATTCAGTATGATATTAGCTGTGGGTTTGTCATAAATAGCTCTTATTATTTTGAGGTACGTTCCATCAATACCGAATTTATTGAGCGTTTTTAGCATGAAGGGCTGTTGAATTTTGTCAAAAGCCTTTTCTGCATCTATTGAGACAATCATGTGGTTCTTGTCTTTGGTTCTGTTTATATGCTGGATTACGTTTATTGATTTGCGAATGTTGAACCAGCCTTGCATCCCAGGGATGAAGCCCACTTGATCATGGTGGATAAGCTTTTTGATGTGCTGCTGAATCCGGTTTGCCAGTATTTTATTGAGAATTTTTGCATCGATGTTCATCAGGGATATTGGTCTAAAATTCTCTTTTTTTGATGTGTCTCTGCCAGGCTTTGGTATCAGGATGATGTTGGCCTCATAAAATGAGTTAGGGAGGATTCCCTCTTTTTCTATTGATTGGAATAGTTTCAGAAGGAATGGTACCAGCTCCTCCTTGTACCTCTGGTAGAATTCAGCTGTGAATCCATCTGGTCCTGGACTTTTTTTGGTGGGTAGGCTATTAATTGTTGCCTCAATTTCAGAGCCTGCTATTGGTCTATTCAGGGATTCAACTTCTTCCTGGTTTAGCCTTGGGAGAGTGTAAGTGTCCAGGAATTTATCCATTTCTTCTAGATTTTCTAGTTGATTTGCGTAGAGGCGTTTATAGTATTCTCTGATGGTAGTTTGTATTTCTGTGGGGTCAGTGGTGATATCCCCTTTATCATTTTTTATTGCATCTATTTGATTCCTCTCTCTTTTCTTCTTTATTAGCCTTGCTAGCGGTCTGTCAATTTTGTTGATCTTTTCAAAAAACCAACTCCTGGATTCATTGATTTTTTGGAGGGTTTTTTGTGTCTCTATCTCCTTCAGTTCGGCTCTGATCTTAGTTATTTCTTGCCTTCTGCTAGCTTTTGAATGTGTTTGCTCTTGCCTCTCTAGTTCTTTTAATTGTGATGTTAGAGTGTCAATTTTAGATCTTTCCTGCTTTCTCTTGTGGGCATTTAGTGCTATAAATTTCCCTCTACACACTGCTTTAAATGTGTCCCAGAGATTCTGGTATGTTGTATCTTTGTTCTCATTGGTTTCAAAGAACATCTTTATTTCTGCCTTCATTTCGTTATGTACCCAGTAGTCATTCAGGAGCAGGTTGTTCAGTTTCCATGTAGTTGAGCGGTTTTGATTGAGTTTCTTAGTCCTGAGTTCTAGTTTGATTGCACTGTGGTCTGAGAGACAGTTTGTTATAATTTCTGTTCTTTTACATTTGCTGAGGAGTGCTTTACTTCCAATTATGTGGTCAATTTTGGAATAAGTGCGATGTGGTGCTGAGAAGAATGTATATTCTGTTGATTTGGGGTGGAGAGTTCTATAGATGTCTATTAGGTCCGCTTGGTGCAGAGATGAGTTCAATTCCTGGATATCCTTGTTAACTTTCTGTCTCGTTGATCTGTCTAATGTTGACAGCGGAGTGTTGAAGTCTCCCATTATTATTATATGGGAGTCTAAGTCTCTTTGTAAGTCTCTAAGGACTTGCTTTATGAATCTGGGTGCTCCTGTATTGGGTGCATATATATTTAGGAGAGTTAGCTCTTCCTGTTGAATTGATCCCTTTACCATTATGTAATGGCCTTCTTTGTCTCTTTTGATATTTGATGGTTTAAAGTCTGTTTTATCAGAGACAAGGATTGCAACCCCTGCTTTTTTTTGTTCTCCATTTGCTTGGTAGATCTTCCTCCATCCCTTTATTTTGAGCCTATGTATGTCTCTGCATGTGAGATGGGTCTCCTGAATACAGCAGACTGATGGGTCTTGACTCTTTATCCAGTTTGCCAGTCTGTGTCTTTTAATTGGAGCATTTAGTCCATTAACATTTAAGGTTAATATTGTTATGTGTGAACTTGATCCTGCCATTATGATATTAACTGGTTATTTTGCTCGTTAGTCGATGCAGTTTTTTCCTAGCCTCGATGGTCTTTACATTTTGGCATGTTTTTGTGATGGCTGGTACCGGTTGTTCCTTTCCATGTTTAGGGCTTCCTTCAGGGTCTCTTGTAAGGCAGGCCTGGTGGTGACAAAATCTCTAAGCATTTGCTTATCTGTAAAGGATTTTATTTCTCCTTCACTTATGAAACTTAGTTTGGCTGGATATGAAATTCTGGGTTGAAAATTCTTTTCTTTAAGAACGTTGAATATTGGCCCCCACTCTCTTCTGGCTTGTAGAGTTTCTGCCGAGAGGTCTGCTGTTAGTCTGATGGGCTTCCCTTTGTGGGTAACCCGACCTTTCTCTCTGGCTGCCCTTAAGATTTTTTCCTTCATTTCAACTTTGGTGAATCTGGCAATGATGTGTCTTGGAGTTGCTCTTCTGGAGGAGTATCTTTGTGGCGTTCTCTGTATTTCCTGAATTTGAATGTTGGCCTGCCCTACTAGGTTGGGGAAGTTCTCCTGGATGATATCCTGAAGAGTGTTTTCCAACTTGGTTCCATTTTCCCCCTCACTTTCAGGCACCCCAATCAGACGTAGATTTGGTCTTTTTACATAATCCCATACTTCTTGCAGGCTTTGCTCATTTCTTTTTCTTCTTTTTTCTTTTGGTTTCTCTTCTCGCTTCATTTCATTCATTTGATCTTCAATCGCTGATACTCTTTCTTCCAGTTGATCGAGTCGGTTACTGAAGCTTGTGCATTTGTCACGTATTTCTCGTGTCATGGTTTTCATCTCTGTCATTTCGTTTATGATCTTCTCTGCATTAATTAGTCTAGCTGTCAATTCTTCCACTCTTTTTTCAAGATTTTTAGTTTCTTTGCGCTGGGTACGTAATTCCTCCTTTAGCTCTGATAAGTTTGATGGACTGAAGCCTTCTTCTCTCCTCTCGTCCAAGTCATTCTCTGACCAGCTTTGATCCGTTGCTGGCGATGGGCTGCGCTCCTTCGCAGGGGGAGATGCGCTCTTATTTTTTGAATTTCCAGCTTTTCTGCCCTGCTTCTTCCCCATCTTTGTGGTTTTATCTGTCTCTGGTCTTTGATGGTGGTGACGTACTGATGGGGTTTTGGTATAGGTGTCCTTCCTGTTTGATAGTTTTCCTTCTGACAGTCAGAAGGACTGTCTGTTGGTCTGTTGGAGATTGCTTGAGGTCCACTCCAGACCCTGTTTGCCTGGGTATCAGCAGCAGAGGTTGCAGAAGATAGAATATTGCTGAACAGCGAGTGTACCTGTCTGATTCTTCCTTTGGAAGTTTCCTCTCAGGGGTGTACTCCACCCTGTGAGGTGTGGGGTGTCAGACTGCCCCTAGTGGGGGATTTCTCCCAGCTAGGCTACTCAGGGGTCAGAGACACACCTGAGCAGGCAGTCTGTCCGTTCTCAGATCTCAACCTCCACGTTGGGAGATCCACGGCTCTCCCCAAAGCTGTCAGACAGAGTCGTTCGCGTCTGCACCGGCTCCCGCTACTTCCCCTGTTGGTCTTCAGCTGTGCGCTGTCCCCAGAGGTGGAGACTACAGAGACAGGCAGGCTTCCTTGAGCTGCTGTGAGCTCCACCCAGTTCGAGCTTCCCAGCGGCTTTGTTTACCTACTTAAGCCTCAGCAATGGCGGGCGCCCCTCCCCCAGCCTCGCTGCTGCCTTGCGGATAGATCGCGGCAGACTGCTGTGTTAGCAGTGAGGGAGGCTTCGTGGGCGTGGGATCCTCCCGGCCAGGATTGGGATATATTCTCCTGGTGTGCCTGTATGCTTACAGCGCAGTATTGGGGTGGGAGTTACCCGATTTTCCAGGTGTTGTGTGTCTCAGTTCCCCTGGCTAGGAAAACGGATCCCCTTCCCCCTTGCGCTTCCAGGTGAGGCGATGCCTCGCCCTGCTTCAGCTCTCGCTGGTCAGGCTGCAGCAGCTGACCAGCACCGATTGTCCGGCACTCCCTAGTGAGATGACCCCAGTACCTCAGTTGAAAATGCAGAAATCACCGGTCTTCTGTGTCGCTCGCGCTGGGAGTTGGAGACTGGAGCTGTTCCTATTCGGCCATCTTGCTCCGCCCCCCAGATTATGCATATTTTAAGCTTTAATAGATACTGTCAGTTTTCCAAATACACTGTACCAATGGACACTAGCAATGTATAAGTAGGTCAGATATTTCACATCCTGGAAAGGCCCAGTTTGAGTTTTATATCTGCTCTCATTAAGAGATAAGTTAAGTGTATTTTGGAATACATAATTTTTCTAAAGTAATGTGGCACCTCCCACATAACTGGTATATTTCCTTTTGGAAGTCATTCGTATCTTTGGTCACATATATCACAGAAATGAGAAAGGCATGAGATGATGGCATGGAGCTGACGCCACACCTCCTCATCACTAGTGTCTATTAGCCACTTCCTGTGACCAAGTCTCTGTGCTTTATGTGTAATATCTCATGTTGTAAAGACAACAGAATGGCATCTGTATACTCATGCACCGTATTTTTTATTCTCTAGTCAATAACAAAATATTTTTCAGAATATTGTTTTTATACATATTTCTTAAATTAATGAGATACTAAATTTAGTCCACAGTTATAATCAATAATTATCTATTTAAAGACCATCTTCAGCCAGTTCATAGCAGGCATGCTTTAATCAGAAAGGAAATACACTGATTACAAAAATAATCCTTTTAGGAACATTTTGTCTAAAGCTAACTAGACTACAAAAATTTTCATCTGTCTACAGTTTTAGAAAAAAAATTCAACTTTAACAACACCTCATGAAATAATTGTATTCTATGAGCACAAGGAATAGCTTGCCGAGAAAACTACATATTCAAACTGAGAAGTTAACATCTATTCTATCACAAAGTGTTGTACGAGGGATCTTGGAATAGTCTGCCATTAAGTGGAGCAAAATACCAGCTCTTTCCAAATGTTCATGAGTGACAGTGAAAGTAATGACATGCGGGCGGCAGCTGCTTCTGCTATCTTGGCCAACTAGCAGTGATTATGGTATATTTTACACACATTTTTCAAGAAACAGCAGAATATTCAACATTAATTAATTTAATGTTTAATCATGTTCGAGCAAGGGAATTATTAGTATTCATCTTCTTCTACTTATTCAATAATTCTTTATCTTTTTAATTTCAAGCAAACATAAGTCTTCCAGAACAAAGTATAATTGTTTAGGAAACTGATGGAGATATCATAGTCCTTTATTCAAGATAGAGCACTAATGTATTTCAATAAGATTAAGAATAATGATAAAATTACTATCCTTTCTGGGCAACAGGAGAGAGCAGACAGATAATATTTTAATGTGTGTTGCACTTAATTCCATATTAGTTATTTCAAAAAAAGTGTCAGAACCTTACAAGAAAACAATATATTATTTGTGTGTTTTCTCAAATGCAAGATTCTCAAACCACTGATTATCTTAACTATTTCCTGCAAGTTATTATTGCGGTGGTTAACCTAAAACATTGTGAAGATCAAATATTATAATAAATTATTAGGTGGCAGAAGTTTAGTTTGCAAAATATCACAGGCAAAGTTGGTATGAGGGGAAGGCTGGAATTTCTATTAGCTATTAAACATTTATATTATTCTCAATCTTGTGGTAAGATAGGTGCTTCTGTAACAAGTCAGGCAGGACACAGATTCTATGTTCCAATTTTCCTCGGACTATAGACTTCATTTTCACAATTGCAAAGCCTTAATAAACACTGTGCGTACCTAGGGATCTGCTGTGCCCTTTCTACAGTCATTCAAACTCTCCTTCAAAAATTATTTAAGCCACACTGAAATACATATTATAAGAACCTAGTATTATAGTATTTAACTTAAATTTAAAGAATTTTGGTTTAGTGGTCTGTTGAGGAGTCTTTTCTCTAATGGGACAAAGAAAAAGGCAATAAAACTCAGCGTTTAAGAGCTGAAATGTTGAGAGAAAACAACCTGGGTTTGAGTCCAGGTTCTCCACCTTGCTAGCTTTGAGAAGCTGGACAAGTTCATGAAGCTGGCAGAGCCTTAGATTCCTCATCTCTAAAACTTGGGTAATATTTACCTCACTAGATATTTAATAATACAGAAACCTGAGAAAATACACATACAGTCATGAGAATGGCACCTGACCCATCTAACCTCTTACCAAATGACAGGATTATTGCTGTTTCTTAATATTTAGGAAGAGTGGCACCTCAGGGATGAGCACTTTTATAGCTGTGATCTGAAAACGTCCCCCGCTCAAAAGTGGGTGCAGGAAACAGAACTGCTAGTGGAATCAATACTAAATTTAAAAAAACAAACAAACAAACAAAAAAAAAAAACACTTTGGTCATATTTCAACTGAAATCTAGCATCTTTTCTAAATTCAGCATCTTTCATCTATCTCTTTATAGTTCTTCCTTCTTGAGGAAAAGTGTACATGTTAGCCAAAAAATAGAGACTTTTAATTTTGCTATCCCTAGCCAGGACTCAGAAGCTGGTGATAAAAAAGGAAAATGCTTTTAGAAGCAACTGAATTTCTTTTTGGCTAGTCTGGATAGTGCACAATACTTGAAAAGACACTGAACTGAGAGTCCGGCAACCTGGATCACTCTACAGCCAGTTCTGCCTCTGAAAAGCTACATTATATTGGCCAGGCAACAAAACCTGCGGAGCCTCCAAGGCAAAAAAGAAGGCTAGTTATAGAAGTGGTTTTTCAAACTTTAAAAGTCAAAGGAATCCTTTCTTCAGTTTCTATCTTACCAAGAATACCAACTATGATCATGTCAATAAGTGCAGACAAAGTACTTGACAAATATCAACATCTATTCATGATAAAAATTCTCAACAACTCAAAGTGAAGACCTGGAAAAAGTCCATGCAAATGGAAACCAAAAAGAGCAGGAATAGCTGTATTTATATCTGATAAAATAGACTTTAAGTCAAAAGCTATTTAAAAGAGGTAAGATAAAGAAGGTCATTATATCATGGTTAAATGGGTTGATTCAGCAAAAAGACATAACAATTGTAAATATATATGTAGCTAACATCGCATCATGTAAATATATAGAGTAAATATTAATAGATATGGAGAGATAGAGTGCAACACAATAATAGTGAGAGATTTTAACAGCCCACTTACAGTAATAGAAAGATTATCCAGACAGAATAGCAACAAGAAAACATTTAACTTAAAGCTGCACTCTAGACCAAATGGACCTAATACACATATACAGAACATTGCATCCAACAACTGCAGAATACACATTCTTCTCTACTGTACATGGAAAAATCTCCAGGAAAGATCATATGTTAGGCCACAAGACAACTCTTAACAAATTTAAGATAATTTATATTGAATCAAGTATCATTCCTGACTACAATGGTATAAAGCTAGAAATTAATAACAGGAGAAACTTTGGAAAATTCACAAAACTATGGAAATTAAACATCATGCTCCTGAACAACCAAGAGGCTAACGAAGAAATCCAAAGAGAAATTTTAAAATGTTTTAAGGCAAACGAAAATGGAAACACAACATACTAAAACCTATGGGATACAGCAAAAACAGTTTTAAGAGTAAACTTTACAGCAATAAATTCCTACATCAAAAAGAAGAAAGATCTAGGCCCGGTACAGTAGCTCAGGCCTGTAACCCTAACACACTGGAAGACTGAGGTGGGTGGGCCACCAGAGGAAAGCAGTTTGAGACCAGCCTGACCAACATGGTAAAACCCAGTCTTTACTAAAAAAAAAAAAAATTAGCTGGGCATGGTGGCATGTGACTGTTATCCCAGCTCCTAAGGAGGCTGAGGCAGGAGAATTGCTTGAACCAGGGAGGTGGTGGTTGCAGTGAGCCAAGATCACATCACTGCACTCCAGCCTGGGTGACAGAGCCAGACTCTGACTAAAAAAAAAAAAAGAAGAAGAAGAAGAGGAAGAGGGAGGAGGATCTGAAATAAACAAGTAGACATTGTGCCTCAAGGAACTAGAAAAGAAAGAAGAAACTAAACCGAAAGTTAGTACAAGGAAGAAAATAATAAAAGTCATAGCAGAAATAAATGAAAAAGAGACTAGAAAATAAATAGAAAAGATCAACAAAATAGTAAGTTGGTTTTCTGAAAAGATACAATTAACAAACCTTTAGCTAGGCTAATTTTAAGAAAGAGAGGGGGAAGACTTAAAAACTAAAATCAGAGATGAAAAAGGAGACATTACAACTGATACCACAAAAATACAAAGTATCATAAGAGACTTATGAAAAATTATGTTCCAACAAATTGGAAAATGTAGAAGGATCACTTCTTAGACACACATAACCACCAAGAATGAATCATGAAGAAATAGAAAATCTTAATAAACCAATGACAAGTAGGGAGACTGAATCAATAATAAAAACTTTCCCATCAAATAAAAGTTCAGGAACTGATGGTTTCACTGCTGAATCCTACCAAACATTTAAAGAAAAGCTAATACAAATTCTTCTCAAATGCATCTAAAAAACTGAAGAGGAAAGAATACTTTCCAACTCATTTTATGAGGCCAGCATTACTCTGATATCAAAACCAGACAAAGAAACAACAAAAAGAACACTACAGGTCAATATCACTGATGAACACAGACACAAAAAAATAAATAAATAAAATGCTAGCAAAACAAATTCAATAGCACATTAAAAAGATTGTTCATTATGACTGAGTAGGATTTACATCAGGGATGAAAGGATGGCTCAAGATATGCAAATCAATAAACATGATATATGACATCAGCAGCATAAAAAACAAAAAACATTGATCACCTCAACAGACGCAGAAAACACACTGGGCAAAATTCAACATTCCTTCATGATACAAACTCTCAATAAATTAGGTATAGAATAATTGTGCCTTAATAGAATAAAAGCCATATATGACAAACCCTCAACTAAAATCACACTGAATGGGAAGGAATTGAAAGCTTTTTCTTTAAGATCTAGAGCAAGACAAGAATTCTACTTACCACTTCTATTCAGCATAGTACTGGAAAAGTCCCAGCCAGGGCAACTATACAAGAAAAAGAAATTTAAACATCCAAATTAGAAAGAAGGAAGTTAAATTGTCACTATTTGCAGATGACATGATAGAAAGACTCGCCAAAACACTGCTAAAACTTAAAACTAATAGATAAATTCAGTAAAGTTGCACGATATAAAATCAATATTAAAAAAAATAGTTGGCCAGGCATGGTGGCTCACACCGGTAATCTCAGCACTTTGGGAGGCTGAGGCAGGTGGATCACCTGACGCCAGGAGTTCTAGACAAGCCTGGCCAACATGGTGAAACCCCGTGTCTACTAAAAATACAAAAATATTAGCCAGGCGTAGTGGCGAGTGCCTGTAATCCCAGCTACTGGGGAGGCTGAGGCAAGAGAATCGCTTGTACCTGGGAGGCAGAGGTTGCAGTGAGCCGAGATAGTGCCATTGCACTCCAGCCTGGGCAACAAGAGCAAAACTCTGTCTCAAAAAAAAAAAAAAAAAAAAAAAAATAGTATTTCTGAATACTAATAAACTACCTGAAAAAGAAATGAAGGAAACAAGCCCATTTACAATAGTTACATTAAAAATACTTAGGAATAAATTTCACCAAGGAAGGGAAAATCTCTACACTGAAAACGCTAAAATATTGATTAAAGAAAACACAAATAAATAGAAAGACACACTTTTTCCTGTATTGAAAAATATAACATTGTTAAACGTCCACACTGCCAAAGCAATCTGTAGATTCAATGTAATCCCTGTAAAAATACCAACAACATTGTTTACAGAAATAGAAAAAACAATTTTAAAATGTGTATGGAACCACAAAAGACTTCAAATAGCCAAAGCAACATACAGCACAAACAATAAAGCTGAAGGCATCACACTACCGGACTTCAAAATATATGACGAAGCTTTAGCAATCAAAGCAGCATGGTCCTGGCTTAAAAACTGGCTTAAGGCCGGGTGCAGTTGCTCAGGCCTGTAATCCCAGTACGTTGGGAGGCCGAGGTGGGTGGATCATGAGGTCAGGAGATCGAGACCATCCTGGCTAATATGGTGAAACTCCGTCTCTACTAAAAATACAAAACATTAGCCAGGGATGGTGGTAGGCACCTGTAGTCCCAGCTACTCGGGAGGCTGAGGCAGGAGAATGGTGTGAACCCGGGAGGCGGAGCTTGCAGTGAGCCAAGATTGTACCACTGCACTCCAAGCTGGGCCACAGAGCGAGACTCTGTCTCAAAAAAAAAAAAAAAAAAAAAAAAACAAACCTGACTTAAAATCCAATTCACATAAATAATGGATTGGATTGTAATACAGAGCCCAGAAATAAATCCATGCATTTACATAAACTAATTTTCAATAAAGGTGCCAAGAACACACAATAGGAAAAGGACAGTCTCTTTAATAAATGATGTTGGGAAAATGGGATAGTCACACGCCAAAGGGGAAAAAAAAAAAAAGAGAGAAGAAGAAGAAGAAGGAGAAGAAGAAGAAGTTAGACTATTATTTCTCACCATATTAAAAAGAAATCAACGCAAAATGGATTAAAAACTATGGAACTACTTGAAAAAAATCATAGAACAACAACTCTACGACATTTGTGCGAATGATAATTTCTGGATATGATCTTAAAAGCGCAGGCAACAAAAACAAAGATAGACAAGGGAGTTTACATTAAACTAAATGCTTCTGCATAGCAAACAATCAAAAGGGTAAAATGATAACCTACAGAACAGGCAAAAATACTTGTAAACCATACATCTGAAAGGAGTTAATATCCAAAATATATACGGACCTTAAACAAATCAATAGCAAGTAAACAAATAACTCGATTAAAAATTGGGCAAAAGACCTGAATACACATTTCTCAAAAGAAGATATGCAGACGAACAGGTGTATGAAAAAATGCTCAGGATCACTAATCATCAGAAAAATACAAATGAAAACCACAATGAGATATCCCATTAGAATGGCTATCATAATAAAGACAAAACAAAACATTTTAGTGAAGATGTATATAAAAGGGAACACTTGCAAACTGCCGATGGAAATGTAAATTATAGTCACTATGAACAAAACATGAAGGTTCCACCCCAAAACTAAAAATAGAACTACCATATAGCCCAGGAAATCAGTATGTTGAAGAGATATCTGCACTCCCATATTTATTGCACCACTATTTACAATAGCCAAGATATGCAATCAACCTAGGTGTCTATAAACAGATACATGGATAAAGAAAATTTGGTATACACACAAAATGGAATAGTATTCAGTCACAAAAAGGAAGAAAATATTGTCATTTGCAACAATGTGGATGACACTAGAGGACGTGTTAAGTGAAATAAGCCAGGCATAGAAAGATAAATACTATATAATCTCACTCATATGTGGAATCTAAAAAGTTGATATCATAGAAGTAGCGAATAGAATAGTGATTACCAGAGAGAGGGGGGAGTTTGGGAAAATGTTGGTCAAAGGATACATAGTTACAGTTAAAGAGGAGGAATAAGTTCAAAATATATGTTGTATAGCATAGTGACTAGTTAATGGTAATATAGTGTGTTCTTGAAAAATGCTAAGAAAGTGGATGTAAAGTATTCTCACCACAAAAATAACTCTATATTTGTTATTTAGCTAGATTTAACCATTCCACAATGTGTATAATATGATCCAAAATATTATGTTATACATGATTAATACATACAATTTTATATATCAGTTTAAAAATAAATTTGCAAATTAAAAAATTCTAACAAAATCAGTATAAAAGGAATGTATCTCAACCTAATAAGTTTCGTATGTGACCAGCTGACAGTTAACATCCTACTCAATGGTGAAAAGCTGAAAAATTAGAAACAAGAAAATGATGTCCCTCTCACTGCCTTTACTCATCAAAGTAGTGGAAGTCCTAGCCAGAGCAATGAGACAAAAATAAATAAAGGGCATCCAAATAGGAAAGGAAAAAGTCAAATTATCCTTGTTTGTTGACAGTATGTCTTATTTTTTAGAAAAACTTAAAGGCTGTACCAAAAAACTATTAGAATAAGCAAATTTAGTAAAGTTGCAGACTATAAAAATCAACATACAAAAACCAGTAGCATTTCTATATGTCAACAGTGAACAAACAGAAAAAGAAACTGAAAAAGCAATCCCATTTACAATAGCTGCAAATGAAATAAAATACCCAGAAATATATTTAACCAAAGAAGTGAAAGATCTCTACAATAAAAATAAATAAAACATTGATGAAACAAATTAAAGAGAACACAAAAATATGGAAAGATATCTCATTCTCATGGATAGGAAGAATTAATATTATTAAAATGTCCATATTACTCGAAGAGATCTATGGATTCAATAAAATCCCTACCAAAATGCTAATGGCACTTTTCACAGAAATTGAAAGATCAATCCTAAAATTCATAGAAAACCCAAAAGGATCCAAAATATTTCAATCAATTGAGCAAGAAGAACAAAGAGACATCACACTGCCTGATTTCAAAATATACTACAAAGCTATAGTAATTAAAACAGTTTGCTACTGGCACAAAGATATATGTAACAATGGAATAAAAGAAAGTCCCCATAAATAAACCCATTTATATATGGTCAGCTAATTTTCATTAAAAGCATCAAGAAACATAGGAAAGGATAGTCTCTTTAATAAGTGGTACTGGGAAACTGAATAACTGCATGCAAAGAACATTGGACCCCCGTCTTACAGCATATACAAAAATTAATTCAAAATAGATTAAAGACTTAAATGTAAGATCTGAACATCTAAGACTCCTAGAATAAAACATAAGGAAAAACCTTGATGTTGGTCTTGGCAATGCTTCTTTAGAATTAATCCCAAAAACATGTCAACAAAAGCAAAAATAAACAAGTGGGACTACATCAAACTAAAAAGCTTCCATACAACAAAGGCAATGATCAACAAAATGAAAAGGCAAACTATGGAATGAAAGAAAATATTTGCAAGCTATGTATCTCATAAAGGGTTAATATCCAAAATCTATGTGGAACTCATATAAGTCAATAGCAAAAGAAGCAAATAAACCCATTACAAAATGGATAAATGACATGAAAATATATTTATCAAAAGAAGAGATACAAATGGCCAACATGGTTCATGCAAAAATGCTAATCAAAATCAATAATCATCAGGGAAATGCAAATCAAAACCACAATGAAGTATCTATCACCTTACTCCTCTTAGCCTGGCTATTCTCAAAAAGATGAAAAAGAAGTGTTGGGAAGGATGCAGAGAATATACACTGTTTATTGGAATGTAAATTGTACAGCCATTATAGAAAATGATGGAGATTCCTCAAATAATTTAAAATAAAACTATCATATGATCCAGCAATCCCACTACTGGGTTTCCAAAGAAAATTAAGTCAGTATCTCAGAGAGCTATATGTACCTCCATATTCTTTGCAGTATTATTCAGAATAGTCAAAATATGAAAATAACCCATGTTTATCAATAGATCAATGGATAAAGAATGTACACACACACACAACACACACACACACAGACATATACCAAATTATGATTTAGTCATAAAAAAGAAAATTCTGCCATTTGCAACAGCATGAATGAGACTGGAGGACACTATGCTAAATGAAATAAGCCAAATACAGAAAAACAAATACTGAATGATCTCACTGATACGTGAAATCTAAAAAAGTCAAGTTTAGAGTGCAGAAGGGTAGTTACCAGGGCCTGGGGGAGTGGAGAGATGTTGATCAAAGTGTAGAAAGTTTCAGTTGTAATATCAATAAGTTTTGGTGATCTAATAACTGTGGTTAATAACAATGTAGTGTATACTATGAAGTGATGGATATGTTAATTAGCATGATTGCAGTAATCATTTCTCTCTATATATCATGTTATATAACTGAAACACACAGTTTTTATTTGTCAAACATATCTCAATAAAAAAGAAACAACTGAATTTTAAAAAATCAAGACATAAAATGACTAATTCAAAAAAAAAAAAAAACTATAAAGCAGACCTGGGTCTTTGTTGTTTCCTCCTCAATGTCTCCCCAACCTTCACATTGCCCTCCAGAAGGCTCTTCCCAGAGCCAATGGATTGACCAATCAATGGATTGAAAACCAGTGGATTGAAACTAATCTATTTGACAATATGAAAACCAATGGATTAGACAGTTTGAAAACCGATGGACTGAACAATTGTTAAGCTTAATTCTCACTGAAACATTAAAGTCTAAGGTTGCCATATTTAATAATAATTGTAAGTCATTTCACATTTGTGCTTTGAGATCTGATCTCAGTGAGAACATCTGAAACCCTGCAGCTAGACCAGCAAATTTGATTGTCCAACGAGGGAGGTAGAGCCCCAAGCTGACTGCAGAGCTACGGCTGTAACTTGCCCTCAGAATGACTTCATTACCACAGCCCTTCTTTCAGACTACATAGTTTTCCAACTGAATTTAGTACTTAAACAGCAGCAGGAGAATCACTGGGACACCTGAACATCTGCCTTTCCTCTCTGGCACAGGCAGCTTTGTTTACTGTACCATATATTTGACTTTCTAAAAATATGCCATTTGAACAAAAGATTCTGTGCCTTTAAAATGTGAAAGCCACTGTACTGAGTAATCACTATTCACTCATAGCTCATCTGTAGATCCTGATGCACTCTTATCTGACAGATTTCATTGTAGCTCCAGGGAAATTTAGACATTTTTACAAGGATTGTTGTTGCCCTGGACTGGAAGTCTGATGGCTAGTCAGTGAGATTAGAGTGATCAAATACCTTCCTCTTCATATAATTACTGCATTTGTATAGCACTTTAGAAACATGGTCACAAGCATTTTTCTCACTCACTCCTTCCCAACATTTTATGGCAAAAACAAGAGAGATATTGTAATTTGTATTTAAAACCAAAGAGAGATTAAGTATTTTACTAGACATAAAAAGCCAATCAGTGGAAGAAAAGAAACTCAAGTGCTCTAGGTGACTTTATTTCACAAAAAGACAAAGGTCCTGGACAAAGGGGAAAGAGATGAAGAATTGCTTGTATTATTATTATGCCTTATATTTTTCTCACAGATGAGCTTTAATTCTACATTTCACAGTAAATTTGTAATATATATGAAAATGAAAAAATTTATACAAAAATATTCTCAGAGAACTGAAATCCACTTACTCAGCATTTTACAACTAATCATTTCACTTTACTCCAGGAGCCTAAATGGAATGTATTTAAGCACAAATACTTCAGAAACAGATGGTTTAGGCTTAATTATGAATTTTTAAGTTAGGCATAATTATTTGTGACCCTTCAGACTAGATATTCAGAAATAATTCAGGAAATATTGCTAAGAGTAGGGACACAGGAACTGCCATTCTAAGTGAAGAGTATCAGAGGAAATCAAAAGTGACTTGGAGTAAACTGAGCCCATCAACAGGATTATTTATTATGCTGTTTTGTGTATGAGATGAGCCTTTGTTCCAAGTGAGCCACATTACTGTAGACTCAATCTCTACAGGATCTAAAGTCCATCCACCTTTTCAGGATGCCTTGAAGAAGTCAATACATGAATACTTTTGGGGACACAACCTCATACACTCAAAAATCAGATGTGTCTTCAGGAATCAAGTATCTAATTAGCAAATTCCTGGGCTCTGCCCAGTTAAGTAAGCAACTTTCCCCTAAAAATGATAATTGTCTTCAGGTCCTGTAAATTAAAACAAAATTACTCTGCTTTTAAGATGGCAAATCAACTCAATTTGCAAAACTGAATATTCACACGTTTTACAACTCTCTTCTTTCAGGGGTTCTCTAAAAACAAAACCGTGTACATACTTTGCAACCAGTTTTTAATCTTCTTTACTTTTATCTATGCTAGGAATTTGAATCACTGGTCAATTTAAAATTAAGGATGAAATAAAATAGACAAGTTCTAAGTTATATAAGCTTTTCTCTATGGTGGCTTATCACAATGTGTAACAGAATACATAAAATGACATCAAGATTACCTTACAGTTACAATATTTTTCCTATCTGAAACTTTCTATCTTAAAACTGGACCTGTAGGAAACACAGCTTAAAAAAAAAAAAAAAAAAAAAAAAAAAAAAAAAAAAAAAAAAAAAACCAGCTAAGTAGTCAAGAAAAGTATCATTTTATTTCATTCTGTCATTGATATGTTCATTCTGTCATTTATCAAAAGAAATTAAGTGTTCACTACTATATACCAGTCGTTTTGCTAATCACTAAGCATAAAATAATTTGCAAAATAATCTCTGTTCTTATGAAGTTTATCATCATATTCACAGGCATTCCCTCTTAGCCTATTTATTTTTAGTTTACATATAATTCTAACAGCACTATATATCTAGGTGTCATGCTTATATTAGAATAGAAATACCAGTCACAAGGGAAAAAGACTACCGGAAAATACCATAAGGACAGGGTAAAAGGAAAACCTAGCAAGGAAAGAAAACTTAATAGGATTTATTGTTCAGTAAATACTTACTGAGTGTCTGCTATGTACTAGTGCTGCTCTAGGAGCTAGACAAAACCATGAAACCAAAGAAACAAAAATTCCCACTCTCCTTGGCATATCTTCTAGTAACAACAAACAAGCATCAAAAAGCACATGAAGCTGAGAATATTTAATATGTGGTAAAGATGTGTAAATAAAGGTTACTAATACTATAGCAGCTAACACTGTTCTAAGATTACTAATATTATAGCAGCTAACACTTGTCTAACACCATGTATTGGGTACTGTTTCAAGCATTTTCTCTAAAATAATTTATTCAATCAATGTAATGGCCCTCTGAAATGTGAATTACTATTTTTCCCATTCTACTAAAGAGGAAATTGAGACATTTCTCCAGAGGCCAACTTTTCCAGAAGTGTAGGCACAATGTACAAATGTATGATTATTCTGACGGAAGCTTCAGTGAGTATCCTGCTGACACACAGCCCCACCTCATACTTCTAGTGGCCCCTGGAGATTCTTCAAGGAAAGGGAACCCTAGCCTTTGCTGAAAATTATGTGAAAACCACTGACTGAGGAAAGCTCACTTCTTGTGAGGCTGAATATGTATTATGGTACCCACTGTCTCTCCTCTAAAAAGCTAATGTGCATTTTACACATGTCATTTCATCTTTGCCTTCATCTTTCTACGAAGAAGAAAAAAATCTATCTGTTTTATAAATGGGTTTAAAGAGGCATGGAAAAGTAAAGTGACGACCATGTTTTTATTAGCTACTATGAGATTTATTGAATCACAGAACTAGAAGAGTTCTGTTCTTCCCTCAGAATACCAACAAGGCCTAAATTATTAATTTAGCTAAAAATAGACTCTAGAGAAGGTCACTTTACAAACAGTTCAGTGATGTTTTCAACTTAGGATTTTCATCCTCTACCAGTATTTATGGAGCATTTGTAATATAATCCTGTCACTCAAGTACAGCTAAGACCACAGAGAGGCCTATGACCTGTATGACTGAGCTTAAAGTCTAGTTAAAGAGAAAGAATATAAACGTTATTTTGGATAAATTTTGTATCCAAAGCCATGTGTCCGCGTATGTGTTATTATGGGTAAATGGATGGGTAAATAGATGAAGAGTGGAAAAACAGATTGGAAGGATGGATGGATGAATCACAGGTTGATAAGTAGGTGGAGGGAGAAATGGATATATAGAGATAAGCTACCAAATAAATAGTTAAAGATATGAATGCTTTTACCCGTGTACAAATCAGTACAGTATCACTGAGGCTGATTAAATGATGTTTACTATCAAATATTTAAGAGGGCAAGAAAACAGGTTCTGGACATTAAAAATGTTTTTATATATCTCACGCTAAATAGTTAAATGTATCTATAATAACCAAAAAATTATTATTCATAAATCCAAATTCAATAAATAAGAAAGTAGAGTTGGAGTTATATCTTTAAAAATAGATTGCTTTGGAACAGTAGAAAGGAAGACATTCTCAACATAAAGGAGAAAGCAATGCCAGAGGGAGGAATACAGCTTGTTCATATGCCAGAAATAAATTTGTGTGTTTGATGAGCAAGTAACATATTGGGGTGAGGTGGGAGATTAAATTGGAAAGAAAAGCAAAGGTCAGAATGCAGAGTGCCCTGACAACCAGGATGGGTGTTTACCATTTCTCTTCTGCATATTAAGGAGACATTATAGGCTTGGGTTTTCATTTGTTTTGTTTTCAGTTTTCAAATTTTTCCTTTGATTAATTTTTAAAACTAATATCTGCTAACTGCTATCTTGCGAAGATTATTCCATAAGATAAAGGTAAGATTAATTAAGAGAAAGCAGTCTATATTTGATACCAAAGACCACAACAATTCTCCTGCTCAAATATTCCCTTCTTATTATTAGAAAGGCCTCCATTTACCAAGCAACCTGAAATAGGCCCATCTCATATGGATCCCCCAAAACTCTACCTCCTTTCACTCTGCTTTATTTATCTTTATAGCACTTGTGTCTAGCTACCACAAATGTATATACATACTTACACTTGTTTATTTTTGGTTTTCCACTGGAATATATAATTCTCCAAGAGGGCAGGGAATCTAACTTGTTCACTGCTTTATTTCTACTGATTAGAATAGCCTTTGACACAAAGTAAGCACTCAGTAAACATTTATTTTTGAAAGAATGAGTTTAACCAAAAACGAGTTATTCTATGGGAAATCTACAAATCTGTAAACTCAGTTATAGTGTATGCATTAGTTTACAAATCATTAAGTATTCTCTTTGAAGTTACAGTCCTTAGCCAGGCATGGTGGCGAATACCTGTAGTCTCAGCTATTCAAGAGACTGAAGTGGGAGGATCCCTTGAGCCCAGGAATTCAAGGCCAGACTAGGCAACATAGTTTCCAAAAAAAGAAATTACATTTGCTAATTAGTTCACATATATTTGACATTTTAATATTTATAGACTGTCTTACAAAGCACCTAAGAAGAACCATAAAGATAGCCAACAACTTTCCATGGTTACGAGCTGTAAAACTGGTAGAAAATTTACCCTGGCTCTGTTCTTTGATCCCATGATATTATTGTTTCCAGAGGAAAATAAATTAAAATTTATATTCAGTAATTAAAAATTGTATTTTCAATAATAAAATGTGGAAGGTATTTTTATAAATATTATTTATGATACCAAAAAGGAAAATGTTTGTGATAGAAAATTAAATAACAAGCATAAGACACTTAACTGTTTAAACAGTATGATCCCTTTTTATTCTGAAACAAAAATACATGTATGTGTGTGCATGCACGTGTGTGTGCGTGTGTGTGTGTGTGTGTGATAAATAAGAAAAAAAATCACCAAATATGCATCAAGCCATGATTTATCTGTGGGTATAAGATTTTAGATGATTTTATTTCCTCTTTAGAATTTTGAAGTATATACAATTTCTATAAAACACATTATATTAATAATAGTTTAGCAATAAGCCAATACTATTTTAAATGAAAAAAATCAAAGCAAATTAATTAATGTGGTTAAATATTGGCAAAATAGACAAAACCAAGCATATGATAGAATATAATCAACTACTACTAATTCTAAATGTATTTGCTATCGAAAAGTATTAAGAAATAAGAAAAATATATGTATATAAACAAACAATAGGATTTAAATCCATGAAGCTCAAATCTCAGACCTGGGCAGGAGAAAGAAAGATCACCAAGTCTGGGTTGTAAATCTGCATAAGCCTAAAGGAAAAGAGCTTCTCTTTTAGTGCTAACAAGGTTTGGATAAATTTCACATTAAATTGAAACCTGGCTACTTCATCTAGGTTTTCCACATAGAAGTGCAAATTCTCTGGCAAAGGAAAAGGTAATAAATCAAAAGTCCATCCAACTCATTTGTTTAAACCTTGTCTTTTGGTTCCAGTAGATTGTGAAAATATTCATCCTCTAGGACTTCCAGAGAAAAAGAGAGTACTGGCTGTCCTCATCCAACACCCCTCCCTTCTTTTGTAATCCAGGTGGCAGTTCAATTGGCCCACAATTCCAAATAGATTGTATAGCTGTCATATCACTCCCAAGAAAACAGAACATTAAAGGAAAAAACAATAAATTATAAACTATTTTATATTTAGAATCAAAGACTACACAGGAAATTTCTGACTCCCCTACACTAATAACAACTCCAGAAACTCTAGACCAAATGATAGGGTATCAAAAGCGCAATGGAAATATCTTTAAGCTGTGTAATTTTGCTAAGACACTATAAACTTTCAGGTATACTTAAGAACACTCATTTTCAAAGATAGTGTGTTATGCCAAACATACACATAAACAAATAAGCATCTCTTTTGAGGGTGAAAAAATAAGCCCTTCAAAAGCATTACAGAGCTTATTGTTCATTCAACTAATCAAAGTTCAGGAATAATTCATCTGCATTTACAACTTTCCCACTCTATGCCCTCTCAACTCAGCTTTTCCAACTATAATATTGGGACAAGGATAATCTGCTAATTCATGACATCTGTTGTTCTTTAGCAGAAGGAAACTTTTGAATCATCCTTCCCCAGTCACTTGAATTCCAATCAGCTCAGAAACAAATACTGTTGTGGCTGTGATTCCATCTTTGAGCCTGAAAATTAACCTCAAGTGCAAACACATAAAGAATACACATATTCTCGGCAACCTGACCACACATTTGATTTTTATAGCAGAGAAAGATCAGTCCAAATTTTAGACAAATACTCAGGCATACGTATTTGGACAAATAACCTTCTGTCTGAGGAGATAGCTTTAGGTAACAAGTTTACTCACTGGTATTACAGTTTTATGACAACTTTTTATGGTGCCACTGTTCTGGATTAGCAAATACCAAAAATACAGGCCAAACTCACGTTGAACTTACATTGAAAGAGTTATTTTCTTTCTTTCCTTTTCTTTTCTTTTCTTTTCTTTTCTTCTCTCTCTCCTCTCTTCCTCCCTCTCCTCTCTCTTCCTCCCTCTCCCATCCTTACAAGAGTTAGTTTTCTGTAACATAAAGTGTTACGTAATGTATGGGCACTAGCCCGCTGTCTCAGAATGATCCCATTCTTCTCTTCATCTAAAATTTTGTTACAAATATAGAAATGTACCTCCTTATTTTGATTTCCTGTTTTCTCCCCGGCCTTTTTCTTAACTCCAAGTAATACAATTTGGCTTCTTTAGCCTTTGAAATGTTCTAAATCCCCAACATGCTTTTTTCTTATGGTATAATGCATATGGCCTCTTTTTAAATTTTATTTTTATATTGATACAAAATATCTGTATATATTTATAGGTTGCATGTGCTATTTTCTTACAGGCATAGAATGTGTAATGATCAAGTCAGGGTATTTAGGAATATCAGTCACTTCAAACATTTATCATTTCTATATGATGGGAACATTTCAAGTCCTCTCTTCTAGCTATTTTGAAATATACAACACACTGTTGTTAACTATAGTCACCCTACTCTGCTATTGAACATTAGAACTTATTCCTTCTAACTGTATATTTGCACCCATTAACCAACCTCTCTTCATTCCTGCTCCACACATACACATACCCACACCCTTCCCAGCCTCCTGTAATTACCATTCTATTCTCTACTTCAGGAAATCAACTTTTTTTTTTTAGTTCCCACATATGAGTGAGACCATGCAAAATTTGTCTTTCTATATCTGGTTTACTTCATTTAAAATAATGACCTCCAGTTCCATCCCTGTTGCTGCAACAGACATGATTCATTACTTTTTATGGCTAAATAGTATTCCATTGCGTATATATACTACATTTTCTTTCTTCTTTCATTGATTACAGATACTTCGGTTGATTCCATATCTTGGCTATTGTCAATAATGTTTCAATGAACATGACAGTGTAGCTATCTCTTCAACAAACTGACTTTCTTTCCTTTGGATAAATACCTAGAAGTGGAATTGATGAACCATATGATGGTTCTATTTTTTGTTTGTTGAAAAATCTCCATACTGTTTTCCATAATAGTTGTACTAATTTACATTCTACCAACATTGTATAAGAGTGTGCTCTTCTCCATATCCTCACAAGCATTTGTTATTTTTTGTCTTTTCGACAGTAGCCATTCTGAGGTAAGATGATATCTCATTGTGGTTTTGATTTGCATTTTTCTAGTGATTACTGATGTTGAGCTTTTTTTTTTTTTTTTTTTTACTATACCTGTTACCCACTTGTTTGTCTTCTTTTGAGAAATGTCTGTTCGTGTTTTTTGTTCACGTTTTAATGAGTATTTTCCTTTTTTTTGTATCTCTCTTTGCTGATTATATAACCATATCTAGAAAAACTAAAAGACTACCAAAAAACTCCAAGATTTGATCAATAAATTCCGTAAATTTTCAGAATACAAAATCAACATACAAAAATCAGTAGTGTTTCTATACATCCATAATGAACTACCTGGAAAAAAAATCAAGAAGACAATTCCATTCACAATAGCTCCAAAAAAATATATACCTAGGAATAAATTTAACCAAGGAGGTGAAAGATCTCTACCAGGAAAGCAAACTACTAAACACTGATGAAAGAAACTGAAGAGGGGGGGCGGAGCAAGATGGCCGAATAGGAACAGCTCCAGTCTCCAACTCCCAGCGCGAGCCACACAGAAGACCGGTGATTTCTGCATTTTCAACTGAGGTACTGGGGTCATCTCACTAGGGAGTGCCGGACAATCGGTGCTGGTCAGCTGCTGCAGCCTGACCAGCAAGAGATGAAGCAGGGCGAGGCAACGCCTCACCTGGAAGCGCAAAGGGGAAGGGGATCCGTTTTCTTAGCCAGGGGAACTGAGACACACAACACCTGGAAAATCGGGTAACTCCCACCCCAATACTGCGCTGTAAGCATACAGGCACACCAGGAGAACATATCCCACACCTGGCCGGGAGGGTGCAACGCCCACGAAGCCTCCCTCACTGCTAACACAGCAGTCTGCCGCGATCTATCCGCAAGGCAGCAGCGAGGCTGGGGGAGGGGCGCCCGCCATTGCTGAGGCTTAAGTAGGTAAAGAAAGCCGCTGGGAAGCTCGAACTGGGTGGAGCTCACAGCAGCTCAAGGAAGCCTGCCTGTCTCTGTAGTCTCCACCTCTGGGGACAGCCCACAGCTGAAGACCAACAGGGGAAGTAGCGGGAGCCGGTGCAGACGCGAACGACTCTGTCTGACAGCTTTGGGGAGAGCCGTGGATCTCCCAACGCGGAGGTTGAGATCTGAGAACGGACAGACTGCCTGCTCAGGTGTGTCCCTGACCCCTGAGTAGCCTAGCTGGGAGAAATCCCCCACTAGGGGCAGTCTGACACCCCACGCCTCACAGGGTGGAGTACACCCCTGAGAGGAAACTTCCAAAGGAAGAATCAGACAGGTACACTCGCTGCTCAGCAATATTCTATCTTCGGCAACCTCTGCTGCTGATACCCAGGCAAACAGGGTCTGGAGTGGACCTCAAGCAATCTCCAACAGACCAACAGACAGTCCTTCTGACTGTCAGAAGGAAAACTATCAAACAGGAAGGAAACCTATACCAAAACCCCATCAGTACGTCACCACCATCAAAGACCAGAGACAGATAAAACCACAAAGATGGGGAAGAAGCAGGGCAGAAAAGCTGGAAATTCAAAAAATAAGAGCACATCTCCCCCTGCAAAGGAGCGCAGCCCATCGCCAGCAACAGATCAAAGCTGGTCAGAGAATGACTTGGACGAGAGGAGAGAAGAAGGCTTCAGTCCATCAAACTTATCAGAGCTAAAGGAGGAATTACGTACCCAGCGCAAAGAAACTAAAAATCTTGAAAAAAGAGTGGAAGAACTGACAGCTAGACTAATTAATGCAGAGAAGATCATAAACGAAATGACAGAGATGAAAACCATGACACGAGAAATACGTGACAAATGCACAAGCTTCAGTAACCAACTCGATCAACTGGAAGAAAGAGTATCAGCGATTGAAGATCAAATGAATGAAATGAAGCGAGAAGAGAAACCAAAAGAAAAAAGAAGAAAAAGAAATGAGCAAAGCCTGCAAGAAGTATGGGATTACGTAAAAAGACCAAATCTACGTCTGATTGGGGTGCCTGAAAGTGAGGGGGAAAATGGAACCAAGTTGGAAAACACTCTTCAGGATATCATCCAGGAGAACTTCCCCAACCTAGTAGGGCAGGCCAACATTCAAATTCAGGAAATACAGAGAACGCCACAAAGATACTCCTCCAGAAGAGCAACTCCAAGACACATCATTGCCAGATTCACCAAAGTTGAAATGAAGGAAAAAATCTTAAGGGCAGCCAGAGAGAAAGGTCGGGTTACCCACAAAGGGAAGCCCATCAGACTAACAGCAGATCTCTCGGCAGAAACTCTACAAGCCAGAAGAGAGTGGGGGCCAATATTCAACGTTCTTAAAGAAAAGAATTTTAAACCCAGAATTTCATATCCAGCCAAACTAAGTTTCATAAGTGAAGGAGAAATAAAATCCTTTACAGATAAGCAAATGCTTAGAGATTTTGTCACCACCAGGCCTGCCTTACAAGAGACCCTGAAGGAAGCCCTAAACATGGAAAGGAACAACTGGTACCAGCCATCGCAAAAACATGCCAAAATGTAAAGACCATCGAGGCTAGGAAGAAACTGCATCAACTAACGAGCAAAATAACCAGTTAATATCATAATGGCAGGATCAAGTTCACACATAACAATATTAACCTTAAATGTTAATGGACTAAATGCTCCAATTAAAAGACACAGACTGGCAAACTGGATAAAGAGTCAAGACCCATCAGTCTGCTGTATTCAGGAGACCCATCTCACATGCAGAGACATACATAGGCTCAAAATAAAGGGATGGAGGAAGATCTACCAAGCAAATGGAGAACAGAAAAAAGCAGGGGTTGCAATCCTTGTCTCTGATAAAACAGACTTTAAACCATCAAAGATCAAAAGAGACAAAGAAGGCCATTACATAATGATAAAGGGATCAATTCAACAGGAAGAGCTAACTCTCCTAAATATATATGCACCCAATACAGGAGCACCCAGATTCATAAAGCAAGTCCTTAGAGACTTACAAAGAGACTTAGACTCACATACAATAATAATGGGAGACTTCAACACTCCACTGTCAACATTAGACAGATCAAGGAGACAGAAAGTTAAAAAGGATATCCAGGAATTGAACTCATCTCTGCACCAAGCGGACCTCATAGACATCTATAGAACTCTCCACCCCAAATCAACAGAATATACATTCTTCTCAGCACCACATCGCACTTATTCCAAAATTGACCACATAATTGGAAGTAAAGCACTCCTCAGCAAATGTAAAAGAACAGAAATTATAACGAACTGTCTCTCAGACCACAGTGCAATCAAACTAGAACTCAGGACTAAGAAACTCAACCAAAACCGCTCAACTACATGGAAACTGAACAACCTGCTCCTGAATGACTACTGGGTACATAACGAAATGAAAGCGGAAATAAAGATGTTCTTTGAAACCAATGAGAACAAAGATACAACATACCAGAATCTCTGGGACACATTTAAAGCAGTGTGTAGAGGGAAATTTATAGCACTAAATGCCCACAAGAGAAAGCAGGAAAGATCTAAAATTGACACTCTAACATCACAATTAAAAGAACTAGAGAGGCAAGAGCAAACACATTCAAAAGCTAGCAGAAGGCAAGAAATAACTAAGATCAGAGCAGAACTGAAGGAGATAGAGACACAAAAAACCCTCCAAAAAATCAATGAATCCAGGAGTTGGTTTTTTGAAAAGATCAACAAAATTGACAGACCGCTAGCAAGGCTAATAAAGAAGAAAAGAGAGAGGAATCAAATAGATGCAATAAAAAATGATAAAGGGGATATCACCACTGACCCCACAGAAATACAAACAACCATCAGAGAATACTATAAACGCCTCTACGCAAATCAACTAGAAAATCTAGAAGAAATGGATAATTTCCTGGACACTTACACTCTCCCAAGGCTAAACCAGGAAGAAGTTGAATCCCTGAATAGACCAATAGCAGGCTCTGAAATTGAGGCAACAATTAATAGCCTACCCACCAAAAAAAGTCCAGGACCAGATGGATTCACAGCTGAATTCTACCAGAGGTACAAGGAGGAGCTGGTACCATTCCTTCTGAAACTATTCCAATCAATAGAAAAAGAGGGAATCCTCCCTAACTCATTTTATGAGGCCAACATCATCCTGATACCAAAGCCTGGCAGAGACACAACAAAAAAAGAGAATTTTAGACCAATATCCCTGATGAACATTGATGCAAAAATTCTCAATAAAATACTGGCAAACCAGATTCAGCAGCACATCAAAAAGCTTATCCACCATGATCAAGTTGGTTTCATCCCTGGGATGCAAGGCTGGTTCAACATTCGCAAATCAATAAACGTAATCCAGCATATAAACAGAACCAAAGACAAGAACCACATGATTGTCTCAATAGATGCAGAAAAGGCTTCTGACAAAATTCAACAGCCCTTCATGCTAAAAACGCTCAATAAATTCGGTATTGATGGAATGTACCTCAAAATAATAAGAGCTATTTATGACAAACCCACAGCTAATATCATACTGAATGGGCAAAAACTGGAAAAATTCCCTTTGAAAACTGGCACAAGACAGGGATGCCCTTTCTCACCACTCCTATTCAACATAGTGTTGGAAGTTCTGGCTAGGGCAATCAGGCAAGAGAAAGAAATCAAGGGTATCCAGTTAGGAAAAGAAGAAGTCAAATTGTCCCTGTTTGCAGATGACATGATTGTATATTTAGAAAACCCCATTGTCTCAGCCCAAAATCTCCTTAAGCTGATAAGCAACTTCAGCAAAGTCTCAGGATACAAAATTAATGTGCAAAAATCACAAGCATTCTTATACACCAGTAACAGACAAACAGAGAGCCAAATCAGGAATGAACTTCCATTCACAATTGCTTCAAAGAGAATAAAATACCTAGGAATCCAGCTTACAAGGGATGTAAAGGACCTCTTCAAGGAGAACTACAAACCACTGCTCAGTGAAATCAAAGAGGACACAAACAAATGGAAGAACATACCATGCTCATGGATAGGAAGAATCAATATCATGAAAATGGCCATACTCCCCGAGGTTATTTATAGATTCAATGCCATCCCCATTAAGCTACCAATGACTTTCTTCACAGAATTGGAAAAAACTGCTTTAAAGTTCATATGGAACCAAAAAAGAGGCCCGCATTGCCAAGACAATCCTAAGTCAAAAGGACAAAGCTGGAGGCATCACGCTACCTGACTTCAAACTATACTACAAGGCTACAGTCACCAAAACAGCATGGTACTGGTACCAAAACAGAGATATAGACCAATGGAACAGAACAGAGTCCTCAGAAATAATACCGCACATCTACAGCCATCTGATCTTTGACAAACCTGAGAGAAACAAGAAATGGGGAAAGGATTCCCTATTTAATAAATGGTGCTGGGAAAATTGGCTAGCCATAAGTAGAAAGCTGAAACTGGATCCTTTCCTTACCCCTTATACGAAGATTAATTCAAGATGGATTAGAGACTTAAATGTTAGACCTAATACCATAAAAACCCTAGAAGAAAATCTAGGTAGTACCATTCAGGACATAGGCATGGGCAAGGACTTCATGTCTAAAACACCAAAAGCAACGGCAGCAAAAGCCAAAATTGACAAATGGCATCTAATTAAACTAAAGAGCTTTTGCACAGCAAAAGAAACTACCATCAGAGTGAACAGGCAACCTACAGAATGGGAGAAAATTTTTGCAATCTACTCATCTGACAAAGGGCTAATATCCAGAATCTACAAAGAACTCAAACAAATATACGAGAAAAAAACAACCCCATCAAAAAGTGGGGAAAGGATATGAACAGACATTTCTCAAAAGAAGATATTCATACAGCCAACAGACACATGAAAAAATGCTCATCATCACTCGCCATCAGAGAAATGCAAATCAAAACCACAATGAGATACCATCTCACACCAGTTAGAATGGCAATCATTAAGAAGTCAGGAAACAACAGGTGTTGGAGAGGATGTGGAGAAATAGGAACACTTTTACACTGTTGGTGGGATTGTAAACTAGTTCAACCATTATGGAAAACAGTATGGCAATTCCTCAAGGATCTAGATGTACCATATGACCCAGCCATCCCACTACTGGGTATATACCCAAAGGATTATAAATTAGTCTACTACAAAGACACATGTACACGTATGTTTATTGCGGCACTATTCACAATAGCAAAGACTTGGAATCAACCCAAATGTCCATCTGTGACAGACTGGATTAAGAAAATGTGGCACATATACACCATGGAATACTATGCAGCCATAAAAAAGGATGAGTTTGCGTCCTTTGTAGGGACATGGATGCAGCTGGAAACCATCATTCTTAGCAAACTATCACAAGAACAGAAAACCAAACACCGCATGTTCTCACTCATAGGTGGGAACTGAACAATGAGATCACTTGGACTCGGGAAGGGGAACATCACGCACTGGGGCCTATCATGGGGAGGGGGGAGGGGGGAGGAGGGAGGGATTGCATTGGGGAGTTATACATGATATAAATGATGAATTGATGGGTGCTGACGAGTTGATGGGTGCAGCACACCAACATGGCATAAGTATACATATGTAACAAACCTGCACGTTATGCACATGTACCCTAGAACTTAAAGTATAATAAAAAAAAAAAGAAAAAGAAAAAAATATATATATATATAAAATTATTTTGTCAACTTGTTATAAAATATTCTAAATGCTTACTATCAGTTTCTTTACCTACCTCTTCTCAGTCTGATAATAGTTGACAGAATTACACTTGTCCACAGACCTCATATAGAGAAGCACTGGCCTACTCTGTTTCCTTAGACTTATCTTCCAATTAACTAATTGCTTCCAGATATGTATCAAATATACTTTGAACCTATCCATTTAATTTAATTTCATTGATTGCATTTTTTAATTTTAGAATTTCTATGTAGTACTTTTCTTTATTTCTACTCTTGACTCGTGAATCAATTTCTTTATTTCTCGGAATGTGACATAATTAACTCAAAGCCTTTAATATTTTTCCAATGTTTATTCAGCCTCATATGGTTCATATTTTAGACACCATCTTCAGCAGGAGTTGTTTTCCCTGAAGGCCTTGTCTTCCTTAGACTATGGCCACTATCTACTAAGGATGGCTCTAATATTCCTGCAAGCCATCCATCTCCAGGGTTTGTGAACATCTCTAAAAGAGTTCTCTTTGTTTCCTGGTGCCTGGGTATTTTTCTTTCATGGTTTTATGTGCTCACCTTTTTTTTTCATTGTTCCTGGTTTGTTGTTTCAATATCATTTCATTCTGCCATACTGTAGAATATGTATTAATGCTTTATATTGTTCATATGAAATTTTAATTTATAATTATCAATGCCCAGAATAAAGACATCTACAGAAAACTATCATAATATTGTGGGAAAAGGCTAGGATAAATGATTGAAGAGAACCTTCCATGTGCTATACAAATGTCTGGTAAATGGTGAAAGTTCTCAGGTCACAGTACATGTGATTGATTTTACTGCAATATCTATTCCAAAGTAAACCTTATCCCCAAATAATAAATTTTTGACAATTCCAAAATAATAGGCATAACATTTAAGCCATTGTTTATTAATATATTTATTATAAACATGAAATTGGGTAAAGAGGTAGGACAGGTAGATTTTTAGAGGTATTCGAGTGGCTGTTTTTAAGGCTTGACAGATAATTTTGCTCCCAGAAAATAAATAGCACAAAAAGTGATCAGTGGGTAGGAAATGCATCATCAAATTTTTCCTTGTCCCTAATGGGACTACATCATACTAAAAAGCTCCTGCGCAGCAAAGGAAACAACAAGGTAATGAGACAATCTACAGAAAATATTTACAAACTGTACATCTGAGAAGGGGTGAATACCCAAAATACATAAGGAACTAAAAGAACTCAAAAGCCAGAAAATAACCTGACCGAAAATGGGCAAAAGATCTGAATAGACATTTCTCAAAAGACATACAAATGTCCAAAAGACAAATTTAAAAAGGCTCAAAATCACTAACCATGAGGCGAATGCAAATTAAAACCACAATGAGAAATCACCTCATACCTGTAAAAATGAATATAAGAAAAGACAAAACATAATTGTTGCCAAAGGCTTACACACTGTTGATGGGAACGTAAATTAGTACAACCATTATGGAAAATAGTGTGGAGGTTCCTCAGAAATCTAAAAATAGAACTACCACATGATCCAGCAATCCCACTACAGCATACAAGTCAAAAGGGAATAAAATCATGTGTTGAAGAGATATCTGCACTGTCATGTTCATTGCAGCATTGTCCACAGTAGCCAAGATATGAAATCAACCTAAGTGTCTACCAGTGAATGAATGGATAAAGAAAATGTGGCATATACATGCAATGAATACCAATCAGTCATTTTTTAAAAGAATGAAATTCTGTCATTTGTGAAAACATGGATGGACCTGGAGGACATTATATAAAGTGAAAAAAGTCAGGCACAGAAAGACAAATACTGAATCATCTTACTCATATGTGGAATCTAAAAATGTTGATCTTACAGAAACAGAGTAAAATGCTGGTTATCAGGGGTAAGGGTAATCGGGATGAGGGTTTGCAGAGAGGTTGATCAAAGGATACAAAAGTTCAGTTAGATTAAAAAATAAGTTCAAGAGATGAATTGTACAACACGCTTGTTAATGTTAACTGTAGTTAATAATTTATTGTATTCTTGAAAATTGCAAAGAGGGTAGATGGATATAAAGTGCTCTTATGACAACAATTATAACTATGTGAGGTAATGAATAGG
Source organism: Rhinopithecus roxellana (assembly GCF_007565055.1). NCBI lineage: Eukaryota > Metazoa > Chordata > Mammalia > Primates > Cercopithecidae > Rhinopithecus > Rhinopithecus roxellana. Next base: position 88,472,305 of record NC_044552.1, on the reverse strand, counting down.
TTAATTAGCTACATTTAGTCACGCCACAATGTATATACTTCAAAACATTATGGCACATACACACAATTTTATCTGTCAATTTTTTAAATAGAAAACAACTTGTTCTTAAAAACCAGATCGTATCCATTTATTGTCAATTTTCTCAATAGAGCAGCTCTTGATTCTAACATTGGGAAGGCATGTTTTTGTGCTGCCTCATCTTCAATTAATGTATTGGTCCTTTTTTAATAAGTGATGAAAAACTTATATTCTGATTAAATGTTGAAATTTACTTTTATCTCTTTTTCTTTTTTTTTTTTTTTTTTTTTTTTTTTGAGACAGAGTGTTCCTCTGTCGCCCAGGCTGGAGTGCAGTGGCGTAAATTCGGCTCACTGCAACCTCCGCCTCCCAGGTTCAAGCAATTTTTTAAAATCTTCATTTAAATACTATCTAATCCACAGGGAAATTCTCCTAACTTATGATCCTTTTCTATGACTTCAATGAAACTTCTAAAGTGGACTCAACTCCCTTAGAACATGTTCACTTTTCCCCTGGTTTTAGCTGGCAGTGGAAAAAGAATACTCTTAAGTGAAGGCTTGAGTTTTAGACCCAACTGTGCTTCCAATGAGCTGTATAACTTTGGAGAAGTCACTCTACCTTCTGGAAATGAGTTTTCACATTTGTAGGCAAAAAAGTTTGGACTAAAGTTTTTTGTTCCTTTTATATTTCTAAGATTTTGTTTTCAAGGACATTTAGTTACTTATCATTTATTATATTTTATTTTCAAGTGATGCTAATTAGATTTTTTGATTAGGTGGTCAGTATACAAGCTACATACTTTTGGATTTTTCTGTTTTAAATACATATAAGTAGATTTTGTCCATTCCATCTTTGCAGTGGCTCTGCCACTTTAATGCAGAGAGCAAGGTTTGTTCAATGTGGCAGAGAATATTACTACAATTTTGCTGATTTAAATGAACCATAATTCCGGTTCTCAAACTTTCTGTTTTTATCCGTGTTCATTTCATATAATAGAAACTCTAAAATATACTGCCTTTTATAAGATAGAAGTTCGTTTCTATATTCACATAAAAACAAGTCCACAATTTTGCAGCCAAGCTATACCAGTTCCAAGTGGAAACTGGTTTGTCAGGTTCCTCCTAATTTGGGCCTCTACCATCCTCTAATCTTGAAGAACAAAGAAAAATATTCATTCCTTTAATTTGTCTATCTGCCATCTGAAAGAAGAATTTTTATTTTTAAAGAAATGACTCCCTATAAACCAGTACTTAACTCAGGAGACTTGGTAGGATTCAGGAAAACATTTTTTGACAAGGAAATTTCAGAGGCAATGTGTCATATTTTACATTACTTCATATCAGGAGACACATAATGTCAGGTTCTTACTAGTGACACTACGACACAAAGGGAGACCATTTAATTAAATTGATAACAGCTAGATCTCTCTATTATAATGATACTTGGATTCTTATAAAATGAATAAGTGATCTGAATACTACTACTTAGGCACCCTGCTGATAAATTTTGTTCCCCTATAGCCTTTCACCTAATGATTATAGCATCCATTGATAGTTCTTGGCTAGTTAGTACACTGAGGGTCACAGCATGGCAATTGTTTAATTGTTTCATTCATTCTTCGTTTATTAACTATCATTTCTTTTATAAAGATAGACTCCTCTCACACAGTAAGGTATTCCAGGGTGTCAAAGAAAAAATTCACTGAATAAAGTTATATAGGCAAGGAAAATTTTATTCAGGACTATTTCAATAGAGCAGACATTGAACTCAACTACGGAAAAAAAAAAAAAATGGGAGGATTTTTAAGCCCTGGGGCAAGGCAATAGAAAGAACTGGAAGATGTTACGGAGAAGATTGGCCAATGTGATTAGTTATCTGTGTTTGCTAAGTGTTGCTTGTCAAAGGTAGGCTTCTACCCTCCCACAGAAACTGGGAGATTGAGAAGCTATCTTTCTTGATTATTACATTTCAATGGGTTGACTCCCAAGTCCTTGAGAATAACATTTCTGTGTTGTAAAACTGACAAGAAGCTGGAAGATTTATATATCAAAGAGGAAGAGAAAAAAATTACAATAGAAAGTTTTCTCCAAGTCAACGCTCTAAGAAAAAGGAGGTCACAGACCTAAATTCAGGAAGAAACCCTGTAAAATTTAGTCAAGTCGAGGGGAACATTGAGCAGTCTTGATGAAAGTTTGTCCTGTACTTTCCCATAACACAACATACATCATGTTCATCTTCAAGGTCATTTCTTGGTCCAAAATAGTTGCTGGAGTTCAATTATCATGATCACTTGTCATGCAGCAGGAAGCAAAAAGGTGAATTAAGAAACAACATATGCCAGCTATCTGTTTTTCCCTTAAGGATCCTTAAAACCATCCAATAACTTCTCTTAGCATGTAATTGGCCACCCCAAGCTATAAAGAAGACTGAGAAATATGATATTTTAGCTGAGCATATTCCTACCTGGAAAAGTCAGGAATCCGTTAGTATTTTTAATGATGAAAATGTCTGAGTAAAAAGCCAGAAGTCTCAAACATATATACGTTATGAAAATAGAAGCGCTGGAAACTCTGAAGAAGTTCAAAAAATTATTTTTCCTCAGATCTACTACACATCATATTCTGTTTTATTAGGAGTATATCTCAAGCCTAATAATTTACATCTGCTTTCAGCAAATCAACGTAAGAAGATACAGAAGGATAATGTTCTTTTTTATTCACTGACCCAAAGACAGACAAAAATGTAGAAAATATTTTGAACATTGTAGTTTACAGGACATTTTCATCTGCTTTAAGAACTTGTTGCTTTAGAGATAGAGAAATACATCTTAAAAATCTGCAAGAAAGAACTTTCAATTAATGACCCTCAGATTGTATCTATCTTACCTAGATCAAAGCGGAACCGAAAGTTCCTGATTAATCCTGTATGCCTAATCCTCCAATTATGTAAGGTGGTTCCAACAAATATCAGGAGCATCAGCGAAAACCACAGCTCTTCTCATTCATTACAACATATACTGGAAGAAGTGTTTCAAACCATGAAGAAGTGTTCCTAATTAGACAGGGTGATATTCCTATTGAAATTACAATTCTAGGCTTTAATGGTACAGTTGCTCCTGGTTTAAAAATAGACTATGAATAATCTTTCATACTTTCTATATAATCTACATAAACATCCTGAATAAAATAAAACGTAAGCACTCACACCTGAGCTCATAATCATGATCCAAACACATTTGTTTTAATGATTATGTTTCTCTAGGTATATTCTTAATTTTTCCCTACTAGCATGACCAGCATACTATAGACATAGTACATATTGACCATGTGGACAAAGAACATAGTTTATATTAAATGCTTTGTTTATTTCTAAAATACTGAGTCTACAATTTGTAAATATAAACATATTTAGAGAGAAAGCAGAGCAAGATGGTGGAATAGAAGGCTCCACCAATTGTCCCCTCACTGCAAGGACACCAAGAAAACAACTACCTACACAGAACAAAAACACCTTCCTAAGAACCAAAAATCAGGAGAGCACTTACATTACTTGGTTTTATAGTACCTGGTTTCAACTTCGTATCGCTGAAGGAAGCACTAAAGAGATTTTTTAAAGTCCTGAAACACTGCCTCCACTCCCTATCCCCACTGGCAATGGCAACATGGTGCTGAGAGCATCTCTAGGAGCTGGGGAGGGAGAACACAGCAATTGTGAGGCACTGAACTTAGTGCTGTCCTGTTAGAGCAGAAAGGAAAATGCAACCAAACTCAGATTATGCCAGCCCACAGACAGAGCATCTAAACCAGCCCTAGCCAGAAGGGAATCACCAATCCTAGTGGTCCTAACTTGAGCACCTGTAAACATCACCACGGTGGTCTACAGGGCTCTGTGTCTCCAAATAAATTTGAAAAGCAGTCTAGGCCACAAGGACTGCAACTCTTAGGTGAGTCCTGGGGCAGAATTAGGGCCAGAGACAGTGGACTCTGGGGGCACGTGATACATTGAGATACCAGCTGGGGCAGCCAAAAGAGTACTGGCACCATCCCTCCCCTAAGCCCAGCCTGCACAGCTCATGGCTCCAAAAGAGGTCCCTTTCTTTCTACTTGAGAACAGGAGAAGGGAGAGTGGGGAGGACTTTGTCTTGCATCTTGGATACCAGTCCAGCCATAGCAGGATAGGGCACCAGTCAGAGTTATAAGGCCTTTGTTCCAGGGCCTAAATCTCAGATGACATTTCTAGGCACACTGTGAGCCAGAAGGAAACCTGCACCCTTAAAGGAAAGGATACAGTCCTGGCAGCATTCATCACCTGCTACCTGAAGAGACTTTGGGCCCTGAATAACCAGCAACAATACAGAGGTACTATGTCTAGAACTTTTGGTGAGCCTCTGACACTTGCTGATTTCAGGTGAGACTCAGCACATTATCAGCTGTGGTGGCTATGGGGCAAAACTCCTTCTGCTTGAGAAAAGCAGAGGAAAAAGTAAAGGGGACTTTGTCTTACACCTCAGGTACCAGCATGGTGATGGGGGGTAGAATATAAAGTGGGTTCTTGGGGTCCCCAATTCTAGGACTTGACTCTTAAATGGCATTTCTGGATATGCCCTGGGCCAGAGGGGAGACTACTGCCCTGAAATGTGAGTCCCAGGCCAGGCAGTATTCACCATAGGCTGACTTACGAGTCCTTGGGCCTTAAGGGAGCAATGGCTAGTAGTCTGACAGTACTTCTCATGGCCTGGGGTAGTGGTGACTACCGGGAGAGGAGCCTCTGCCTTTGGAAAGAGGAGGAAAGAGTGAGAAGCACTGTGTTTTGTTTGAGTGCCACCTCAGCCACAATAAAACAGAACACCAAGTAGACTTCTAAGGTTTTTTACTCTAGTCTCTAATGTCCAGACAGTATCTCTGGGCCCACCTGGGGTCTGAGGGACCTTGCCACTCTGAAGGGAAGGACATAGGCCTGGCTGACTTTGCCACCTGCTGATTGTAGAGCACCAGGGACTTAAGTGAATGTAGGCAGTAGTCAGGGAATGGTTACACCAGGCCTTGGGTGAGACCCAAATGCTGTGCTGGCTTCAGATTTGACCCAGCACAGTCAGATTAGTGGTGGCCACAGGGGTGTTTGTGTCACTCCACCTCCAACTTTAGGTGGCTCAGGACAGAGAGAGAGAGACTCTGTTTGAGAGAAAATAGGAAAGAGAACAAGAGTCTCTGCCCGGTAATCCAAATAATTCTTTCAGATCTGGTCTAAGACCATCAAGGCAGTACCTCTATGGGTCTGGAAAAACCACAGTGTTACTGGGCTTGGGGTGCCCCCTAAAGTAGATACAGGTTAGATCACAACACCCAAGTACTTCCAAATATCCCAAGAAGGATGGCTACAAATAAGCCCAGACAATAAGACTACAGTAAATACCTAACTCTTCAATGCCCAAACACTGAAAAATATCTACAATAATCAACATCATCCAAGAAAACATAACTTTACCAAAAGAACTAAGTAAACTTAGTTCAGGGACCAATCCTGAAGAAACAGATATATACCTTTCAGACAGAAAATTCAAAATAGCTGTGTTGAGGATACTCAAAGAAATTCAAGATAACACAGAGAAAGAATTCAGAATTCTATCACATAAATTTAACAAAGATACTAAAATAATTAGAAAGAATCAGACAGAAATTGTAGAGCTGAAAAATGCAATTAGGATAATGAAGAAAGCATCAGAGTCCTTTAACAGCAGAATGCATCAAGCAGAAGAAAGAATTAGTGAACTTGAAGATGGGCTATTTGAACATACACAGATAGAGGAGGCAAAAGAAAAGGAACAAAAAACAAGGGAGCATGCCTACAGAATCTAGGAAATGGACTCAAAAGGGCAAATCTAAGAGTTATTGGCCTTAAACAAGAGGTAGAGAAAGAGAAAGTAGAAAGTTTATTCAAAGGGATAATAAAAGAGAACTTCCCAAACCTAGAGAAAGATATTGATATCCAAGTACAAGAAGGTTATAGAACACCAAGAAAGACTACCTCAAGACATTTAATATCAAACTCCCAAAGATCAAGGATAAAGAAAGGATCCTAAAAGCAGCAAGAAAAAAGAAACAAATAACAGACACTGGAGCTCTGATATATTTGGCTGCAGACTTTTCAGTGGAAACCTTACAGGTCAGGAGAAAGTGGCATGACATTTTTAAAATGCTGAAGGAAAAAAAAAAACTTTAATCTAGAATAGTATATCCAGTGAAAATATCCAACAAACATGAAGGAGAAATACTTTCCCTGACAAGCAAGAGCTGAGGAATTTCATCAATACCAGAACTGTCTTGCAAAAAATGCAGGACAATTAAAGGAAGTATTTCAATCAGAAAGAAAAGGATATTAATGCGTGGTAAGTACATAGAAAAACACAGAATATAATAACACTGTAACTGTGGTGTGTAAACTACTCTTATCCTAAGTAGAAAGACTAAACAATGAACCAATCAAAAATAATAACTACAACAATCTTTCAAGACATAGTACAATAAGATATAAATAGAAACAACAAAACATTTAAAAGCAGGCTGATGAAGTTAAGACAGAGTTTTTATTAGTTTTCTTTTTGCTTGTTTGTTTATGCAAATCGCTGTTGTTATCAGGTTAAAATAATGGATTGCATAGCATTTGCAAGCTTTATGGCAACCTCAAACCAAAAAACACAATGGACACACAAAAAATAAAAAGCAAGAAACTACATCATATCACCAGAGAAAATCACCATCGCTAGAAGAAGACAAGAAAGAACCAAACAAGAAAGAGAAAACCAGAAACAATAAAATGGCAGGAGTAAGTCCTTACTTATCAATAACATTAAATGTAAATAAACTATCCAATCAAAAGACATAGACTGGCTGAATAAATGAAAAAATAAGAACCATTTATTTGTTGCCTAGAAAAAACACACTTCACCTATAAAGATACACAAAGACTGAAAATAAAGGGATAAAAAAAGATATTCCATGTGAATAAAAATCAAAAAAGCAGGAATTGCTAAACTTATATCAGGTAAAATAGACATTAAGACAGAAACAAGATAAGAAAAGACAAAGAATGCCACTATATAATGATAAAGGGATCAATTCAGCAAGAGGACATAATTTTAATATATATGCACCCAAATTGGAGCACACAGCTATATAAAGCAAGCATTATTAAAGCTAAATAGAGAGTTAGGCCCCAATACAATAGCTGGAGATTTCAATAGCCTACTTTCAGCATTGGGCAGATATTCCAGACAGAAAATCAACAAAGAGGTGGGCTGGGGCCAAGATGGCAGACTAGAAGCAGCTGCGTTCAGAGGTGCCCATGACCAAAAAAAAAAAAAAAAGAAAAAGAAAAAAAAAAAAAAAAACCATAATCAGCATGTGAATCCTTCACCACCAACCAAGGTATCCAGGTTCTCTCATCATAATTGACTAAAAGGCTGGTGTGACCCACAGAGAGAAGGAAGAACAGTGTGGCGTGGCAGCCCACCTGAAAGCCACAGGGGAAGGGGAACTCCCTATCCATAGCCAAGGGAGGCAGTGAGTGAGCGCACTACCCAGCGGGGAAACTGTGCTTTTTACATGGAACTTTACAACCCATGGATTGGAAGATCCCACTTGCAAACCCACACCACCAGGACCTAGTATCCCAAACGTGGAATGTACAGAATTTTTGTTTTTTTTTTTTTTGAGATGAAGTCTCCCTCTGTCGCCCAGGCTGGAGTGCAGTGGCCGCGATCTAGCTCACTGCAAGCTCCGCCTCCCGGGTTCACGCCATTCTCTTGCCTCAGCCTCCCCAGTAGCTGGCATTACAGGCGCCCACCACCATGCCCGGCTAATTTTTTGTGTTTTTAGTAGAGACGGGGTTTCACCAAGTTAGCCAGGATGGTCTCGATATCCTGACCTTGTGATCCGCCCGCCTCGGCCTCCCAAAGTGCTGGGATTACAGGCCTAAGCCACTGCGCCAGGCCGCCTACAGATTGTTACAGCCTCTCAGCGGGAATCTGCCTAAGCCTAACGAACAGCGGGAGGAGGGGCAACCAGAGCCCGCCACCGCTGCCTGCTGTCTAAATCCTTTGAGCTACTTGGGGGAGGGGCAGCAGCCAGCACTGGGACTCGCAACTGCCTAATATTCTAAGCACCCTGGGCAGGAAAGGGCAGTACCCGTTTCTATAGCTCCAGGTTGCACTTTTCCCCTGCTGGAGTCATGGAGGGTGGATGGCATGGTCCCAAGATTTGTCCATACAGCCCAACACACTGGCTATGGCAGTCTGCTGCCAGAGTGCCTCCTCAGGTCTAACCCTGATTCATCCTTCCTCAGTGGATGGGGCTTCCTTGCAGGTTCTCCAGTAACTCCAGCCAGAGGTTCAGGGACAGAATTCAGATTTCCCTTGGCCTAAGCCCCTAGGGGAAGGGGTGGCCACGGTCTCTGCAGACCAGAAGACTTAGCCTCTCCTCCTAGTAGTTCTAAGGAATCCAGGCAGCCAAGATGAGTGAGATTTCTCCCAGCGAAACACAGCCTCTCCGTCAAGGGACAAAGTGCTTCATTAAACAGGCCTGTTCCCTGTGCCACCCAACTGGGTAAGACACTCCAACAAGGGTTGTCAGATACCCTATACAGGAGCGATCCTACTGGCATCAGATTGGTGCCCATCAAGGTCAGAAGTCCCAGAAAAAGTGCCGGCACCCATTTTTGCTGCTCTCCAGCCTCTTGAATGACATCTCCAGGCACAGAAGCAAATCAGATGAACTGGGCCTGAAGTGAACCTCCAGCAAACTGCAACAGCCCTGCAGAAGAGGGACCTGATTATTGAAACAAAAACAAGCAAGTGGAAAGTGGCAACAATGCATCAACAACAACAACAAAAGGCCCCCACAAAAAACCCCATCAAGGGTCAGCAGCCTCAAAGACCAAAACTAGACAAACTCATGAAGATGAGGAAGAATCAATGAAAAAATAATGAAAACCCAAAAGGCTGAAGTGCCTCCTCTCCTCCAAATGATTGCAACATCCCTGCATCAAGGGCGCAGAACTGCACAGAGGATCAGATAGATGAATTGACTACTTAAGTAGGCTGCAGAAGATGAGTAATAAAAAACTACGATGAGCTAAAGGAGAATGTTCCAACCCAATGCAAAGAAGGTAAGGACTTCAATAAAAGGTTTGAGGAATTGCTAGAGAGGAACATAAATGACCTGATGGAGCTGAAAAACACAGCACGAGAACTTCATGAAGCATACACAAGTATCAATAGCTGAATCGACCAAGTGAAAGAAAGGATATTGAAGACCACCTTACTGAAATAAGAAATGCAAACAAGAGTAAAGAAAAAAGAATGAAAAGGAATGAACAAAGCCTTTAAGAAATATGGGACTTCATGAAAAGATCTAACCTACGATTGATTGGAATACCAATAGGAGATGGGAAGAATGGAAACAAACTGAAAAACACACTTCAGGATATTATCCAGGAGAACTTCCCCAACATAGCAAGACAGGCCAACATGCAAATTCAGGAAACACAGACAACACCATTAAGATACTCCACAAGAAGATCAACCCCAAGATACATGGTCATCAGATTCTCCAAAGTCAAAATGAAGGAAAACCTGTAAGAGCAGCCAGAGAGAAAGACCAGGTCACATACAAAGGGAAGCCCATCAGACTAACAGCAGACCTCTCAGCAGAAACTCTACAAGTCAGAAGAGATTGGGGGCCAATGTTAACATTCTTAAAGAAAAGAATTTTCAACCCAGATTTTCATACCCAGCCAAACTAAGCTTCGTAAGCAAAGAAAAAATAAAATCCTGTTCAGACAAGCAAATGCTGAGGGATTTTGTTACCACTAGGCCTGCCCTACAAAAGCTCCTGAAAGAAGCACTAAATATGGAAAGGATAAACTGGTACCGGCCACTGCAAAAACACACCAAAATATAAAGACCAATGATATTATGAAGAAACTGCATCAACTAGTATGCAAAATAACCAAATAGCACCATGATGACAGGATCAAATTTATACATAACAATACTAACCTTCAATATAAATGGGCTAAATGTCCCAATTAAAAGACACAGACTGCAAATTGGATAAGGAGTCAAGACTCATTGGTGTGTTGTAGTCAGGAGACCCATCATACATGCAAAGATGCATACAGGCTCAAAATAAAAAGGTAGAGGAAAACTTACCAAGCAAATGGAAAGCAAAAAAAGCAAGGGTTCAGATTTTAAACCAATAGAGATCAAAAAGGACAAAGAAGGGCATTACATAATGATAAAGGGATGAATTCAACAAGATGAGCTAACTATTATGAGTCTATATGCAACCAATACTGGAGCACTCGAATTCATGAAACAAGTTCTCACAGACCTACAAAGAGACTTCGACTCCCACATAGTGATAGTGGGAGACTTTAACTCCCCACTGTCAGTATTAGATCAATAAGACAGAAAATTAACAAGGATATTCAGGACTTGAACTCAGCTATGGATCAAGTGGACCTAGCAGATGTCTTTGGAACTCTCTACCCCAAATCAACAGAATATACTTTCTTCTCAGTGCCACATGGCACTTATTCTAAAATCAATCACATAATTGGAAGTAAAACACTCCTCAACAAATGAAAAAGAAATGAGATTATGACAAATAGTCTCTCAGACCACAGTGCAATCAAATTAGAACTCAGGATTAAGAAACTCACCTAAAACCACACAATTTCATGGAAATTGTACAACCTGCTCCTGAATGACTCTTGGGTAAATAATGAAATTAACACATAAATCAAGAAGTTCTTCAAAACCAATGAGAACAGAGACAACATACTAGAATCTCTAAACACAGCTAAAGCAAAGTTTAGATAAACACAGCTAAATCTCTAAACACAGTAAAGCAAAGTTAAGAGGGAAATTGATAACACTAAATGCCCACATCAGAAAGCTGGAAAGATCTCAAATTGACACCCTAACATCACAATTAAAAGAGCAAGAGAGGCAAGAGAGAAAACTAATCCAAAAGCTAGCAAAAGACAAGAAATAACTAAGATCAGAACAGAATTGAAGGAGACAGAGACAGGAAAAACCCTCCAAAAAAATCAACAAATCCAGGAGCTGTTTAAAAAATTAACAAAATAGACCACTAGCTAGACTAATAAGGAGAGAAGAATCAAATAGACACAATAAAATGATAAAGGGGATATCACCACTGATCCCACAGAAATATCAACCACCATCAGAGAATACTAAACACTGCTCTGCAAATAAACTAGAAAATCTAGAAGAAATGGATAAATTGCTGGATGTGTACACCCTACCAAGACTAAACCAGGAAGAAGCTGAATAACTGAGTAGACCAATAACAAGTTCTGAAACTGAGGAAGTAACTAATAGCCTACCAATTGAAAAAAGCCCAGGATCAGATGAATTCACAGCTGAATTCTATCAGAAATACAAAGAGAAGCAGGAACCATTCCTTCTGAAACTATTCCAAACAATTGAAAAGGAGGAACTCCTCCCTAACTCATAAATAAAATGAAACGAGCATCATCCTGATACCAAAACCTGAAAGAGACACAACAAAAAGAGAAAACTGGAACATCAATGCAAAAATCGATGAACATCAATGCAAAAAATCCTCAATAATATACTGGCAAACCAAATCCAACAGCACATCAAAAAACTTATCCACCATGATCAAGTCAGCTTCATCCCTGGTATGCAAGTCTGATTCAACATATGCAAATCAATAAACATAATCCATCACATAAACAGAACCAAAGAAAAAAAAAAGACATGATTATCTCCATAGATGCAGAAAAGGCCTTTGATAAAATTCAACATCCCTTCATGTTAAAAACTCTCAATAAACTAGTTATTGATGGAATATATCTCAAAATAATAAGAGCTATTTATGAAATCCCACAGCCAATATCATACCCTTTGAAAACCAGCAAAAGACAAGGATGCCCTCTCTCACCACTCCTATTTAACACAATATTGGAAGCTCTTACCAGAGCAGTCAGGCAAGAAAAAGAAATAAAGGGTATCCAAACAGTAAGAGAGGAAGTCAGGTTGTCTCTGTTTGCAGATGACCTGATTTTATATTTAGAAAACCCCATTATCTCAGCCCAAAAACTTCTTGAACTGATAAGCAACTTCAGCAAAGTCTCAAGATACAAAATCAATGTGCAAAAATCACAAGCATTCCTTCACACCAATATCAGACAAGCAGTCGGCCAAATCATGACTGAACTGTCATTCACAATTGCTACAAAGAAATAAAATACCTAGGAATACAATTTACAAGGGATGTGAAGGACCTCTTCAAGGAGAACTACAAACCACTGCTCAAGGAAATAGGAGAGGACACAAATGGAAAAACATTCATTGATAGGAAGAATCAATATTGTAAAAATGGCCATGTTACTCAAAGTAATTTTTAGATTCAATGCTACTCCCATCAAACTAAAATTGACATTTTTCACAGAATCACAAAAAAAAACTATTTTAAATCTCATATGGAATCAAAGAAGACCCCATATAGCCAGGACAATCCTAAACAAAAAGAACACAGCTGGAGGCATCACGCTACCTGACTTCAAACTATACTACAAGACTACAGTAACCAAAACAGCATGGTACTGGTACCAAAACAGATATATAGACCAATGGAGCACAACACAGACCTCAGAAATAATGCCACACATCTACAATCATCTGATCTTTGACAAACCTGACAAAAACAAGCAATGGGGAAAGGATCTTGTATTCAGTAAATGGTGTGAGGAAAACTGGTTAGCCATATGCAAAAAACTGAAATTGGACCCCTTCATTATATCTTATACAAAAATTAACTCAGGATAGATAGAAGAATTAAATGTAAAAACCAAAAAAAAAAAAAAAAACCCTAGAAGAAAACCTAGGCAATACCATTCAAGACATAGGCAGAGGCAGACTTCATGACAAAAATGCCAAAAGCAAATGCAACAAAAGCCAAAATTGGCAAATGAGATCTAATTACTCTAAAGAGCTTCTGCACAGCAAAAGAATCTATCATCAGAGTGAACAGGCAACCTACAGAATGGGAGAACATTTTTGCAATCTTCCCATCTGACAAAGGTCTAAAATCCAGAATTTACAAGGAACTTAAACAAACTTACAACAAAAAAAAGAACCTTCAATGAGTGGGTAAAGATTATAAACAGACACTTCTCAAAAGAAGACATTTACATGGCCAAAAAACATATGAAAAAAAGCTCAACATCACTGACCATCGGAGAAAAGAAAATCAAAACCACAATGAGATACCATCTCAAGTCAGTCAGAATGGTGATTATTACAAAGTCAGGAAGCAACAGATGCTGGTGAGGCAGTGGAGAAATAGAAACGCTTTTATACTGTTGGTGGGAGTGTAAAATAGTTCAACCATTGTGGAAGACAGTATGATGATTCCTCAAGGGCTAGAACCAGAAATATCACTTGACCCACCAATCTCATTACTGGGTATATACCCAAAGTGATATAAATCATTCTGCTATAAAGACACATGCACATATATGTTTATTGCAACACTATTTACAATAGCAAAGACAAGGAACCAACCCAAATGTTCATCAATGACAGACTGGATAAAGAAACTGTAGTTCATATATACCATGGAATACTATGCAGCCATAAAAAGGAATGAGATCAAATACTCTGCAGGGATGTGGATGAAGCTGGAAGCCATCATGCTTAGCAAACTAACACAGGAACAAAAAACTAAACACCACATGTTCTCACTCATAAGTGGGAGTTGAACATTCAGAACTCATGGACACAGAGAGGGGAACAACACATACCAGGGTCTGTTGGGGGGTGGAGAATGAGGGGAGGGAACTTAGATGATGGCTCAATAGGTACAGCAAACCACCATGGCACACATATACCTAAGTAACAAACCTGTATGTTCTGCACATGTATCCCTTCTTTATTTTTAGAAGAAAACAAATCAACAAAAAAGTCAGACTTAATCTGCACTATAGACCAAATGGAGTTAATAAATATTTACAGAACATTTTGTCCAAGAGCTACAGAATACACATTCTTTTTCTCAGCACATGGATCATTCTGAAGGATAGACTATACATTAGGTCACAGAACAAGTCTTAAAATGTTTTTTAACTTTTTTTTTAAATGAAATAATATCATCCATCTTCTCTGACCACAATGGAACAAAACTAGAAATTAATAACAAGAGTATTTTGGAAACCACACAAATACATGGAAATTGAACAATATGCTTTTGAATGACCTGTGGGCCAATGAGGAAATTAAGATGGAAACTGAAAAACTTTCCAAAACAAATGATAATGAAAAAAAAATGTATTAGTCTGTTCTCATGCTGTTAATAAAAACATACCTGAGACTGGGTAATTTGTAAAGGAAAGAGGTTTAATTGACTCACAGTTCAGCATGGCTGGGGAGACCTCACAATCATGGCAGAAGGTGAAGGAAGAGCAAAGTCATGTCTTACATGGCAGCAAGGCAAGAGAGGATGTGCAGGGGAACTCCCCTTTATGAAACCATTAGATCTTGTGAGACTTATTAACTATCACGAGACCTGCCCCCATTAGTCACTTCCCTCTCACCAAATCCCTCCCGTGACATATGAGGATTACTACAATTCCAGGTGAGATTTGGGTGGGGATGCGGAGCCAACCTGTATCACACAACATATCAAAACCTATGGGACACATCAAAATCAGTACTTAGAGGTAATTTTACAGCTATAAGTGTCTACATCAAAAAAAGGAAAAACTTCAAATGAATAATCTAATGATGCTTCTTAAGGATCTAGAAAAGCAAGAGAAAGCCAAATCCAAAATTAGTGCATGGAAAGAAATAATAAAAATTGAAGCAGAAATAAATGAAATTCAAATGAAAAAATACAAAAGATCAATTAAACAAAGAGTTGGTTTCCTGAAAAATTAAACAAAATTCACAAACCTTTAGCCAGACTAAGGAAAAAGAGAGAAGATACAAATAAATAAAATTACAAATGAAAAAGAAGACATTACAAATGATACTACAGAAATTCAAAGGATCATTGGTGGCTACTATGAGCAATATTATGCCAATAAATTAGAAAATCTAGAAGAAATGGACAAATTCCTAGACACATACAACCTACCAAAATTAAACCAAGAAGAAATCCAAAACTTGAGCAGACAAATACAAAGTAATGGGATCAAAGTCCTAATAAAAACTCTTTGAGTAAAGAAAAGCCTAGAACCTGATGGCTTCACTGCTGAATTCTATCAACCATTTAAAGAAGAACTAATATCAACTGTACTCAAACTATTCCAAAAAATACAGGATATTTCCAACCTCATTCTACAAGGCCAGTATTACTCTGATACCACAACTAGACAAAGATGCATCAAAAAAGAAAGAGAACTACAGTCCAATGTCTCTCATGATTATTGGTGCAAAAATCCTCAACAAAATCCTAGCATATTGAATTCAACAAAACATTAGAAAGATCCTTCATCATAACCAAGTGGGATTTATACCTGTGATGCAATGATGGTTCTACATACACAAATCAATGTGATATATCTTATCAACAGGATGAAGAATGAAAAACATATGATCATTTCCATTAATTTGGAAAAAGCATTTGATTAAATTCAACATCCCTTCCTGACAAAAACCCTAAAAAAACTGGAGATAGAAGGAACACACCTCAACATGATAAAATCCATATATGACAGACCCACAATTAGTATCATACTAAATGGGGGAAAACTGAAAGCCTTTCCTCTAAGATCCGGAACATGACAAGGATGTCCATTGTAAAAACTGTTATTCAGAATCATACTGGAAGTCCCAGATAGAACAATCACACAAGAGAAAGAAATAAAGGGCACCCAAATTAGAAAATAAGAAACAAATTATCCTTGTTTGCAGATGATATGATTTTATACTCAGAGAAACCCAAAGATTCCACAACAAAACTATGAGAACTGATAAATCTAGTAAAGTTGAAGGATACAAAATCAACATATGAAAATCAGTAACATTTCTGTGTGTCAACGGTTAACAATGTGAAAAAAAATTAAAAAGTAATCCCATTTACAATAGCCACACATAAGATTAAATACTTAGGAATTAACCAAAGAAGTGAAAGTTCTCTATAATGAAATCTATAAAACACTAATGAAAGAAATTGAAGAAGACACAACAAATGGAAAAATATTTTATGTTCATGGACTGGAAGACTCAATATTGTTAAAATGTCCCTACTACCCAAAGCACTCTACAGATTCAATGCCACCCCTATCAAAATACCAATGACATTCTTCACAGAAATAGAAAACACAAGCCTCATATGTATATAGAACCACAAAAGACACAGAATAGCCAAAGCTCTCTCAAGCAAAAATACCAAAACTGAAGGAATCACATTTCCTGACTTCAAATTATACTACAGAGCTATAGTAACCCAAACAGCATGGTACTGGTGTGAAAACAGACACATAGATCAATGGAACAGAATAAAAAATCCATAAACAAATCCATATAACTACAGTGAACTCGTTTTCAACAAAGGTGCCAAGAACATACAATGGGGGGCAGGGGGTTGGGGGTGGAGAGAAACAGTCTCTTCAATAAATGGTGCTGGGAAAACTATACCCCTATCCCTCAACATATATAAAAATAAAATAAAAATGGATTAAGAACTTAAATCTAAGACCTCAAACAATAAAACTACTACAAGAAAACATTGGGGATTATCTCCAAAACATTGACCAGGGCAAGAATTTCTTGAGCAATACCCCACAAGCACAGGCAACCAAAGCAAAAACAGACAATTAGGATCACATCAAGTGAAAAATCTTCTGCACAGCAAAAGAAACAATCAACAAACTGAAGAGACAACTCACAGAATGGGAGAAACTATTAGCAAACTACTCATCTGACAAGAGATTAATAACCATAATATATAAGAAGCTCAAACAACTCTAGAAAAAAAATAATAATCCATTCTAAAAGTAGGCATTTCTCAAAAGAAGATATACAAATGGCAAAAACATGTATGTTCATTGCAGCATCATTCACAATAGCAAAGACATGGAGTCAACCTAAATGCCCATCAATAGCAGACTGGATAAAGAAAATGTGGTATATATACACCATGGATACTATGCAGCCATAAAAAACCTGAGATCACGTCCTTTGCAGGAACGTGGATGGAACTGAAGGCCATTATCCTTAGCTAAACTAATGCAGAAACAGAAAACCAAATACCCCACGCTCTCACTTATAAGTGAGATCTAAATGATGAGAACACATGGAGTCATAAAGAGGAACAACACATCTGGGGCCTATTGGAGGGTGGAGGTTGGGAGGAGGTAGAGGATCAGGAAAAGTAACTAATGGGTACTAGATTTAATACTTGAATGATGAAATAATCTGTACAATACACCCCCCATGACACAAGTTTACTGATATGACAAACTTGCACATGTACCCCTGAACTTAAAGTAAAAGTTAAATTAAAAAAGGGTGCTCAACATCATTCATCACTAGAGACATGAAAAACTACAAGACATCATCTCACCCCAATTAAAATGGCTTACATCCGAAAGGCAGGCAATAACAAATGCTGGTGAGGATGCAGAAGAGAGGAAACCCTTGTACACTGTTGGTGGGGATGTAAATTAGTGTACCATTACTATGGAAAACAGTTTGGAGGGTCCTTAGAAAACTGAAAATTGAGCTAACATATGATCCAGCAACCCCACTCCTGCATATCTACCCAAAAGAAAGGAAATCAGTGTATCAAAAAGATTCCTGTGTTTGTTGCAGCACTATTTACAATAGCCAAGATCTAGAAGCAACCTAAGTGTCCAACAGATTAATGGACAAAGAAAATGTGGTACACACATACAATGGAGTATTATTTAGCCATACAAAAGAATGAGATCCAGTCGTTTTCAACAACATGGATAGAACTGGAGATCATTATGTTAAGTGAAATAAGCAAGGCACAGAAAGACAAACATTGCATGCTCTTACTTATCTGTGGGATCTAAATTTCAAAGCAACTGACCTCATGGACACAGAGAGTAGAACGATGGTTACTAGAGGATGAGAAGGATAGTGGGAGGGTTGCAGGGAAGTGAGGATGTTTAATGGGTTAAAAGAAAAATAGTTAAGAAAGAATGAATAAGATCTACTATTTGATAGCACGATAAGGTGACTATAGTCAATAATAACTTAATTGTATATTTTATTGTACATTTTTAAATAACTTAAAGAGTATAACTGGGTTGTTTGTAATTCAAAGGATAAATGCTTGAGAAGATGGATACCTTATTTTCCATGATGGCCTTATTTCACATTTCATGCCTGTATCTAAACATCTCATGTATCCTATAAATACCTACTATGTACCCACAAAACTAAAAACTAAAAATATAATAAAATATAATCTAAAAATATAATACAAATAACACATAATAAAAAATAAAAATGTGGTTATATTTTCTTGCCAAAAAAACCATATTTAAACGTATCTAAATAAACACTCCATATGTTAATTATTTTTTATACTCAACCAAATATCTGAGTTTAATTCTTTTTTAAGTGCATGGATCAAAGAATATGCTGATCATAATTATTAAAAGTTTTTTAATTGATACATATGGTGCCCTTTCACAAAATTTATAGTACATTGTAAATAAAATATTCATTAAATCCATATTAAATTCCTATGAATGAGTTAGAATTGAGAAAAAACTATATATAATATGCAATCTCTATATAACCTAGTGGGATACATAGATGTATATACAATAATTACATTTGATAGCAAATTAATCTGATAGTTTAACTTACTATTTATATGGAGAAAGCTATATGATACTAGAATACAAAGCCATTCCTTCTTGGGCAGTGAGGAATGAGGGGTCAGGGAAGATTCATGAAAGTGGTTATAAGCCAAAGCAGGACTTTAAATGAAGCCTCAAATTGATGTCTTTAAAAAAAAAAAACCTTCTGGTGGCAACATGGAAAATGATCAGATATTCAGTACAGACTACAAACGAGAGTATAACTGAAAGTCTTCTGCAATAGAACAGGTATAAAAGTTAAGACTAGAAACAAAAAGTCCTTTAAGAATCTACAAACTATTATAAAAATAAGAAAATAGAATAGATAACATAAAAATGTATAAAATTAAATATATTTGAGTAGGAAGTTACTTAGCTATTCAAGTACCTGAAACATCTCTGCATGAGGAACAATAACCATCTGGGCAAGTGGG
Source organism: Rhinopithecus roxellana (assembly GCF_007565055.1). Classification (NCBI taxonomy): domain Eukaryota; kingdom Metazoa; phylum Chordata; class Mammalia; order Primates; family Cercopithecidae; genus Rhinopithecus; species Rhinopithecus roxellana. Next base: position 88,452,962 of record NC_044552.1, on the reverse strand, counting down.
AGCAGGTTTCACAGCAACATAGAAGAGTACTAAGAGACTAACTTAGAACCAGAAAAACTTGGACTGGAATTTCACACAGGCCGCTCACTAGGTTTGTGAGTGATTTGTGTTATCTAACTTCCTTAAGACGGAATTTCCTCATTTAGAAAGTAAAATAGATGATACTTCATAAGACGGATCATTAAATGAGACAATGTCTGAAACACAGTCAGCAAGTAGTAAGTGTTAACTATTATTACATCACAGTCTAGATATGAAACAGCCTGTTAGGTAGAAACGTTATCTAATACATACAGGATTTTTACACCTAAAGCCAAGAATGACCCAAAGTTTTCAGCCTGTGTTTGTCTTAAAATATTTAGTTTTTGAAATTAAACTGAAGAGTATAAAGAAGCCCTGTGCTGTAGCTAAATGCAAGCAAATTAGTCATTTTATTGTAGTCTTCCAAAATATCCAGTTTAGAAAGCTTACATATGTCAGTGGTCTTAAAATGAGCAATGAATACTTCTATTTTACATTACAATTCATTAAAATAGAAATTTGCATTGTTTTTATTATTTTATTTTTTGAGATGGAGTTTCGCTCTTGTTGCCCAGGCTAGAGTGCAATGGCACGATCTTGGCTCACCACAACCTCCGCATCCCGGATTCAAGCGATTCTCCTGCCTCAACGTCCCAAGTAGCTAGGATTACAGGCATGTGCCACCATGCTGGGCTAATTTTGTATTTTTAGTACAGATGGGGTTTCTCCATTTTGGTCAGGCCAGTCTCAAACTCCCGACCTCAGGTGATCCTCCCACCTCGGTCTCCCAAAGTGCTGGGATTACAGGCATGAGCCACCGTGCCCACACATTCTGTTCTTTTTTAAATGTACTTTCATTTAAAATGGAAAATATTCCATTCCTTTACAATGAACATGCTATAATATGTCCTTTAATAATTGTTTCTCTCAAAGGTTCCACCCACACTGATGTGGAAGGCCATCCTACCATACCATGTCACACTATTCTTATGGAGCAATTCTCTACAATAATGAACAATAAGAATTGTCAAGCTTGTAAGAGGACAACCAGTACTTCACAATCTGCAAATAAATCTTGAAACTTTTGAAAAAAATTTTTCTTTGAAAATTAAAGGATTTCTTTTAAGCACTAAGATCAATAATGATACCTCAACTTTCAAAGCTTCTTGAACCAACTAGATCTAATGAGAGATAGATCAGAGTTCCCATCAGACTGGGTGATTTCAAATCATGCCACTATGAATTCTGTGAATTGAGCCATTACATTTGATTATGTTCAGCTGAATTTTGAAAATAGATGGGCATAAAATTATAGTTTTATTTTGTTTCCCTAAATGACAAACAGGAAGATCACTTGCTTTCATGTATTAACCAGACAAATTACATCAACAACTATCAATGGTAGTACTCACTGGACCAGAGACAAGGAGTTCTCACATCTGGTCGGAAGAAGGGAAAACAGTGGTACTTTCTTGAACAGTGATCCTGCTCAGCAGGTGCCACTCAAGACTCACTCTCCTTCCTGCTCATGGATGCTGTTCCTTCACACATATACATGACTTTCTCATCTTTATCCTAGAGCTAACAATGACAATTTTATGGGGAATTCTCAGGAAAGAAAAATCTGCCATTTGTTAAGTGCCTTCTTTTTTGATAGACATTGGTATTTCATATACAATATTTCATTTAAAGGCAAACACTTCATTGTAAAGATGAGGAAACTGGGCCTCAGTATGACAAACCAAGAATTCCAACCTAGTTCTAAGGCCACAGTCTGTGATGTCTAGCACTGTCCACCCTACGGCACTAGATGCATAAGGATATTGAGACCCCTATCAACTACGTGTAAGAATAGACTGCTTCTTTTTACTATAGTTTAATGGAATTGGTCATATTCACTGTTCTAGTTCTAGCTTGCCAGGTTATAAATTTAATATGAAGTAAACATATCCAATCTCTCCCATATTGGGCTTAAAAATATAAAACTGTGATAACCCTTTATTACTACAGGGTTTCCAGAAGCATGTATGAAATTGATGAATTTTAGGCACTTTTGTAAAAAAGAGATGATGCGTTGTCTAAGTCAGAATTTATCTAAATTCTTTCCAGATGAATATACCAAGAGGCAATATATATTATCAACTGACATGCATTTTCCTGGAAATCCACTTGGCAATAATTCTGCATTTGTTTCCTTGTAACAATGCCTTTAAAAGCCCAGAAGTGGTAGAGCCTAAATAATTTTAAAAGGTAGATAATGGAATAAAATATGCAATGCATTTCAAGCAAATGTATAGGTTTGAATCTGTCAGAAAAATAATCCAACAAATGTAATACTATGTGAGAACACTAAATACTTAGGTTTTGTATGTACAAGGTGAACTGAAGTTTGGAATTCTCTTGTTTCTTGTGACTCTCATGTAGTGGAAACCAATGAAAATCACTTGCATTCATCTAGGGCTCAAAGAACAAAGAATAGTTGGTTAACTACTTATAGCAAATAGAGCTTCAGTGAAGAACGGTCCTTTGATATACATGGTTCAGTCGGCCAGTTCACAACAACTTGCACAAGATTACAGGTTAAAAAGGAAACTGCAAACTAAAGCAGAGCTGAAATTCACTAAAGCTTACTAGCACATGGTACAATTATAGTTTATAACCAAATTTTATAACTGATAAATATTATTAAATAAAAATGAATAAATTTTATGCTACTACATAGCATTATATGTATAGTGTAGATGAAGTTTCATATTTTATCAAGTGCTTTCAAATATACTATCTCATTTGACCCTACAATAGTCTATATGGCAGACATCATTATGATAACACAACCACCACGTCTTCCACAGTAAGGGAAATAAAACTCACAGAGGTTACTTTACTCAACCAGGTTTGCAGAGCTAGAGCCAGTAGTAGTGAAGCCAGTATTCACCTGACACAAGTATAATAGATACTTAAAGGATATTTGTTACAGCTACCTGAACCACATATTCCACTTCTACACACCAAGCACTATGTTATTGGAGAGTTCTCAGGATTTTTACTGCCCCCATACACTTGGAGATACCACCTGCTCCCATCAATAGCAGTGGCTCAACTCCAGCAGGGGGTGATAAATCAGAATGTTAGAAAGGTAACATAATTTAAACACAAACTCCTTCACCTGGTTCTGATCATCCCTCATTAGGGCAGGTCTTTTCCCACACTACCAGTGACAATTGCTGATTTTTTTTTTTTTTTTTTTTTTTTTTTTTTTTTTTTTTGAGGCCGAGTCTCACTCTGTCGCCCAGGCTGGAGTGCAGTGGTGCAACCTCAGCTCACTGCAACCTCCACCCCCTGGGGTTCAAGCAATTATCCTGCCTCAGCATCCCTAGTAACTGGGATTACAGGCGTGCACTACCACACCTGGCTAATTTTTGTATTTTTAGTAGAGATGGGGTTTTGCCTTGTTGGCCTGGCTGGTCTCAAATTCCTGACCTCAAGTGATCCACCGGCCTCAGCCTCCCAAAGTGCTGGGATTACAGGCGTGAGCCACCCAATCACGGATTTTTAAAAAACCCTTAATGTATACAATGAGGACTATCAATAATAGTGTATTTTATTTAGCATTTTTGCCAAATGCATGAGATTACAGCTATTCTTGCCAGAGAGACATAATGGGTAACTAAGTGAGCTAATAGATATGTTAATCTGTCCCACTATAGCAACCATTTAACTCTCTATATGTATCTTATACCACGTTATATGTATTAGGTATGCATAACAAAATTTATTTTTTAATTATATTTTTGTAAAGTCTCAAAGAATGCTTCCCAATATTGCACACTAGAATTGTCAGAGGAGATTATACAATTCTGATGCCCAAGCTCCACTCCAGACAAATTTAATTAGAATCTCTATGATAGGGCTCAGACATCAGCTTTTAAAAAAAAAAAATGAAAAGAAGAAAAGTCCCACATAAATCAAATATTCACATGATGTTGAGACAAATTGCCTTAAAACATCCACAAAAATGGACAGAAGCAGAAATGTAAAAGACGAAAACAGCGATGTCTATGAGGATGTTCCTTGTAGCACCATTTATATTGAAAAACAGAATGGTGGCACAATAGAAATACAAATTTAGATAAACAGTAGTCATCTTTTTAAGAGAATACATTGCAATCAATTAAAATAATGATTCTCGAAGGACTACAAATATGAAAAACAGTAAAATATATAAAGCTAAATAAAAGACAATTGCAAGATTGTATGTTCTCTAAAATTGTGTAAATTATACCTACAAAAGGGCTGGAAGCAGATAATCCATAAACCCATGGTTTTACATCAGTCTGTGAGTGATGTTTTATTTTCTCTATTATCTATAATTGATATTAAATTTAGTTATAACTAAAATGTAATAATGCATGTTTGTAGAATAATAAAAAGTGATTCTGATAAAACCTTTAATAAATAAAATCCAAGATAGCAGGTTTGTTATGGTGGTTCCTCTGTAATGGATGTGCTGGGCTAGATGTTATGGAACTGAGACCCCACATGTAACTGTGAGTACATGCACGAAACCCACACACTTCCCCCACAGGAAATCCAGGAAGGGAGCTAGAAAGTAAATATAATGAGAATTATATCCTGATAAGCTTCCTGCTGCTTCCTGCTTGGAATCCAGTAGAATCATACAGCAGGTGAGGAAAAAAGAGTGCATAAAGGAAGCCTTGCACTGGGGACCCACAAGCCACAGAGACCAGTATGTCAATATCTGATAACATTGGTCTTTGATGCATTTGAAAAAAGCAAGCCCTGTGGTTTCCCAGTGCTAAAGAAGCCAATTGGGAATGGTTTTTGTATCTTAGGTGCTCCAGTGAGCCAGGCAGTTAAAGACGCTCTTAAGAGTTTGTGACACCAGCATGGGATTAGGAGTTGAGTCACCTGCATGGAGTAGTTAGAACTTGTGGTGAAACTGGTACATTCCAAAAGACAGGAATTAGATGCATGAGCTAGGAAGGAGGGCTTCCAGCAACAGTGAGACTATAAACAAGCAGGCAAAGGTGAGAGTTTGGCACAAGGAAAACGAGGACATCAAAATGAAGTGAGTGGAGGAGATGTACTGAGGAAGATAAAAGAGGATAGAAGAGAAAAGACAGAAGGGTGAACTTGAGGACCAAACAAAAAGCAACCTGGACTATTCTGGATCAGCATGAATTAATGAGTACATACTAATGGGCTGATGAAGGCAGCATTGTAAAAATTAACTTGGTTGGGATATGTATGATGAATCTGAGAATTTCACACAAAGCCAATATTCAATCAATGCTTTTTGAATTGGTTGATGGAAGCCATGTCTTAATACACAGGCTAAGGACATAAAAAAGGTCCTGCACAGGCAGAGTCTTGTGGTTTATTTGCTTCGTGACAGCAAATATGAATCTCAAATATGGCCAAGTATTTCCCTCAGTCTCAAAAGGACCCCAGTAAGAATGTTCTGACTAGGAAATTATGTCTTCTTAGCCCCACTTTCTAAACAAGGACACTGAGGACTGCCTTCTAAACACACCTAAAAATAAGGTAAATGCTGGTGTTGCCTCCACCTTGTGATGGAAATGTTTCCATATAGTTAAACAAAGGACTCTTCCTAGCCTCAGGTTGCAACAGCATTACAATTAATAACTGTGATTTGATTATATGGACTACTCAAATCTGTTGAAAACTAAAAAGTAACTAGTGTTATGCTTTTCTAAGACAAAATGTACTAATTACAATAAATCAAAATGTCATAAAAGTGTAATATAGTAATTTATATGATTTAAATCAAACCAAGTTTCTAAAGGTTCTTTACAGAGTCCCTGTATGGCTATTTCTGCAAACATGGACCAGAAAAAGAACAATGTCTGGTCTCTTGTTGATAAGGTGGCAATCTGACCAATATCACAAAAGGAAAGACTTCAGAAGATATTTTTAATTTTTAAGAAAAAGACTGATTCTTACTTTTTCTTTCACAATCCCATCACTAAAAACATCTCTGCAGCTACCACAGTGGAAAGCAGTGAGTAGGTCACGAAATCCTCCACCAGCAGAAGGCACAGTTAAGAGTTCCTGACTGAGTGGCTCTGTAACTTTGGACAGCATCAGAAACAGAGCAATCAGAAACCTGCAAGGCTGAATGTAAGCAGCCACAGCCTGATGCTTTGCTGGCTGCAGCAGGCCCCAAACAGGCATGGAACAGGCAGCTGGGAAAGGAGGCTTCCCCAGGGTGAAGGGAAAAGGAAGCGGGAAGGCAGCATAATACGAAAATAAATAAACACATTTTGAAATGAATCAAGAATGGGTCCCTTTATGGTTAACAGCAGGTTTTAGCCTTTCATGCTGGGAAATACAAATTTCCCTTGTTTCTGGGGAGAACCATTTCCTTTCCTATGGCCAAGGGCATGTGTGTCTGAGTACATGGAGAAAAAAGGCCCCATCTTCTCCCTGGTTCAGGCCATCTGGACAAGTGTTGCTCTAAATGTAGCATAGTAGGAAGCTGCCTGGGCTATTTAGATGGCAACAGAAATTAAGAATACAAGGGAAGAGTTCAAGAGGCATTATGAAGGGAAAAAGATAACATGTTAGATAATGGGAGTATAGGAAAACAAAAAGTACATGAAGACACATACATGACCAAGCACAGCCTTGTAGAGTCTGTTCAGGACTCACACTGACAACTAACGTGAAGAAGGATCAGATTTGTGAGTATACCATGGAAATCCACACACAGACCAAAATCCTGAGAGCTGAAAGTTGGTAGGTGTTAGCCAGCTTCATTAAAATTACTTATGGGGGGAAATATCACCATCACAAAAGTCAGCTCTTCTTTGGGTAACTACTTACTGTCCTTCCTGTCATGTGAGGGGTCTAACATTTAGACCAAGTTTGAAATGCAAAACACACCATGCTCTCAAGTGGGCATTGTGGGAAAATGATCACAACAATTATGACAAACCATCTGCAAAAGCATTTTGGAACCTTTAAAATTTGCTATAAACACTGCTACCATCATTACTGTCCTTGGCGCTTGATGATAATATAAAATATGCTGACTTCTGCCAAAGAAGTCAGAAAACGCCAGTTTTGAAGATCATAGGGTAATTGCGGCCTCTGAGAAACAGAAATAAAAGATGAAATTTGCATCATCTGTACATAGCAAAAAGGGCCAGTATTTATCTTTTTTTATCCAAGGCTTGGGATTCAAGTGAACATTTGAGTCAGTTTCACACCCAGCCTTGTGGGTTTCTGACTGCTCTGTTTCACGATGGCCTTAAGTGAAAATCAAGGCATTATCTGTCTTAAGGTGACTCCTGTTCCCCATCCACTGTGTATCCAGAGCTCAGTGCGGCTGTCAAAAATCCTATTCCAGCTCTCTATAATCAGGGTTGCTTGTAAAAATAAAGAGCAAAGGATGAATCAGGTAATTTCATCAGAGAAATATAAATAAGACTAATATATTTGTCTACCTGTCTTATTTCAAGTGATAAAATGCTTTAGAATGCTTTTTTTCTTCTTTTTCCAAATGCATCCGAGACTCTGTTCATAGATTCCTTGAGTTCACAAATAGGGACAAATTAGTTTCTGGAACAATTTGTTGGCATGTTTTTTACTGAAATTCAACCCAAGACTCATGTTTACAGCTTCATACTCCCCTGACAGCTGAAAATATTGTGTGTGTGTGTGTGTGTGTGCGCGCGCATGTGTGTGTGTGTTCACAAATGATGTATCAGGGAAGATAGTGAGATGCTAGAAAAGGCAGACTGCTGAGATAGCTTCAAAATCTGTGTCACCGTCACCAAAAGCTTATTGAAGGTCTTGGTTTCCTTTCCTCTGGCTAAGGTTTTCTATAAGATATAAGAAAATAAAACTGCTGAGCTGAGTTTAAGAATATAGAGAGAGGATTTTTCAGAGGAGAGTATAAGTAAACTGGGCATTTAAATGTCCAGAGCACCACAAACTCTTTGAGATGACACAGAACATAGATGGCATTGCTATTTATCAGTTGCGCCTGAGTTGATATTTTGGCTCTCGTCATAATGATACAGGCATTTACCAACCACCAGAAGACAGGAAAGTAATGTATCCAAGGAATATTTTTTTGCAATAAAACACTCAACATTTATACTTCTAATGAACAGTTTATTCTCAATAGTCCTCTGTGAGATAGGTATTAGTACTCCTATTTAAGCCATGATGAAATTGAGGTACAAAAAAAAGGAACTTGTCAAAGATATTAAATAAGATTGATAAGATTTAAAACCAGAATCTTTTCACAAAAACTATGGTTATTTCATTATGCTACATTGCCTAAAAATAAACATTTTAAATGTTAACATCAAATGAACCTCAAAAAACATATGAATAAGCCTATTTACTAAATAATGCTTTTTTTAATTTTTGAAATTTTTAGTGCTTTTGCAAGGAATAGTTTTCACTACATCCACCCCAAGTCTAAGAGCACCGAAAATTCATGTGTACAAAGTGAGTTATTGTGTTAAAATGTGTCACTACTCTATCCTGTTGTGCCTAAATAATCGTCCCAAGGGATTGCCCAAAGATCTTGGCATATTCTCACTAACAGACTCTCCTGTAGGATAAAACTGCAACAGCAGGAAACCACAGGGAGAGCAAAGATGGAAAACTAGTCAGCTTCAGTCTAGACTTAAGAAAGGATAACGCCCAAAACCCACCTTTGTGGGGACCTTTTATATTTGTTAAGGTATAGATGACATTTGCCAAAATGGATAACTTCTTTGAGTTACTGACTCAATTGCTAAATGAAAAGAGGTATGTTCCATTAACATAATCACTGCCAAATACTAACAGCTGCCATAGCTTCTGCAGTTCCTGATTGTACCTTTATTTTTTTTTTTATTATACTTTAAGTTCTAGGGTACATGTGCATAACATGCAGGTTTGTTACACTGATTGTACCTTTAAAAGCTGCCAAGGAAAGCCAAGAGATAATGCTGCTCTCATATATCCAGTGAATGGAATATTTGTGGGGAACTTTTGAAGACAAAAGAAAAATATGTTCATTTTAGAAAATTTAGAAAATGCTGTAAAGTATCAAGTATGAAATAATTCATATATAAGGATCTATTTTGATCTATTTCCTTGTCATTATCTATGAACTTACTTTGGTGTACTTCCCTAAAATCTTTATTCTTTGAATACCTATTCTTTAATTAGAATTATTCTGAATATATTGTGATTTGATTTTAATTAATATTCCATTGTGGAGATTTTAACAGTTTATTAAATATTAAATGTCTGTGATATTACATACTGCTTATTAACATAACTCAATCATTCCCTTATTGTTAGTCATTGTTTTCAATGTTCACTATTGCACATAGAGTGATAATTAGCACATTTTATATAAATCTTTATTACATCCCTGATTATTTTCTTAAAATAGCTTCTGAGAGTCATAGAATTGAAATTAATGAGTCAAAGAAGTATCTAATTTAAATGGTTTGATACATATTGATGAACTGCTTTCCTGAAAAGTTGTACCAAGTTGTATTTATGAATTTTCATTTCTAGTCACCCTCATCAAATTTGGAAACTTTTAAAGTTAAGTGTTTCTAAGAGTAACATAGACCTGGAATACATCAATTTCGACATTGAGTATTCATTAGCTTCATGAATGAGTCATCAAAGTGCATGCCACCACTTAACTGAAAGGCAATTTCTGTCACTGTGCAATATTTTCTAGTACATTTCCTACCATAGTATAGGTATTTAATAAATATTTGTTAAATGCAATGAATGTCAAACTTGACCTTGGATGTACCATTCAATGTGTGTTTTACAGAGGACTTTAACCTCAGTATGTATCTCATTATATAATCACAATTACCCTAGTGGGAGTTTTATAGATGAGAAAACTGAGGTTCACTGATGCTTCAGAAGTTGCTTACAGTCATAATTAGTAAATAATGACATTGAACACTAAACTCCCAATTCCTTCAATGGGTTCTCTATGCCACAGCATAAGTTGATGGGGCAAAGGGATTAACATATGTTGTAAATGCTCACTGCTCCACACCAATAAAATGAAAGTCTCAACAATCATCAAATACACTATGATTTCTAGAAAGCACCTCTGGATAATAACTCACTTGCTTCACCAAATGTGACATCTACTTTCACAGAAATCTAACTTATTTAACAGGCTTAGATTTAAATTTGTAAGCAGTACAAAGAAGTGTCAAACCTAGATACAGTTCTCAATTCTTCATGGAGATAGCAATGGTTATTGTCAGGTTAGTAAGATAATAAAAATAATGGTTATCATTTAGTGAAGCCCTATGATGTGCCAAATAATACTGACAACCACTCCATTACTATTCTTATTTCACATAGAAAGGTAGTTACCAATCCCATGTTATACATCAGCAGTTCTGATACTCTAGGGTGCACCAGTATCACCTAGAGAGCTTGTTGGAAGGCAGATTGCAGGACTCTGCCCTGTGTATTACTTATTTAGGAACTCTGGAATGGGGCCTGAGAATGTGCAAGACTCTTAAGTTCCCTAGTGATACTGCAGATCCAGACATTCCCCACTTTGAGACTCAGTGTTTTTTCCCCCCAATAAATGGTAGAGGTAGGAACTGAATCCAGATATTCCTGACTTTAAATTTCAGGCTATTTGCATTATCCCAAGTGGATTTTAATCTAAAGACTGAATTTAAATGGTCTGAGTCTTATTTCACACTTAATTCGGTCTTTAAGGCTTGTGCATAAACTTATAAAAGCAGGTCTAAGAAATTTACTTGGAATTCTAAGAAACAGGGACTGAAACAGAATTAATCGAGTTTATGACAATTAAGTTAGTCATCAGCTGCTCACTTTATATTTCCTATTTCACAGAACAACGTTTTTAAAGCTAAAAGTGACCTTAGACCTCATTGCATTGAACTTTTATTTTATAGATGACCAATTTGGAGACTAGAAAGTAGAAGTTCCTAAGATGCTTCCATGTTCCCTACTGGTCAAATATCCATGTTTCAAGAAAGCTTAACCTGTTTCTTCCACCACACTATAGAGTCTACCACTTTCTTCTCTGTGTTGTGATTGCTTATCTTGTGATAAGTGCAACAGTAGAAGTCTTTCTCTGACTTACTACCACCCATTGGTAATGGGTGGTTTATAAACCTTATTGGTTTATAATTTTGTTTCCTCTTCTGTGTTAGACCCATCTATAAACAAGTATTACATTTATGAATCATTTGCATTCAGTTAGAAAGTGCTTGTTGAACTGAGTGGAATTTTATTTTATTCTTTGTTCTTTCTTCACCACTGTATCCATTTCACTGACTCAGTGGAGGAACTCAGTTTCCATACTGAGCTATAAGCAACCAACTTAGCTGTTTTCAGCTACCTCTTTAAAGATTTTCTATTTTCTCACTGTGCTAATCATTTTGAACTTGAAGAACCTCTTTGCTTATTCCTGAAATGTAATTATTAGTAAATATCTTTGCTTTGCTTACTCCTGAAAGTAATCATCAGTAATTTTTTCCTCTGTTTCAGTATATTTAGCTATTCTAAAATCAGTATTATTTTTAGGATGATTGTTCTCCATAATATGTAATGGATCAAAAGGTATTTTACATATGTTAAATACGTATGTGTGTGGTTATATATATATATATATATATATACACACACATACACACATTTTATGAAAATCTTCTGCACCATTTCTCTTTCAAATATGTCCAACTCCCATTTTCTTAATTAAAATATCAGTCCATTTTATTACGGACAAAATATGAATTGTTTTGAGAAAGTACAGTGGCAGAGTAGACTACAGACACAACCTGAAATTCTTATAATAATGGTCTTTTATTTCTTAGTCTAATTCAAAAGAAATGTGACTTTTAAATCACACAGATTAGACAAAGAGAATTCGCCCAACTACTGCAGTGAAGTCAGCAGAAAAGGAAACCCTGCAGATGCTTTTCTTTGAATTAATGCAAAAGCTGACATTAAAGACCAGCAAGAGTATAGGAGTGGTTGAATCACAGGCCTCTGACATTGCTGACATCTCCTCCTTTGTAATATAGGGTCATACAATAGTCTAAAACCCCTTTCTCAAAAAATGTGTAAACCAGAGGAGCCTTCATGACCCACATACTCAACACGTCCTAGTGTGGATATTGAAACATACAATGCCATCCCTGAGAGAAGGGGTGCAATTCAATAATAATAACAACATAATAATAACAGCTACCCTTTAATGGGTGCTTCTTGCATGATAAGCACTTTGCAAATATTTTCTAAATCTAGCCTTGGGAAAAATCCTAAAAAATAGACATATGTACATCAAAGTTACAGACTCAGAAGCTGAGAGGGGAGCTTACATATGTGAGGTCACAGAACTAGAGCATGACTCTGATTCTAAACCATACTATTTATTTAAATTGTTAACTACTCCTTTAGAAGTACAAATAAACATCTGCATTTCAATGGGAAGCAGTACATATTTTTAAGAATGATATTTTAAAGAAATTACTCTGCCAGAGATGGATGAAGAGTTGTTCTATTTTTCCATCCAGTAGAAAACTCGAAGCATTTCTGGGCATATCATACACTCAAAAAGTAATCTAACCAATGAAAATTTTCTGTAGTATATACTACATGACAAAGATGCCATTCTGAGACACCGCCCCCGCCCCCTCGGAAAAAACTGAGAAGCAGACATATTAGCAGTGAGAATGTCTCTCTCCTCCCTTGCTATCCTATCTTTCCAATGCAAAAGATGTCTGAAACTTGCAACAAAATCTCAATTTCAAATATAGTTTTGATTTTTCTCAATTAAATATTAATGTCACAGATAACAGCTCTTTGGTGACCAAAGTCTATCTCCGAAATTATTTTTTTCAACACCAAACTGTGCCATGAAAATCTTTCTTGATTTACAAGTATTAGACCTCTTCTGGGTTCTTCAAGTTCAGAATGAAAACAGCCAAGTTGGTTGCTTATAGCTCAGTCTGGAAACTAAACTATACAGTGAAAAAATGTCTGAGTGCATGGTTGTATTCAGTTACAATGAGGCAGAAAATAATATGCAACATTGTTATTAATTAGTGTTATGAGGATAGTAGTATGCACCATAAATGTTTAGAGCTGTAAGAAACCATGAAGAGAGCAATGATTTATCCCAAATCCCTCTTTCAAGACTCCCAGGAAGGAGAAAAAAATGAAAGACTTGTCTGACTTTGGAGCTACAGGGAATGGGTTCAAGTTCTGGTTTTGCCATTTAGAAGCTGCTTGACCTTGAAATACCTAACTGACTTGAGCCTCTGTTGTTTCCTCTATAAGGTAGAAATAATAATTTCTTCATTACAGGGTTGTTTGAAGGATTAGAGATATGTTATTTAGAATGCCCAGTCTATTATAGATGCTCAAAAGACCAAGAAATTTTGATTCAGAGAGTTTATGGCTTATACAATACTACACAATGGTGCATAGTGGCAGAGCAGAAACCAGAGCCCAAGGCTCAAGCCTGTAATCCCAGCACTTTGGGAGGCCGAGACGGGCGGATCACGAGGTCAGGAGATCGAGACCATCCTGGCTAACATGGTGAAACCCCGTCTCTACTAAAAAATACAAAAAAACTAGCCGGGCGAGGTGGCGGGCGCCTGTAGCCCCAGCTACTCGGAGGCTGAGGCAGGAGAATGGCGTAAACCCGGGAGGCGGAGCTTGCAGTGAGCTGAGATCCGGCCACTGCACTCCAGCCTGGGCGACAGAGCGAGACTCCATCTCAAAAAAAAAAATAAAATAAAATAAAACTGTCTATGAAATAGATGTAGGCTCTGCCTTCCCTCATTAGTGATGGTTAGGATTAGTTTGTTTCATTCAGTACTTGTTGTTTTAGTCACTTCTCATGCTGCTGATAAAGACATACCTGAGACTGGGTAATTTATAAAGGAAAGAGGTTTAATAAACTTGCAGTTCCACATGGCTGAGGTCTCACAATCACAGTGGAAGGTGAAGGAAGAGCAAAGTCACATCTTACATGGAGGCAATTAAGAAAACTTGGGCAGGGGAACTCCCATTTATAAAACCATCAGATCTCATGAAACTTATTTACTACCATGAGAACAGTATGGGGGGAACTGCTCCCATGATTCAATTATCTCCACCTGGCCCCGCCCTTGACACGTGGGGATTATTACAATTCAAGGTGAGATTTGGGTAGGGATATAGTCAAACCATATCACTTGTTATTTGTAGCTTTTTGTTGATGTTTTCATTTGTTTGTTGTTTAGCTATTTCTAGGCTAAAAGACAAATGAAAGTAAAAGAGAGTGATAACTGTCCCTTGCAGTTACTGCAAATGAGAGCCCTGGCTACTCCAAAGAGAGAAATACACAGGGTCAGAACCAATGGATGGACAGCTCTGGGACACAGTGAATGCCCTGTATGCCTGAAAGATGTGAGAATCCCATAGCAATGCACTTGGGCATGCATTCTGTGCAAAGTGCCTCTTCCTCTGAGTCAATAAAGAAATAACAGTGTCGAGTCAACCTCTTGTTAACTTAATGTGCCAGCAACCATCTTATAACTGAAAACAGGATTAAGAACTCTGAGAGAAACTTCAGCCAGGAGCCTAAAGTACCATTGCTTTGCTGAAGACTAGGCTAATCAGGAGCCTGGTAGTCCACAGGCACACAAAACCAAACCCCAGGATGCCTGAGTCAAGGTAATTACATCTGTGGATATCCATCCTATCTGACAATCAAGATTTGGGCAACCCTTCCAAAACTGTGCTTCTGCTTTAGTTTTAATTTTTAATTATTATTTAATATTGACTAGGTAAAAAGAATATTTAGAAAATGCATGTGAATTATGAAGAAAATTTATGCAAATGTATGTATACTCACTACCTAATTCAAGCAAAAGGATGCTCCCTCTCCTTTTTTGGAGGGCCCTCTCAACTCCCTTCAATTCCTTCCTGCTCAGAGTGAAGCACAATCTTCTGAATACATCATTCTTTTGCTCTTCTTCAAAGTTTTGCCACATATGCTTTATATACCTAAGATAGTATTGTTTAGTTTTACATGGTTTTTGAATGTTATATAGTGTCACACAAAATTTTTATGTTTTCCTCACATATGTTCCTGAGAGTCATTTTTGTTACTTAATAGCTAAAATTCTCTATTATTCACAATTCTCTAGTGTTCTAGAATGTGAATGTACCATGATTTATTTATTCATTTTACTATTGAGCTTCTGAATGGCTTCAGCTATCTATTTTGAACATTCTTGGCCATGTCTCCAGAAGCACATGCAAGAGTCACTCAAGTCTCTTCCATAGCCTCTCACATGAGGTTTGCCTTCAGAATCCACATCACTCCAAATGCTCATCGACACTTAAAATTACAAGCCGCTATAAAATGGATCTTCTTGATTTAATTTGCATTTCCATAATCGCTAATGAGATTGAGCACATTTTTATGTTTCTTTGTCATTCATTTTTCTTTTGTCAAATATTTATGCATGTCTTTTATCCATTTTCTTCTGAGTTTTCTTTTTGTTATTAAATTTATTGAGTTGAATTATAATTCTTTGTTGGTTTTGTGTATTGCAAATATTTCCTTCCCCACTGGGTTTGTGCTTGTTTTAAAACTAGTGTTGTTAAACAGACATTTTTAATTTTAATGTAGTGAAATTCATCTGTTATTCCTTTTGAGATTTGTACTTTTTGTGTCCTGTTTAAGAAACTTTTCTCTACCCTGGAGTTATAAATATATTCTCCCATGTTATCTTGTAAAATTTTAGTTTTGCCTTTCACATAGCTGTTTAAATTTTCATATGGTTTCTAATTGCTTCCACACAATTTTTTAAAGCCCTTATTTCTCCACTTAGCTGCTGTACTAGCTTCAAGCAAAATTATATTTCCACATAACTGTGCTTCTTTTGGGGGACCATTGCAATCAATTCCGGCAGTCATCTTCTCTCTCTCTGCACCAGGACCACACACTGTCTAATTTTCTGAGTTTTGTCTTATCTGAGACAAATGCTTCAACCTTTATACTTCTTCAGGGGTATTTTGGCCCTTTGAGGACTTTTTCACATACATACATACATATATATATTATGGAAATACATATATTAATAATCTTTCAAATGTATTAGTATGAGGTTATTCATATCTATTGTTTTTAAAATCTCTAACTTCTGTAATATATACATATATATGTATTATGTACATATATATGTTACCATAATATATATGTGTATATATTATGGAAATGCAAATATATGTATGCTTATATATACATGAATCAGCTCATCAAATTTCACTAGAGCACCTGTTGATATTTTTTATTGGCACTACATATTAACTTTATAGATCAATTTACAATGATGCTATAGATTCACTTATAGCTCAATTAGCCTTTCAATATTGAGTCTTTGTATGAGGTCTAGTAGTAGAGTTTTACTATTTTTTCCATGAGGTTCTTGCTTATACTTTGTTATATTTATTCCAAAGTATTTTACATTCTAATGCTCTTTTAAGTGGCATCATTTAAAATTACTTTTGAATGAAATTTTCTACCCACAGTATGTAAAAATACAAATTGATTTTTTAGAACTACCATATGATTCAGCAATCCCACTTCTGGGTATATAGCCAAAGGAAATGAAATCAGTATGTCAAAGAGACATCTGCACTCCCATGTTCACTGCAGCATCATTTACAATGGCCAAGATATGTAATCAACTTTAATGTCCATCAACAGATAAATGAGGAAAATATTATATACACAATGCAATACTATTCAACCTTAAATAAGAAGGAAATCCTATCATTTGTGAAAATATGGATGAATCTGAAGGAAGCTATGTTAAACAATCTCATTTATATGTAGAATATATTAAATTTTTAAAAGCTGAACTCATAGAAGCAGAGAGTAGAACGGTGGTTACCAGAGGTTGAAGGTTGGGAAAAATAGGGAAATGACAGTCAAAGGATACAAACCCTCAGACAGGACTAAGTTTAAGAGATCTACTGTACAACACGGTGACTACAATTGGTAATAACATATTGTGTTCTTGAAAATTGCTAAGAGGGTAGATTTTAAGTGTTCTCACCAAAAGAAAAGTATGGGAGGCAATGGATATGTTAATTAGCATCATGTAGCCATTCTACAATATAGACATATTTAAAAACCACGTTATACATGATAAATATATACAATTTTGTCAGTAAATGTATTAGTCTGATTTTACACTGCTGATAAAGACATAGCCGAGACTGGGAAGAAAAAGAGGTTTAATGGACTTACAGCTCCACATGGCTGGGGAGGCCTCACAATCATGGCAGAAGGCAAGGAGGAGCAAGTCACGTCTTACATGGATGGCAGTAGGCGAAGAAAGAGGTTATGCAGGGAAACTCCTGTTTTTTAAAACCATCAGATCTCATGAGACTTATTCACCATCACGAGAGCACCATAAGAAAGACCCACCCCCATGATTCAATTACCTCTCACCAGGTCCCTCCCACAACATGTGGGAATTCAAGATGAGATTTGGGTGGGAACACAGCCAAAACATATCAGTAAATATACAACTGATTTTTATATCTAGATAAACTCTTACAATCTTAATAATTTGTGGATAGATTTTTTGTTTTTCCATGATCATGCCATCTCTGAATAATTTTGTTTCTTTCTCAATCTTAATCCCTTTATTAATTACTTCTGCCTTACCAAATTGACTTGGACTTCCAGTATAATATTAAATGTAAGTGGTGATAGCTGACATTTTTGCTTTATTCCTAATCACAAAAAGAATACTTTCAATGTTTTAACAAGAAGTATGATGTTTACCATAGTTTTTCTATAGGTATATTTTCTTGAATTCCGGAAGTACATTTTATTGCTAGTGTCCTAACAGTTTTTATCATAAATGTATATTGAATTTTGATAACTTCTTTTCCTGCCTCCATTGAGATCATAAGATTCTTACTCTCCCTTAATCGGCTAATATGGTGAATTAAATTATAATTTCAAACTAACTCTGCAATGCTGGAACACCCTCCAATTAATCATGTATTATCTTTTTATGATTGCCATAATCAGTTTGCTAATACTATTATTTTAGGATTTTTGTAATTATGTTCATAAATGAGATTGGGCTATAATTTTCCTTCCTTGCACAGTCATAGACTAGGTTTCATATATAAAAGGAGTTGAACACATTCCTTGTCTATATGATACAAGATTCACAACATTGTAATCATTTGTTTTCTCGGTGCTAGCAGAACACATAGATAAGAACTCTCTGGTTCTGATATTTTCATTGAGAGAATATTTTTTAACTGTTCTTTTAATTTATGTTGTAGCTATGTGGCAATTAAGGGTTGTTGGTTTTTTTAGTCATTTTTGTTATGTACATTTTTTTCCCCAGAAGTTTGTCCCCTCATCCAAACTTTCAAATTTATTAGTATGAGGTTATTCACATATTATTCTATTGTTTTTAAAATCTCTGTAACTTCTGTAATTGTCTCTTTTATTCATATTGTTTACTTGTGTCTTCACTCTTTTTATGATCAATCTTGACAGAGGTTTTTTAATTTTATTAGGTCATTCCAAGTGAATCTTTTGGCTTTGTCAATCTACTCTATTATATGTTTGCCCTCTATTATATTCTTTATATCATTTCCTTTTTTCCAGTACTTTGTGTTTACATCATTCTTTTTCATCTTAAGTAAGCAGCCTAGGTCATTAGCTTGGAGGCTTTTCTTTCACAATACAAATAATTAAGTATCATTTTACCTAAATTCCCCAAGTTAAATGCAACGTAGTTTATTATTTCTCAGTTCAAGATATTTTCTTATAATTGTTTAACTTGTGAATTACTTAGGAATATGTTTCTAAATTTATGAAACTATGTGATTTTTTTAGTTGTATCTGTGGGGAATTCAGGGCACCTGTCAGCCGTTGGTAATGGATCTTCACCTTACATCACTCTCTCCCCAACTGGGACCATATATTCCTTATGATTGCACTTCACTCAATTTCCAACTATAGTCCAGTGACCTCATTGCTGTGGAAATGAAGCATTGCTTTGAACACTATATTCCTTAACTGGGCCAGCACACTTTCAGAGCGTCACATGTCCTCTCTCTCAGCAATTTCACCTCTTCCCACAGCTCAACACTGCCAACAATGTGCTCCAACCATCCTTCAAACTAACCACCAGAAAACACGGAACCCCAGAAAACACGGGACCACTCAACACCAAAAATGTTGATCCTTCCTACTGTTTAGCAAACATCATTGTCTTGCCTCACTTACCAGATCATTCCCCTTGGGAAAAAAAGACCACCTAGGATGTCATCCAGGTTCTGCAAGGATAACTAAACATGTATCACAGGAAACAGCTGTGTGGGCTGTCCTATTTTTCTGGCTCCCAATTGTTTCTCTTTTATTCTCATTTTCCATGCCTACCCTAGTGCTTTATTTGGATCCCGAACTATCTTGAGTGCCAAGCCCACACAGGCTGGGACAAGCTTTACTTTTATCATTAACTGGAAACAAAGAAAATCTACACTGAAGGAAAACCTTTCAAATTCAACTTTCTTATTCAAATATACTTATATTTTAAAATTAACATAAAATTGTATATTTTTACCTTGTAAAACACGATGTTTTGAAGTACATATACATTTTGGAATGGTTAAATCTAGCTAACTAATAAATGCATTACTTCACAGGATTATCATTTTTGTGGTGAGAACACTTAATAGACACTCAGCATTTTTCAAGAATACAATATATCATTATTAACTATAGTCAGCTTGTTGTACAATAGACCTCTTGAATTTATTCCTCCTATCTAACTGTAATTGTGTATCCTTTGACCAACCTCTCCCCAATTTATCATCCCCCATCAAGTTAAACTTCTGTCAAACAACTGGAGGAACATGAGGTTTTATAATCAAATTTGTCAGAATGAGTTGTGGAAGTTGCTGAATTGAGGGCAAAGGGTTGAGTATTCCTGATTTGAAATGCTTGGGACCAGAAATATATTGGACTTTAGATTTTTCTAGATTTTGGAACAGTTCCATACACATAATGAAATTTCTTGAGGATGGAACCATTCTAAACATGAAATTTATGTTTCATATGTACCTTATATGCATAGACTGAAGTTAGCCTTATACAGTATTTTTAATAATTTTGTATACCAAAGTTTTAACTGCTGTTTGACTGTTATCCATCACATGAGCTCAGGTGTGGAATTTTCCACTTGTGGTGTCATATTCATGCTCAAAAAGTTTCAGATTTTGGAATATTTCTGATTTTGAATTCTCTAATTAGGAATGCTCAACCTGTATTATGAGTGGTAAATGACTAGTTCAGTGCTCACAGGGCTGTGTAAGGATGCTCTGCTCCTTTTAAAAAATAAAAATTCTACATATTTAAAGTGTACAACATGCTATTTTAATATAGTGAAATAATTACTAAGTCGGGAGTTAACATATGCAGCATCCCACATATTTCTGTTTGCTTGCTTTGTGGTGAAGGTACCTGAAATCTACTCTCTTAGCAAATTTCCAATCTACAATAAAACATTATTAACTATAATCATCATTCTATACATTAGATCTCTAGGCTCATTCTTCCTATGTGGTTGCAAATTTGTACCTTTGATCATCTTTCTGTTTCTCTTAACCTTCAGCCCCTTGTAACCACCATTCTACTCTCTACCTTCTACGTTATTTTTTTTCTATTTCATATATAAATGAGATCATGCAGTATTTGTCTTGCTGTCTCTGACTTATTTCACTTAGCACTTATGTTTTCCAAGTTTATCCATGTTGTCACGAATGATTGGATTTCCTTTCTAAGGCTGGATAACATTACATTGTGTTTATACACATTGTCTTTATCTGCCCATGCAAAAATGAACACAAGTTGATTCCAATATCTTAGCTACTGTGAATAATGCCGTAATGAACATGAGAGTGCAAAGACTTTTGGCGTTACTGATTTCATTTCTTTTGGGTATAAACCCTGAAGAGAGATTGCTGGGTCATATACTAGTTCTACTGTAATACTTTTGAGGAGACTTCATACTGTTTTCCATAATGACTGTACCAATGTATATACGCACCAACAGCATACAAGGGTTATCTTTTCTTCACACCCTGCCAACACTTTATTTTTTTGATAATGGCCATTTTAGCAGGTGTGAAGCAGTATTTCATTGTGCTTTTAATTTGCATTTCCCTGATGATTAGTAATGTTGAGAATTTTTTCATATACCTTCTGGCCATTTGTATGTCTTCTTTTGAGAAATGTCTATTCAGATTTTTTGCCCATTTTTTGATCAGGTTATTTGTTTTCTTGCTATTGGGTTGAGAACCTTATATACTGTGGATATTAACCCCTTATCAGATGTATGGTTTACAGATATTTTCCTCCATTCTGTAGGTTGTCTTTTCACTCTGTTAATTGATTCCTTTGCTTTACAGAAACTTTTAAATATAATGTAACTTCATTTGTCTATTTTTTGTTGTTGCCTGTGCTTTGGGGATCATATTCAAAAAATCATCAGACCAATGTCATAGAGCTTGTTCTCCATGTTTTCTTCTAGTGTTTTTATAATTTCAGTTCTTACATTTAAGTCTTTAATCCATTTTATTTTTGTATATGGTATAATTGTCCAATTTCATTCTATTGCATGTGCAAATCCAGTTTTCTCGACATCATTTATTGAAACGACAATCCTTTCCCCATTGTGTTCTTTTGGTGACCTTGTCAAAAATTAGTTGACTGCATATGCATGAGTTTATTTTCTGTGCTCTCTATTCTGCTTCATTGTCCCATGTGTCTGTTTTTATGCCAACACCATACTCTTTTGACTACAATAGCTTGTAAGGTAATGATGCTTTTAACTTTGTTCTTCTTTCTCAAGTTGCTTTGTGTATTTGAGGCCTACTGTGATTCCATACAAATTCTAGGATTTTATTACGTTGAAAAATGCCATTAAATTTTTGAGCAGAATTGCATTGAATATGTAGGTCACTTTGGGTAGTATGGACATTCTAACAATATTAATTTTCTAATCCATGAATGGGAAGTATTTTTCTATTTATTTGTATCTTCTTCAGTTTTTTTTTTTATCTATGTTTTATAGTTTTCAATGTACAGGGCTTTTATCTCCTGGGTTAAATCTATCCCTAAGTATTTTATTCTTTTTGATGTGGTCTAAGTGGGATTTTTAAAAATTTCCTTTTCCAGTAGATTGTCACTGATGTAAGGAAACACAACTAATTTGTCTATCTTGATTTTATATCCTGCAACTTTACTGAATTAGGTATTAGTTCTAACAGTTTTTTATGAAGTTTTTAGAGGGAATTCTTCGAGTTATCTTTTCTACTCAATTATATACATATTATAAGTTGAATATATAGCAGTTAAAGAATCAAACAGATATGAAATTCATCCTTTGAAATGTGTTATGTGGCCCACTTGCTTGCTAAGAATATGTCTTCTACAGTTTCAAGCTTATAAATTATGTTGTTAAAATACCATTATCATTGATATGCTTGTCTACAAATTTTATCAGTCATTAAAATGCACATGTTTAAATCTCCGACAGTGCTACTGTTTTGCTAATTTTATTTGTATTTGGCTAGTTCTGGCTTTATATAGTTTCCAAGCCATATATTAGGTGCTTAGAAGTCTAGATTATTATAACTTCTTGGTTAATTGAGATTTTATCATTATAAAATTGATTTTTATCCTCAGTAATATTTCTTAAAGTCTGTTTTGACTAATAATATTATAGCTATTTCAGCTTTAGTTTGGTATTTTTCCTATACATGACTTCATATTCTTTGATTTTTAAACTATTCTATATCTTAACATTCCAGATAGGTCATTTGTAAGTTCTATGGAACAGGATTTAGGTTTATTGGTCTGATAATCTTTCACTTTTAAGAGGAGCATTTAAACCACTTAATTTTATCATTACTACTAATGTGCTATATTACTAACTTTGGTACTTATTTTTAAATCATTTTTCTTCCATATTTTTGTTTGCTCTTTTTTCTTTCTGCATTGATGGGGGGGATGGGAGGAGGACTTAGAAAAAAATGGCAGATAGGAGGCAAAACTAACTTGCAGGTCCCATTCGGATGGACAGAGCAGCATATGGAGACTCACACTGTAAACTTTTGCTCCAAGAACTACTGCAGGAACATACCAGAAAAGCCAAGAGAATAGACAGACCCTTTGAAGGAGGTAGAATGGCACCTCAAGCTCCATAAGACAGCCAAGGAACTATGTCAGTTTGTTCTCAGTTGGGAGGAGTGTAACCCGGGGCAAGTTCTCAGCCCTGATCACCAGCTCTCTGGAATTAAACTCCCTGCTGTTGCGGGAGCTCAGTGGGAGTGAGACCTGCTTTTCAGGCTGCCAGCTGCATGGGAGCTGGGTGAGGCCTGCGGCTCCTGGCTTTCCATCATGTCCCTGGCAACCTGTGTGATGCAGCAGAGTCAGCCATTATACCCCTGAGAACATAACTCTGTTGGTGTGGAAACCACACTCTCATCCCCCACAGCAGCTGCAGCAAACCCCGCCCGTGGAGAGTCTGAGCTTAGACATACCCAACCCTGCCTTCACCTGATGGTCTTTCTCTACCTGCCCTGGCAGCCAAAGACAAATGTCAAAAACTCCTGGGAGTTCTATGGCCCTGCCCATAGAACTCCTCCTGAGAAAGCAGAACACTTATCCGAAGAGGACCCTGGGGCAATCTCATATCCTCCCTTTATTACCGCAGCAGATGCACTCTTGAACTCGCCACCTCCTGGCTGGAGGCCAACCAACAAAAATGCAGCACACTTAACAAAAATACTACCAAGGACCCTCATAAAGCCTGCTTCGCTCCCCTGCTACCTCCACTGGAGCAGGTGTTGCTATCCACTGCTGAGAGACCTGAAGATGGATATCATCACAGGACTCTGCAGACACTCCCCAGTACCAGCCCAGAACCTAGTAGCTCCACTGGGTAGCGAGATTCAGAAGAAAAACAATCACCACAGTTCGGGTTTCAGGAAGATTCTTAGGGGAAGAGGGACAGCACCACATCAAAGAAGCATTCTGAGGAACAAAAAAAAAAAAAAAACCTGAACAACAGCTCTTGAGTCTCAGATATTCCCTCTGACATAGTCTACCCAAAGGAGAAGGAACCAGAAAAACAAAACTGGTAATATGACAAAACAATGTTCTTTAACATCCCCAAAAGATCACACTAGCTCACCAGCAATGAATTCAAACCACGACAAAATCTCTGAGTTGCCAGAAAAAGAATTCGGAGGGTGGATTATTAAGCAAATCAAGTAGGCACCAGAGAAAGGTGAAGTTCAACTTAGAAAAAAACAGGATATGAATGGAAAAATCTCCAGTGAAATAGATGGAATAAATTAAAAAACAAGCACAACTTCTGGAAATCAGGGACACACTTAGAGAAATGCAAAATAAACTGAAAAGTGTCAGCAATAGAATGGAACAAGTAGAAGAAAGAATTTAAGAGCTCGAAGACAAGACTTTCAAATTAACCCAATCTGACAAAAACAAAAAAGAATTTTTTAAAAATGAACAAAGCCTCCAAGAATTTGGGGATTATATTAAGCAACCAAACCTAAGAATAACTGGTGTTCCTAAGAGAGAAGAGAAATCTAAAAGTTTGGAAAATTTATTTGAGGAAATAATGAAGGAAAACTTGTCTGGTCATGGAGATCTAGACATCCGAATACAAGAAGCTCAAATAACACCTGGGAAATTTGCTGCAAAAAGATCATCTCCTAGGCACACAGTCATCAGGTTATCTAAAGCCAAGATGAAGGAAAGAATCTTAAGAACTATAAGGCAAAAGCATCAGGTAACCTATAAAGGAAAACCTATCAGATTAACATACTTCTTAGGAGAAACCCTACAAGCTAGAAAGAATTTGGGTCCTATCTTTAGCCTCCTTAAATAAAACAATTATCAGCCAAGAATTTTCTATCAAGCAAAACTAAGTTTTAAAAATGAAGGAAAGAGACAGTCTTTTCCAGACAAACAAATGCTGAGAGAATTCACCACCATGAAACCAGCACTATAAGAACTGCTAAAAGGAGATCTAAACCTTGAAGCAAATCCTCAAAATACACCAAAACAGGACCTCCTTAAAGCATAAGTGTCACAGGACCTATAAAACAATAACACAATTTAAAAAAAGGTATTCAGGCAACAAATAGCATGATGAAAAATCAGTGACTCACATCTTAATACTAACATTAAATGTAAATGGCCAAAATGCTCCACTTAAAAGATACAGAATGACAGAAAATAAAAACTTACCAACCAAGTATCTGCCCTCTTCAAGAGACTCACTCGACACATAGGACTCACATAAATTTAATGTAAAAGGGTGGAAAAACATATTGCATGCCAATAGACACCAAAAACTAATAGGAGTGGCTATTCTCATATCAGATAAAACAAACTTTAAAGCAACAGCAGTTAAAAAAGACAAAGAGGGACATATAATGATAAAGGGCCTTGTCCAACAGGAAAATATCACAATTCTAAGTATATATGCTCCTACCACTGGAGCACCCAAACTTATAAAACAATTACTACTAGACCTAAGAAATGAGATAGAAAGCAACACAGTAATAGTAGGGGACTTTAATATTTCACTGACAGCACTAGACAGGTCATCAAGAAAGAAAGTCAACAAAAAAGGGACTAAAACTATACCCTAGAACAAATGGATTTAACAGATATTGACAGAAGATTCTACCCAACAACCACAGAATACATATTCTATTCATCAGTGTGTGGAACTTTCTCCAAGATAGACAATATGATAGGCCACAAAACAAGTCTCCACAAATTTAAGAAAATTGAAATTATATGAAGTACTCTCTCAGACCACAGTGAACTAAAATTCAAAGTCAACTCCAAAAGAAACCCTCAAAACCATGCAAATACATGGAAATTAAATAAGTTGCTTCTGAATGATCATTGTGTCAACAATGAGATTAATATGGAAATTTAAAAATTCTTTGAACTGAACAATAACAGTGACACAACCTATCAAAATCTCTGGGATACAGCAAAGCCTGTGCTAAGAGGAAAGTTCATAGCATTAAATGTCTACATCAGTCTGAAAGAGCACAAATAAATGAACTAAAGTCACACCTCAAGGAACTAGAGAAACAAGAACAAACCAAAACCCAGTAGAAGAAAAGAAATAACCAAGATCAGAGCAGAACTGAATAAAATGGAAACAAAAAGATAAATGAAACAAAAAGTTGTTTCTTTGAAAAAATAAATAAAATGATAGACCATTAGCAAGATTGATCAAGTAAAGAAGAGAGGAGATCCAAAAAACTCAATTAGGAACAAAATGGGAGACATTACAACTGATACCACAGATAGAAAAGATCAATTAAGGCTACTATGAACACCTTTACATGCATAAACTAGAAAACCTAGAGGATATGGATAAATTTCTGAAATTATACAATCCTTCTAGATTAAACTAGGAAGAAATAGAAACTCTGAACAGACCAATAACAAGCAGCAAGATTGAAATGGTAGTTAAAAAGTTACCAAAAAAAAAAATAAATAAATTCCAGGATCAGAAGGATTCACAGCTGAATTCTATCAGACATTAAAAGAAGAATTGGTACCAATCCTATCGACACTGTTCCAAAAAATGGAATCTCCCCTAAATCATTCTATGAAGCCAGTATCACCCTAATACCAAAACCAGGAAATGACATAATGAAGAAAGAACACTACAGATCATTATCCCTGATGAACATATATGCAAATATTCCCCCCTAAATCATTCTATGACGGGAATCCCCCAACAAATCAATCTATGAAACCAGTATCATCCTAATATCAAAACCAGGAAATGACATAACGAAGAAAGAAAACTACAGATCAATACCCCTGATGAACATACATGCAAAGATTCTCAACAAAACACTAGCTAACCAAATTCAACAGCATATCCAAAAGATAACCCACCATGATCAAATGGGTTCCATACCAGGGATGCAGGGATGGTTTAACATAGGTAAGTCAATAAATGTGATACACCACATAAACAGAATTAAAAACAAAAATCAAACAATTATATCAAT
Organism: Rhinopithecus roxellana; assembly: GCF_007565055.1. Lineage (NCBI taxonomy): Eukaryota > Metazoa > Chordata > Mammalia > Primates > Cercopithecidae > Rhinopithecus > Rhinopithecus roxellana. The sequence continues at coordinate 88,425,743 of NC_044552.1, read as the reverse complement.
AGATGCAGAAAAAAATAGCAAAATCCAGCATTGCTTTGTGATTTAAATACCCAGCAAAATCAACATATAAGTGACATACCTTAAGGTAATGAAAGTTATCTACAACAAACTCACAGCCAACATTATACTGAATGGGGAAAGGTTGAAAGCATTCCGCCTGAGAACTGGAACAAGACAAGGATGTTCACTTTCACCTTTCTATTCAACATAGCACTGGAATCCCTAGCCAGAGCAATCAGCCAAGAGAAAGAAATTAAGCACATCCAAATCAGTAAAGAGGAACTCAACTGTTGCTGTTTGCTGATGACATGATTGTATACCTAGAAAACCCTAAAGACTCTTCAAGTTTCTAGAACTGATAAATTCAGCAAAGTTTTAGCATACAAAATTAATGTACACAAGTCAGTAGCCCTGCTACATGCTAACAGTGACCAAGCTGAGATCAAATCAGGAACTCAACCCCTTTCACAATAGCTATAAAATAAAATATTTAGAAATATACCTAACCAAGCATGTGAAAGACTTCTACAAAGAAAACTACAAAACATTGCTGAAAGAAATCATAGATGACACAAAAAATGAAAACACATCCCATGCTCATGGATAGGTAGAATCAGTATTGTGAAAATGACCATACTGCCAAATGCAATCTACATATTCAATGTAATTCCCATCAAAATACTAACATCATTCTTCACAAACTAGAAAAAACAATCCTAAAATTCATGAAACTAAAAAAGAGCCCACATAACCAAAGCAAGACCAAGTAAAAGGAACAAATCTGAAGGCATCTCATTACTCGACTTCAAACTATACTATAAGTCCATAGTCACCAATACAGCATGGTATTGGTATAAAAATAGGTACATAGACCAATGCAACAGAATAAAGAACCCAGAAATCAAGCCAAACACATACAGCCAACTGAGCTTTAACAAAGCAAACAGAAACATAAATGGGAAAAGACACCCTATTCAACAAAATGTACTGGGATAATTGGCAAGATACATGAAGAATGAAACTGGATCCTTATCTCTCACCTTACACAAAAATCAACTCAAGATGGATCAAATACCTAAACCTAAGGGCTGAAACAAAGAAACAATAAAAATTCTAGAAGGTAACATGGGAAGAACCCTTCTAGACACTGGCTTAGGCAAAGACTTCATGACCAAGAACCCAAAAGCAAATGCAACAAAGCAAAGATAAACAGATGTGACTTAATTAAACTAAAAAGCTTCTGCACAGCAAAAGAAACAATCAGCAGAGTAAACAGACAACCCACAGAGTGGGAGTAAATAGCTGCAAAGTATGCATCTGACAAAGGATGAATACCCAGAATCTAAAAGGAACTCAAACGAATCAGCAAGCAAGAAACAAACAATCCTATCAAAAAGTGGGCTAAGGACATGAATAGAAATTTTTCAAAAGAACATACATAAATGCCCAACAAATATATGAAAATAATGCTCATCATCAGGGAAATACAAATCAAAGCCACAATGTGATATCACCTTACTCCTGCAAGAATGGCCATCATCAAAAAATCAAAAAATAATAGATTTTGGGGTGGATGTGGTGAAAAGGGAACACTTCTGCATTGCTGGTTGGAATGTAAAGTAGCATAACCACTATGGAAAATAATGCAAAGATCCCTTAAAGAACTAAAAGAACTACCATTTGATCCAGCAATCCCACTACTGGGTATCTACTCAGAGGTAAATAAGTCATATGAAAAATATACTTGCACACACATGTTTATAGCAGCACAATTCACAATTGCAAAAATATGGAACCATCGCAAAAGCCCATCAATCAATGAGTGGATAAAGAAAATGTGGTATATATACACCATGGAATACTACTCAGCCATAAAAAGGAACGAAATAATGGCATTCGCAGCAACCTAGATAAAATTGGAGACCATTATTTTAAGTTAAGTAACTCAGAAATGGAAAACCGAACATCGTATGTTCTCACTCATAAGTGGGAGCTAAGCTATGAGGACACAAAGACATAGGAAAGATACAATAGGCTTTGGGGACTAGAGTGAAAGGGTGGGGTGGGTGCGGATAAAAGAATACACATTGGGTACTGAGCACACTACTTGGCTGATGGGTGCACCAAAATCTCAGAAATCATAACAAGTGAACTTATTCATGTAACCAAACACCACCTGTTCCTCAAAATATATTGAAATTTACAATTTTTTTGGTAAATTTAAAAAACATTTATAAAAAATTTTTTAAGAAATTTAATAAAGTATCAAGGTCATAAACAAACTGAAGAAACGTATGGCTTAAATGACACTAAAGAGATATGACAACTAATTGCAAAGCATGATCCTAGATTGAATTCTGGTCTGGAAAAAATATATTAATATAATGTATATTATGTTATAAAAATATATAATGTATATAAATATGTATAAAATATATTAATATATTATTGTGATAAATGAAAAATTGATTTTTTAATCTTTTTAGTCTACTAGTAAGGATGCCATATATATACTCTCGCTCTCATTTTTGTGCACGTGGTTACCTAGAAACCTAGATATTATAATACTTATCAAAGCAAGAAACATATTTAACTGTTTACCTTCTCCCAAACAATATGAGTACTTTAGAATTAACCCATCATCCAACCCAGACTTACCAATACTATTATTGTATGTTTTAGTTCTGTTTTTTAAATCTTTAAAATGTTTATTTTGATTTTAATACCTGTTTTTCTCATTCCTTCTTTCACCTCAGTTCCTCCAACTAGGATAATTTCTCTTTCTGAAGTAACTCTCTGTTGGTTGTAAATTCCCCAATTCTTTATCTGAAATTGTCTTTATTTCATCTTGTTTTTGACAAAATTTTTTTATTGTGTACCAAATTTGAAATTGATGGTCACTGTATTTTCTCTCAGTTCATTTAAGATAATTATTCTATTTCTGCTTTTATTGTTGTGAAGGAAGCCACTGTCAGTCTAATTGTCACTCAGTTGAAAGTAACTGTTTTGTCTTTGGCTGTTCTCAAGCCCTTTATTAAAATATTCTACAGTTAAAAAATATTTTATAGTTTTATTACAATATGTCCAGATATACATCTATTTTGCTTGGTATTTCAGGTGCATTCTGAGGTTCTGGATTCATATCTTTCATTTATTTGATAAAACTGATTATTAGCTCTTAGGATTTTCCTCTGCTATATATGACCTCCCTTTCTATTCGACATGATTAACTATATTTAGACCTTTTCATTTTATATTCCATGAGTCTTTTCTTTCAAATTTGCCACTTGTCTTTCAGTACACATTTTAGTATCTTCAAATGTGTCTTCTAATTCTTATTTTAAATGTATCTAATCTGCTGTCAGATTTACCTATTGAAGTTTTAATTTCAACTAATTTTAGTTCTAGGAATTCTTTTTAAATGTTTGATCAATTTTAACATACTTTTGTCATCATTTCATTTATATCTTTAAACATACTAAGCATTCTAATTTATATATTATGTGTCTGATAATGCCAATATGCCAATCCTCTGAAGATTTTCTTGTTTCTTTCCCGAGGCAAGTCAGGCCTCATTATTTTCAATGAAGAGATCATAATTTCTTGAACTTTCCTCTGTGGAGAATTTCTGAGGCCTGTGCTGAAAGATTTTTCTAAGGATGATCTGCATTTACTTCTGCCAGTACCTGGGGATACTAGCTCAAAATCCTGTTAAACTGAGTAATGTTATTGTTTTCCAGACTACCTGGGTGGTATGAATACAGGCTACAAACCAGTTCAAAGCTGTCAGGTATGAATTAACGGGAAGACTGTTTCCCTGTACTTAGTACCAAGGTTCAAGTCCAGTAATTTTCCATGAAGATCCTTAGAGATGGGTGGGAAAAGCATGTTTATTTCACGCTTACACTGAAGGTCTGTGGTTTTAGTTTTCCAGCTTTATACAGAGGGAGATCTTGTTCACTATTATCAGTGGTCCCTAATCTTTGCCACTTGTCACTTCTGTACCTGTGAGATTTGTTAAATGAAGTGTAGCCTAAAGCTGCATTCTTACATATTTAAGTTTGGTCTAAAAGTTTTTCTGTACATCGTGAACTACAAGTAGAGGTATAAACAGACTACAGCCTACACCTGTGCCAATCACTGAGTTTTGGCCAGATATAGCCAACTGTTTGAACAGTGTTCAAATAAGGCAAATGCCAAGCTGTAACCAATCCAGCTGTTTCTGTACCTCACTTCCATTTTCTGCATGTCACTTTCCTTTTGCTGTCCATAAATCTTCCACCAAGTGGCAGCGCTGGAGTTCTCTCTGAATCTGTTGTGGTTCTGGGGAATGCCCGATTCACAAATCGTCCATTGCTCAATTAAACTCCTTTAAATTTAATTCAGCTGAAGTTTTTAACAGACTGAAAATAAGATCCAATTCATTGGGTTTGGTAAATGCTGTCAAAATAAAATCTGGTTTCAATGTTGCACTTACCTTTCCCATATCCTATTTTCAGTCTTGAAATCAATCTTGACACATTGATTATTCTTTACTAACTTTCCAGCTTATCAGATCATTTGAAAAGATTTGTTCTCTATATTTTCCAGGGATTATTTTTAGACTTTTTGAAAGTGGTAGTGTTGATGTAAGGTATCCAACCCACAATTCTGCTATATGTATATGTATATATGTATATATGTGTGTATATATACGTATATATGTGTGTGTGTATATATATTCACATACACTGAATCTGCTAAACATGCTTCATGCAAAAGCTAAGTAACTAGACAATTTTCTAGACTGGAAGAGTAGCAGATGGAAGACAGGGTAATGAGGATAAGAATGAGAAAAAGAAAGTGAAACCACACAATGCACAATAGATTTGCATTTGATTCAAGGTTACGATTCTTCATTCAGTCCAAGAGCCACACAAATGTAAAATGTCATTGATAGTGCTTTTTTGGTAAACTCACTCCTGGGGACTTGTACATTGGTTGGAATCATGAGCTGACTACACACACATGCAAAATGAAGTCAGTGAATCTGTTGTTTTTCCAGAGAAAGAGTTTTGCTCTATTATATTCATACCTCAATTTAACATGAGAAAATCTTTGCTAGTATACTGATAATCATTTGGCTTCAACCACAACAAGCACTAGGAAAGTACCGAGGAGGAGAAATGCAAAAGCCCCTTAAGTGTCTAAGCAAACACCTCAGCCACTTTCAAATGATAAAATTTTTTAGTAAAAAAACTGCTCTGTGTTTAAAATTATTCTCTCTTGTTCCCAGCAAATCACCATAGTCAGAGAAACATACATGATTCTTCAGAGTCATTACTAATGATTTTAGATCCAACTGGTAGGAAAAAGAAAATGCAAATCCGATTTCAACCTAATTCAGAACTGACTAGAATTTGTAATACAAATTTAAAATCTCTTTGGAATTCTTAGAACCCAAACAACCAGAAGTCCAATAAACAAAATTATTTTCCTATGCTTTCCACAAAAAGGAAAGAGACAAAGGAAAAGAAAAGGAATTCCCTTTAATTTGTAGGAGACCCTGAAACCCAATTTTTCATGCAATCTATAACTACAGTACTTTATAATATAGCTTCATTTTCAAAAAGAACATTTTGAGGGTCTACATGTGCTACCCTTTCCCAAGGTTGTGTTATATCCAGCTTCTATCCATGCAAGGCTTAGTGGAAAGATTGTAGGCTGTAGAAATAAGCTGTGAAGGTAATAATAGACACTATCTCTGCCACTGTAATGGTACTTAACATTGTGATCATAATGTTAGTTCTTTATTAGTGGAAACTATGAGAAAACTAAGGCTTAACGTGATTAATAAGTAAGTGGCAGAGCTACAGCCTCAACACAGATTTCCTCAACTAAAAATAGGTATTTTTTAAACTGTTTTAGAACTATCTCCCTAATGTATATAGAGAGAAACAATAAACATTAATTTTTGCTAATTTATCCTGACCTGTTATCAAAGACTAAGAAAGTACAATCACATTCAGAAGATTTTGTAAGCATTATTAACTACAAAATCTATCAAAATCATTGTAAGGGCTAAAGAAAGAAGAAACACAAAAAGTGGCTCAACAGTCAAAGACAGGTTTATTTGGGAGAATAAACAAGAAAGGGCTTTCCGGCTGATTCAGGTCAGGAGCATTCTCTCTTACAGACTAAGAGTATTTAAGGGGTTAGGGAGGGAGAGTTTATCACAGGTTCAGATTATTTCTGGATGTATGAGAGTTTTATCGTGGGGTTGAAATGCTTCTGGTCAGAGGTGTCATTTGCGGTTTGTGGTCATGCTAACATTAGACTGATGTTTTTTGGGCTGAACTTAGGCAGTTTTTAATCAAGGGGAACTTAAAATGGTGGTGGTTTGTCCAAGATGGCAATGCTCTTGCTCTGTCAAGAATGCTATCCCCATTTTTATAACCTGAGAGTTGAAAAATTAGATTTTCATGATTTCATACTTGACACTTAGCTGAATAATTCCCCACTCATTTAATCACTATTTACAGAATTTTTTCACGGCTAATGCCTTCCTTGTGTTCATTAATGCTTTAAATACTATTGAGAAAGACAAAAACAATGGTATGAGAAGTTGCATCATTCTTAACCTCATCCTGAATTTAGTGAAGTTAACTACTTTCTCATCTTTTCTTTCAGTATGTCAGCATCAAATTTGAAAGATATTAGTAAAAAGACAGAGGCATGATTAAAGAAACAACTGATTTACTGGAAGTTTCTAGAGATTCTTATTGAGATTTCTTACTTCATTTTTGATGATGGATGACACTTGACAGTTTGATCTAAGAGTTTTCTTATATTGATGATCAAAATGAGAAATCAGGGCAGCAGGAAAGGAGTTTATTGAGGCAGTAAAATCTTATTTAAAATATTTATTTCAGAGGTACTTATCACATTAGCATCTAGGTCCCCATACTGATGTCAGAATGTTTTGAAAGATGAACTTTTCTCTCCTTGGGAGTTATATGAGATTTGAGAGATAATTTTAAAAGAACAGAAAACACCTATATTTTAGAAGATACTACTCAGACATTTTATAAGAGAATAAAAACAGTATGAGGAAATATTCAAAGCTTAGATCTACATAATTAAGTACTAGGTGGTAATTACAAAAACACTCATATGCATAATTTAATTCTCACCATAATCTTGTGTGTTAGGTATCACAAAAAGCATTTTAACAAATTTAAAAACATGAAGCATAAAGAAGTTATGTGAATTTGCTCAGGGTCATAGCTAACAAGTGGAACAACCCAACTATTTCCAACTATGAGTCCATACTGTCTCTCTCTCCATGAAACACAATGCCCAAGGGTCTCGATGACTTAACATTAGGCTTCCCTATTCATATCTTTCAAACTTAGCTTGCAAAACAAGAGGGCAATGTGACACAGTAGGGAAAAGATGAATTGTTTCAGACAGACTTACATTTTGCAAGCTGTTTTCAACAATTACTTTACCTCTCTTAGACATCATTTCCTGATCTACTTTTAAAAAGATAGTAACACTTATTTTATAATGCTATTGTGAAAATTAAACCTACATAGTTATGGTTAAATTAATAGACACAATAAAACAAAGGTATTTTTCACGTTTTGGAGTTTCTATTAAGGCTTCAGAAAAATCAATAGCAATATTTTTATTTTTCTGACTACAACTAAAAAGTGTGTCACTCCATTTCTTGTAGCAATATTGGGTGTAAATTAATATTGGCTTTTGTAAAGATTTGAGATGCTTGAGAACAGAAGAAGGGGAGATCCTATAACAAGCCAATTATGTCCTAAAAATTACACTGTTGGAAGGTTTAAATTACAGACTTAATTACTTCAATAGAAATATAATTATTCATTTGTTAAATGTTCTTATTATAATCAACTTTGCTTATGCAAATGCAACTATGCTGTATTTTACTAAGTTAGTCAATTGATTGAAAATTTTAAATATATTGGCATTAAGTTGTTCACAATACTCTCATCATTTTCACTGTCTGTAGGCTCTGTAGAAACGTGTTCTTTTGCATTTCTGATATTGGTTATTTGTGCATGCTTTCATTCTTCTGATTAGTCTCACCAAGAGCTTATTGATTATTGTTGATGCTTTCTATTACTTATATGTTTTCTATTTCCATAACTTCTACTTCTAAATCTGATTTCCTTCCTTCTATTCTCTTGGGGTTTAATATGATGTCCTAATTTTTGCCATGAATGTTCTGTTCATTGATTTTTTTCAGTTTTTTCACTTCTAATATATGCAATTAAGGTTATAAATTTTCCTCTAAGTACAGCTCTGCTGGTATTCCATAGTTTTTGATAATTACTATTTTATTACAGTTTAAAGTATTTTCTAGTTTTCTTTTTTTATTTGGCCCACCAGCCATGTATCTCTTTATTTCAAAGAATATGGTGATATTCCAGTTGTCTTTTTGCAATTAGTTTCTAAGATAATTGCATTATGATAAAGCATATTCTGTATGCCTTCAATCCTTCCAACTACACTGAGAGCTACTTTATGGCCCAATATATAATCAATTTTTGTAATTGTTCCATATGCACTTGAGAAGAATATTTGGGAGAAGCATGATTGTAAATATGTTCATTAGGTCAAGATTGCTAATGGTTTGTTCAGCTTTTCTCTGTCTAATCACTGTGTCCCCAGTCTATGAAGCAATCAAAAGCTCCACCCTCAGCCACCTGTAAAAGTCAGTAAATGTCCTCCAACCAAGGTTAAGGAGCAACCTTAGACACAAGGCTCACCTCCCAGAGCCCCCTGTTCTCCTCCATCCTGGCCCCATAATTATTTTGGCACCCTGATAATTTCCAGCAGATTTTTTGTGTGTCCAGATTTTCTAACTAAACTCAGTGGGATATTTTATTTGAAATACTGGCCTGCCCTAACCAAGAATGTAGCCTATTTGTTCTCTCTCCTTCCATAAAATGTCAGTCTTTAGGAACAATGACTGTGTCACCACTGTATCTCCAGTACTCAGAAGAATGCATAGAGCAGGTGTATAATAAATATTTGTTGAATTATTAAATATAAACTTCCATTCCAACAGTATAAATACTTCTTCTTGGCTCAACAACTTTGCAAACACATATTGTCATGAAATAAAGCTCTTTAGAGTCCAAACTCCTTGGCTGGCTACTGCAGCTCTCTCAGCTCTACATCTAGAATAATTGGATAGTTACCCTTTCTAATCATGTCTGTGAAAGCCGCAGGGTTACTTAATTCATTGACCATTATAAAATGCTTTATCATCTTCAAATTTAAGGTTAGAAAGTGTCAAGTTATATGCTTAATTAAAATAGCTCTAATTCCATGTGGGTTTAAGATTAATGTTACTGCACAAAAAGTAGAGGCATTAGGGATTCTCTCTGTGAGAAAACATTAACTATTATGTTTGGGGTTGACAAGCCTTTTGTCTGATAAACTCTAGGGAGGTGAAGACATCTGAAACATCTGTTTATTCCTAGTTATTTCTCAGAGAATTTAAAATGATTTTTCCAAGCAAGATAGCTCTTCCCTTAATTTAAAACATAGTTCAGGTATTATGATATCAATATGAGGGAATGAAGAGAGATGGTGTAAATTTATCCAAGGTCAAAAAAGGTAGTAACTAATTTCAAATTCATGGCCCCATCTCTTGACTAAGTTCTGGGCCAGCATATAAATGGTGGAGCTTTAAATAGGGAGGCATCTGAAAGAGCTAATAAAAATTATTTAAGATTCTCCTTTCTGATCAACAAGTGAAAAAGATTTGTAGGTAAGTAGGGATCAACGTCCTAAGAAATCTCTTAGATAATCTCAAGGATTTTTCATCAATTTTTCAAACCCTTCTCTTCAATTTCTTTTTATCTTTCTCCAGAAGTTAGAACTACAGGTTAAAGGGTGAGGGACATTCACTCTACCCCTCATGGGGTAGCCCCACTGCTACCGACCAACATTTAGGCCATGGAATCCTCCCTCTCTGCTAGTGACTAGTGGCTTCAGAAATACCTAAATTTGGATATCTATAGTTCAGTATTTAAACATGACAAGACATGTAACATATGCAAAAAAATTACAAACTTCTCTTGCTTTAATTAGATTATAAAAGGGTAACTGTCCAGCAACCTTAGATGAGCAGATAAAAGAGGGGAAGCAGTCAGCCAAAAAGAGCAGCCTTCAAGTAACCTAGGTCCGCAGAGCTAGATGTCATGCAGACTGCCCAGGTCAGAAGGTTAACTTTAAGAGGTTGATATACCTATTTATCATGAACCTCCTGAATCTAACCTGATCCCTGGCATATAGTAGGCATATTATAATTGCAAGTGAAAAAAAAAGTCTGTTGGATTCAATCAGAAACAGAATTCATGCAAAGTATATTGATGCCCTAGTGATGACCAAAGAAGACCAATGTGATTTGTTATTACAGTAGTTCCTCCTTATCAATGATTTAACTTTCTGAGATTTAAGTTACCTGAGGTCAAACAATACATGAAATTTTAAATCACGGACCATTCTGAGTAGCATGTTGAAATCTCACACCATCCCTTTTCATTCCACTAAGGCTGTTAATCATCCTTTTATCCATTATATCCACATTGTACACAAAACCTGCCCATCAGTCACTAAGTAGTTGCCTCTGTTATCATATCAACTGTCATGGTATAATGGTGCTTATGTTCAAGTAACTCATATGTTACTTAATAGTGGCCCCAAAACACAAGAGTAGTGACGCTGACATGCTGTTGTAATTGTTTCCTTCTATTATTGTTTTTAATCTCTTACTGTGCATAACTTATACATTAAACTTTATCATATGTATGTATTTGTGGAAAAAACTCTGTAGATACAGGGTTTGGTACTCTCCACGGTTTCAGTCCTCAGAGTCTCTCAGAACGTATCTCCCATGGATTATGAGGGAACTACTGTATTGTCATCATTGTGAATTCAAAAATGTTATATATCTGATATTTTTCAACTCATTGTTATCATTAATGCTTTTAATTTAAAATGCTATCATATATTCTATGATCATATCTGTTCTATATTTTATTTAAATAAACATTACATTGAACTATAACATCAGACAGAAAAGTGTGCCAAACTCAACAGTTTGATCTGTCCTCAAAATAAATACAATCATGTAATGCCAACCAGATCCAGAAATAAAGCATTACCAACTCCCCCAGAAGTCCTCCTCCAGTCACTATCCCCTCTTCCATCCCGCATCCTTCTTATTTTTGCCTATGTTTGAACTTTACGTGATTGAATTAATGCAATGTGTTTTATCTGGCCTCATTCATTCAGCATTATGTCTGTGAGATCTACTCATGTTAAATGCAGCAATAATCCTTCATTTTCGGTGCCATCTAATACTCAGTTGTCTAAAGAGGAAACTATTTATGTATTCTAACTAGTGGATAATTTGGCTGTTTGCAGACTTTGGCTTTTACAAATTTTTATTTGACTTCTACAATAGTCTTTTGGTGCACATATGTACACAATTATTTTGAGCATGTAACTAGGAATGAAATTACTGCATCAGAGTGCATATGTTTAAGTTTTAGTAGATACTGCCAAACCATTTTTGCAAAGTGGAAATTTACAGCTTGTACTTCCCCTAACAGGGTTAGATTGTCCTAGTTGCTCCACATTCTTACCAACATGTGATAGTTGACATTTCAACAGTATTTTCTTAATTTCAGCCATTCTATTAGGTGTTCTGTGGGAACTTATTGGAGATTTGTTTTGTTTTGTTTTGTTTTGTTTTGTTTGCTAATTAGATATGACATTGTTTCTGATACTACTTTCCATATATATTATTTTTAGTGAAATTTTCTATTCAAGTAAATTAATTATAGGGAGAACCTTTTGGTTAGCATTCACATGGGATGGAATAGTTCTCATACTCTGGGCCCATGCTGAAAGGTCCATCTAATAACACTCTTCCCAAAGCATCCTCAATTCAAGTTCCTCACCATTTAATCAAGCTGTCACACACTACAAACTGAGATAGATCCATGTCTCTAAGTATCTCTCCTTCCACTAAATACAAAGTTCGAATTTCTACCTACTAGTGAGAGGTAACAATGTGCTAGCAGTCCTCAGTCTCAGCACCTCCTCGGCCTCAAAGTCCACTCTGGGGGCGCTTGAGGAGCCCTTCAGCCCGCCACCACACCGTGGGAACGCCTCTCTGGGCTGGCTGAGACAGGAGCCTCCTCCCTCTGCTTGCGGGGAGGTGTGGAGGGAGAGGCGCAGGCGGCAACCGAGGCTGCGCTTGCCGGACCAGCGTGAGTTCTGGCGGGCGCGGGCTCCGCGGCCCCGCACACAGAGCGGCCAGCCCGTGCTGCCGGCCCAGGGCAGTGAGGGGCTTAGCACCAGGGCCAGGAGCTGAGGAGGTTGCGTCCGGTCCCCCAGCAGTGCCGGCCCGCGGCGCCACACTCAAATTCTGGCCAGGCCTTAGCTGCCTGGCCGCAGGGCAGGGCACCGGACCTGTAGCCTGCTCCCCCAGCTGCGATGGGATCCCCCACGGCCTGAGCCGTCTGCCCCCTCACCCCTCCGGCACTGGCACCGCCCCCTGCTCTGTGGCTCCAGGTCCCAATCCACAGCCCAAGGGCTGAGGAGTGCAGGCCAGGGCTGGGGACTGGCGGGCAGCTCCGCCTGCAGCCCAGGTTCAGGATCCTGAATGGATTGGGTACTTAGAGAACTTTTATATCTAGCTGGAGGATTTATGTGCACCAATCAGCACTCTCTATCTAGCTAACCTAGTGGGGACTTGGAAAACTTTTCCATCAGGCACTATCTAGCTCAAGGATTCTACATGCACCAATCAGCACTCTGTGTCTAGCTCAAGGTTTGTGAATACACCAATTGGAACTCTGTATCTAGCTAACTCTGTATCTAGCTAACTAGCACTCTGACTGTCTAGCTCAAGGACTGTAAACGCACCAATCAGCACTCTGTCAAAATGGACCTATCAGCTCTCTGTAAAATAGACCAATCAGCAGGATGTGGGTGGGGTCAGATAAGGGAATAAAAGCAGGCTGCCCGCGCCAACAGTGGCAGCCTGCTCAAGTCCCGTTTCCACGCTGTGGAAGCTTTGTTCTTTTGTTCTTTGCAATAAATCTTTCTGCTGATCACTCTTTGGGTCCACGCTGCCTTTATGAGCTGTAACACTCACCAGGAAGGTCTGCAGCTTCACTCCTGAAGCCAGGGAGACCACGAAGCCACCGGGAAGAAGGAACAACACCAGACATGCTGCCTTTAAGAGCTGTAACACTCACTGGGAAGGTCTGCAGCTTCACTCCTGACAGTGAGACCACGAACCCACCAGAAGGAAGAAGCTCCAGACACATCTGAACGTCTGAAGGAACAAATTGTGGACACACCATCTTTAAGAACTGTAACACTCACCGCGAGGGTCTGTGGCTTAATTCTTGAAGTCAGTGAGACCAAGAACCCACCAATTTCAGACACACTGGGATGACTGCCTTCCTCTGCTGTCCTGAAGACCATGCCTAAGGAGACTGCAATGCCTGACCACTACACCTTGGGCTGATCCATCTCAGTCAACCTGACCATGCGGCCAAAGCTATGGGTTAACAGGAGAAGGCACTAAGAGTGAGTCAACTGTATTAGAATTATCTTATTTGTGACTTCAAGACCTGCTCAGACCTAAGCCCGTATTTCCCTTACCATCTGAGAAGCGAGTTTTACTTTGGTATGCTCCAAATTTATAGCTTGATATATCAATTAATGGGCAGCTTTTGCTTCATGATCACCCAATAAACTATGTTTTTCTTGTCTCTCCCAGGGTCTAGTAGCAAGGCAAGAGCTCTTTCTCAAAAGAAAGTGAATTGTTTGCTAAAGAGTATAATTTTACTTCAAATTTCTAGAGATTACTACTATTATTTTCTGATTGGAGCTTAGCACAAAATAATCTACACAGAATTCTGATTTGCCTACACACTTCATAAGTCATTGGGTCATGACAAGGGCCAACCAGTCAGCCAAAGATCCAAATAAATGATCAAGAAAATGCACGACTGTCATTGGTCTGGACAATATACGCAACATCTTACACCTTTGACAAAACTGACAAAGGGCATTACCATAAAAACTGCCACGTTTGTCTCTAGATAATAGATTTAGTTAGGGTTTCTACCATCACCACCCACAACTAGAGTGGATTCCATACAAATTCTGCTTGTTCACATCATTAGCTTTTGACCCAAAGTTCTGCAGCAGATGTGCCGATTAACAGTGCCTATGCCCTACTTGCAAGGGAGACTTAGAAAGCAAATATCTACCTTTTTTCCATACATTCATAGGAAGTGGTTTTAAATTCTGGCCAAAGTGAATGCAAAAAGTTCACTTTCTCAGGCATTCACTAAATGTTTGTTGATCTGAATTAAACTGACCCACTCCTTTCAAATCATGATAAAATGTCAGGAAATGTGAGCCAAGATTTCACAGCCATTCCCCCAACACAGGGACACCTGGGATTGAGACCCTGGACTTACTCCTTCCAACACTGCTTTCCAGAATGTAGTGACTTAAGATAAATAATAACAGTGTGCCATTCTATAACAAATAGATTGCACCTGGTTAAGAAAATGAATTTTCATCTCCTTGAATATATGACTGAATTTTCCCTTACAAACATCTTGAGATTCTATATCAGTTAGGACTCTTTATGTTGTAAGAAATCAAAATACAAATCAAAAGAGCTTGTTAAAATAATCTGTAATCAGAAGTAGTTCTTAGTTCATGCAGTGGCTGTTCATACAGTTTAAAAAATGTTGCTCAAGACTCAACTTCTATTTCTCTGCATTGCCTTCTGTGGTATCTGCTTCATCTACAGGGGCTACAGAATGCCCAAAGACCCCTCCCAGCAACACACACACACACACACACACACACACACACACACACACACACACACACAGTACCTGTAGTGAGGTAGCCAAATGGATGCCATACTTATGACCCTGAGAGACTCATGCATCTTTCAGTAACTGTTACAGAAGGAAGTGGAAGCCTCTCCTTTCCAGAAACTTTAGCTCGTCCCATCTTAGTGCCTTTGATTGGTTTATGCATTCATTTCAAACCTATATAACTGGAAAGATGGGATGAGCTGCTTGATATAAGATGATCAGAATTCAAACCTGAAGGTAAGAATGGATAAATCCTATCCCAAAAATATATGACTGAGAATGGAAGGGTATGATTCTATAAAAGGAAACAAGTTGGAAAAGCAGGCTACTGTTGGTAGAATAGCAGGGAAATAGGTATGATAAGGCATACCACAAAAGCCCATTTTGAATTGGTTTGAATTCTTTGCATAAATTCAGCCACCCCCCTTTTTTAATGGTCAAGAACTATGCAGTCCATTAAAGACTACCACTTTTATGGTATTTTAAAAGGTTATTTTTCAGGGATGGAATTCATTCATATTTCCTAAAATTATAATCCTTCTCAAATATTTATATGTTTAACATTCTATGTCAATCCAAAACCTCAGATACAAGCATTTCTAGTTGACCTTGCACTGATGATATTAAAAATTGCTGTTGGGGATACCAAGGAGTATCATATATGGATTCACAAACTTTACGTGTTTCCCCATACATCATGCCCTTTAACTGTTCTTTAGATCAGAATTCCTCAAGATGTTTTCAATATCAATGATTTGCAAAATTTTTTGTGAAAATCATATTTCCACTTCAAACATTCTAAATTGAGAGTGCTGAAAATCATGATCACTTGAGTAATTCCTGGCCCTACAAATGTTTTGAACTTGGGATTTACATGTCCCAATAAGCAATGTCGAGCTCTTGCATTATATTTATTTGTTTCTTTAGGAGATCCCATGAATCATGAAAATCAATCCCTGGCCTATCACAGCAGCATAAGAAGACCAACCACACTTCTACAATACGATCACAATTCATGAAAAATTGATAGAACGCTAAAATGTTTTTTTAAAAACTGAAATCTTTAAATCTAACAGTACTGGCTGACATTGAATTACAGTAGCTAAGCTCACTGTCTCTGGCACCCACCTGAATAACTGGAATAATGCATTTTTATCTACCTGTGACAACCTTCGCATAGGAAGCAGGCTGCAGGGAGGGGAAGGAAACAGGTAAGTCACATGGTTCGGAAACAAGCAGCCTGACATTTGGCTTCCTCTGTACCTGGCCATTGAAGGAAAACCAAAAAAGAGCAAGCAGCCATCTTTTATCCCAATATCCCAGAGGCAAGATACACGCGGAGGTCGCACATCCACTTTCAGGCAGGAGAGACATATTTGCCTTTATGGACGTCCTCTCTGGAAGCACACAGTTAGAAGCTACTGGCTTTCTACACTGCCCATCTTAGTCAGCAAACCAGAGATGAGAGAGTGCCAGGAAAGCATTTTCTATTCACTTTTCCCATCCTGTCATTTGCCATGACCTCAGGGATAGAGTACATGGCATTTGTCAAAGCAGCCAAGACAATCTGTCTGGGGAAATTTTATTCAGGTTGCTTTCTAATTTGAGATGGCAGCAATTTTAGGAATAATTTTGGTAAGTGTAGAGGAGGAGGAAAAAAGCATAGGCTGCTCTGCCTTTGTAGTTATATCACTTTTGATGATGCCAAAAAATGTTAAAGAGAATTGATACTTTGAAGTCAAACCATACCTGTCTAATTGCTTTGCCCTTTGAGAAGTAAACTTCTTTTACACAGTACCAAAATAGACCAAGTATTTCATTTAGATGCCTTTACTTTTATCTATCCAGTTTTTTTAAATCAAATTAGATATTCTTTATTTTTACATTATTATTCATAGTTAAAACACAGACAAAAATGTTTTTATCATTCCTTCACCCTGACAACACCACAATCACATTTATTACTCTATACATTCTAGACATTTACTGTGTGTATACAGAATTTTCATCCTAATCATAGTGTAAATCACAGTAATCTTTGTGTAAATAATATTTTCTATTCTCCCTTATTTTACAGAACATAAATATTTTCATAATTTGTTGCTGGTACTTAACCATTTTATATTACTACATTGAATTGAACAATGTGTTATTAAACAATTCTTCTATTGTTAGAGATGATGCAAGTTGTTCTACATTAGCTATAAATAATGCTTCAATTCACATTTTGGGACAGGGAGATTTGGGGGAGAAAGAAACCCACCTTTTTTAAATTATAAAAGCAACATATGTTCATTGCATAAAAGTTGGAAAATTTTCTGTAGTCCCACCACCCAGAAGTGACTATTCTTCCTGTAGTAATGTCTTTCTAGCTTTTTTCTCTACATACATAAAAGTTTTTAATGTAATAACACTATATATTATACTTTCTATCCTTTAACAACAAATGTGCATTTCTGTATATAATTACAACATATAACATCTGATTTGGTTGAGCCTTATAGTCACACCTGTATATGAGAGTCCAGTTTCAATCATTTTCTAGATATGTGGCTTTTAGGTGTTGTGCAATATCTCCCAGGCATTAGGTTGTTATGAGGACTAAATTTAAAATTGTATTATAAACACATTAAATGGTACATAGTAAATATTCACTAATACAATCATCACTATTAATATTATACTTGCTTTAATGGCTACATATAATTTTTTGCATGGAAAATATAATTAACCATTCCTAATTATTAAAAATTTTTTCCAGTTTTTCACTGTCATAAAGAAAAAGACCATAGGCCAGGCACAGTCACTAGTGCCTGTAATCCCAGCTTTTTGGAAAGCCAAAACGGGCAGATTACTTGAGCCCAGGAGTTCAAGACAAGCCTGAGCCACACGGAGAAAACCTATCTCTACAAAAAATATCAAATTAGTGAGGTGTTTTGGCACACACCTGTTGTCCCAGCTACCTATGAGGCTGAGGTGGGAAGATCACCTGAGCTTCGGGGTGTTGAGAATGTAGTGAGCCATGAGTGAGCCACTGCAGTCCCACCTGGGAGACAGAGAGGCAGGAAAGGAAAAGGAAAGGGGGGAAGGAAAGAGGGGAAGGAATAAAAGAAAAAGATAATAAACATCCTCATATATGTCTCTATTTCCTAAGTATAAATTCATAAGATTGTAACAGCTCTGTGAAAGGATATAACTGTTTTTAGATTTCTAATGCATGTGACAAAAAAAAAAAAAAAGTCCAGGAAGTTTACACCAATTTATACTCCCACACATAAACCCACATCCCCTCCCATTTGTTTGCAAAAACAACTGCTTGATATAAGAAAACAAAGAAATAATACCAGCCAAGTTTTCACAAAAGTTTCTACATAACTGAGGATTGAACTGACATAATTTGATAAGTGCAATGAATGATGTACTTCTCCCAGTTGAATCTCTGTATGCTATTACTGTTACTAAACTGTGTTTGCGAATGCTTTCATATCTGTGAAACTACTAGGATATAAAATGATAAAGTAAAATAACCCTGTTATCTACTAATTGTGTTATATTGAGTAAATTTCCCAATCTTTCTGGACCTTAGTTTTCTCATTTGCAAAATAGGAATAAAAACATATTTCTTGTAATATTGCTTTAGAGTTTTTAAAATAACCGGATCAAATCTACAGCACCAGTACCCAGCACCTAATACATTGCATAGTAAATCATAGCTATTGTAATTAATTTCAGTGTTGCATAATTGATATTGACCATTAGATTATTAATAGAACATCTTTAAATTTTTTTTCTAACAGAGATCAGATGCACCAAGCAACTGATGAGAATAAATGTTGGCTTTAAAAAATAGTGCCATTGTTAAATAACACTTTATGCAGTTCAGATGTTTTTTTTAAATCTGTTTGAAGCTAAGTCAGTTCTAGACATACATGCACAGCAAGTAGCAGCAAAATCTAAAGAACATGCTGTTTCTGAGTTACCCAAGTGGCAACTCTATAATAGTCAATTTCACACCAACAGCAGGTAATAGTCCAAGTCAGACTGGGGTTCAAGACCATTGATACTCAGTGGACCTTCACCCCGCACTGTAGATGATGCTGTTTGAAAGCTGACCTTGATGGCAACAGCAGAGTTTCACCAAAGCTTGCCATCTACTGTGCTCTTTGTACTACACAGTCACTAAACACAAGACTTCTGAACTCAACAAAATGAAATGTAAAGTTTAAAACATCAGAACCAAATAATGTATGCAAAAGTCGATGACAAATACTGACCAGCTGTCTAATGAACACAGGCCCCACAAAAAGCAGCAACACACGTAAAAACCTCTAACACTCTTACTACTTTAGATATTAAAATTTCTCTCCTAGATGCTCACAAAAGCTGTAATTTGACACAGAATTATCTAATTCAATTTTAACTCTATTTTTCTACCTTTTTTCTCTTTCATCTGACCTATTCTATAAACTATGTTCATAATACATTTACCAAAACATGAACTTATCAATTAAAATTCATCAATGATTTTCCATAGTTCACAGGACAAAGTCCCCAATTCCCAGTCTGACCCTTACTTATCTTTATAATCTTATGTCCTACCCACTTTTGCCTGAACTTACCCTGTATTTAAACTCAACTGCTTATTGTGTATCAAATACCTCCTGTATCCTCCTCCTCCTCTGCATTGCTTAAATGTATTTTATGCTCTTCCATTATTGTTTAAATACCCTCCTTTCCCTCAAGACTCAATCCAAGGCTCTTCTTTTACATCAAGAGGTGCAAAAATCAAACCTCAGAGCATGGTTGCTAATAGAAGTTAGTAGGTTCAGAAATAATTGAGTGTTGTAGAAATATGGGACTAGTAATATCATTTGATTTTTCATTAGAAATCAGAAATTTTTTTATAGGAAACCTCTTAATTAAATGATTTAAAATATTTTAAAGTATAATAAGATAACACTGACTAATTAACTGGTATGCTTTGCATTCGTGGTGATTTCTGATGGAGCAGCTTCACTCTGCTCATCATCCCATCACCACTCCTGTCCCCACCACCATTCAGGTGTGGACATCTAGAAACAGGTGCTCCTCTCACACCTACCACCACCTTTCACATTCTATAAGCACCAATTTATGGAGGAAGAAAACAAAACCCAAATTGATTGAGATCAAACATCCACTAATCAGAAAGATAAGAGCTCAAAATTGAAATTACATTTGGTTGCAGAAAAATTATATTTACTGCTCATTCGAGTTTGTAGCCTGAGGATGTACCTACCCACATGTGTGTGGTCCAACCAGCACAGCGTGATCTTCTCCAGCAGTCCTACTGATCCATGACTTCTTCCTCTAAATGCTGAGAGTTTCTTGTTGTGAACAGTTACCAAATGATTTTTATTTCTGTGGGGACTTCTTCCTCAACAAGACTGTTTCTCCAGTTTCTTGAGGGGCCAAACCTTCTATTTTGTTCTACCATCCAGCACTAATCCTAGAACTCTCCCTTAGTATGTCCTTTAAGTTCTGCTGAGGATTATGATTGGAGAAAAGGACTAAAAGTATAAGAGAACCAGAAAGCACAGACAGATACATTAATACAAAGATTGAACTAAACACTCATCTTAAAGGAGAGACCATAACTTTCATCACATTCCCAAAGAAATCTAAACTACTCAAAGCTAGTGAAATTATACTTCAAGTCTCTACAGTCAAGACTTAGGTGGTTTGTCTCTCTCTCTCTCTCTCCCTCTCCCTCTCCCTCCCTCTCTCCTCCTCTCCTCTCTCTCTCTCTCTCCCCCTCTCCGTCTCTCTCCCTCTCCCTCTCTCCCTCCCTCTCTCCCTCTCTCCCTCTCCCTCTCCCTCTCTCCTCCCTCTCTCCCCCCTCTCCCTCTCTCCTCTTCTCTCCTCCTCTCTCTCTCTCCTCTTCTCTTCTCTTCTTCTCTCTCTCTCTCCTCTCTCTCTCTCTCTCTCTCTCTCTCTCTCTCTCTTCCTCTCTCTTCCTCTCTCTCTCTCTCTCTCTCTCCTTACCAGACACTTCCTTGGAAATTAAGACTCTGCTATATCAGTTTAATGTAGACCTCTTGCAGGACATCAGTAGGTTCACCCTAACTCGAAGAACTTTGCAGCTCAAGAGTTTATTGGTAGATTCTATGGGAATAAAGTTCAATTAGAAAAAGTTTTATATTTGTAATTTACTTTTATAAAAAAAAGCTAGGATATGAAAGTAGGAAGTATGTCCTTACACATGTTAACTTCTGCTCTGTTCTCTGTCAACACTAAGTTACAAAAGAATGAATTCAGCTATGCTACAGACACCAAAAATTGTCCCCTTCCCAAAAAAACGGTGCTCTATTCCCATATGTCTCCCTAGAGCTTGGGAATTCGATTTTAAATAAACAGATATATTATTTGGAGTAACGTAATGTGATATCTTATATCACCCCATCTTTATTTTTGTTTCTGTGATTTAGCACATAAGAAAGAATAGAACACCAGGATTTAGGTCTTACTGAGAAGGCCTACCGTGAAGGGAGAATTTTATCCCCCAGCGTTCACAGGACTATTTTATGGTATTGACATAGGGGAGCCTGGTGTTCATAGGTCCAAGAAGCTTTCATAAATGGCTTCACATAAATCTGCTACTTCTATTTAAAGAAAGAAGTGAGTTTTTGTAATCTTTGGAAAGAGGAACTGTTCCCTGTGGTGTACCATTTAAATAGCCTGAGGTATCTATAGTTTATAACAGTTGGAACCCAAAGACCCCTTTAAGGGAAAGCTCCAATGCTGATTCTTATACATTTTAATCCAAGCCAGAAGTTCCCTGAAGTTAGCTGAAACATAACCCAGCACTACCCAACGATAGTTAGAAACAATACCCTGCAGGGGCCAGTTATTGTCATAAATAGCTACAACTGACTTGTCAATTTTTTCTTCATTCTCTTAATTTTTCTAATCTATTTATAGCCATTCCTTATTAACACTTAGACTTTGTAGAACAAACACTTTTTTAATCCCAGGACAATCATAATTATCACTGTAAAACCTTATTAAAGAAAGATCAATGTGTTGTTTTAATCAGGTGTTTTATTTCTATAATTCAATATTCTTTACTTTAAATATTAATCATCAAAATCTGAAAAGAGAGAAAAAAATCATCTCCAGACCACCCTGTATCACTGCCCATTAAAACTAACTTAGGCTATTTTTGAGTCTCAAAATGATTGGCTGCAGAGACAATTATATGTAATATATTTATGAAGTAAGGGCAATGCATATGCTCTTGGCACTACGCTACCTGCCTCATGCTTTATTGACTATTCATCTTTCACCACAACCATATGAGTCAGGCACTGTTGTTATTACAATTTTAAAGAGAGAGAGAACTGATGCATGGAAAGGTTAGCTACTTTGATCAAGGTAACACAGCTGAAACAACAAAGCACTGATTTGGGACTACAAAGTTGGGACCACAAAGTCAATACCACATCACCACACAGAACTTCCATACAATGTGCTACCACTTAACAAGGACACTACTGTTCCTGTATTATGACTGAAACAGTAAACTGATCCTATTCTTGGACTTAAAGGTCCAAAACTGCTAATTAGGTTAGGGAATTTGATTCTGTTATTAAGTTACATTATCAAGATTGAAGTCCCACTCCCCAGAGTGTTTATTCAAAAGATCTAAATTCAAAGAACTGAATTCTCATCTTTTATGTATCTCATATCTTCAAAATGACACTGCAGGTCTAGCTTACCCAAGGACACACATGTAATAGATAGTAAAGTTGGAATTCAAATCCAGATTTCTCTAGCTCCAAGAGTCAGTTTACTGGAAGACCCAGGTGGATCTTGGGCCAAGGACATTGATGTGCTTGTTTATTGGAAACATATCGCATGACAATTCTGTGTAGTGGTGTAGTACAAACTCCGGGGTCTCAACAACTGGATCCAAACCCTTGTCTTGTTCCAGCTGTGTGACACTGACCAAAGTAACTAATCTCTCCATGCCTCAGTTCTGTCTTTAAAGTCGTAATAATAATAATGCCTAAATCATAAGGCTCTTTTGAGAGATAAGGTCAATAAAGCAGTTAGCACAGTGCTGAGAGCATATGCGTTGTCAGTACTTCATAAATGTATTACATACAATTTTCTCTACATATACTCTCTTGTAGGCAGCAGAAGTCATGATAATCAGACTGATTATTGTTCTAGGATACACTCCCAGCTCCCAGTGTTATAACAGCCCAAATGACAGGGAATGTTGGTGGATTCCAAATTCTAAAGATCAACTGAGAAAGGTTGACATTTATGGCCACAGAAGACAATTAGAGGCTGACTACTGACATATTGTGTCCCTACAAGGAATTGTATATTTTAAATAGTTCTCAGCATCAGGCTAGGACTAAAACTTTTTATTGACTTAAATTTTTAAAGATATGATATTAAAGTTATTCAACATTCCTATCATTAATTCAAAGGTCATCTTGCCATTTTGTACATTTCGCCATTTTGTACATTTCACCATTTTGCATAAGTCAAAAACCTAGTAGGCATTTTTGATATTTCCTTACCCTTTGTCCTCATATTCAAGTCCTAGTTCATGTGTGCCCTACAATAAAAAACTTCACACTGAAGACAAAGACAATACTTGCTTAAAAGGGCTTCTATAATAATTCTAAAACTTGGCCTTGGAATTTACATTAGGCACAAAAATATCCCCCAAAATTCCAAATAGTATAAACAATATAAACCAATATAAACGCTATTCTCTGATCACAATGCACTGACTCCAGGAATGCAAATAAAATAAAGGCAAAAGGTCTATCTTCATAACTCTTCAGTTTAAGAAAAAATTACAGCCGCGCACGGTGGCTCAAGCCTGTAATCCCAGCACTTTGGGAGGCCGAGACAGGCGGATCGCGAGGTCAGGAGATCGAGACCATCCTGGCTAACACGGTGAAACTCCGTCTCTACTAAAAATAATACAAAAAAAAAAAAAAAACTAGCCGGGCAAGGTGGCGGCGCCTGTAGTCCCAGCTACTCGGGAGGCTGAGGCAGGAGAATGGCGTAAACCCAGAGGCGGAGCTTGCAGTGAGCTGAGATCCGGCCACTGCACTCCAGCCTGGGTGACAGAGCGAGACTCCATCTCAAAAAAAAAAAAAGAAAAAATTACAACAGAACTAGAAAATATTGAGAAAAAATGTCACATAGTTGAGCTTTTAGAACAAAGCAATATTTGCAATGCTAAGCATCAAACAAAAGTGAAAATAAGTGAATTAGGCATTTCATCTCAGAAAGCTAGAAAAAGAACAAAAAATACCTTAAGGAAGGTTGAAAGAAGAGATTCATAATGAAAGGCAGAAATCTATGAGCTATAAACCAGAAAAAGAGAACAAATTAATAAATTCAATAATTGGATTTCTGAAAATAAAATAAACTGGCATGATTAACTCAAAAAAAAAGAGACAAGGTAAATAGGGATTATAAATTTACAAAATTAGAAAATTATAAAAGAAATTAAATAATTATTTAAAACCTTTTGGGAGGAAAAGAATCAGGAAAATAACTAATGGATACTAAGCTTAGTACCTGAGTGATGAAGTGATCTGTAGAACAAACCCCCATGGTGCACATTTACCTATATAACAAACTTGCACATCTTGTGCATATACCCCTGAACTTAAAAGTTAAAAAAAACCATATTGCATAATATACACTGTTTTAGAATTTAATAGTCATTAATAAAATATTAATGTTTTATTTATTCAAATCTATAATTGTAACTACAATTTAAAAGCTCTTTCTTCTTAGATGCAATTCCTATGAAGCTAATAATTGAACTCATGACATCCACATGTGGCTTGTGAATAATACGCATTTCAGAAGGAATAAACAGATTCTCTCATAAACCTGTCCCTGAAAAAGTTAAAGTTCATAAAATTTTCTCAAAGTATCTTATGTGCTACTTAAGTTCAAAAGAGATAATGTCAAGAACTGTGAGGAGTCTAAGATTTTCAGAGCTTGTAAACTAAGAAGTTAGCCTGCTATACTTTCATTGATGGTGACAGAAGATATGAGATACCTGGGTCAGAGACAAATAATCTTTATTAACTCACAGCACATCTAGAAGCATGAATTTCACAATTATACCAGTTCCCTTTAACCTCTCAGTCCCAAGGAGGAAACACAGAGGAAGGAATCCCAGTGGATGCTACTGACACACTGAGTCTGGATCACAGCTAAGAAACTCTGAACTCACAAACACCTAATCTTTTAAAAGCTTGCTACAAAGCAAACTTGCCTAATATTTTTCTCTAACTCATTAACTTTATTGTCCTGAACAAAAAAATCTGCCTTCTGCCCCATAGAGAGATACTATCTCTATCTTCCAAGGCTGTTAACTATGCAAACATCTTTGAAAAGGTAGCACAGAATAAAAGGTATCTGCTTCTGCTCACAAGACACATAGAAACATGAGACCCACAGAGAATTTTCTCAATAGACAGCTCATATAATACATGAAATATTAATTTCAACAAGATCAAGTGCATACTCAGAAATGCATATAATTCTTAGAATGTGGCAATACCTTACATCTGGAAATGTCAGCATTCATAAGTTATTAGGTATGGTTTTCAAATGTGCATGAGTTAACTTTTTATTTATTTATTTATTTTTTTTTTTTTTTTTTTAAGGCAGGGCCTCACTCTGTCAGCCATGCTGGAATGCAATGGTGTGATCTTGGCTGATTGAACTTCTGCTTCCTGGGCTCAAGCCATCCCCCCACCTCAGCCTCTTGAGTAGCTGGGACTACTGGCATATGTCACCATGCCAAGCAAATTTTTGCATTTTTTGCACCCCAGAACTTAATAAAAATTTAAAATACCAGGAGAAAGGCAAAGATACCTAGGAAGGGGCAGAAAACAAGAAAATAAACTGATTGTACAGAAAGTAATTCTTTTACCCAGCATTCTGGCAAAATAGACAGTCTAATGCAATTCTGGCAGAATAGACTGCCTAATGAGTTGGAAAGCAGCCACTAAGAACCCTTGCAAACTCCTGGAAGTGGTGATTAGAGTGGATCACAGTGCAAGTTCATAGAAGACTGATGAAGACAGTAGTAAGAAATGGTAACTCTCCTTGAACAGAGGGGAAAGGATTTTCTGCCAAGCATCAGGATTTCAGGACTGCTGTTTGAAAGAACTAGCTCCAAACATGTGTTCGCTTCTCCCCTGATAAAGCTGTCCCCAGCACGCTCTGGAGAAAACTGATGTCAACACATTGGAGAATTCCTCACAGATGCAGAGTATCGAGGCCTGAAGTGAAAGGCAGCATGTCAGAGTCTTTGTGTAGGTAAGGAAAATAGGCTTTTAAAGGTGGAAGTTACTCAAGGTCTCAATGCCTGTTTCTTTTATTGGAAGTTTGATATTTCAGTTATATAATAGTAATTAACTCTTCCAAAATATATTTATGGTAAGAACATCTACTCATTCCATGTTTTAAATCTTCCCATGCATTCTAGAAGATGCCTTATTTGAAACAATCCACACACACAAAAATTATCTGGGATATTTACTTTTTAAATGCACTGATTTAAGAAGTGAAATATTTTGATATAAAATCTTGAAAATCTCAGAAAATGTCACCTTTAAACGTTGGTGATTTTTTATTCTTTATATATTTTATTTAATTCCTCTATATCCATTTTAGTAGAGATATTTGTGTCACCCTTGCTTAGATATATTCTGGAAATAAGTTGAAAAGTTTTTTCAATCTTTATTTTCTTTACTTTAGTAATCTTTCCAGCAATACATTAGAGAACTAAACAAATGAGAAAGTTAGTTGAGCTCGCAACTCTATTTATAAAAATCATACCACACTATTTTCATTAAATTTATATCATCTCAGCAATGTAAAAGTATAACATTTGATAAGGAAATCTAGATGTTTTGGTTATGAGATAATTCGTAGTTTAAAAGTACATTTGCAATTATCCTTAATTAGTGATTAGATAATTGAAGAACTGATGCAAAAGTGAGAAATTCTGGGGAAGAGTGACAAAGTGTGATTAAATCAATATTCAAAGATAAACTAAATGAAGGGATAATTATTTATCAAGGATGATGTTCTTGACCTTTAGGCAAAACTTAAAATACGTAAGGAGGCATATTTAGGCTAAACTTAATTTGACACTATAATATTTAGCATCAATGGCCACTTCTTCCTTAAAATGCCCTGGTTGTCAGGCTTCTCTGACACTGACTTCTTGGTCTTCCTCCCCGTTCCTTAGCTGCTTTTTCTGAGTCCACTTTGTGATTTCCTCTTTTTGTTTTACATCTAAATGTTGATGACTTTCAGGGTTCTGCCCACTTCCTGGGGGAAGTGCATAGAGAAAGGAGAGAAAGAGGCTATCTCATCTAATCCAAATATTATCTTTGTGACAACTCCCAAATTTGTATCTTAAATCCATGTTTCCTAGACATTTCTGCTCTGTGCCCTTACATAGCCCTATTGTCCTATTTGCAAATATATACATCTAAAATCTTGAATAATCAGGACTAGCAGAAAATTTCTTCCCTATTTTTCATTTTTCATTTTTAATTTTTAGATTACATAAACGTTGGTTCTAAATATTTCTAAAATATCAATCACACTGGAAACCTAAAGGAATGAGTATATGAAAGAAAATAAATGACTGCTTTTTAAATAAAAGCCCTTGAATTTTATAATCACTTCATAGAACAATTGAGATATTAAGATTACAAGACTCTTCATAGACTAGTGATGGCACCAAAAATTCTGTCTTGAATGGATACTACCACTATCATATTTTATTCTTACAAGTTTGTATAAAAAGGAAGCTGAGCTTGCTATTCCTACATTAAATGAGAAAACTGGAACACGTGTCTTCTGAATTACTAAGTAGGTTGATAGGCCCCTGTCCCATACCTAGATAACTAACAACCTCATTGTAATTGCCCTACTGGGTTTTTCTTGCCTGCTGCCTAGAAAAACTAATACACTGAGAAAAACAAGAGTTGCAGCAGAGAAAGAGTTTAATAATTACAGGGTCAGCCAAGTGAAGAGAATAGGAGATATTTTTCAAATTCACCTGTCCAAGAATTTGGAGGCTAGGGTTTTAAAACAATAATTTGGCAGGCAGGGAGTTAGGGAATGGAGAATGCTAATTTGTTGGGTCAGGGATAAAATCCTAGGGTGTTGAAATTGTCTTTTGGCTGAGTCAGTTCTTGGGTGGGGGTCACAAGACCAGTGTGTCAGTATCTTGGTATTGGTTACTGATCCAAGGGGAACCAGCTAGTCTGCCAGAATGCAAAGTCTGAAAACTATCTTAAATGCCAGCCTTAGGTTTTGCAACAGTGTTGTTATCTATAGGAGCAATTGAGGTTACAAGTCTTGTGACCTCTGGCTACATGACTCATGAAACATAGCTCTAAACTTTTGGCCAATTTATTAGTTTTACAAAGGTGATTTTGGTCCTCAGCAAGAAGGAGATTAGTTTGGGGAAGGGGCTGTTATCTTCTTTGTTTTAAAGTTAAACTATAAATTAAATTCCTCCCATAGTTAGCTTCACCTACACCTGGGAATGAGCAAGAACAGTTAGCTTGTGATGTTAGAGGCAAGATGGAGTCAGCTGTGTTAGCTCTTGCTGTCATAATTTTTACAAAGGTAATTTCATTACCCTCCAACATCAGTTTAGTCCAATGAGCTCTCCACTGTTGTCTGCTGTGGTTTTGTGCATTATAACTAATTATACTAGTATACATTCTCACAATTTTATTCTCTGAAGCAGAGTTTTTACTCCAAAGCCCTAAAGAAGCATATATACCACAGCTCCAAAGCATTTCTGCAAACTGCAATTGATCAGTCACTGTAAAGTACACAATTGCAGAGAACATATTGGTTTTACATGGAGGCACCTGGAATTTAACCATAAATGCCAGGTGTAATTTGGATTCTGGAAACAATGAAGTACATGGTTGTTCTAAGACATGATCTGACAGCTGAGCTCATGTCAACCTGTAGGATGCCTCTTAATGACTCCTAAGAGCTAACTTACATGACCTGGCAGAAGGTCAAGTAATGCACCCTTCAAGAATTTCCTCAATGAAAAGCAATGGCTTTTGCAAGTAATTCAAACCATTGCTTCTTTTCTCATACAAATCACTTTTATCTGTGTGACATAAGTAGTTCTTTTGTCCCAGACTTCCAGAAACATGACTTGATTAATACATATACTGTGTGTTAAACCTCATACAGTTATTAAATTAATGCTATAAGGACACTGCAAAGCTTGGTGTCTGTACTAGGTGCCTGGAACTCTCATTTTTCCTCTGGAGTAAATATTTTTTGATACAGGTATTCATCCAAAACCAACATCTAATTGATTTCAGTGTGTCCATGGGTTAGGCCTGCCATCACTTCATGTTATATTATGTGCCTTTCTCAAAAAAACACCTTTCAAATATATTTCAAAAAATCTGACATATGACCCTGGCAAACCCTAGGTGTTACATGACACTCTGTGTCTAAGTAATAGGACATAATTCACAATATGCCTATTGCTCATTTTCAAGTCAGGTTTTGTTGAATGAAGAAAAAAATGTAGTATATGTTTTAGGTACTATTTTTTCCTTAAAACTATCATAGAAGCTTCTCTCAGAGGAAATAATGACAAGTGTTACTAGGCAGCAGAGTCTAACATGTACAAAAGAGTTGATCAACCCTGATGCTCTGCTCAGAAGATCCAACAAGCCACAAAAATATTCATTTAACATATGTCCACCCCCAAAACCATTATGTTCACATTAAATACTTTGCTTCTCCCTTTTATTTCATTTGGATCAAAAGCAAAATTGGTAGCCTTATTTACCACTGGAGATTAACTTCTAGTAGAGTCATTAGAATATATGTACATGTATATCATTGCCATTGTTTCTGTTAAATCATAATCTAACAGAAAAACCTAGAGAAATACAAATTACCATTGAAAGAGAGATTAGCGTGAGAAAAACTATCGTCTGCATTGATGAGATGATATGGAGTTCAAAATAAAACATATCAAATTATATTCAGCAGGGAAATTTGTTATTGATAGAAATATTTGTACATATATATACACACACATATATACACACACACACCCCTCATATA
The DNA here is from genome assembly GCF_007565055.1 of Rhinopithecus roxellana. Taxonomy (NCBI): domain Eukaryota; kingdom Metazoa; phylum Chordata; class Mammalia; order Primates; family Cercopithecidae; genus Rhinopithecus; species Rhinopithecus roxellana. Next base: position 88,395,618 of record NC_044552.1, on the reverse strand, counting down.
TATATGTGTGCCCCATATATAGGTACCTATATATGTCATATTTTGTTACATGTGAAGATCATAGAATTATAAGGTCAGGGAGTTTGGGGTATCCATCACCTTGAGTATTTATCGTTTCTATGCATTGGGATTATTTCAAGTTCTCTTCTAGATATTTTGAAATATACAATACATTGTGGTTAACTGTAGTCACCTTACTCTAACATTGGAACTTGCTCTTTCTAAAATCAACATTGTGAAAATGGCCATATGCAAAATTAATTTATCGATTCAAAGCTATTCCTATTAAACTACCATTGACATTCTTTACAGAATTAGAAAAAAATATTTTAAAATTCATATGGAACCAAAAAAGAACACAAATAGCCAAGGCAATCTTAAACAAAAAGAACAAAGCTGGAGGCGTCATGCTATCAGACTTCAAAGAAGACTACAGTAACCAAAACAGCCTCATACTGGAACAAAAACAGACACATAGACGAATGGAACAGAATAGAGAACTCAGAAATAAGACTGCACACCTACAACCATCTGATCTTCAACAGACCTAACAAAAACAAGCAATGGGGAAAGAATTCCCTGTTTAACGTTTAGTAAGTGGTGCTGGGAGAACTGAGTAGCCATATGCAGAAAATTGAAACTGGACCTCTTCCTTACACCATACTCAAAAATCAACTCAAGATGGATTAAAGACTTACATGTAAAACACAAAAATGTAAAAACCCTAGAAGAAAATCTGGGTAATACCATTCAAGACAGAGGCACAGGCAAAGATTTCATAACGAAAACACCAAAAGCAATTGCAACAGAAGCAAAAATTGACAAATGAGATCTAATTAAACTAATGAGCTTCTGCACAGCAAAAGAAACTATCAGAGTGAACAGACAACCTATAGAATAGGGGGAAACTTTTGCAATCTATCCATCTGACAAAGGTCAAATATCAAGAGTCTACAAAGAACTTAAATTTACAAGAAAAAATAAACCACCCCATTAAAAAGTGGGCAAAGGATATGAGCAGGTACTTCTTAAAAGAAGAACATACAGGAGGCCAACATATTATAATAAACAAGCTCAACATCATTTATCATTATAGAAATGCAAACCAAAACTACAATGACACTCCATCTCACACCAGTCAGAATGGTGATTCTTAAAAAGTCAAAAAACAACAGATGCTGGTACAGTGGTGGAATTCCTAAAAAAGGAATGCTTTTACGCTGTTGGTGGGAGATGTAAATTAGTTCAACCATTGTGGAAGACAGTCTGGCGACTCCTCAAAGACCTAGAGGCAGAAATACCATTTGACCCAGCAATCCCATTACTGAGTATATACCCAAAGGAATATAAATTATAATATTATAAAGATACTTGGCTATATATATTCATTACAGTACTAGTCACAATAACTGAGACATGGAACAACCTAAATGCCCACCAATGATAAATTGGATAAAGAAAATGTGGCACATACACACCATGGAATACTATGCAGCCGTAAAAACAAATGAGATTATGTCCTTTGCAGGAACATGGATGAAATTGGAAGGGATTATCCTCAAAAAACTAATGCAGGAACAGAAAACCAAACACCACACGTTCTCACTTGGAAGTCGGAGCTGAATGATGAGAAAACATGGACACATGAAGGAGAACAACATACACTGGGACCTGTTGGAGGGTAGATTCAGGGGAGGGAGAGCATCAATCAGAATAGCTAATGGATGCTAGGCTTAATACCTAGGTGATGGGATAATCTGTGCAGCAAACCATCACATTTACCTATATAACAAACCTTCACATCCTGCACACATACCCCTAAACTTAAAAGTCAAAGAAAAATAAAAACTTGTTTCTTCTATCGCACTGTATTTTGTACTTCCTTAACTAACCTCTATCTCTCCCCAACCTACACACTCTTCCCAGCTTCTGATATCTACAATTCTATTCTCTACCTTCATGAGATCAACTTTTCTAACTCCCACTCATGGGTAAGAACATATATTTGTCTTTCTGTGCCAGCCTTATTTTACTTAACATAATTACCTCCAGTTCTATTCATGTTACTGCAAATGATATTATTTCATTATTTTTATGGCCAAATAGTAATCTACTCTGTGTGTGTGTGTGTGTGTGTGTGTGTGTGTGTATGTATATGTATATATGTGTGTATGTGTGTGTATCACATTTTCTCTGTCCATTCCTCTGCTGATAGACATTTAAGTTGAATCTGTATCTTTGATATTGTGAATAGTGCCACAATAAACATGGAAATACAGGTAAGCCTTTGGCATGCTGATTCCTTTTCTTTTCAATAAATAGCTAGTAGTGGGATTTCTTGATCATATAGTAGTTCTATTTTTAGTTTATTTTCTTCATACTATTTTTCATGACTGTGATCATTTACATTTCTACCAACAGTGTATAAGAATTCCCTTTTTTTCCACATCCTTGCCAACATCTGTCAATTTTTGTCTCTTTATTAATAGTCATTCTAACTGGGGTGAGATGATATCTCATTGTGGTTTTGACTTGCATTTCCCTGATGACCAGTGATATTGAGCTTCTTTTCATATGCCCCAGCAGGAGATTTTTAAAATAATCCAATTATAAGCAAGATTTGTCATGAGAATAGATGAATTCTACTAATGTAATTTACCACATTCACAGATCAAAGGGGAAAAATTATATGAGGATATCGGTACATTTGGGAAGGGGCTATTAGCACTATAGGGTTGTGGGAAACAGCAATCAGGAACTTAGTTGTAAGAAAAGAAAATTGGTGAAAATAAGTCACTTCTTAAAAAAAGTTACTACTGACATTTTTATCTTGATGTAAGCTCTGTCCTATAATAAATGAATAGGCAGCTGCTGTTGTAATCAAACTCATCATTACTTTCTGTGTTCTCTTATTAAACTAGCGTTATCATTCATATGTATTCTGTAGGTGTTTTTCAGCCCTTATCTTCACACGTACTCCCTCCTCAAAACACACATTTATACACTAGATCTCCTGAGATAGCCAAGTACTTGGGAGCTCTCAGCTGGGTCACCAGATTAATCTTCCAGGCTACTGTGCCTCCTGCCCCCACAGTTAAACCGCATATGTGGACTGAAAAGTCCCCCTAGCTTTCTGTGTCTGGTCTCAGATATCAGGAGTTCAGATAAAAGAAAAACGTTTTTAAAGTGGCAAAAAAAAAAAAAAAAAAGTGAGCAAACTGCTCCACTGCAATGCCCTTCTAAATGCGTAATAACAAATTAATAATAGTATTTGCCAGCATATCACAGTGCATTATAATTTACAAATTAAGTCCACATTCATTATCTCATTTGGTCTTCACAATATTTGTATATGCACTAGGAGTTATTATCCCCACTTATAGGTGAAGAAGCTGAGGTTCAGTGTCATGGTAAAGGTCACTCAATTACATAAGGCAGAACCATCATTATTATTCATATTTTTTCTAAACTAAATTTATCTACTGAGACTGCAGTTACAAAATCTCCATAGTTGCTGCTGATTAACCCACAAAATTAACTTGTAAATTTACACCTATAACAAAGTCAAAGTAATACGAAGTTATAAAGCAAGGGACCTAAAGGAAGTGGAGATAAACAAAGGTAGAGGAAGAGATGAGGAGTATAGTTAACTATGTGAAAAAAGATATACATCAGGAAGTCAGCAGGGGGCTACTAAAATCTTTATATAAAACTAAAAAGGATAATTTCAAAAACAAAAAAGAAAAATATATACCCAATCTTACACAGAAATAGAGATATGAAAAAAGTCCAAAATAAAACATAGCAAATCAAATTCCCTAGTAAATATTAAATGATGCGATCGCAAGCAGGATTCTATTAATGTAATAGAGAAGGTGAAAAACTATATTGTGATATCAATATATTTGGGAAGAGAAGAAGCATATAGTAAATTCAATAACCAGATATAATTTTTTAAAACTCAGAAAACTAGGAACAGAAAGTAACATATTGGACTTTAATAAACTTACCCTACCATATTAGTTATCTATTCTTGCATAATACATTACTCCAAAGTTAATTGACTTAAAACAAACATTTATTATCTCTTAGTTTCCATGGGCTACGAATCTACAAATGGCCTAGCTGGGTCATTCCAGCTTAGGGTCTCTCATGAGATTGCAATCAAGAATGTCAGTGGAAGCTACAATCTTCTGAAGACTTAACTGAGGATGAAAGACCTGCTTCCAAGATGGTCTGCTCACATGGCTGTTGGCTGGAAGCTTCAGTTTCTCACCACATGGGCCTCTCCATAGGGATCCTCATGACATGACAGCCAACTTCATCCAGAGCAAGCAAAACAAGGGAGAAGTCACAATGCCATTTATGGCACACCCTCAGAAATGACATACCATCAGTTCTACTGTATTCTATTGACCACACAAACTCTGGCACAAACTGGGAAGAGACTACACAAAGGCATATGTACAAGGGTGTAGAGATTATTGGGGGTCAGTTGGAGGCTGGCTGCCACACCTTTCTATCTAAAATTTACAGTGAAAGTCATCCCCTACCCAACATCATAATACAAGGAAAATAAATTAGAAATAAGGACTGAAAGTTATAAAATTAGCATTACATGTAAATAAAATGACTATAAATAGAGTATTACATGATATTCATGAGAATAAATTCTAAGGCCAGCCCAAATTAGTTCAAATCTTGATTTTGCTATTTACTGTGTGAATTTGGGCAAGTTACTTTACTTTTCTGTACAGTAGTTTCTTTACCTGTAGAATAAGGTGTTAGCAATACCTTCTCATATTGGTTTTCTGAGAAGCAAAGCAGTTAATACATATAATGTGCTTAGAACTGATCCTGGTTTGCAGAAAGTGACCAATATTGTTACTCTTTTTTTTTTTTTCTGAGACGGAGTCTCGCTGTGTCGCCCAGTCTGGAGTGCAGTGGCGCGATCTCGGCTCACTGCAAGCTCCGCCTCCCGGGTTCCCGCCATTCTCCCGCCTCAGCCTCCGAGTAGCTGGGACTACAGGCGCCCGCCACCGCGCCCGGCTAATTTTTTGTATTTTTAGTAGAGACGGGGTTGCACCATGTTAGCCAGGAGGGTCTCGATCTCCTGACCTCATGATCCGCCCGCCTCGGCCTCCCAAAGTGCTGGGATTACAGGCTTGAGCCACCGCGCCCGGCCACCTCTTATTTTCAATTATGAAAAAATTCCAAGAATCCAGGAAAGTTGTTAGGATAAGACCACAGAGAAAATAATATTTCTAAAGCTAACAAGGTTCAATTCAAAAAAAAATTTAAATAAAGATTGCATTCTAAATAACAATCAAAATATAAAATAATTATAAATCAAAGAATATATGTCCATTTCTTCATAGCTAAAATTATTAAAGAACAGGAAATAATGCTTAAATCAATGGAGAGTTATGCCATGTTAATGGCTAGGAAGACTATTATAAAGATGCCAGTTCTATCCAAATTTACAAATGCAATATAATAAAAATTTCAACAGGTTCAATCTTCATTTATTAAACATTTAACTGAGATCCTACAGTGTCATAGTCACTCCTCTAAGTACTGCGGGTAGTGAATAAGACTAGATATATTCCTACCTCATGAAGCTACCCTCCAAAGAAGTGCATCTTGGTCTAAGTTATTTTGGTGGAAAGTAATAAATCCACTCAAACCAGATTAAGAGGCAGGTAGAGTGGGGAAGGGCAGTGAATTATTACAAGAATGTAGAAATATTTTGAAAAACCCAAGAGCCAGAACTCTAGTGAGAGCATGCAAGAACCAACACTGTACTGAGAGACCTAGGCATTCTCAGTAGCCATGATGCGTCTCTCCATCTCTCCTTCTCTATGAAGTGTCTCTTTCATCCATTTATTCATTCATTCAATTAAGTTTCCCGAGCACCTCTTAGGTGTCATGAAAAGTTCTCACCATTTCAAGAGAGTTGCCTCTGGTGTCATGGAGCTTACGTTCTGGTGGATAAAGACTGATAATAAACAAATTTAAGAAAAATAAAACATCAGATTGTGATAAATGCTATAACTGAGAATTACTTTAAATTGATTTTTCATCAAAATTTAAATATATATGACAGAGGACATCAAACAATATGAAGAGATGTAATAAAATTGTAGAAGATATTTGCAGTGTATATGTTAAAGAATACATGAGAAACATTTTCAAATTACTAAGAAAAGATAAACAACAGGAAATAGGTGGCCGAAAGACATGTCTAGGCAATTCAAAGAACATGAAACCCTTGTGGCAAATAAACATGAATAGATTCTCAGCTTCATGAGTAATCAAGAAAATTATGATTTAAGACATACGTATGCAACCAGAATATTGGTTAAAAAATAAAGCTGATGAGTACTCTCAGAAACCTTCATACTGAGACTAGTACAAATTTATACAGCTATTTTGGAAAATCAGTTGGCAATCTGCAGCAAAATTGAAAATGCACTTATACATAATCTAGTAGAACATAACTTTCAGAAGATATGTCCAATAACACATGTACCAAGAAATTTAACAAACATTTTTGGTTAGCAAATAATTGGAAATAAAATGCATGGGAAGAAAAGACTAATATTAAAACATAATATAGTCATACAGTGAAATACATACAGATAAAGAGAATTAAGTAAATCCATGCAAATAAAACTCAAGAAAAGCAAACTGTTGAATAGTTGAATTAAAAACAAAACAAACACCTAGTTGCGGGATGATAGGAATGCAGTGGTTTCATTCACTTAAATTAAGAAATGCGGTGGCTCAAGCCTGTAATCCCAGCACTTTGGGAGGCCGAGACGGGCGGATCACGAGGTCAGGAGATCGAGACCATCCTGGCTAACACGGTGAAACTCCGTCTCTACTAAAAAAAAAAAACAAAAATCTAGCCGGGCGAGGTGGTGGGCGCCTGTAGTCCCCGCTACTCGGGAGGCTGAGGCAGGAGAATGGCGTGAACCCGGGAGGCGGAGCTTGCAGTGAGCTGAGATCCGGCCACTGCACTCCAGCCTGGGCGACAGAGCGAGACTCCGTCTCAAAAAAAAAAAAAAAAGAAATCACACAGAGATATTATATATTGTTTTGGGTACATTTATATTTACATAATAGGGTGAAAATGCCAAATGACAAGTATAGAACACATTTGCCTAAGAATGCAGTGATTCTTGAAGGAGTCCAGCTGATGTAGAGCTGCAATTTAGACAGGTGAGGAGGGATGTGGGAGGACTGCCACCTGTGAAAGGCATAGAACTGAGACTGAGACTCAAAGGAGCATAGCTTTATTTGTTCCATGGGCCATTAATGTGTCTCAACAGAGGGAAGGTGAGAACAGGGGGAAATGGGGTTGGAAAGGAAGGTATGTGGAATAATTGTCAGAGTCTTTGGCCAGGCCAAGCACTCTTACTTTACAGACAATGGGGGAGCATAGACATTTTTCAGCTAGCACTGATACAAGTCATTTTAAGGAGATTGATATGAAAACTGGGTGAAGGGTAGATTTAAAAAAATGTAAAGGTACTTGTCATTTAAAAGCTAGTGCAGCAGCCCAGATACAAAGTAATAAGGGTTCTGAATTCAAATGTTTATAATCAGAATGGAAAGGAACAGATGAATGCATTATCATAAAGACTGTGATAAAACTTGGTAACTGAGAAGAAAAGGGTGTTGCTATCGACTGAATGTTTATGTCCCGCTCTACCACTAAATTCATACGTTGGAGATCTTACCCCAATGTGATGGTATTTGGAGATGGGACATTTGGGAGATAATTAGGGTTAGATAAGATCACGAGGGGCATAATGGGATTTGGTGCCCTTATAAGGAGTCACCAGAGAACTCTCTCTCTCCACCGCCCCCAGCAGCCATAAAGAAAAGGTCATGTGAATACACAGTGAAGTAGCAGCTACCTACAAGCTAAGAAAAGAGGCCTCAGAATGAAACCTACATTGCCAGAATCTTGATCTTAGATTTCCCAGCCTGCATAACTCTGGGAAATACATTTCTGTTGTTTAAACCACACAGTCTATGGTATTTTGTTATGGCAAGCAGAACTGGCTATGACAGATGGGGTCAAAGATAAAACTCTAATTTTCAATCTGGATTCACATGAAAATGATAATAACTCTGATATACAGAAAGATAAAGAGAGAATGTAGTTTGGGGAGAGACCAACCTAAATCCACATAATTTAGGTCAACTAACTGTTCCTATGATATGCAAATTAAATTGGTCTACATGTCTTGTGTATAACAGAAATTATTGAGTATAAAATGAGAAATGGATGAGTATATCTCCATAGGATGATCACACCATGATTTTACACTTCAGAAAACACGATTAGCAAAACTGTAAAAGAAATCATTAAGAACTCTGCTAGTAGTTTATGTTTGAGTATGTGTTTCTATTTATTCTTTGATGGTGTTGGTAATGAGACTGTCAAACACTTTTACTGCCAGGATTTACAGTATTATGTATGAATTGCTGAGAATTTTTTTATTATGACATGCCAGCCTCATATAATAAAGAGGAAACTACTTAATGACCAGTCAAACCAATGAGGTTTTCACTGTAAACTTAAAATGATAAAACGATCATAAGTGGTTTTCCTTAAGTAATCATCCAGGTGTTGTTCTGATGCCATACCAAATCTTCAAGATTATCTTTTTTTCTCCAACTAGATTCATGTTGTGTGGGGTGGTTCTTGATTAGTAGAAGGCTACACGACAGCAGTCTATGTAAAAATTTGTCTTCTAGTATCAACATGACCAAACCTGTGCATGAGCTTCAGTAATTTCCATTTAGAATTAAGTATTTGGAATAAATAACTTTCCCCTAATGGCTTTCACAGGTGTTTTATCAAAACCAACACCATTTTCTTTATTCAGTCTGATGAGGATATTTGTAGTGATAAGTTGAAACAAACTTAGGTAGAATCTTTTGTTATTCAAAAAAAGGTCAGAAACAAAAACAAGTGTTAACACAATCAACAGTAGCCTGAAATCGTTTTTTTAGAAGTTAAAAAGGAAAGGATAAAAAAAAGCAAAAAAGCCAAACCAGAGATTTCATGCTACATTCAGTGGAATATAATTCAACATAATTCAATGGAAAACCTGCTATGTAACTAGACTGCAATAATCCAAAACAGCCCCAGGTAATTAAAGCTTTCAGTGGTTCAAGAGCACTATTTTAATTTAGGTATCTCCAGAAGCTGACTGAGACTGCAAATGTTTATTGGGAAGGTGATTCCAAAAGCCACTGGTGAAGTGAAATAAATGCATCAGAATGGTGGGAGAGCTTGTTGCAATATGGATTGCTACGTCCCACCCTCAGAGTTTCTGACTCAGTAGGTCTGAGTTAGCTCTGAAAAATATGCATTCCTAGGAAGTTCCCAGGTGATGGTGATGCTGATGCTGGATTTGAGGGACCAGGATTTGAGAATAACTACTTTAAAACAATCTGAGCATCAACTCTTTTTTCCCCCGATGCCCTGTATTTCTCTCAGTATTTCATTCTGGTAACACCTTTTATTTCTCTCTATCTTAGCATACTTACCACTCTGCATTATAATGTTCTCTTTAGTGCTCTGTCTCCCTGAATAGATTCTGAGATTCTTGAGGACAAGGAAACTGCCTTTCATGTCTATTATTCAGTGACTGGCATATATTATATACCGTATAAATATTAGACAAGGAAAGGAAAAGAAAGTCACAGGAAAAAGAGAAGGAAACAGTAAAAAGTGGGGAAGGAGACGGAAAGAGAGGTAGTGAGAATAGAAACCGTGCTAATAGCTCAGTGTCTTATTTGAGTTCTCCAGGAAGTGGAGGTTGGGTCAGAGACTGAATGCATCTAGATTTAAGAAGGGCAGGGATGCCCACATTGGACACAGGGAAAGCAAACAATAAAGGATGCATTATTAAGGCAGCAAGCATAGTACGTGACTGAAATGGGTGATGGGGGAAGTTCTAGAAGACAGTGTACAAACTCAGGCCTCCCAGCAAAGGGTTGAGGAAGCTGGAGTATAGTTGCACCCACATCTATCAGTCATTGGTTAGGGACTGCCCTCTGGAGTACTTTAATTTTTAGGTACTTCCACCCTGCTGTGCAAAGGTCCTAGATGTTGAAAGTAGGCTGGCATGGGTAAAAATGGTAAGGGGATCCCAAGAGAGATGGATGAAGCACTGACGGTATCTGCTATACTCAGTGACCAAAGAGAAATTTTCTTTAAGTTATGTCCAAGAAAGAAGATGGGTTAGAATATGAAAACTTGGTACATGAATTAACAAATTTTTAAGCTTTTCTATTAGAAAAATTTATTTTACAGGAATAAGTCCAAAGAAAATTTAAGAAGAGACACTATCATGAAAGAATTACCAATATCAAGCTTCCTTAGATGCAGTCAATTGCTGGATTCAATCACCTTGAAGGAAATAATAATGTAAAACAAAAGAGAAAGCATAGTTTTATAGCCCATGGAGGGGTCTGGAGAGGCAGGGAGGTTCTTCCTGATTCCCTGTGGTCCTTAGCAAGGAACTATTAAGTAAAATAAAAGTAATATCATGCAGCATCCTCTTTCAAAGAAAAGCTAATCAAGGTGATTGTAAAGTAATCTGTGAAAGTATTCTCCTGGTACTTATTAAGTCATTATAAATTCTTTACCAAAAGCCATGAGTATGTTGCATTTGGTAAAGCAATATTTTTTGCTAACTTAAAAGCACTGTTTTTGATGTTACATAAATTCAGAAATAATACACCAACAGTTGCACTTTTTTCATTTTTAACTATTTGCAATCATTTCTGAGCTCAGTTAATATAATCACCTTCACATAGAGTTTAACATGTCATTCACTAAGCATTCTGTAAACACTTTTATGAGCAAGGTATAGGGTTAAGAATTAGGTGTGGCACAACGAAGAAAATAGAGTGCCTGCTTTCAAGAATTTACAGCCTAATGAAGATATGATGGATGTGTACAAAAATTAAGATTGCTACGTGACATCACAGAAAATCATCTATGGAAAGTCAGAGAGGGGAAAATTTACTTCATGTTATGGAAGATAAGATCTCATGAGTCAGATGGCATTTGAAAAAACCCCAAAAGCACTTGCAGAATTTGGAAATGTAAAGGAGAGAATAGCATTCCATGAATATAAGACAGGAGAAAGAGAAGGTAGTAAAATAACTCAGATGATTCACAAATATGAAAATAGAGTTCAATTTGACTGCTGCACAGAGCATATACACAGGAAGGAAAATCAGAGTCAGAAGCAGGTTTGTAAAAGACTGTAAAAGTTCTAGATCTGTCTTGTCTATAACAGTAGCCATTAGCCGCACATGACTGTTGAACACTTGCAGATAAAAACGTGTTTTATGGTTATATACCCAAATGAATAGAAATCATTCTACCACAAAGATACATGCACGTCTATGTTCATCGCAGCACTATTCACAATATCAAAGACATGGAGTCAACCGAGATGCTCATCAACAGTAGACAGGATAAAGAAATGTACATATACACCATGGAATACTATGCAGCCATAAAGAAGAATGAAATCATATCTTTTGAAGAAACATGAATGGAGCTGGAGTCATTATCCTAAGCAAATTAACACAGGAACAAAACTAAATACCACATATTCTCACCTATAAGTGGGAACTAAACATTGAGTTACACATGGACACAAAGAAGGGAATAATAAACACTGGAGCCTACTTGAGTGTGGAGGGAGGGGGAAGGTGAGGACTGAAAAACTCTCTATTGGATATTAGGCTGATTCCATGGGTGACAAATTTTTTTGTATACTAAACCCCCACACAATCTACCCATGTAACAAACCTGCACATGTACCCCTTGAACCTAAAACCTGGAAAAAAAAGTGAAATAAAAGAATTACTATGAAATAATATATTATTTTAAGATGATAAATTTTACAACTTAGATAAGATACACAAATTCCCTGAAAAATATAATTTACCAAAACTATCTAAAGATGAAATAGAAAAATCTGAAAACCCTATATCTATTTTTAAAAGTTAGGGCAGCCAGAGAGAAAGGGTGGGTTACTCATAAAAGGAAGCCCATCAGACTAACAGTGGATCACTCTGAAGAAATCCTACAAGTCAGAAGAGAGTGGGGGCCGATATTCAACATTCTTAAAGATAAGAATTTTCAACCCAGAATTTCATATCCAGCCAAACTAAGTTTCATAAGTGAAGGAGAAATAAAATCCTTTAGAGACAAGCAAATGCTGAGAGATTCTGTCACCACCAGGCCTGCCTTACAAGAGCTCCTGAAGGAAGCACTAAACATGGAAAGGAATAACCAGTACCAGCCACTGCAAAAACATGCCAAATTGTAAAGACCATCAACACTTAGATGCAGTCAATTGGCAAACCAAATCCAGCAGCACATAAGATTATCCACCATGATCAAGTCGGCTTCATCCCTGGGATGTAAGCATGGTTCAATATATGCAAATCAATAAATGTAATCCATCACATAAAAGAACAAATGACAAGAAACTGCATCAACTAACAGGCAAAATAACCAGCTAGCATTATAGTGGCAGGATCAAATTCATGCATAACAATATTAACCTTAAATGTAAATCAGCTAAATGCCTAAATTAAAAGACACAGGCTGGCAAATTGGATAAAGACTCAAGATCCATTGGTGTGCTGTATTCAGGAGACCCATCTCACCTGCAAAGACACACATAGGCTCAAAGAAATGGAGGAATATTTACCAAGAAACTGGAAAGCAAAACAGAGCAGGGTGTGCCATCCTAGTCTCTGATAAAACAGACTTTAAACCAACAAACATCAAAAGAGACAAAGAAGGGCATTGCATAGTTGTAAACAGATCAATGCAACGAGAAGAGCTAACTATCCTAAATATAAATGCACCAGATACAGGAGAACCCAGATTCAAGCAAGTTCTTAGAGACCTACAAAGAGACTTAGAATCTTGCACAATAATAGTGAGAGACTTTAACACTCCACTGTCAATACTAGACAGATCAATGGGACAGAAAATTAGCAAGGATAATCAGGAGTTGAACTCAGCTATGGACCTAGTGGAACTAGTAGACATCTATAGAACTCTCCACCTGAAATCAACAAAATATACATTCTTCTCAGCACCACATCGCACTTATTCCAAAATTGACCACATAATTGGAAGTAAAACACTCCTCAGCAAATGCAAAGGAACAGAAATCATAACAGTCTCTCAGACCACAGTGAAATAAAATTAGAACCCAGGATTAAGAAACTCACTCACAATCCCACAATTACATAGAAACAGAACAACCTGCTCCTGAATGACTACTAGGTAAAAAGCAAAATTAAGGCAGAAATAAGTTCTTTGAAACCAATGAGAACAAAGATACAACGTACCAGAATCTCTGGGACACAGCTAGAGCAGTGTTTAGAGGGAAATTTATAGCACTCAATGCCCACAAAAGAAAGCAGGAAATATCTAAAATTGTCACCCTAACATCACAATTAAAGGAACTAGAGAAGCAAGAGCAAACAAATTCAAAAGCTTGCAGAAGAGAAGAAATAACTAAGATCAGAGCAGAGCTGAAGGAGATAGAGACATAAAAGAAACCCTTCAGAAAAATAAATAAATCAATGAATCCAGGAGCTGGTTTTCTGAAAAGATCAACAAAATAGACCACTAGCCAGATGAATAAAGAAGAAAAGAGAGAAGAATTAAATAGATGCAATAAAAAATGATAAAGGGATATCACCACTGATCCCACAGAAATACAAACTATCAGGGAATACTATAAACACCTCTACATAAATAAACAATAAAAACTAGACAGAATGGATAAATTCCTGGACACAAATCCCCTCCCAAGTCTAAACCAGGAGGAATTCAAACCCTTGAACAGACCAATAACAAATTCTGAAATTGAGGAAGTAATTAATAGCCTACCAACCAAAGTAAGTCCAGGACCAGATGGATTCACAGCCGAATTCTACCACAGGTACAAAGAGTAGCTGGTACCATTCCTTCTGAAACTATTCCAAACAATAGAAAAAGAGGGAATACTCCCTAATTCATTTCATGGGGTCAGCATCATCCTGATGAAAAAAAACCTGGCAGAGACACAACAAAAAGAGAAAACTTCAGGTCAATATCCCTGATGAAAACTGATGCAAAAATCCTCAATAAAATACTGGCAAACCAAATCCAGTAGCACATCAAAAAACTTATCTACCACGATCAAGTCGGCTTCATCCCTGGGATGCAAGGCTGGTTTAACATACACAAATAAACCTAATCCATCACATAAACAGAACCAATGACAAAAAACACATGATTATCTCAATAGATGCAAAAGTCCTTCAATAAAATTCTACACCCCTTCATGCTAAAAACTCTCAATAAACTAGGTTATATGGAATGTATCTCAAGATAATAAGAGCTATTTATAAGCTCACAGCTAATATCATACTGAATGGGCAAAAACTGGAAGCATTCCCTTTGAAAACTGGCACAAGACAAGGATACCCTCTCTCACTACTCCTATTCAACATAGTATTGGAAGATCTGGCCGGGGCAATCAGGCAAGAGAAAGAAATAAAGGTATTCAAATAGAAAGAGGAAGTCAAATTGTCTCTGTTTGCAGATGACATGATTGTATATGTAGAAAATCCCATCGTCTCAGCCTGATATCTCCTTAAGCTTTGATAAGCAACTTTGGCAAAGTTTCAGGACACAAAAATCAATGTGCAAAAATCACAAACATTCTTATGCACCAATAACAGACAAACAGAACCAAATCATGAGTAACTCCCATTCACAATTGCTACAAAGAGAATAAAATATCTAGGAATAAAATTTACAAGGTATGTGAAGGACCTCTTCAAGGAGAACTACAAACAACTGTTCAAGGAAATAAGAGAAGACACAAACAAATGGGAAACTTTCATGCTCGTGAATAGGAAGAATCAATATTGTGAAAATGGCCAGACTGCCAAAAAGCAATTTATAGATTCAATGCTATCCCCATCAAGCTACCATTGACTTTCTTCACAGAATTAGAAAAAACTACTATAAATTTCACATGGAACCAAAAGAGAGTCTGCATAGCCAAAACAATTCTAAGCAAAAAGAAAAAAGCTGGAGGCATAATGCTAACCTGACTTCAAACTATACTACAAGGCTACAGTAACCAAAACAGCATAGTACTGTTAGCAAAACAGATATGTAGACCAACGGAACAGAACAGAGACCTCTGAAATAACACCACACATCTACAACCATCTGACCTTTGACAAACCTGACAAAAACAAGCAATGAGGAAAGAATTCCCTATTTAATAAATGATGTTAGGAAAACTGGCTAGCCATATGCAGAAAACTGAAACTAGACCCCTTCCTTACACCTTATGCAAAAATTAACTCAAGATGGATTAAAGATATAAATGGAAGACCTAAAGCCCTAGAAGAAAACCTAAGCAGTACCATTCAGACACAGGCATGGCCAAAGACTTCATGACTGAAACACCAAAAGCAATGGCAACAATAGCCAAAATTTACAATTGGGGTCTAATTAAACTAAAGAGCTTCTGCACAGCAAAACAATCATCAGAGTGAACGGGCAACCTACAGAATGGGAGAAAATTTTGCAATCTATTCACCTGACAAAGGGCTACTATTGAGAATCTACAAAGAACTTAAACAAATTTACAAGAAAAAAACAACCCCATCAAAAAGTGGGCAAAAGATATGAACAGACACTTCTCAAAAGAAGACATTTATGCAGCCAATAAACATATGTAAAAAAGCTCATCATCACTGGTCATTAGAGAAATGCCAATCAAAACTACAATGAGATACCATCTCACGCCAGTTAGTATGGCAATCATTAAAAAGTCAGGAAGCAAATGCAGGAGAGGATGTGGAGAAATAGAAATGCTTTTACACTGTTAGTGGGAGCACAAAATTAGTTCAACCATTGTGGAAGACAGTGTGGCAATTCCTCAAGGATCTAGAATCAGAAATACCATTTGACCCAGCAATCCCATTACTGGGTATATACCCAAAGATCAGAAATCATTCTACTGCAAAAACACATTCACACATACATTTATTGTGGCACTGTTCATGATAGCAAAGACTTGGAACCAACCCAAATGTCCATCAATGATAGACTGGATTAAGAAAATGTGGCACATATACACCATGGAATACTATGCAGCCATAAAAAAGCATGAGTTCATGTCCTTTGCAGGGACATAGATGAAGCTGGAAACCATCATTTTCAGCAAACTAACACAAGAACAGAACACCAAACACCACATGTTCTCACTCATAAGTGGGAGTCGAACAATGAGAAAAGATGGACACCAGGAAGGGAACATCACATACCGGGGCCTGCCAGGGGGTGAGAGGCTAGGGGAGAGATAGCATTAGGAAAATTACTTAATGTAGATGACGGGTTGATGGGTGTAGCAAACCACCATGGCATGTGTATACCTATGTAACAAACCTGCACATTTTGCACATGTACCCCAGAACTTAAAGTATATATTAAAAAAAAAAAAATACTAGGTCAAAAAAGAATTGGTTATTTAAAAAACAAAGCCACAAAGAAAACTTCAGGCCTGATGGCTTTTCTGGTTAATTATATCAATTAAGAAAGGGAGCATACAAATCCCAGATGAAAAGAGAGGTGAAAACAGAGGAGGGAACACTTCCTAACTTTCACAAAAGTCTTAACAAAGTATTAGCAGATTGAATTCAGCAATAATTTGGTTATTTACTAGTAGGTTAAAAAACCATAAAAAATATAAAATGAATTAAGGAATAGCTTAAAAGAATCTATATATATAATTTTCAAAGAAAAAAATCACCAGGTAGGATTTATCCCAGAAAATAAAAGTTATAATGTAAAGTGAGAAAGACTAGACTATTATGTCTAGGGATATTCATTTGGTGGATAAAAATGTAAAAATAAAAATGTGAAAAAAGTGGCTTCTGTAAAGGCAGTATAATAATCAATATGACAGGAAGGAGGGAGTTGTGTTTAGGATGAGGCACATAGTGGGCTTCTGAAATGACACAATTTTATTTGTTTTTTTACTTAGCACAGTTTGTCCAATAATAACTTATTAAGCCATACATTCAATTTGTGGGTTTTCATTTTCTGCATTTCATTTCAGAATCATAATTTTTGAAAAATAAAACACCATTTATAAAATAAAAATAAAATACTTAGAAATATGTATGTATAAGAACTCTACATTGAAAACTACATACATTTAGACATAGAAAATGAAACCAGAAAATGTTTCAATTACTTAGTAGAAAAAAATGTAAACTATCTCACTAATATTTTATGTTGACATTTTGAAATTATATTTTGAATATATCGGTTTAAATAAAATACACTACTTGTATTTTACTTTTTAAAAATGGCTATTACAAATTTTTTATCTTCAATTTCTTATTGAATTGACAAAATTATAATTTTTCAGGCTATGTGATGTTTTGATATATGTATGCATTGTAATTTATGATTCAATGTATGAATCAAGCTAATAAATATAGACATCACCTCACATACTTTGTGTGCATGTGGTAAGAACATTTAAAACCTACTCCTATTTTTAAACACACATTATTATTGACTATAATCACCATGCTGTACAATAAATTCCCAGAACCTATTCCTCCCATCGAACTGAAACTTTATACTCTGACCATTATCTCTCCATTTCTCCCTCCACACAGCCTCTGATAACCACCATTCTATTCTCGAATTCTATGAGTTTGACTTTTTTAGATTCCACACATAAGTAAGATCACGCAGTGTTTGTCTTTCTGGTTTACTTCACTTAGCATAATATCCTCCAAGTTGCAGCTTGCATTGTATTCTATTTGGCAATGCTGTTCTAAAACCAGCTACAATGTTCATACTTTTTTCTGTAAGCAGTTAGAGGCTTTAAGACAAAGCACAAAAGACTCAATGACACGATTAGAAATCTGTTTCAATATGATGCTTCTTGTTTTAAAAAGGAAGGACTAGGGGCAAAAAGAAGAAAAAAACAAAAACAAAAGATGAGCTGATTTCATGAAGCAACTAGAAGTTGGGTAAACAGAGAAGGAGATAGATGTAAACGATGTTGGGAAGATAGAATTGGCAGTGCTGGGCAGCAGATCAGAAGTTATGTGTATTTGATGCAGGAAAGGGTAGACGTCAAGCACGATGTCAAATTACTGGATATAATAACTGCAATAAATGTGCTGGTATTAACAAAAGAAGCAAAATGGAATAGGTTTAAAGATGAAAAGATGGGTTCAGCTTGGGACATATGATTTTTAGGTATCCATGAGACATAGGTAGAATAGCCACGTAGACAGAAAAGTGTGAGAACTTGAGAGACTTCCAAAAACCGTAAGGAAGACAAAAATCACAAATGACTTTTTTAATTACATTTTTTTTTTGACTCAAAGAATGGAGCCTTCTTGCTCCTCTTAGATATGGAGGCCACAGCTCCATGTACTACCAAAAACATTACAACAAATGGTCAAATGTCATCAGGCAATGGTATCTGTAAAAGGAAGTTCAAGCTATGAAGAAGCATAAAATAAGGAAAAAACTCCTCTTTCATTCCGCAGTTACTTTTACTGAGCTCCACTAAAGATCAGGCACTGCAGAGCATGCTGGAGAAATGCAGATGAATAAGGCATCACTCTGACATGGGAGCATTGAGTCACAGTTTTTTTCTCAGGTAAGACAAAATGTTAAGGAACGATGAAACGGGTATGAAAATGTGTCAAATCTTTACAATGTAAAGATCACAACCTCTGATAGAAACAATACTTGAGGCAGAATGGAACAGATACTGTCTGAGTTTCAAGAATTAACAGTGAGTTTCCACTGTGTGACTGCTTTTAGTATGATAATAGACTTAACGTTTTTCAACATTCTGTATCATTGAGCTTCTCTTGTTTATAATGTTGATATCCAAGAATTGTTTCTTTCCAAAATAGACAGTCTGTTTTGTGTTTTATGTGTGAAGCCATGTGTCTAATTTTAAAATACTATATCATTCCTATATTCAAAGATACCTATAGGAGCCTGCTTACAGCAGAGAAAACTACACGTTTCAAACTAGAAAATATCACATCCATTTACTAGGCAGACAAATGAAAACACCACATCGAATTCTCAAAGCATTATCTGGAATCATATCATGGTTCAGATGCAATTGCACAGAGGTTGGCTGGTGGCACTCTAACCACCATAAACATAACATTTTGATGTATTTAGGGCAAGGGAAACAAGGACATTGAAGTCTTGATGGATCATTATCTTCTCATGAAGTCTAACCCCTGTGTTAAAGGAATAGAGAACATAAACATTTTTCAAACAGAGATAGCAGAAAGTGTCCACAGTTTAAAAAATTGGATCGTTATAAACAGAAACTGTAATCATGTCTGACAGGGTTTGGAAGTACTGCACAATATTAAGCATGAGCTCTGTCATTTCCACTGACCAAGAGCAACCACACAGCTTTTTCAGATCTCTATTGGTGGTTCTGGCAAAACACAATGTAAAATTCTTTACCCCAAAAAAGACACCAGTCTGAAAAAGTGTGAGTATGATGATTTTCTTTTTTTCTTTTTTTTTTTTTTTTTATTATACTTTAAGTTCTAGGGTACATGTGCATAACGTGCAGGTTTGTTACATATGTATATTTGTGCCATGTTGGTGTGCTGCACCCATCATCTCGTCAGCACCCATCAATTCATCATTTATATCATGTATAACTCCCCAGTCCAATCCCTCCCCCCTCCCCCCTCCCCCCTCCCCATGATAGGCCCCGGTGTGTGATGTTCCCCTTCCCGAGTCCAAGTGATCTCATTGTTCAGTTCCCACCTATGAGTGAGAACATGTGGTGTTTGGTTTTCTCTTCTTGTGATAGTTTGCTAAGAATGATGGTTTCCAGCTGCATCCATGTCCCTACAAAGGACACAAACTCATCCTTTTTTATGGCTGCATAGTATTCCATGGTGTATATGTGCCACATATTCTTAATCCAGTCTGTCACAGATGGACATTTGGGTTGATTCCAACTCTTTGCTATTGTGAACAGTGCTGCAATAAACATACGTGTACATGTGTCTTTGTAGTAGACTAATTTATAATCCTTTGGGTATATACCCAGTAGTGGGATGGCTGGGTCATATGGTACATCTAGATCCTTGAGGAATTGCCATACTGTTTTCCATAATGGTTGAACTAGTTTACAATCCCACCAACAGTGTAAAAGTGTTCCTATTTCTCCACATCCTCTCCAACACCTGTTGTTTCCTGACTTCTTAATGATTGCCATTCTAACTGGTGTGAGATGGTATCTCATTGTGGTTTTGATTTGCATTTCTCTGATGGCGAGTGATGATGAGCATTTTTTCATGTGTCTGTTGGCTGTATGAATGTCTTCTTTTGAGAAATGTCTGTTCATATCCTTTGCCCACTTTTTGATGGGGTTGTTTGTTTTTTTCTTGTATATTTGTTTGAGTTCCTTGTAGATTCTGGATATTAGCCCTTTGTCAGATGAGTAGATAGCAAAAATTTTCTCCCATTCTGTAGGTTGCCTGTTCACTCTGATGGTAGTTTCTTTTGCTGTGCAGAAGCTCTTTAGTTTAATTAG
Source organism: Rhinopithecus roxellana (assembly GCF_007565055.1). NCBI lineage: Eukaryota > Metazoa > Chordata > Mammalia > Primates > Cercopithecidae > Rhinopithecus > Rhinopithecus roxellana. The sequence goes on along the minus strand of NC_044552.1, from coordinate 88,374,922 downwards.
ATCCCATTTGTCAATTTTTGCTTTTGCTGCCGTTGCTTTTGGTGTTTTAGACATGAAGTCCTTACCCATGCCTATGTCCTGAATGGTACTACCTAGATTTTCTTCTAGGGTTTTTATGGTATTAGGTCTAACATTTAAGTCTCTAATCCATCTTGAATTAATCTTCGTATAAGGAGTAAGGAAAGGATCCAGTTTCAGCTTTCTACTTATGGCTACCCAATTTTCCCAGCACCATTTATTAAATAGGGAATCCTTTCCCCATTTCTTGTTTCTCTCAGGTTTGTCAAAGATCAGATGGCTGTAGATGTGTGGTATTATTTCTGAGGACTCTGTTCTGTTCCATTGGTCTATAGCTCTGTTTTGGTACCAGTACCATGCTGTTTTGGTTACTGTAGCCTTGTAGTATAGTTTGAAGTCAGGTAGCGTGATGCCTCCAGCTTTGTCCTTTTGGCTTAGGATTGTCTTGGCAATGCAGGCTCTTTTTTGGTTCCATGTGAACTTTAAAGCAGTTTTTTCCAATTCTGTGAAGAAACTCATTGGTAGCTTGATGGGGATGGCATTGAATCTATAAATAACCTTGGGCAGTATGGCCATTTTCACGATATTGATTCTTCCTATCCATGAGCATGGTATGTTCTTCCATTTGTTTGTGTCCTCTTTGATTTCACTGAGCAGTGGTTTGTAGTTCTCCTTGAAGAGGTCCTTTACATCCCTTGTAAGTTGGATTCCTAGGTATTTGATTCTCTTTGAAGCAATTGTGAATGGAAGTTCATTCCTGACTTGGCTCTCTGCTTGTCTGTTACTGGTGTATAAGAATGCTTGTGATTTTTGCACATTAATTTTGTATCCTGAGACTTTGCTGAAGTTGCTTATCAGCTTAAGGAGACTTTGGGCTGAGACAATGGGGTTTTCTAAATATACAATCATGCCATCTGCAAACAGGGACAATTTGACTTCTTCTTTTCCTAACTGAATACCCTTGATTTCTTTCTCTTGCCTGATTGCCCTAGCCAGGACTTCCAACACTATGTTGAATAGGAGTGGTGAGAGAGGGCATCCCTGTCTTGTACCAGTTTTCAAAGGGAATTTTTCCAGTTTTTGCCCATTCAGAATGATATTAGCTGTGGGTTTGTCATAAATAGCTCTTATTATTTTGAGGTACGTTCCATCAATACCGAATTTATTGAGTGTTTTCAGCATGAAGGGCTGTTGAATTTTGTCAAAAGCCTTTTCTGCATCTATTGAGATAATCATGTGGTTCTTGACTTTGGTTCTGTTTACATGCTGGATTATGTTTATTGATTTGCGAATGTTGAACCAGCCTTGCATCCCAGGGATGAAGCCCACTTGATCATGGTGGATAAGCTTTTTGATGTGCTGCTGAATCCGGTTTGCCAGTATTTTATTGAGGATTTTTGCATCGATGTTCATCAGGGATATTGGTCTAAAATTCTCTTTTTTGTTTGTGTCTCTGCCAGGCTTTGGTATCAGGATGATGTTGGCCTCATAAAATGAGTTAGGGAGGATTCCCTCTTTTTCTATTGATTGGAATAGTTTCAGAAGGAATGGTACCAGCTCCTCCTTGTACCTCTGGTAGAATTCAGCTGTGAATCCATCTGGTCCTGGACTTTTTTTGGTGGGTAGGCTATTAATTGTTGCCTCAATTTCAGAGCCTGCTATTGGTCTATTCAGGGATTCAACTTCTTCCTGGTTTAGTCTTGGGAGAGTGTAAGTGTCCAGGAAATTATCCATTTCTTCTAGATTATCTAGTTGATTTGCGTAGAGGTGTTTATAGTATTCTCTGATGGTAGTTTATATTTCTGTGGGGTCAGGTGGTGATATCCCCTTTATAATTTTTTCTTGCATCTATTTGATTCCTCTCTCTTTTCTTCTTTATTAGTCTTGCTAGTGGTCTGTCAATTTTGTTGATCTTTTCAAAAAACCAACTCCTGGATTCATTGATTTTTTGGAGGGTTTTTTGTGTCTCTATCTCCTTCAGTTCTGCTCTGATCTTAGTTATTTCTTGTCTTCTGCTAGCTTTTGAATGTGTTTGCTCTTGCCTCTCTAGTTCTTTTAATTGTGATGTTAGGGTGTCAATTTTAGATCTTTCCTGCTTTCTCTTGTGGGCATTTAGTGCTATAAATTTCCCTCTACACACTGCTTTAAATGTGTCCCAGAGATTCTGGTATGTTGTATCTTTGTTCTCATTGGTTTCAAAGGACATCTTTATTTCTGCCTTCATTTCGTTATGTACCCAGTAGTCATTCAGGAGCGGGTTGTTCAGTTTCCATGTAGTTGAGTGGTTTTGATTGAGTTTCTTAGTCCTGAGTTCTAGTTTGATTGCACTGTGGTCTGAGAGACAGTTTGTTATAATTTCTGTTCTTTTACATTTGCTGAGGAGTGCTTTACTTCCAATTATGTGGTCAATTTTGTAATAAGTGTGATGTGGTGCTGAGAAGAATGTATATTCTGTTGATTTGGGGTGGAGAGTTCTATAGATGTCTATTAGGTCCGCTTGGTGCAGAGATGATTTCAATTCCTGGATATCCTTGTTAACTTTCTGTCTCGTTGATCTGTCTAATGTTGAAGGTGGAGTGTTGAAGTCTCCCATTTTTATTGTATGGGAGTCTAAGTCTCTTTGTAAGTCTCTAAGGCCTTGCTTTATGAATCTGGGTGCTCCTGTATTGGGTGCATATATATTTAGGATAGTTAGCTCTTCCTATTGAATTGATCCCTTTACCATTATGTAATGGCCTTCTTTGTCTCTTTTGATCTTTGATGGTTTAAAGTCTGTTTTTTCAGAGACTAGGATTGCAACCCCTGCTTTTTTCTGTTCTCTATTTGCTTGGTAGATCTTCCTCCATCCCTTTATTTTGAGCCTATGTATGTCTCTGCATGTGAGATGGGTCTCCTGAATACAGCAGACTGATGGGTCTTGACTCTTTATCCAGTTTGCCAGTCTGTGTCTTTAATTGGAGCATTTAGTCCATTAACATTTAAGGTTAATATTGTTATGTGGGAACTTGATCCTGCTATTATGATATTAACTGGTTATTTTGCTCGTTAGTTGATGCAGTTTCTTCCTAGCCTCGATGGTCTTTACATTTTGGCATGTTTTTGCAATGGCTGGTACCGGTTTTTCCTTTCCATGTTTAGGGCTTCCTTCAGGGTCTCTTGTAAGGCAGGCCTGGTGGTGACAAAATCTCTAAGTATTTGCTTATCTGTAAAGGATTTTATTTCTCCTTCACTTATGAAACTTAGTTTGGCTGGATATGAAATTCCGGGTTTAAAATTCTTTTCTTTAAGAACGTTGAATATTGGCCCCCACTCTCTTCTGGCTTGTAGAGTTTCTGCCAAGAGATCTGCTGTTAGTCTGATGGGCTTCCCTTTGTGGGTAACCCGACCTTTCTCTCTGGCTGCCCTTAAGATTTTTTCCTTCATTTCAACTTTGGTGAATCTGGCAATGATGTGTCTTGGAGTTGCTCTTCTCGAGGAGTATCTTTGTGGTGTTCTCTGTATTTCCTGAATTTGAATGTTGGCCTGCCCTACTAGGTTGGGGAAGTTCTCCCGGATGATATCCTGAAGAGTGTTTTCCAACTTGGTTCCATTTTCCCCCTCACTTTCAGGCACCCCAATCAGACGTAGATTTGGTCTTTTTACATAATCCCATACTTCTTGCAGGCTTTGTTCATTTCTTTTTCTTCTTTTTTCTTTTGGTTTCTCTTCTCGCTTCATTTCATTCATTTGATCCTCAATCGCTGATACTCTTTCTTCCAGTTGATCGAGTCAGTTACTGAAGCTTGTGCATTTGTCACGTATTTCTCGTGTCATGGTTTTCATCTCTGTCATTTCGTTTATGACCTTCTCTGCATTAATTAGTCTAGCTGTCAATTCTTCCACTCTTTTTTCAAGATTTTTAGTTTCTTTGCGCTGGGTACGTAATTCCTCCTTTAGCTCTGAGAAGTTTGATGGACTGAAGCCTTCTTCTCTCATCTCGTCAAAGTCATTCTCTGACCAGTTTCGATCCGTTGCTGGCGATGGGCTGCGCCCCTTTGCAGGGGGAGATGCGCTCTTATTTTTTGAATTTCCAGCTTTTCTGCCCTGCTTTTTCCCCATCTTTGTGGTTTTATCTGTCTCTGGTCTTTGATGATGGTGACGTACTGATGGGATTTTGGTATAGGTGTCCTTCCTGTTTGACAGTTTTCCTTCTGACAGTCAGGACCCTCAGCTATAGGTCTGTTGGAGATTGCTTGAGGTCCTCTCCAGACCCTGTTTGCCTGGGTATCAGCAGCAGAGGTTGCAGAAGATAGAATATTGCTGAACAGTGAGTGTACCTGTCTGATTCTTACTTTGGAAGCTTCCTCTCAGGGGTGTACTCCACCCTGTGAGGTGTGGGGTGTCAGACTGCCCCTAGTGGGGGATGTCTCCCAGCGAGGCTACTCAGGGGTCAGTGTCCCACTTGAGCAGGCAGTCTGTCCGTTCTCAGATCTCAACCTCCGTGTTGGGAGATCCACTGCTCTCTTCAAAGCTGTCAGACAGAGTTGTTCGCGTCTGCTCAGGCCTCTGCTCCTTCCCCTGTTGTTTTCTTAGCTGAGCCCTGCCCCCAGAGGTGGAGTCTATAGAGACAGGCAGGTTTCCTTGAGCTGCTGTGAGCTCCACCCAGTTCGAGCTTCCCAGTGGCTTTGTTTACCTACTTAAGCCTCAGCAATGGCGGGCGCCCCTCCCCCAGCCTCGCTGCTGCCTTGCGGTTAGATCTCCGCAGACTGCTGTGTTAACAATGAGGGAGGCTCCGTGGGCGTGGGACCCTCCCGGCCAGGTGAGGGATATATTCTTCTGGTGTGCCCGTTAGCTTAGAGCGCTGGTATTGGGGTGGGAGTTACCTGATTTTCCAGGTGTTGTGTGTCTCAGTTCCCCTGGCTAGGAAAAGGGATACCCTTCCCCCTTGCTCTTCCCAGGTGAGGCGATGCCTCCCCCTGCTTCAGCTCTCGCTGGTCAGGCTGCAGCAACTGACCAGCACCGATTGTCCGGCACTCCCTAGTGAGATGACCTACAGTACCTCAGTTGAAGATGCAGAAATCACCGGTCTTCTGTGTCGCTCGCGCTGGGAGTTGGAGACTGGAGCTGTTCCTATTCGGCCATCTTGCTCCGCCCCCCCGAGTATGATGATTTCTTACTGTTGGTAAATTGTGCAGTCACTTTAACTCACTTTTCTTCCAAAATCTGGACAGAGAAGATAGACATGGATCCAAGATCCTTCTTTGTCAGAATCCTGACAATGTGTTCCAATACCTAACTACGCTATTGGAGAGAGAGTTGATAGCCAATCTTTAAGCTTGTAATTAACCCTAAAGAAGAAAATATGACTGAATGAACCTTTTAATAACAGAATAATAAATGATACGATACAGTGACATATCACACAAAGGAGTTCTTTCTCAGCAGAAAATTATTACTGCAATTTCCATTTTAATTTCAGCTGAACTATTAGTAAAACTGTGTAGATTCTTAAAGACTATTAATTCAGATCTTCTAAGGTGTCAGTGAAATATGCTATAACTTTTTTCCTCTTCATTTCTTCAGAAGCCCTGACAGTAGAATGAGTATCGAAAAATGACATTTTATGTGACTCTTACGATGATTATAGAAAATCAAGGCATTGATCTTATCCTCATTCCACGTTTCAATGATGGCATGGTTAATGCCCCTTTCCCATTGTGACATTTTTTTAAGTTTAATGTCTGTACAATTAGAAAGCCATTTTGCTACATTAAATGCAAGACATTAATTTAAAAAGAGATAAAAATGTCTATATCCCATGCTTCTTAAATACCAGCTAGGAGAAAGTTACACTAGAAGAAAAGAGAATTTTAAAATGTTGATATAAAAATAGCTCTTTGGGATGGGAAAGATAGCTAAACTTTACTGAATTCTTACTAAATTTCAGTACAATTAAGTGCTATGCATAGATAATACCATTTAATTCTCACTCTGCCTTATGAGATTCTAAAACAGGAATGTTGTAGATTTTCATGGCTAGAAATGTAGAGACCTAAGCAAACTCTAGTCCTCTGATCCCATACTGTACACTTTCCTACCACCACCACTCCATCACACTCCCCTCCAGGTTCCTGCCCCTCTGCCTTCTGAAATTTGCTTGACTGGTTGCTATAGCATAGACCACTATCACTCTGACACCTCTGCAGAGGACAGAACACAAACACAAGGGGCAATAATAAACATGTACCTTTGTGATTCATGTGGAGAGAAAAGTACACTTTAAATGTGTTCCTCTTGTATTCATTACACTAAGTTAAAAAGGAACATTTTGATTTTTTTTTTGCATGGCTAGTAATTGTTCTCATTTATAAATAATCATAATATAGTAGGAATGTAGCAGAAATACTTTGCAAAGATAGTAGGGTGAACCAAATGCTGCAGTTCATTGCAAAATTAGTGGAGCCAAAAAGAAATATAGTTACCTGTTACAAGTGTTGTTGTTTTTTTTAAAAAAAAATAGCTGAATTAAAAGTATTGTTTACAAGCAATAGAAATCAAGCTGAGTGAGTTTAAGCAAAAAAGGTACTGGAGGGATGCTAAAGATTATTGGCCAATAAAAGAACAAATAAAAGAAACTGAACTTGGGAAGATCAGAATCAAAAAATCTCTGATTCCCGGTGTTCTTTTTAAAAATATGCCAGTGATGGCTATAAGTATATGAAAAGATGCTCAACATCACTATTCAATGGGAAAGACAACTCAAAACCACAAAGAAATACCACTTCCCACCCCCTCACCCACCAAAAAAAGAAAAAAAATAAGTGTTGGTAAGGATGTGAAGAAACTGGAATCCTTGTGCATTGTGAGAATGAAAAATGATGCAGTCACTGTGGAAAAGAGTATGGCAGTTCCTTAAAACATTAAACATAGAATTACTATATGACTCAGTAATTCTATTTCTGGGTATAAACTCTGAAGAATTAAAAGCAGTGTCTTGAACAGATATTTGTACAACAATGTTCATAGCAGCATTACTCACAATAGCCAAAATGTGGAAACGACCCTTATGTCCATCAACAGATGAACAAAATGTAATATATACTTAACAATAGAATATTATTTATTATTCAGTTGTAAAAAGTAGTGAAGTTATGACACATGCTACAACATTGATGAACCTTAAAGACATTATGCTAATTGAAATAAACTAGATAAAAAAGGATAAATGCTGCAAGACTTTTATATGGTACTTCATTTGTACATGGTACTTAGAGTAGTTAAATTCAGAGTCAGAAAGTAGAATAGTGGTTGCTGGGAGCTGGTGGGAGAGCAGAATGAGGGCTTACTGTTTCATGGGTACAGAGTTTCAGTTTGGGAGGATGGGAAAGTTCTGAAGATGAATGGTGATGGTTGCACAGCAAACAATATGAATGTGCCTACTGTCACTGAACTGTATACCCAGAAATGGTTAAAATGGTAAAGAGGTTTATGTTAGGTACTGTAATAACAAAAAAAGAAAATGAGAACAGAGTAAACATTACAGGATCTGTTCTTTACGGGGTTATCAGTTGCTGGAAGAGCAATTTCAGCAGGGAGGAAAGCCAAGTTCTGAAGGCATGGGATCAAGCAAAGGGTGCAGGGAAAGGGAAGGCAGTAGACAACACTGTTCATAAAAGACCTTGGTTATTATAAAGGACTCTGGACTCTGATTTAATCATTTTATTTTAAACGTCAATGCATCCATGTAAGTGCATTTTTATGCAAAAAATATTTGAAAAATGATATATTAGAACGATCATTGGACTTAGTCTTGAATGCTTGGATACAAACTCAGACTCACTCTTTAACCAGCCATAGAACCTGGAGGCTCAATTTGTTTATCTGCAAAATTAAGGTAATAGTTGTTGTGCTCACAGAGAAAATGCAAAGATCAAATAAAATTATACATATGAACCTGCTGTAAACTAAGAAGTGCTATAGAATATAAGGTACCCCTAATTGTAAGGATAACTTTTAAAAATTTAAGAGACTTGAGGGAGGAGGTGAATCAATAGGGTCAAATAGAACCCTCAAGCAATCATTGCCTTGCAGGAACACCAAAATGAGCAACTATCCTGGAGGGATGGCAGGGGAGAAGAAGCACCTTCATATGAACCAAAAATCAGGTGTATACAATCACAGTATCAGGTTTTAACATAAATAACAAAGAAAGAGGTGTTGAAGAGGGTAGGAAGGACACTCTTTCATTGCTTATGCCACCTCTCCTCCAATCCCAGGCAAGACAGCATGAAGAATCTGTGTGCTTGCAGGAGAGAAAGTAAAGCAAGTGTGCTACATACAGTGGAACACTACACTGGACAGAATTCCACCAGTGATCACAGGGGAGTATTTAGACCAGGCTGGAGCCAAGGGGGAATCTTCCACCCAACTAGAAGAACACAAGCCCTGGCCAACTTTACCAGCAGCTGTAAGGTAGTCTAGAGCCCTAAATAATTTTGAATGGCAGTTCGGTCAGAAGGACTGCAGCCCTTGGAAAGCCTGGGTGCTGTGCTGTTCTTGGAGGTAGTGAGTTTGAAGTGTGGCCCACTGCAACACCAGCTGTGGCAGCCATGGTAGTGCCTATGTCACCCCTCCCACAACTTCAGGCAGTGCAGCATGGGGAAAAACTCCTTTTGCTTAAAGGAAGGAAGTATATATAGAAGGTTTTGTCTTGCAAATTGGATAACAGCTCAGCCACTGTAAAATAAAGCACGAAACAAGTTCCTGAAGCCTCTGATTTCAGGCCTTTGCTCCTGAACAGCATCTCTAGATTCACCCCCAGGCCAGAAGGGAATCTACTGCCCTGGTAGGACAGACCCATTCCCAGCAGGGTTCACTACCTGTTGACCAAAGTGGCCTTGGAGCATGAATAAAAATCAGTAGCACCAGATAGTAATGGCAACAGGCATTGGCTCACCCAATTACTGTGCTCGTCTGGAAGGCCATAGACTTCAAGTGCAACCCAGCACTGGACCAGCTATGGTGGCCATGAGAGTGCCTGTGACACTACTTCCCCATCTCCAGGCAGCCCAGCACAGACAGACTCCTTTTTCTTGGAGGAAAAAAAGGGAGAAAGTGACAGACTTTGCCTGAGAACCCAGGAAATTCTCCCTTATCTTCACCATGTCCACCGAGGCTGTGTATCTAGGAATCTGCAAGAGTTGCAGCTTAGTGTGCCCACTAATGCAAAAAGAGCTAGAGTGGCCACAGGTTTAGGTCACAATATTCAATCCCATTTGAATTCTTGGAAACTTCTTTTAAGAAGGATGGGTACAAATAAGCACAGACTGCAAGGTTTGGAATAAATATTTAACTCCTCAATGCCCAGACATTAACAAACATCCACAAGCATCAACAACTTCCAGGAAAACATTGCCTCACCAAATGGACTGAATAAGGCACCAGTGACCAATCCTGGAGTGATAAAGATATATGACCTCTCAAATAGGGAATTCAAAATAGCTGTCGTAAGAAGCTCAGTGAACTTTAAGATAACACAAAGATAGAATTCAGAATTCTACCAGAGAAATTTAACAAAGAGATTGAAATAATACAATAAAGCAGAAATTTGGAGTTGAAAAATTGAACTAACAAACTAAAAAAATGCCTCAGAATACTCAGTAAATTTGATCAAGCAGAAGAAAGAATAAAGTGATCTCAAAGGCAGGCTATATAAAAATACACACAGAAGGAAAAAAAAAGAATAAAGTAAACCTATAAGATCTATAAAATAGCCTCCAAAGGGCAAAACTAAAAGTTATTTGCTTAAAGAGAACATATATAACAATATTGGGGTACATATTTTATTTAAAAAATAACAACTTTCCAAGCATTTCTTTCGAAGCCTAAAGAAAAATATGACTATCCAAGTACAAGAAGATTAAAGAACGTCAAGAAGATTCAAACCAAATAAGATGATATCTCAGGCACATAATAATCAAACTCTCTAAGGTTAAGGACAAAGAAAGGGTTCTAAAGAGGCAAGAGAAAATAAGCAAATAACATATAAAGGAGCTCCAATATGTCTGGCAGCAAACTTCTCAGTGTAAATCTTATTGGCCAGATTGAGACTGAGATTACATATCCAAAAGTTCTGAAGAAACAAATGCCAACCTAGGATATTATATCTAGCAAATTATCCTTCAAACATGATGGAAAAATAAAGACTTTCCCAGACAAAGAAAAGCTGAGGGATTTCATCAGCACCAGACTTGTCTTATAAAAAGAAATTCTAAAAGAATTTCTTTAATCTGAAAGAAAAAGAGGCTAATGAACAACCAGAAATCATCTGAAGGTATACAACTTGCTGATAATAGTAAATACACTGACAAATAGAGTAATCTAACAATGTAATTGCAGTGTATAAACCACTCATATCCTTAGTAGGAAGACTAAAAGACAAATCAAAATAATAACTACAGGTTTTTAAGAGATACACAGTATGAAAAGACATAAATGGAGATTTTAAAAAATCAAAAAGCAGAGAGAATGAGTTAAACTGTAAATTATTTTCTTTTCTCTTTGCTTGTCTTTTTTTTCTTTTCTTTACAGTCAGAGTCAGGTTATCACTTTATTTTAAAGTGATTTTTGAGATGTTGCTTGTAAGCCTCATGGTAACCATAAAACAGAAACCTGTAACAGATAGACAAAATGTAAAACCAAGAAATTAAAACATAATACCAGAGAAAATCACTTTTACACAAAGGAAAACAAATGAAGAAAGAAAAAAAGAACCAACAAAACAATAAGAAAATATATAACAAAATTAGTATCTCCATGCCTATCAACAGCAACATTGAATGTACATATACAAAATACTTCAGCCAAAGGACATAGAATGGTTGAATAGAATTTTTTTTTTTTTTTTTTTTTTTTGAGCTGGAGTCTCGCTCTGTCGCCCGGGTTGGATTGCAATGGCCGGATCTCAGCTCACTGCAAGCTCCTTCCCCCGGGTTTACGCCATTCTCCTGCCTCAGCCTCCCGAGTAGCTGGAACTACAGGCGCCCGCCACCTCGCCCGGCTCATTTTTTGTATTTTTTTTAGTAGAGACGGGGTTTCACCGGGTTAGCCAGGATGGTCTCGATCTCCTGACCTCGTGATCTGCCCATCTCGGCCTCCCAAAGTGCTGGGATTACAGGCTTGAGCCACCGTGCCGGGCCAATTTTTTTTAACTGGCATAAAAATAGGTACATACATCAATGAAGCAGAATAAAGAACCTGGAAATTCATGCATTTACAGTCAAGTCATTTTTGACAAAAGCATCAAGAGCTACATATGCTGCCTAAAAGAAAGTCACTTTACTTATAAAGACACAAAGGATAAAAATAAAGGGATGGAAAAAGACATCCCATGAAATGTAAACAGAAAAGAGCAGGAGTAGCTATATTTTTATCAGATAAAGCAGATTTAAAGACAAAAACTGTAAAAAGACACAAAGGGAGTCATTATATAATGATAAAGGGGTCAATCCAAAAAAAGTATATGACAATTATAGCTATATATACACCCAACACCAGAATACCCAGATATATAAAACAAATATTAGAGGTAAAGGTAGAGATAGACTCCAATACAATAATAGTCAGCAACTTCAACACCCAACTTTTAGCATTGGGCAGATAATCTAGACATAAAATCAACAAAGAAACATAAAACTTAATCTGCAATTTGAACTAACAGACATCTAAAGAACATTCATGCAATTCGCTGTAGAATACACATTCATCTTCTCAGCACAGAGAACATTTTTAAGGATCAAGTATATGTTAGGTCACAAAACAAGTCTCAAAAATGTCAAAAAAATTAAAATGGTATTAAGTATCTTTTCTGCAACTATAGAATAGAACTAGATATCAGTAGCAAGAGGAGCATCTGAAATTACACAGACACATGGAAATTAAACAAAATGCTTCTGAACAATCATTGGGTCAATAAAGAAATTAATAAATAAATATAAAAAATCCTTAAAATGAATGAAAATGGAAATACAACATACTAAACCTATGGGATATAGTAAAAGCAATACTATTAGGGAAATTATGTAGCAAGAAATGCCAACATAAAAAAAAATTTTAATCTTTAAATAGAGATTACCTGGGGAAAGGGGCAACTGTGGGTACAGCTTCAGTTAGACTTAAACACCACTGCCTAGTGGCTCTGAAGAGAGAGAGCGGATCTCCCAGGACTGCATTTGAGCTCTGCTAAGTGTCAGACTGCCTCTTCAAGTGGGTCCCTGACCCCCGTGTATCTCCTGAGTGGGAGACACCTCCCAGTAGGAGCTGACAGACACCTCATACAGAAGAGCTCTGGCTAGCATCTGGTGGGTGCCCCTCTGAGACGAAGCTTCAGAGGAAGAAACAGACAGCAAGTCTTTGCTGTTCTGCAGCCTCTGCTGGTGATACACAGACCCAGGCAAACAGGGTCTGGAGTGGACCTTCAGCAAACTCCAACAGACCTGCCACAAAGGGACCTGAAGGTTAGAAGGAAACTAAAACTGAAAAGAATACCATCAACAGCAACAAAAAGTATGTCCACTCAGAGGCCCCATGAAGGTAACCAACATTAAAGATCAAAGGTAGATAAATCCACAAAGATGGGAAGAAACCAGCAGAAAAATGCTGAAAATTCCAAAAAACAGAACACTTGTTCTCCTCCAAAGGATCACAACTCCTCACCAGCAAGGGAACAAAACTGGATGGAGAATTAGTTTGACTAACTGACAGAAGTAGGCTTCAGAAGGTGGGTAATAAGAAACTCCAAGCTAAAAGAGCATGTTCTAACCCAATGCAAGGAAACTAAGAACCTTGAAAAAAGGTTAGACAAATTGCTAACTAGCATAACCAGTTTCAAGAAGAACAAAAATGACCTGATGAAGCCGAAAAACACAGCACAAGAACTTTGTGAAGCATACACAAAAGTATCAACAGCTGAATCAATCAAGTGGAAGAACGGATATCAGAGATATATGGCCAACATGGAAAAACCCCATCTCTACTAAAAATACAAAAATTAGCCAGGAGTGGTGGCGCTCACCTTCTAATCCCAGCTACTCGAGAGGCTGAGGCATTAGGATCGCTTGAACCCAGGAGGCAGAGGTTGCAGTGAGCCAAGATCGTGCCACTGCACTCCAGCCTGGGCAACAGAGTAAGACTCGGTCTTAAGCATAGAAAAAAAGAATAGAACATAAATATTACAAATTCTAACACTGTAAAAATAATTCTATGACTAACAAAAATTGGGAAGTGAGGGTAAAGGGCACTGGGAGGACTCCTAAACATGTAAATTGATTCATATTTAACAGTCTGAAGGTAATTTTTTAAAAAAGCAAAATACACATTGGAGTACCTGCTTGCATAATTGCAGCCTGAGTTCCTCCATCCTTCTTGTACAGAGACCGGGGTGCAGGGAGGCCCTCTCTGCTTCATGCCCAGGCAGATCAACAGGCATTTGGAGCACCCAGTTCAGTATCCTGGTTCAGTAGCCTGAGCTGCCATACTTCCTGTACAGACACCTCCATGCAGCTGGGCCCTCTCTACTCCATGCCCAGGCAGATTCTCAGGCAATTAGAGTATCTACTCACCCAGATCAGTATCCTGAGCCACCCAGCCTTTCTGTGCAGTGATTGTGGTGAAGTGAGACCCTCTAAAATCCATACCTGGACATATTGTCAGGCATCTGGGGTACCCGCTCACTTGGATTAGTTGTTTAGGATGCTCCCTAACCCCATGCACCAAATGTGAGGCTGAAGTTTCCCAGCTCCATGTCTAGGCACACTTCTGGGCACTTGGTGATCACCAACTGGATTCTTCCTTGGCACTGGTCTCTGTGCCTGCCATTGAGGAACCTGTAGGCAGACCTGCTTAGTCCAGCTCCACCCATCTTGACCACCACAACCCCCATCACTGAAGCTGAACAGGGAGCTCAGATCACTGTGCACTCTGCAGATCACCCATTGCCTGAGGCAACAGATGGCTTCACCCAGAAAACAAGCATCAAGTGTATACCCTACTGCATTGGCCACAGCCAGCTCTTACCCATAAGCACCATCTACTGGCTTAGAGGTGGAACCACACAGCACAATATAAGCTATAGGAGCAAAGCCAAAAGACTACCCAGTATTCTCTACAGTTATACTCCCTATGGAGGAGGGGAAAGGGAAAGGAAACAATCAGTAACATTAAAGGGAATGAAAGGACAAAAAATTTCTACTGACATGAAAATAATTACAAAAATTAGAAGTGCCAGCATCACCAGATGAGATGACACCAGCATAAGAATTCTGGACCCATAAAAAATCCAAATGTAGTGACACCACCAAAGTATCACTAACTCTCCAGCAATGCTCCTATCCAAAATGAAAACTTGGAAATGACAGATAAAGAATTCAAAGCATGGGTTGCAAGGAAAGTTCTTTGTAGATAAATCCACAAAGATGGGAAGAAACCAGCAGAAAAATGCTGAAAATTCCAAAAAACAGAACACTTGTTCTCCTCCAAAGGATCACAACTCCTCACCAAGAACTAAAACAAGACTAAAACTAAAGGTTAAAAACAAGAACTAAAACAAGGTTAAAAATTAACACAAACAAGCTTCTAAAGCAATCCAGAAAATAAGAGAAAAATGTTTTTTAAAAGAAATTAATCAGAGCTTTTGGAATTGGAAAACTCACTTAAGAAACATTAAAAATCCAATTGAGAGCTTTATCAATGAATTGGAACAAGCAGAAGAATTTCAGAGCTTAAAGACCAATCTTTCAAACTAACCCAGTAAGACCAAAAGAATTTTTAAATATGAACAGTCTTTGAGAAATATTATGTAAAGTGACCAAACCTACAAATTATTGGCATTCTGGAGAGAGAAGAAGGGAACTTTTTTTAAAAAACACTGGAAAATATATTTGGGGAAATAATTCAAGAAAATTTCCTTAATCTTACTGTTTGGACGAATGGAGGTAAGATGGCACACTTCCGGGTTCTTCATCACCAGCTTTTCCCGCGTGAGCGAAAATGCAGCCGGCGCCTGGGAAGGTGCAGACCAACCGGGCATGCGCCAGGTGACGTCAATCCGAAGAGACCAAGATTTACCTGGTCGCACCTACCGAACGCCCCCCCACACGCCTGTGTCCCGCCTATTGCCCTCCCACTCCTAGAAAAGCCGCTCCTGGCAGACTCCCCGCGCAAACTTCCTTAGTCCCCACTCCTGTCGGGACTGCAGGAACTTCGTCTGAGAGCTCCACCGGGCGACTCTCTTGGCCTCCTTTGCGGAGGCTGACAGACCTCTCCCTACCCACCTTCTTCCCTGAAGCTAGGTGACCAAAAATAAATTTGCAGTTTTGCTCCTACCCTTGCCTACTCGCTGGTTCTTTTGTGCCTGCTCTGGTGGTCTTAGAAAAACAAATCACTTACTAGAGAGGTAGACATCCAGATATAAGAACCCATTGGGAGGCCGAGGCGGGCAGATGATGAGGTCAGGAGATCAAGACCATCCTGGCTAATGCAGTGAAACCCATATCTACTAAAAATACAAAAAATTACCCAGGCACGGTGGCAGGTGCCTGTAGTCCCAGCTACTCAGGAGGCTGAGGCAGGAAAATGGCGTGAAACCAGGAGGCAGAGCTTGCAGTGAGCTGAGATCACGCCACTGCATTCCTCCTGGGAGACAGAGCAAGGCTCTGTCTCAAAAAAAAATTGAATTTAATTAAATTTTAAAATAAGAATAAAGAAACCCAGAGAATACCTGTGGAATACTATACAAAATGAACATCACCAAGACATATAGTCAATAGACCGTGTAAGGTAACACTAAAGAACAAACTTAAAAGCAGCTAGAGAAGAAGATCAGATCAGTGAACAAAGGGAACCCCATTAGGCTAAGAGCAAATTCTTAGCAGAAACATTACAAGAAAGGAAAACAGAAGAAAACAGCTCAGCCACAATGTGGTAAAGCAACAAGCAGAAGTTCCCAATTCAGGCCTATGCTCCTGGCACAGTGTTTCTAGACCTATCCTGAGCCAGAGAGGAGCCGACTGCCCTGAAGGGTGGAATCCCAGGCCAGGAAGCATTCAGGACAAGCTGACTGAAGAGCCCCTGGATATTAAGTGAACATTGGTGATGGACTGGCAGAATCTCCTGTGGGCCATTGCAGGTGGGTGGCCATAGTAAAGGGCCACTCTGCCTGAGGAAAGGGGAGGGAAAAACAAGAAGGACTTTGCCTTGTGATTTGAGTGCCAGCTTGCTGCAGGAGAACAAAACATCAGGCAAATTCTAAGGTTTTTAATTTCAATTCCTGGCTCCCAGACAGCATCTCCAGACCTACCTGGGACCTGGAGGAACACGCTGCCTGAAGACAAGGACATTTGCTAATCATAGAGCTCTACAGCATTGAGAAAACATTGGGGGTAGCCATGTAGTGGTTATAGAAGGCCTTGGATGAGACCCAGCGCTGTGCTGGATTCAGGTATGCCCCAGTGCAGTCCCAGTGGTGGTAACCATAGGGGTGTTTGTGCCACTACACCCCCAGTTTCAGGCAGCTCCGACAGAGACAATCAATTTGTTTGGCAGAAAGTAAGGGGAAAGAGCAAGTTTCCACCTGGTAATCCAGAGACTTCTTCTGGACATTAGCCAAGACCATCAAGGTGGTACCTCTAGGAGTGTGCAAAAAACACAGCATTATTGGGCATGGGGCTCAAGTTCCTTCAAATACCTGAAAAGGCTTCTCAAGAAGGATGGGTACAAACAAGCCAGACTAAAAGACTGTCATAAATATATAATTGTATAATGGTCACACATTGATGAATATCTACAAGCATCAAGACCATCCAGAAAAAAAATCAACCTCACCAAATTAATTAAATAAGGCACCAGGGACCAATCCTGGAGAAACAGATATGTGACCTTTCAGACAGAGAATTTAAAATAGCTTTTTTGAAGAAATTCAAGATGATGCAGAAAAAAAAAATCAGAATTCTGTCAGAAAAAAATAAAGAGATTGAAATAAGAAGCAAAAATTCTAGTTGAAAAAATACAATTGAGATTTGTATTTTATACACATTGAAGAATGCACCAAAGTCTCTTAATAGCAGAAGTGATCAAGCAAAAGAAAGAATTAGTGAGCTTGAAGGCAGCCTATTTGAAAATACATAGTCAGAGGAGATTAAAAAAAAAAAGAATAAAGCATACTTACAAATCTAGAAACTAGCCTCAAAAGAGCAAATATAAGAGTTATTGGCCCTAAAGAGGAGTTAGAGAAGAAGTTTGAGGTAGGAAGTTTATTCAAAGGGATAATAACAGAACTTTCCAAACCTAAAGATATCTATACCCAAGTACAAAGAAGTTTATAGTCTAATGAACCAAGGGAGAAGACCCAAATAAACAAAATCAGAGATTAAAAAGGAGATATTAGAACTGATATTGCAGAAATTCAAAGGATCATTAGTGGCTACTATGAGTGACTGTATGCCAATAAGTTGAAAAATCTACAGGAAATGGGTACATTCCTAGACACATACAACCTACCAAGATTGAACCATGAAGAAATCCAAAACATGAACAAATAAATAACAAGTAATAAGATCAAATCTGTAACAGAAAGTTTCAAAAGGAAAAGCCCAAAACCTGATTATTTCACTGCTAAATTCTACCAAATATTAAAGAATGAACTAATACCAATCCTACTCAAACTACTCCAAAAACTAGAGGAGAATAGAACACTTCTGAACTCATTCTACAAGGCCACTGTTAATCTAATACCAAAACCAAAGACACGTTTTTTTAAAAAACTACAAATATCTCTGATGAATATTATTGTAAACGTCTTCAACAAACTACTAGCAAACCCAATTCAGCAACACGTTAAAATAATAATTCATCATGGCCAAGTGAGATTTATTCCTTGGATGCCAAGATAGTTCAACATATGCAAATCAATAAATATGATACATCATATCAATAGAATAAAAACTACATGATCATTTCAATTGATGCAGAAAAAGCATTTGATAAAGTTCAACAATGCTTTACCATAAAAACCCCCAAAACACTGTGTATAAAAGGAACATATCTCAACACAATAAAAGTAACTTATGCCAGACCCACAGATAGTATCAGACTGAATGAAGAAAAACTGGAAGTCTTTCCTCTAAGATCTGGAACACAGCAAAGATGCCAACTTTTACCACTGTTCATTCATGATAGTACTGGAAGTCCTAGCTAGAGCAATCAGACAAGAAATATATAAAGGACATCCAAATTAGAAAGGAAGAAGTCAAATTATCCTTGTTTGCTGATTATATGAGCTTATATTTGGAAAAATCTAAAGACTCCACCAAAAAACTATTAGAACTGATGAAATTCAGTAAAGTTTCAGAATACAAGATCAACATACAAAAGCAGCACCATTTCTATATGCCAAGAGTAAACAATCTGAAAAACAAAAAAGTAATCCTGTTTACAACAGCCACACATAAAATTAAAAACCTAGGATTAACTTAACTAAAGAAGTGAAAAATCACTACAATGAAAACTATAAAAAACACTGACAAAATAAATTGAAAAGGACACACACCAAAAAAAGAAAGAAAAGAAAGAAAGAAATTCCATGTTCACGGGTTGGAAGGATCAGTATTGTTAAAATGCTTATACTAACCAAAACAATCTAGAGATTCAATGCAATCACCATCAAAATACCAACACAACTCATCGAGATGACATTTACAAACCAGAAAAAACACTAAAATTTATATGGAACCACAAAAGACCTAGAATAGCTACAGCTATCCTGAGCTAAAATAACAAAATTAGAGACATAACATTACCTAACTTTGAATTATACTACAGAGCTATCATAACCAAAACAGCATGGTACTGACATAAAAACAGTGACATAAACCAATGGAATAGAATAGAGAACCCAGAAACAAATCCACACACCTACAGTGAACTCATCTTTGACAAAGGAGAAAAGAACATACACTAGCGAAAAGGTAGTCTCAATAAATAGTGCCAGAAAAACTGGATATACACATGTAAAAGAATAAAACTAGACCCCTATTTCTCACCATATACAAAAATCAAAATGGATTAAATACTTAAATCTAAGACCTTAAACTATTAATCACCAAAAGCAAATACTGGAGAAATTCTCCAAAACATTGGTCTGAGCAAAAATGTCTTGAGTAGTACCCCACAAGCACAAGCAACCAGGGCAAAAACAGACAAACAGAATCACATCAAATGAAAAATCTTCTCCACAGCAAAGGACACCATCAACAAAGACAACCTACAGAATAGAAGAAAATATTTGCAAACTATTCATCTGACAAGGGATTAATAGCCAGATTATATAAGGAGCCCAAAAAACTCTGTAAAAAACAGTCTAATAATCCAATCAAAAATGGGCAAAAGATTTCACTAGGCATATCTCAAAATAAGATATACAACAGGCATATACTCAATATCAGTGATCATCAAAAATGCAAATCGAAACCACAATGAGATACCATCTCACCCTAGTTAAAATGGTTTACTTAAAAAAGACAGGCAATAACAAATGCGGTGAGAATGTGGAGAAAAGTGAACCCTTGTACATAATTAGTGGCAATGTAAATTAATACAACCACTATAAAGAACAGTTGGAAGATTCCTTAAAAAAATTAAAAATGAGCTACCATATGATCCAGCAATCCCGCTGCTGCATGTATACCCAAAAGAAAGGAAATCAGTATATCAAGGTGATATCTGCATTTCCATGTTTGTTGTAGCACTGCTCACAATAGCCAAGATTTGGAAGCAACCTAAGTGTTTATCAATAGATGAATAAATAAAGAAAATGTGCCATTTGCACATGATAGAGTACCATTCAGCCATAAAAAAATGAGTTCGTGTCATTTGCATCAACATAGATAAAACTGGAGAGCATTTATGTTATGTGAAATAAGGCAGGCACTGAAAAACAAATATTGCATGTTTCTACTTATTTTGGGGATCTGAAAATCAAAACAGTTGAACTCATCGATATCAAGAGTAGAAAATGGTTACTGGAGGCTAGGAATGATAATGGGGTATGGGGGGAAATGGGGATAGTTAATAGATACAAAAAAAAAAAAAAACAGAAAAAATGAATAGGACCGGGTGTTAGATAGTGACTATAGTCAATAATAATTTAATTGCACATTTTTTAAAACTAAAAATATAATTGGATTGTTTGTAACATAAAGGATAAATGTTTGAGGGGATAGATACCCCATTTTCCATGATGCGACTTTTATGGATTGCATACCTGTATCAAAATATTTCATGTAACTCAAATGTATACACCTATTATGTACCCACAAACTTAAAGAAAAAATTTAAAAAGTAAAAATGAAAACCAAAACCATATGATCATCTAGATAGATGTGAAAAACCTTTTGATAAAATTTCTCATTCCTTCATAATAAAAACCCTCAACAAACAAGGCATTGAAGGAACATACCTCAAAATAATAGAGCCATCTATGACAAACCCACAGCCATCATCATACTGAATGGGCAAAAGCTGGGAGCATTCCCCTTGAAAACAAGATGACCACAAGGATGCCCACTCTCACCACTTCTCTTCAGTATAGTACTGAAAAGCCTAACCAGAGCAATGAGGCAAGAAAAAGAAATGAAAGCATCTAAATCAGAAAAGAAGTTGTCAAACTATCTTTTTTCATGGATGATATCATTCCATGCCTAGAAAACCCTAAATACTCTGTCAAAAGGCCCCAGGAACTGATAATTTCAGTAAAGTTTCAGGATACAAAAATCAATGTACAAAAATCAGTAGTATTTCTATGTGCCAAATAATTCAAGCTCAGTGCCAAATCAAGAATGCATCCTCATTCACAAAGCCACACACACACACACAAAAAAATACCATAGAATATATCTAACTACAAAGAGAACTACAAAACACTGCTTAAAGAAGTCATAGACAAAACCAATGGAAAAACATTCCATGATCACGGATTGGAATAATCAATATTGTTAAAATGGCCATACTGCCCAAAGCAATCTACAGACTTAATGGTGTCCCTATCAAACTATTAAACTAAATTTTTACGGAACTAGAAAACTAATTTTAAAATTCAAATGGAACCCAAAGAGAGCCCAAATAGTCAAAGCATTCCCATGTAAAAAGAACAAAGCTGGAGGCATCACGTTATCTGACTTCAAACTACAATATAAGGCTACAGTAACCAAAACAGCACAGTTCTGGTACAAAAACAGACACACAGACATTCGGAACAGAATAGATGGCCAAGAAATTATGCTGCACATCTACAAGCATCTGATCTTGAACAAAGACAACAAAGCAAGTAATGAGGAAAGGACGCATTCAATAAATGGTGCTGAGATAGCTGGCTAACCATATGCATTCATATATAAATATATATAATATATATATTTCTTTATCCACTTATCACCTAACTTGATGGGCACTTAAGTTGATTCCATATCTTTGCAATTGTGAATTGTGCGGCAATAAGCAAACACAGGTGTATTTTTGATATACTGATTTCTTTTCCTTCAGGTAGCTATCCAGTAATGGGTTTGCTGGGTCAAATGGCAAATCTACTTTTAGTTGAGAAATCTCCACATTGATTTCCATAGAGCTTGTATTAATTTACATTCTCTCCAACAGTATATAGGCATTCTCTTTTCACCACATCTGCACTAACCTCTCGTTTTTTTACTCTACTACAATACCCATTCTGGCTGGGATAAAGTAATATCTCTGTGGTTTTAATTTGCACTTCCTTAATGATTAGTGATGTAGAGCATTGTTTCATATATCTGTTGGCCATTTGCATATCTTCTTTTGAGAAATGTCTGCTTATGTCATTTGACTACTTTTTAATGAGATTCATTTGTTTTGTTTTGGTCTCACTGATTTGAGTTCCTTGTAGATTCTGGATATTGGTTCTCTGTCAGATGCATACTTTGCAAGTATTTTCTCCCATTCTATAAGTTGTCTGTTTACTTTTTTTGCTGTGTAAAACCTTTTAGTTAATTGGGTCTCATTTATTTTTGCTTTGGTTGTATTTGTTTTTGAGGTCTTTGTCAAAAATTATTTGCCTAGGCCAATGTCCTTGAGAATTTTCCCTGGGTTTTCTTCCAGAATTTTTATGGTTTCAGGTCTTAGATTTAAGCTTGTAATCCATCTTGAGTTTGCTTTGGTATACGGAGAGAGAAATGGATTGTTTTATTCTTCTACATATGGTCATTCGATTTTCCCAGAACCACTTATTGAAATAGGCAATCCTTTCCTCAATTTATGTTTTTGTACGTTTTTTCAAAGATCAGTTGGCTGTAAGTTTTGGCTTTATTTCTGAGTTCTCTATTTTGTTCTATTGGTATATGTATCTACTATTCTAATAGTATCATGCTAGTTTATTTACTATAGCTTTGTAGTATAATTTGAGGTAATGTGATATCTCCAAATTTGTTCTTTTTGATTAGGATTGCTATGGTTATTCAGGCTCTTTTTTGGTTCCATATGAATTTTAGAATTGTTTTTTCTAATTCTGTGAAGAATGACATTAATATTTTGATAGGAATTATATAGAATCTGTAGATTGCTTTGGACAGGACGGTAATTTTAATGATTTTGATTATTTTAACCTATGAATGTGGAATATTTTTTCATTTGTTTGGGGCATCTCTGATTTCTTTCATCAGTGTTTCGTAGTTCTCCTTGTAGAGATCTTTCCCCTTCTTTGTTAAGGATAATCCTAAGTATATTATATTTTTGTAGGTATTGTAAAAGGTTTGAGTTCTTGATTTGATTCTCAGCTTGGCCATTGTTGGTTTTTAGCAGTGCTACTGATTTGCGTGCATTGATTTTTTGTAACCTGATACTTTACTGAATTCATTTATCAAATCTAGGACTCTTTTGGAGGAGTCTTTAGGGTTTTCTAAATATAAGATCATATCACTGGCAAACAGATAATTTGACTTTTCCCCAATTTGAATGCCCCTTCTTTCTTTCTCTCGCCTAATCGCTCTGGCTAGAACTTGTTTTCATGTTTTTACAATAAAACCCATCAAATATTTTAAAAAGAGACTGACTTAATTCTCCCTTGAAAATACATTTCCCTCTTCCTTTTTCTTAGAGCATTTACCTTAGAAAACTATTAATTGTAAGCACATTTTGTCTTTGAAATGTATTTAAATCCTTTTGAAAATTAAAATTGGCATGTAATCAGTTTTATGAGCCATGAAGTTCTTTCTCAAGGACTAGGGAGCCATCTCTGTGAAATGTAAATATCAAAAAGAATAGGCCCCTATTTCCCAGTTTCTGTGGAAGAGTAGGAATTAACTTCAGTGGATACCTTGCTCAAAGTGGCAAAACTACCTCTTGGCATAAAATTAAAAGAAGCTTATTTTTCCTTTAGATAAAGCCAATTATCTAATGGTAGATGGTCATGCTAATTACTAGGTGAATTTAAAATTAACTCTATGTGACAAATGGTGCAATCAAGTCCTCTTAGAGACTAGTTACTGTTTATCATGAGAACATGTATGGAATGTATAGAATGGATTATAGTTTGGTTTTATGTAAGGGTGACATTTCTTTCTGTCTTTGCAATCTCTTAAAAGATTGCCTGTGATATGCATCACATGCTGGTTTAATGCTTATTCAATAAAATTTTTTTCTATAGTACTTTTGTGGATAGGTTTTCTGATATGGGAGAAGATTTTGTTTTTAATTATATTTCCCCAACATCTTTTTTTTTAATCTGCTAGTAACAACCCAGTGCTCAGCTTCAGACTTGATCTGTAGAGTAGAAATTTTAATAGGAGAATCTAATGGTTGACCTGGATGATATCAGCTATCTTCCCACCCTTACCCTATGTCTCTGTGCAAGGGAATGGGGTGGGGAGGGATGCAGGGTCAAGAAATGTAAACATAACTAGGAAGCAGGGAGGGAAGGTTCTCAAAGAAGGAGGGCTGCTCATGTACAACCACCCCCGCCACACACACATTTCAAAGTACAAAAGGCAACTTTTAGCAGACAGGCAGACAACTGGGATTTTTCACATTTCTACATTATTCCATTTAAATTTGATTACATTGACTAAACATATGCACATCAATTCACATTTCAGTGACACTGAATTATTGAAATTATTTGAACCATCTCCATGAATCTCTCATGTCCCTGGACACTTAGGGTGATATCCTAAAAAAATCATTTCATTATTCTCATAAATAAAGATGTTTAAAATATTTTGATGTTACAAATGCTACTGTATTTTTCTAACCTTTTAATTTTTTGTCCTCAAAAATATTAAGCCAAATGGATACATTTCCTTAGTGCTTTCAAGTAATTAGCAAAACAAAATACTCTCTGAAGAATGGAAATTTAGTTTTCCTACTTCTTTCCCTCAGCCATGAAAGACAAGCAGATGGTCTCTTATCAGTGTAAACAGCTATCAGAATGGCAATGGTGGCAGATGAGAGAATAAACTTAGAAATGAAAGGGCAGAAATAGATGAGTAAAAAGCAAAAAGCAGAAACATCTGCTTTTCAATTAACAAAAAGAACACAGCAGTTAAGGTCTAACAATTGATATTTTGTGTTTGGAAAATAGTGTAAGTATATAAACTACTTAAGAGAGGTTCATAGACGCACTGTATTCCAGGTATTTCATACTGACCCAATTGTCTCAGAAACAAAACACTATATTGGATGAGGCGAGTCAGTGAGGAACCATTCAGCCATGTCTTTGTCATGGATTCTGTGGTTGAGGTCTCTAGAGATAACTGTCAAGTTTGGCAAAAAAGTAAGTGAAACTACAAAAGGAATAAGACTTGTAAAACATTCTCTCAAATTCAAAAATAGAAATAAAACATAGCAAAGTATAGGAGAAGGAAAAAATTCAGATAGTTATATTTTGGCAGTCTTTACACAGGTAATAGTTAATAGATACCAGATGATAACCTATTCTGGATTTAATAATTTCCTTTTGAAACTAATTGTGCTTTCACTTCAACTGAATATTTCTGGGAAAGTAAAATTAAGAGAAATAAAATCTCATTATTACATCACTGCATAGAAATTTTTCTACAAAACAATAGCTTTTTAAAATAGAGTAAAACGTTTAACATTGAGAAATTATCTCCCCTACATACAAATCAGGAGTTAAATTTAAAATAAGTTACTTAAAATTAAATTTCAG
Organism: Rhinopithecus roxellana; assembly: GCF_007565055.1. Lineage (NCBI taxonomy): Eukaryota > Metazoa > Chordata > Mammalia > Primates > Cercopithecidae > Rhinopithecus > Rhinopithecus roxellana. The sequence goes on along the minus strand of NC_044552.1, from coordinate 88,349,682 downwards.
TTATAAAAATTGGAGGGCACACAGCTTTATCAAGCCCAACAACAGGCTCATGCGACTTAACTCTCAATATTGTTGGCCCTATCAGAGGTGTTACTGTGTAGGAGTTAACTATCCCTATTGTATTAGTCCATTTTCATGCTGCTGATACAGATATATCCAATATTAGGCAATTTACAAAAGTGGTGTAACGGACTCACAGTTCCACATGGCTGGGGAAGCCTCACCATTATGGTGAAAGGCAAGAAGGAGCAAGTCACGTCTTACATGGATGGCAGCAGGCAAAGACAGCGAGCTTGTGTAGCGAAACTCCCATTTTTAAAAGCATCAGATCTCGTGAAACTTACTCACTTATCATGAGAATAGCATGAGAAAAACTCAACCCCATGATTCAATTATCTCCCACCACACATGGGAATTATGGAAGCTACAAGATGACAAAACCAAACCATATCAACTATCTTAGAGCTCACTCTCTGGGTTTGGAGCCCATCTCTGATGCTACCTGTCACTTAATCTCCAATTACCTCACTATTCCTCATTTGGGAAACAGAGATGATGATAATGAATCTATCTCACATCTTTGTTGTAAAAATTAAACAAATAACATATAAAATATTTATGACAGTGTTTGACCCATAGAAAGCGATATAAAAGTGTATTTTCTAGTCACTACAGGTTCTGAAATCTTCAAGTAATGTGCAGATAGAACACATAGTACCTGTTTTTATTAACCACTGATACCAGGGCACGTATCACTTTGATTTATTTATTTGCTTTATCTGCAAACATCCATGCCAATTGTTCTCCCACAGAGCAGTATCACATCTGCCAGCAGCCCCTCTGTCTTACCAGGCTGCTTCATTTGTTAGGCCTGGGGTCTATCTGTGTTGCTTCTGATAGCATTTAGCAGCTTCTTTAAATATTGTACAGCTACACATGAATGAATACATAAATTTGTTACAATGGCATAACAATGTGAGTAAACCCAGTAAAATTAAGTAATTACATACAGCAAATAAAGTCACTGCTGCCAAAATGAGCTACATATGCCAAAAGGAAAGGAGGAAAATTGCAGCAGAAATTCTTATAGAAATTACATTATTCAGCATTAAAATTCCTTTTTAAAATGTAAAAATTACTTTTTAAATGTAATTTTTAAAATATTAATATGTACAAAATATTAATATTTTGCTAATGCTTTATCTATTAGGCACTGACCACTTAGATTCAAAGGGGGGTTAAAAATTATTTTTGTTATTGTTTTGGTCAATGCTTTTTTCTATTCTAAGTAAATGTCAATGTCCTTAAAACTTTCGAATAACAAATCATCAGGACATAATGAAGATAATTTAATGACACAATGAATGACAACAACCTTGTTCCTTTCAGAAACAAGCCAAAAAGTGAGTTGGTAGAAACACACCCAGTAAACATCAGGGATGAGTCTGTTCACTACTCTATCTTCATTGCGTAGGATAGTGCCTAGCACACAGCAGGCATTTAATAGTTGTCTGAATCTTTAATGAATGAAATATTTACCTCTAAATCATTATCAAATAGAAGATTTGTGTAAAGAGTGGACACCCTAAAGTGGCTCTCAACTAACAGAGGAACCATCCACACAGGGGTATTTGGAAATATGATGAGGGTTGGCTTGTTGAGTTAATAACTGTGGGTGCTATAGACAGTCTGTAGGTGGAGTCCATTGTAGAAAGGCTTAACTTTCTACATTGTGGAGGGAGGTGAGGATATCTATTACAGGACAGTCCAGCATGATAAAGAATTTTTTCCCAATATAAAAACAGCAGTCCACTGAGAATTACTGGAAGGAGAAGTAAGGTGGGGGTGGGGTTAAAAAACATAAAATAGTAAATCTGAGCAAGAATATCAGCCAATATCATACAGAATGGGCAAAAACTGGAAGCATTCCCTTTGAAAACTGGCACAAGACAGGGATACCCTGTCTCACCACTCCAACATAGTGTTGGAAGTTCTGGCTAGGGCAATCAGGCAAGAGAAAGAAATAAAGGGTATTCAGTTAGGAAAAGAAGAAGTCAAATTGTCCCTCTTTGCAGATGACATGATTTCATATTTAGAAAAACCCATCGTCTCAGCCCAAAATCTCCTTAAGCTGATAAGCAACTTCAGCAAAGCCTCAGGATACAAAATGAAGGTGCAAAAATCACAAGCATTCTTATACACCAGTAACAGACAAACAGAGAGCCAAATCATGAATGAACTCCCATTCACAATAGCTTCAAAGAGAATCAAATACCTAGGAATCCAACTTACAAGGGATGTGAAGGACTTCTTCAAGGAGAACTACAAACCACTGCTCAGTGAAATATAAGAGGACACAAACAAATGGAAGAACATCCCAGGATCATGGATAGGAAGAACCAATATCGTGAAAATGGCCATACTGCCCAAGGTAATTTATAGATTCAATGCCATCCCCATCAAGCTACAAATGACTTTCTTTACAGAATTGGAAAAAACTGCTTTAAAGTTCATATGGAACCAAAAAAGAGCCTACATTGCCAAGACAATCCTAAGTCAAAAGAACAAAGCTGGAGGCATCACGCTACCTGACTTCAAACTATACTACAAGGTTACAGTAACCAAAACAGCATGGTACTGGTACCAAAACAGAGCTATAGACCAATGGAACAGAACAGAGTCCTCAGAAATAATACCACACATCTACAGCCATCTGATCTTTGACAAACCTGAGAAAAACAAGAAATGGAGAAAGGATTCCCTATTCAATAAATGGTGCTGGGAAAATTGGCTAGCCATAAGTAGAAAGCTGAAACTGGATCCTTTCCTTACTCCTTATACGAAAATTAGTTCAAGATGGATTAGAGACTTAAATATTAGACCTAAAACCATAAAAACCCTAGAAGAAAACCTAGGGAATACCATTCAGGACATAGGCATGGGCAGGGACTTCATGTCTAAAACAACAAAAGCAACGGCAACAGAAGCCAAAATTGACAAATGCGATCTAATTAAACTAAAGAGCTTCTGCACAGCAAAAGAAACTACCATCAGAGTGAACAGGCAACCTACAGAATGGGAGAAAATTTTTGCAATCTACTCATCTGACAAAGGCCTAATATCCAGAACCTATAAAGAACTCAATCAAATTTACAAGAAAAAAAACAAACAACCTCATTAAAAAGTGGGCAAAGGATATGAACAGACATTTCTCAAAAGAAGACATTCATACAGCCGACACATGAAAAAATGCTCATCATCACTGGCCATCAGAGAAATGCAAATCAAAACCACAATGAGATACCATCTCACACCAGTTAGAATGCCAATCATTAAAAAATCAGGAAACAACAGGTGCTGGAGAGGATGTGGAGAAATAGAAACACTTTTACACTGTTGGTGGGACTGTAAACTAGTTCAACCATTATGGAAAACAGTGTGGCGATTTCTCAAGGATCTAGAAATAGAAATACCATTTGACCCAGCCATCCCATTACTGGGTATATACCCAAAGGATTATAAATCATGCTGCTATAAAGACACATGCACACATATGTGTATTGCGGCACTATTCACAATAGCAAAGACTTGGAATCAACCCAAATGTCCATCTGTGACAGACTGGATTAAGAAAATGTGGCACATATACACCATGGAATACTATGCAGCCATAAAAAAGGACGAGTTTGTGTCCTTTGTAGGGACATGGATGCAGCTGGAAACCATCATTCTTAGCAAACTATCACAAGAACAGAAAACCAAACACCGCATGTTCTCACTCATAGGTGGGAACTGAACAATGCGATCACTTGGACTCAGGAAGGGGAACATCACACATGGGGGCCTATCATGGGGAGGGGGAAGTGGGGGAGGGATTGCATTGGGAGTTATACCTGATGTAAATGATGAGTTGATGGGTGCTGACGAGATGATGGGTGCAGCACACCAACATGGCACATGTATACATATGTAACAAACCTGCATGTTGTGCACATATACCCTAAAATTTGAAAAAAAAAAAAAAAGAATATCAGAAAGGTAGGGGGCAAGACATAAATATAGCGATTAGGAGGTCTCCACTATTAGAGAGGAGGAAACTGTTTAGAAAACTCAGCTGGCTCAGACACAGCAGCTTACCAAAATTAAAAAATGCCCAAATTATTTAAAAAGGAATGAAATCATGTCCTTTACAGCAATGTGGATAGAGCTGGAGGCCGTAATCCTGAATGAATTAACACAGGAACAGAAAACCAAATACCATGTGTTCTCACTTATAAGTGGGAGCTAAACATTGAGCACATATAGACATAAACATGGGAACAACAGACACTGTGGACCACTAGAGGTGGGAGGGAGAGAGGCAGTCCTGGGTTGAAAAACTACCTATTGAATATTGTGCTTACTACCTGGTTACAATATACCCATGTAACAAACCTGCACATCTGCCCCGGTATCTAAAATAAAAGTTGATTTGTTTTAAAGAATAGAAACAATGAAAATTTCATAAATAAGGAAACCTAAGTCAGAGATTTTGTGCAAGTCACAAAAGTGACAGCAAACATGTACTTTTTATAGTAAAACATACAAAATAATTACAAAGTAGGATGCAAATATACTTTTAATTTAAGAAATTCAAAGCAATTCCATGTGTGTGGCATACATCTGGTGCATGTTCCTGGAGCTCCCTTTCCACACTCCCATACACCCTTCACTACCCTCCCCCTCACCATTTGTGGGTGGTATTTAGTGGAAACTACCTCAGGCCCTGAGTAGTGAGCAGTTCATCAGAAATGAGGAGTGCTAAGGAAGAAACATCGTGGCAGGAGACATAGGCATGAGAAAAAAGGCAAAAGACATCTAAAGGAAGGTGAAGATGTTCAGGCAGTCCACCAAAGGCAAGCTTCAAGCACAATGCACACAAAGCAACAATGTTAAAACCCTATTTTACTTATTAAATATTTTATTGAGCATTTCTGTGCATCAAGCATTGTGCTAAGCCCTAGGAATGCCTAGCGCTCATGAAGTTTATGGTCAGGAGGAGTAGACATTAAACAGGTAAACCATAATTGAAACTCACAAGGTTCCTACAGAAAGAATAGCAGGGGGATCTATTTTAGATTGAAGTGTGAAGAAGGACTTCTCTAAAGTTGTATCTTTCAGAGTTCTGAAAGATGAGTAGCAATTAGGTCGTCTCTGCAGAAATGCATTTATTGGGAAGGGAGCTCTGTCTGTACCAGGGCCCAAGGCAGGACAGGGTCTGGCACATTCCTGGAACTGTAGTGAGGGCAATGTTGCTATCTTGGTGAGCTGGGGGGAAAGACAGGAGATAAGGTTACCCTGGCTACAATATGTAGAAGAATTGCAAGAAAATGGGTTTAGAGACTGTTATAAAAGCTACTGCAATAGTCCAGGTAAGAAATGATGGTGGCTTGGTCAGAAGTGACAGCAACAAAAACAAGAAATATAGATAGATTATAAGTATAAAGTGAAAGGAATTGGTAATAGATTGGATGTAGGGAGTGAGGAAGAAGTGTCAAGGGTGACTCACCGGCATGAGCAACTACAAGGCTGCCAGAGGCTGACATGCTCCTAAGTGGGCAGAGCAGGGGAGGAAGAGTTTCAGGAGAGGATAATTAAGGGTTCTTTTGGATTTGTTCTTCATAGTGCCTAAGAGCCATCCTAAGAGATGTTTGATATTCAGATCTCTAACTCAATAGTGAACTCTGAATCAGAATGTAAATTTGGGAGTTCTGGTATATACAGAGAATATAAAAAGATATGGCATTGAATATGATTACCTAGGAAAAGTTTGTTTTCCTAGATAACATTTGTTTTGTTCATGGAGAACACACTATTAAATTTTCTTAAGTCAAGTAAATATGATCCCATGAGAGAACAATTTCTAGTATTTTTTCATTTTGTTTTATTCAGTAATTAGTTTCCTGGTATGTATTATAATAGATTAAAATTAAAAGTTAACAAAAGCCTTTGCATTATGGCTCTATATACCTTGCATGTAGATGAAAGATTCTGAGTATGTAGCTGTATTTGTTTTTTGTTCATGTGCTTTCCATATTATTCATGAGTTCAGACAAATGATAACATACTTAATAGTATGTTCATATGGGAAATATTTCCAACTTAGTTACACGTTTATGATTTGTTTTTCTAAGACCACCAGAGCGGGCACAAAAGAACCAGCGAGTAGGCAAGTGTAGGAGCAAAACTGCAAGTTTATTTTGGTCACCTAGCTTCAGGGGAAGAAGGTGGGTAGGGAGAGGTTGTCGGTCTCCGGCAAATGAGGCCAACAGAGTCGCCCATGGAGCTCTCAGACGGAGTTCCGACAGTCCCGACTGCAGTGGGGAAGCTGGGAAGTCCCTGCGTGAAGTTCGTCCGGAGCGGCTTTTCTAGGAGTGGGAGGGCAATAGGCGGGGCACGGGAGTGTCGGGGGTGTTCCGCAGGTGCGACCAGGTAAATCTTGGTCTCTTCGGATTGACATCACCTGGCGCATGCCTAGTTGGTCTGCACCTTCCCGGGTCGCCAGCTGCATTTTGGCGCACGCGGGAAAAGTTGGGGGGGGGATGAAGAACCCGGAAGTGCACCATCTTGCCTCCGTTCGTCCAGTTTATGTTTCATGATTTAAATCCTGCTGTCCCCATCATCACCTACACGTGAAACCTGAACCCTAGGCTACATCGTCTTCCAGCTCCACTCTTGCCACACCCACCTAACAAGACATAGTTTAGCAACAAGTGCTTTTACTATTTTCCATCTCTATGCCTTGGCCCACACTTTTTCTGCGCCTAGGTGATGCAGCCCTCTCCTTTTCCCCAAATGACAAATGTCCACATTCAGAACACTCTTCTGCTCTTCCTAGAAGTCTCTGTGATCCCTTATTAGGTCACTCATTCCTCTCTGCTTACTTGTTGGTCTTTCAGTGAACATCTTCAAGTCAGGGGCTGTGTCAAATTCATCTGAGTCTATAACTGCTGGCATAAGGCCTGCCACAGTGTATTAGTCAGTTTTTGCACTGCTATAAAGAAATACCCGGCCAGGCGCGGTGGCTCAAGCCTGTAATCCCAGCACTTTGGGAGGCCGAGACGGGTGGATCACGAGGTCAGGAGATCGAGACCATCCTGGTCTACACAGTGAAACCCCGTCTCGACCAAAAAATACAAAAAACTAGCCGGGCGAGGTGGCGGGCGCCTGTAGTCCCAGCTACTCGGGAGACTGAGGCAGGAGAATGGCGTAAACCCGGGAGGCGGAGCTTGCAGTGAGCCGAGATCGCGCCACCGCACTCCAGCCTGGGCGACAGAGCTAGACTCCGTCTCAAAAAAAAAAAAAAAAAAAAAAAAAAAAAAAACCCAAAACTGGGTATTTATAAACGAAAGAGGTTGAACTGACTCACAGTTCCACATGGCTGGGGAAGCCTCAAGAAACTTACCATCATGATAGAAAGCAAAGGGGAAGCAAGCACCTTCCTCATATGGTAGCAGGAGGATGAAGAGTGAGGAGCAAAGCAGGAAGAGCCCCTTATAAAACCATCAAATCTCATAGAAACTCACTCACTATCGCAAGAACAGCATGGGGGAACTGCCCACATGATCCAATCACCTCTCACTGTATTTCTCCCTCAACAGGTGGGATTATGGGGATTACAATTCAGGGTGAGATGTGCATGGAAACACAGAGCCATATCATATCATTTCACCCCGTGCCCCTCCCAAATCTCACATCTTTTTGACATTTCAAAACCAATCATGCCTTCTCAAAAGTCCCCTGAAGTCTTAACTCATTTCAGCATTAACTCAAATGTCCACAGTCCAAAGCCTCATGTGAGATAAGGCAAGTCCCTTCCACCTATGGAAAAAATCAAACACAAGTTAGTTCCTTCCAAGATACAATTTGGGTATAGGCAATGGGTAAATACACCGATTCCAAATGAGAGAAATTGGCCAAAACAAAGAGGCCACAGGCCCCATGAAAGTTTGAAATCTAGTCAGGCAGTCATTAAATCTTAAAGCTCCAAAATGATCTCCTTTGACTCCATGTCTCACACCCAGGGCACGTTGATGCAAGCACTGAGCTCCCATGGCCTTGGGAAGTTCCTTCACAGGCTGGCATTGAGTGCCTGTGGCTTTTCCAGGCACACAGTGCAAGCTGAAAGTGGATTTACCATTCTGGGGTCTCAAGGATGGTGACTTTCATCTCACAGCTCCACTAGGCAGTGTCCCAGTGGGGACTCTATGTGGGGGCCCCAACTCCACCTTTCCCTTCCACACTGCCCTAACAGAGGTTCTCCATGAAGGTTCTACCCCTGCCCAAACTTCTGCCTGGACATCTAGACATTTCCATACATCCTCTTAAATCTAGGAAGAGGTTCCCAAACCTCAATTATTGACTTCTGTGCACCCGGAAGTCCAACATCACATGAAAGCCTGGGGCTTGCATCCTCTGAAGCAATGGCCTGAGCTGTATCTTGGCCCCTTTTAGCCATGACTGGACCTGAAACAGCTGGGATGCAGGGTGCCATGATCTGAGGCTGCACACAGCAACAGGGCCCTGGGCCCAACCCCCAAAACCATTTTTCCCCTCCTAGGTCTCTGGGCCTGTGATGGGAAGGTCTGCACCAAGATCTCTGACATGCCCTGGACACATTTTCCCCATTGTCTTGCTGATTAACATTTGGCTCCTCATTCATTATGCAAATTTTTGCAGCAGGCTTGAATTTCTCCCCAGAAAATTGGTTTTTCTTTTCTATCACATCATCAGGCTACAAATTTTCAAAACTTTTATGCTCTGCTTCCCTTTTAAAGGTAAGTTCCAATTTCAGGTCATCTCTCTCAAGTTCAAAGTTCCACAGCTCTCTAGGGCAGGAGCAAAATGCCACCAGTCTCTTTGCTAAAGCATAGCAAGAGTGACCTTTGCTCCAATTCCCAACAAGTTCCTCATTTTCATCTGAGACCACCTCAGCCTGGACTTTGTTGTCCATATCACTATCAGCATTTTGGTCAAAGTCATTCAACAAGTCTCTGGGAAGTTCAAACTTTCCCACATTTCTTGTTTATTTCTGAGCCTTCCAAACTGTTCCAACTTCGGCCTCTTACCCAGTTCCAAAGTCACTTCTACATTTTCAGGTATCTTTATAGCAGCATCCCACTCTCTGTGGTACCAATTTACTGTATTGTTCTGTTTTTGCACTGCTATAAAGAAATACCCATGACTGGATAATGTATAAACAAAGGATGTTTAATTGACTCACCGTTCCACATGTCTGGGGAGGCCTCAGGAAACTTACAATCATGGCAGAAAGCAAAGGGAAAGCAGGCACCTTCTTCACAAGGTGGCAGGAGGGAGAAAAGTGAGGGGTGAAGGGGAAGAGCCCTTTATATAAAACAATCAGAGTTCTTGAGAGCTCACTATCATGAGAACAGCATGGGGGAATTTGCCCCCAAGATCCAATCACCTCCTCACTGGGTTCCTCCCTTGACCTGTGGGGATTATGGGGATTACAATTAGAGATGAGATCTGAGTGTGGATGCAGAGCCAAATCATATCTCACATGAAGAAATATAAATCTGTTCAACTGAATTATATTGAGCAATCTAATGTAGTGTATAATATGGTAAAATTGGCTGTTTTGTTAAGAATAAAAAATTTTACCTCCTACAGTCTGAATCATGGGGAATAATTTAACTACTATATCCCAGAAATACAGTTACTCAATTTTTAAGACACTAGTCATTTTTGTAAGTGCTATTGGGCTTAGAAAACACAGGTTGTCCACTACCCAGGGGTGAGTCCATGTTGCAGTTCCGACCACTCAGCGAGACCCAAGTAACCTGTGGACTTTTGAAAATACTACTCATGGCACCACTTAAATAAAGCAGAAGATGATACATCATTGCTGCATCCTTCAGAGAGGACAAACACTGTGTCCTCACATGGCAGGAGAGCAGAAGAGCAAAAGGACGTATGCTACTTATCTCTACCCCTTTTAAAGGTCACACCTCTTAATACCATCACATTGGTGATAAGGTTTCAAAACTTGAATTTGGGGGACATTTAGACCATAGAATATATTTATGTCATAAAATTCAGATTTGGAAGAAATAACTCTTTATAACTCAAAAAGAACTGTAGAGTCTAATGGAGTATGTATTGTTGTGTACGTCTATATAGCTCACACTTACATAACACTGTGCCATCTTAGAACATGGCACCCTACATCCCAACTGCTTCAGGTCCAGTCATGGCTAAAATGGGCCAAGGCACAAATCAGGCCATTGCTTCAGAGGGTGCAAAAAGTTTCTTATTAAGAAGTTCACACTTTTTAATAGCAAAAACATGAAATCAACCTAAATGCCCATCAACAGAAAACTGGATATAGAAAATGTGGTACATATTCACCATGGAATACTATGTAGCCATAAGAAAGAATGAGATCATGTCCTTTACAGCAACATGAATGGAGGTGGAGGCCATCATCCTAAGCAAACTACCACAGGAACTACCACAGGAACCACAGAAAACCAAATACCACATGTTCTTACTTGTAAGTGGGAGCTAAACAATGACAACGCACAAATACCAGGAGGGGATCAACAGACACTGGGGCCCACTTGAGGGTGGAGTATAGGAGGAGGGAGAAGATAAAAAAAAAATCTATTGGGTACTATGCTTATTACCTGAGTGATGAAATTATCTGTACACTGAATCCCTGTGACATGCAGTTTATCTATATAACAAACCTGTACATGTAACCCTGAACTTAAAATAAAAGTTAAAAAATGAAGTTCATGCTTTTAAAGTGCTCAACGCTTTAATATAGGATTTTGTAATAGCACCAAATGGCTTTCTCAGAATTTAAAAGTCTGAATTATGAAATCAATCTAATTCTGATCACTCCGTACACACAAAAATAACTAAATGAATAAAAATAAGAATAAAAGCAAAGAAATCTACTTTTAAAAGTTTAATTGACCAAAGCAAAAGATATTTTCTTACTATATCTCTCTTAACTTATTCAGTTAATTTCATACAACAGCATTCAGGCTTAGTACTATTTTCCACAAAAAATGAGAGTCTGGTAAGAAGTATTTCTTTGTGTTAGTACTGGACTGGAAGTTTGGCCTTCCTTGAATTGGTTAACTTCCTACTCTATCAGTTTCTTCACCTGTTTAATGGAAATAATAACTATTTTACCATGAAGTCTCATTGTGTGGGTTCAGTAAGAAGATACTCAGTTGACCTTCAGTAGATGGTCATGGAATACAAATCATCATTCTTGATCACCTGTATAGTATATGGTTAAGGACATGAAGTCTGGAATCAGACCACTTGCTATGTGACCATGGGGAAAATTACTCTCTCAGTGCCTCCATCAGCTACATAATTTGCAGAGCCTAGTGCAAAAAGAAAATGCAGAGCTTCTTGTTCAAAATTCTTAAAAATTTCGAGAAAATGACAGCAAGCATTAAACCAAATGCAGTGCCTCTCAGACGTCCTTAAAGTTGCAGAGGTCACTAGTGCATGAAGCAGGTCCTGACTTCAGTTTCCTGCCCTGGGGATAATAACAGTATTTGCCTTATAGGGTTAGCGTGGGGATTAAATAAGGCAATATATATAAACCATTAGAATAGTGCCTGGCACATAGTGTTACATAAGTGTGAGCTATATAGACGTACACAATACATACTCCTTAAGACTCTACAGTCCTTTTTGAGTTATAGAGAGTCATTTCTTCCAAATCTAAATTTTGTGGCATAAATATATTCTATGGTCTAAATGTCCCTCAAAATTCTAGTTTTGAAACTTTATCACCAATGTGATGGTATTAAGAGGTGTGACCTTTAAAAGGGTAGAGATAAGTAACATAGGCCCTTTTGCTCTTCTGCTCTCCTGCCATGTGAGGACACAGTGTTTGTCCTCTCTGAAGGATGCAGCAATGAGGCACCATTTTGGAAGCAGAAACCAGACCCTCACCAGACATTGAGCCTGTTGGCATTTGATCTTAGGCTTCCAAGCCTCCAGAAAATGAGAAATAAATTTCTGTTCTTATAAATTACCCAGCCTCAGATATTATTATAGCAGAATATGGACTAGAACAGTATAATTAAAAAAGATGCACAAAAAGTCCTCATGTCTTACATATATTCATCTTTCATTGAAATCTTCTGCTAGTGCAACTAAACACACTTCCATTTCTGTGTCATTCCCTCTTGAGATAAATCAAAAGAAAAAGGTGTAAATGTAGGATCTGTATTTCAGCTCTTCTTCTGAAACTTACAGAGTTAATGAATTTCCCTAAAATACACTAGTCAAACCTTGGTCTTTGAAATAGTTACATACTGCAATCCATCAAGAAAAGATCTTTGAGAAATGAATAATGGAAGTCAACCCAGACCCAGCTAAAAGGAATCTTTCCATGTATGTCAGACTTGGAGAAGAGGAATCAAAGGCATGAAAATCTGCAATATTGGAATATAACCCCTAAGGCCAATTTTTACCACCTGGACTGCCCTCTTTTACTTTGTGGAATTACAAGTACTCAAACCCAGAAAAAGAATATTAGAACTCATTATGCCTAAGCTGACTTTTTAAAATTATCTTTTGTCTGGATTTGACATTTAATTACATTAGAGAAATATTCGGGCTGAAACAGAAAAGCCAGTTTGCTTTTTTAAAAAAATGTGATTCGAGTTATTAATGAAAGTTCTCAATTTCTTTAAAAGCAGAAAATGCTTTTAACTATTCTATCAGTGGATTTTTGAAAAGTAACAGCATCTCCTGCTGATTCTATATGATAAATAGTGTAGATGGTTCTACTTTCCCATTGTCTTCATATCCTGAAAAGAAAAATAATGCCACAAATATAGTTGAAATCATTATAGTAATAGTGATTTTCTTCCAAGAAGTTTAAAATACTTGTTAAACGTTATTTTATAATAAAAAAGGCAATGGACTGTTGGACTAGTAGAATTACTATCATTATTTTGATGATATAATAGCACAAGTCCTGAATTTTAAAAATAGCTGAGAAAATTAAACATCTAAGAAATATAAAAAGGCACAAGCATTTCTCTTATTTTGACCTCTGAACTTCATTTTCTCTATAAAAATATCTGGTTGATGGTGTTTTTATAGCTCATAATGTAGGTTACACCAGCATAAGTTAAAGACAACAATTTAGAAAATAGGTGTTCAAATGGGAAATGTCACATTACTCAAAGTTCATTACTCACAAACGAAACAGCTATTTCCATGTTAGTATCCATGATTATCCTCATATAAGTTCTCATGCAAATTAGATTTTTTGGGAATAAACATTGAGACAATAGAGCAATGTTATAGTCTGTTCTTAGTATATTACTATGGATTTTCTTTTAAGAAAAACTAAAGCTTTATTTCTTAAACCAATTGGTAGGTACACAGCAGTTAGTTGTTTAATTCTCTAAATTACTGTTTGTTGCACTTGAGTACATATCCCGCAGACTCTATAAAGCAACCATACAATAGAAACTACAAAGCAACCAGCTAACAACTTCACAATAGGTTCAAAACCTTACGTAACAATATGAACCTTCAGTGTAAATGATATAAATACCCCACTTAAAAGGCACCAAGTAGCAATTTGGATAAAAAAGCAAGACCCATCCATCTGCTGTCTTCAAGAGACCCATCTCACACATAGTGACATTAATATGCTCAAAAGGATTGGAGAAAGATCTACCACATAAACTAAAAAGAAAAAAAGAGTAAGGATTGCTATTCTGTCAGATAAAACAGACATTAAACCAACAATATAAAAGGATAAAGAAGGGCATTACATAATGATAAAGGGTTTGACAAGAAGACTTAACTGTCCTAAATATGTACATGCTCAAAATTAGAATACATATATTCATCAAACAAGAATTTCTAGAAATATGAAAAGATTTTGACTATCACACAATAGCAGTGGGAGACTTCAATTCTCCCTCTGAGAGCATTAGAAAGATCATCAAGGCAGAAAATTGATAAAGAAATTCTGGACTTAAATGCAACACTTGACCAATTGGACTTAATATACATGTACAAAATACTCCACCCATCAGCCACAGAATGTAGTTTTCTCATGTGCACATGGAACATATCCGCAAGATTGACCACATGCTTGCCCATAAAGCAAGTCTCAATAAATTTTAAAAAGTCAAACCATACCAAACATACTTTCAGACTCTGGTTGAATAGAAATAGAAATCAATAGTAAAAAGATCTCTCAAACCACACAATTACAAGGAAATTAAACAACTGGCTCATAAATGATTTTTGGGTAAACAATGAAGGCACAAATGAAAAAGTCCTTGAAATACATGAAAATAGAGGCATAACATACCAAAATCTGGAATGCAGAAAAAGCAGTGTCAAGAAGAAAGTTTATAGCAGTAAATGCCTACCTCAAAAATTAGAGAGATCTCAAATTAATGCACTAACATCACACCTAGAGGAACTAGGAGAACAACCACCACCAAGCAAAGCTAGCATAAGAAAAGAAATAACTAAAATCCAAGTGGAACTGAAAGATATTGAGACTCAAAAATTCCTACAAAGAATCAATGAAACCAAAAGTTGGTTATCTGAAAGGACAAACAAGATCAACAGACTACTAACTAGATTAACAAAGAAAAAAGAAGATCCAAACAAGCACAATCAGAAACAACAAAGGTGACATTATAACTGATCCCACAGAAATACAAAAGATCTTCATAGATTATGATGAAGACCTCAATGCACACAACTATAAAATCTAGAGGAAATTAAAACACTCCTGGAAACACACAACCTCTCAAGACTGAATCAGGAAAAAGAAGTGAAACTCTAAACAGACCAATATCAAGTTCCAAAATTGAATCAATTAAAAAAAAAAAAAAACCTACCAACCAAAAAAACCCTAGACCAGATGGATTCACAGCTAAGTTCTACCGGATATACAAAGAAGAGCTAGTCCAAATTCTAATGAAACTATTCCAAACAATTCAGGAAGAAGGATTCTTCCCTAACTCATTCCATGAAGCCAGCATCACCACAACACCAAAACTGAGCAAAGACAGAACAAAAATGAATATGATAGGCCAATACCCCTGACGAAAATTGATGCAAAAATCTTCAACAAAATACTAGCAAACTCAATCTAGCAGCACATGAAAGAGTTAATTCACAATGATCAAGGAGACTTAATTCCTGGGATGCAAAGTTGGTTCAACATATATGTCAATAAATGTGATTCACCACATAAACAGAATTAAAAACAAAAACCATATGATCAATCTAAGACATAGAAAAATATTTCAATAAAATTCAACATCCCTTCATGATGAAAATACTCAAGAAACCAGGCTTTGAAGGAACATACCTCAAAATAATGAACCATCTATGACAAACCCACAGCCAATATCATACTAAATGGGCAAAAGCTTGAGAACTGGAACAAGACAGAGATGCCCACTCTCTCCACTTCTATTCAACATAGTAGTGGAAGTACTAACCAGAGCAAACAGTCAAGAGGAAGAAATAAAAGCTATCCAAATAGTAAAAGAATAAATCATAATATCTCTCTTCATCAATGATATGATTCTATACCTAGAAAACCCTAAAGATTATACCAAAAAGGCTCCTAAAACTCAAACAACTTCAGTAAAGTTTCAGTGTACAAAAATCAATGTAGAAAAATCAGTAGCATTTCTATTCAACAACAGTGTTGAAGATGAGAGCCAAATCAAGAATACAATCCCATTTACAATAGCCACACAAAACAAATAAAATACCTAGGAAGACATCTCACCAGGAGGTGAAAGGTCACTACAAGGGTAACTACAAAACACTGCTGAAAGAAATCAGAGATTATACAAACAGGGAAAAACATTCCATGTTCATGGATTAGATTAATATCATTAAGTGGCCATACTGCTCAAAGCAATCTGCAGATTGAACACTATACCTATCAAACTACCAATGCCATTCTTCACAGAATTAGAAAAATACTATTCTAAAATTTAAATGGAACCAGTAAAGAACCCCAATGGACAAAGCAGTTCTAAGCATAAAGAACAAAGTCAGAGGCATCACAATACCTGACTCAAACTATATTATAAAGCTGCAGCCATAAAAAGGAATGAGATCGTGTCCTTTGCAGGGATGTGGATGAAGCTGGAAACCATCATCTGCAGCAAACTAACACAGAAACAGAAAACCAAACACCTCATGTTCTCACTCGTATGTAGGAGTCGAGCCATGAGAACACATGGACACATGGAGGGGAACAACACACACAAGGGCTTGTTGTGGGGTGGAGGGAAAAGGAAGGAAACTTAAGAGGACAGGTCAATAGGCATAGCAAACCACCATGGCACACGTATACCTATGTAACAAACCTGCACATTCTGCACATGTATCTTGGAATTTAAAGTAAAATAAAATAAAAATAAAATAAAAACTATGCTATAAGGCAACAGTAACCAAAACAGCATGATACTGTTGCAACACATAGACCAACGGGACAGAATGAGAACCCAGAAATAAAGCCATGCACCTACAGTCATCTGATCTTGAACAAAGTCGACAAAAATAAGCAATGAGGAAAGTACTCCCTATTCAATAAATGGTGCTGGGATAGCTGGCTAGTCATATGCAGAAGAATTAAACTGGACCCCTTTCTCTCACCATATACAAATATTAAGATAAATTAAAGATTTAAATGTAAACCCTCAAACTATAAGACTTTTAGAAGAAAACCTAGGAAACACGATTTTGAATATTGACCTTAGGAAATAATTTATGACGATGTCATCAAAATCAAGTACAACAAAAGCAAAAATTGACACATGAGGCCCAGTTAAACTAGAGTTTCTGCACAGCAAAATAAACTATCAAAAGAGTAAGCAGACAACCTACAGAAGGAGAGAAAATATTCTCAAAACTATGCATTCAACAAAGGTCTAATATCCAGCATCGATAAAGAATTTAAACAATTGAACAAGCATAAAACAAATAACCTCATTTAAAAATGGGCAAAAGAAATGAACAGATACTCCTCAAAAGAAGACATATAAATGGCCGACAAACATATGAAATATGTTCCACTTCACTAGTCATCAGAGAAATGCAAATCAAACCACAATGACATATCTCCTTACACCTGTCAGAATGGCTATTATTAAAAAGAAAACAAAACAAAACAAAACAAAAAAACAGATGCTGGTGAGGCCATGGCGAAAAGGGAACACTTAGACACAGTTAATGGGAGTGTAAATTAGTTCAGCCATCATGGAAAGCAGTTTGAAGACTTCTCAAAGAACTCAGAACTACCATTTGACCCAGCAATCCCGTTACTGGGTATATATCCAAAAGAAAAATCATTCTTACATATGTATACTTGTGACATGTTGGTATGCTGCACCCATCAACTCATCATTTACATCAGGTATAACTCCCAATGCCATCTCTCCCCCCTCCCCCTCCCCATAATAGGCCCCGGCGTATGATGTTCCCCTTCCAGAGTCCAAGTGATCTCATTGTTCAATTCCTACCTATGAGTGAGAACATGCGGTGTTTGGTTTTCTGTTATTGTGATAGTTTGCTGAGAATGATGGTTTCCAGCTGCATCCATGTCCCTACAAAGGACACGAACTCATCCTTTCTTATGGCTGCATAGTATTCCATGGTGTATATGTACCACATTTTCTTAATCCAGTCTGTCACTGATGGACATTTGGGTTGATTCCAAGTCTTTGCTATTGTGAATAGTGCCGCAGTACACATACATGTGCATATGTCTTTATAGCAGCATGATTTATAATCCTTTGGGTATATACCCAGTAATGGGATGGCTGGGTCAAATGGTAGTTCTAGTTCTAATCCTTGAGGAATCACCACACTGTTTTCCACAATGGTTGAACTAGTTTACAGTCCCACCAACAGTGTAAAAGTGTTCCTATTTCTCTACATCCTCTCCAGTACCTGTTGTTTCCTGACTTTTTTTTTTTTTTTTTTTTGAGACGGAGTCTAGCTCTGTTGCCCAGGCTGGAGTGCAGTGGCCGGATCTCGGCTCACTGCAAGCTCCACCTCCCGGGTTTACACCATTCTCCTGCGTCAGCCTCCCCAGTAGCTGGGACTACAGGCGCCCGCCATCTCGCCCGGATAGTTTTTTGTATTTTTTAGTAGAGACGGGGTTTCACCGTGTAGACCAGGATGGTCTCGATCTCCTGACCTCGTGATCCACCCGTCTCGGCCTCCCAAAGTGCTGGGATTACAGGCTTGAGCCACCGCGCCCGGCCGTTTCCTGACTTTTTAATGATTGCCATTCTATCTGGTGTGAGATGGTATCTCATTGTGGTTTTGATTTGCATTTCTGTGATGGCCAGTGATGAGGAGCATGTAGCCTAGAACTTAAAGTATAAAAAAAAAAATTTAAAAAATTAAAAAAAAAAAGAAAAGAAAGAAAGAAAAACATCTGGCTGGGTGCGATGGCTCATGCCTGTAATCCCAGCACTTTGGGAGGTTGAGGCGGGTGAATCATGAGGTCAGGAGTTCAAGACCAGCCTGGCCAACATGGCGAAACCCCATCTCTACTCAAAATACAAAAATTAGCCAGGTGTGGTGGTACACGCCTTTAGTCCTAGCTACTCAGGAGGCTGAGGCAGGGGAATTGCTTGAGCCTGGGAGGCGAAGGTCGCAGTGAGCTGAGATCGCACCACTGCACTCCAGCCGTGACAGAGCAAGACTCTGTCTCAAAAAAAAAAAAAAAAAAAAATCTTGTGATCCTTCTGACTTCTGATCTAAACTGCTTTCTTTCTCAATAGGCCCTCTATTCAGCTATCGAGTTGGAATTTTCCTTTCCCGCTTCCCAAGGGTTCCTTTCACCTCTCTCACTCATACTAGATTTTCTAATTCCTGTATCTTATGTCTTCCTTTCTACTTGTTTTCTTATTTTTGGCAGTGAATATACCACAGTAGCTTCTTGAGAAAAGGTGAATGAAGATGTTCATAACTGGTAATTTTGCTAGGTATAAAATTGTAGGCTGGAAATAATTTTTTCTCAGATATTGAAGGTGATGTTCCATTGTCTCCTTTCTTCCAGTATTTGAATAGCAAAACCTATTTTTTTCTCATCTGGAAGCTTGTAAGATCTTTTATTTGTTCCTAGGGTTTCACAATTACTCAATAATGTGTTTTGGTATATCTTCCCCACCCCCCACCCCCAGACAGTGTCTCACCATATTTCCTGTGCTGGAGTGCAGTGGCTAATCAGAGGTGTGATTAAAGCACACTACAGCCTCAAATTCCTGGCCTAAAGCAATCCTTCCACCATGGCTCCCAAGTAGCTTGAACTACAGATGTGACCAGCTGCCCCTGGCTGGTATCTAAGCCACACAGTCATTTTTATCGAATTTTATCCAATATGCTGGATAACTAGCATGCCCTTTCATTTTGAATACTTGTCCTCAATACCAGAAAACATCCTTGATATATTTCTGTTTTTTCTGCTCTATATTTTTCCTATTTTTATCTAATTCCAAAATTCTTATTGTTGAAGTGTTGCGCATCTTAGACTGATTCTCTGATTTTTTCCTTCTCTATTATTTCAATTGCGTTTATAATACACAGTAAACAAAACTTAAGCATATAACACAAATAATTTTTCCATGTATATACACTTGGTGAACCACAATTTATATTCTTGTATTATACCACTTCTGATAGGTATATGAATCAACCCATCTTCCTGTGTTATAACCAACCTGTATGATAGCCATCTGTAATAAGTAGCCACTATTATGGCCATGACCATAGTGTTATCTATTCTTAAACTTCACATAAATGAAAGCATCTACTATATACTCCTTGTTTCTTTCACTCAATAATTGTGTATTCAGACTCACCCATGGGGTTATGTGTAGCAAGTCTCTTCTTTTTCCTGCTATGAGTTCTCTAATTTTATTGTCTATTCTATTTCCTATCTCTCTATACTGTTTTCTAGAGATACCCTCAACTTCATTTTCTAACCCTTTATTAGATGCAATTAAAATTTTTTCTGATAAGAAAGAAAAATCATTCTACCAAAAAGACACATGCATTTGCATGTTCATCGCAGCACTATTCACAATAGCAAAGACTTGGAATCAAACTAGGTGCCCATAAACAAAATCTACTCTTAGCAATTGTCAAGAAAAAAATACATTGTTATTAATTAGTCACCATGATGTGTAATAAATCTCTTGTACTCCTTCCTCTGAACTGAAATTTTGAATCTTTTAATCAACCTTTACCCCTCTCTCAAGGCCTGGTAACCACCATTCCATTCTCTACTTTTGAGTTCAACATTTTTACATTCCGTATATAAGTGAGATACTGCAATATTCTTCTGTGCCTGAATTATTTCACCTAATGTAATGCTGAGGTTCTCCCATGGTGTCACAAACAACAGAATTTTCTTCTTTTCTTAAAGCTGATTAGTAGTATGTTTTTAAGGTTGAGTGATATTGTACATATATATATACAACATTTTTAATTCGTTCATCCAATGATGGTTTCACATCTTTGATTTCACATCTTTGCTATTGTGAATAATATTGCAATGAATATGAGATATCTCTTGACAAACTGATTTCCTCTGGATATAAATAAAGGAAAAGGACTGCTGAATCATATGGTAGTTCTGTTTTTAATTTTTTGAGGAATCCTCATACTGTTTTCCTTAATAGCCATACAATTTACATTCCCACCAACCATTACTGCAGAGCTTGAATTCATTTAGTGTATAGAAGGCAATTGTACCATCTATGTAGGCTCTATTAGCAAATTATCACTACGTTTTGTCAATTGATAAGTATCTTACTCCTCAAATGTATAACTTTAGTAAAATTATTTGAACGTGAGACAGACATAATTTCACTATAACTGATGTTAAAAATAAGACTTACTTTATAAAGAACAGGTCATTGGAATGTAGTTCTACCAGAGAGCGCTTTTGGAACAAGGCAGAATTACATACTATCTCTGTTCCCACCGCATACTCACTGTGTGAGTGAAAACTAACTATAACTTTTAAAACTCAGCTTTCTTGATGGTAAAAACTATCATAATAATAGCAGCTACTTCATAGGGTTACTAAGGAGCTAAAAATAAGCCATGTAAAGTGTTCAATACATATGAACACTTTATATATATTATGTATTTACTATAGCTCTCATCACTTATGCAGAATACATTTAACAGTATGTTATAGTGTCTAATATAACTTCAGATATAGTCAATCTAGCTTAAACTCAAAAATCAACATTGTCAGAGTTTCTGACCACTATTACCAGAACAGTCATTTTTGAATGGGCTCTAAAGAATCCACTCGGGGACTCTGGTGAGTTATCTGGAGTATGTGAGGAAGGGGATGGTGGTTTGTAGGGAGGAGTGATGAGCAGGGGACATAAGAATTGGGAAATAAACTAACACAAGCCAACTCTCAGGTCCATGACAGCATCACAACATCATGTGAAAACACCTTTGATTGGTCACTTTCTATCACACCCACATCAAATCTATCATCTAATTGTCCATGCTACCTTCAAAGCATATCTAAAATTTGGCCATGTCAGACCACCTCTAATTCCATCACTCTAGTCTACATTACCATCATTTTTTCCTGCTCTCTCTTGCACTCCCAGTTCTCCCTCACAATCTATTCTCAACACCATATCCATCCTGATCCTGTTGAAATCTATACCTGATTTTGTCGTTCCTGTAATCAAGACATTTCAATGGCATCCCAACTAAAGCAGAGTAAAATCCAAAAATCTTCCCTATAAGGCCATCCACTATCTCTCAAATATCGTTCCCTCCTACACTCCTCCTCACTCCTGCTGCCCCAGCAACAATGACCTCCTTGCTGTTCCTTGAACACATCAAGCACACTTCTACCTCAGTCTTGGCATTTGTGATGCCCGCTACCTGTACCTCTCTTCTCTATAACATCCACATGGATGTCACAAATCTTTTCCATAATGCCTTCAGATTCTCTTCACATGACACTTTGCCAGAGATGCCATCCCTGGCCCTCCTGCATAAATGAGACCCTACCAGTACCACTTTATATCTCACCCTGCTTTCTTTTCACAGTCCCTATCACCACCCTCAGGCAAATCTTGAGATGGAGTCTTGCTCTGTCGCCCAGGCTGGAGTACAGTGGTACGATTTTGGCTCACTGCAACCACCACCTCCCAAGTTCAAGCAATTCTCCCACGTCAGCCTCCTGAGTAGCTGGAGCTACAGGTGGGCACGACAACATCTGGCTAATATTTTTTTGTAAAGACAGGGTTTCACCATGTTAGACAGGTTTGTCTCAAACTCCTGACCCCATGTGATCTGCCTGCCTTGGCCTCCCAAAGTGCTGGGATTACAGCCATGAACCAACATGCCCAGACTACTAAAAAAAAATTTTCTTGTAATTATTTCCTAAATAATACAGTATAACAACTACTTACATAGTATTTACATCATATTAGGTATAATAAGTAATCTAGAGTTGATTAAAAGCATACAGGAGGATATGCATAGGTTATATGCAAACACTATTCCATTTATATCAGGAACTTAAACATCTGCAGAATTTGGCATCTAAGGGAGCTCCTGGAATCAATCCACCATGGATACCAAGGTATAACTTATAATTTATTTGGAGAATGAAGGAGAAAGTGGTGTCCTGGATGGCCCTTAGGAGCTTGGCTTGTGGGAATGGGCAGATGTTGGTACAAATTCACTGAGATTAGGAATCTGAGAAGAAAACTGGGGCAGCATTATATTAGTTCTCTATTGCTTCATATCAAATTACTCCAAAATTTAGCAGCTTAAAACATTAAGCACAGCTATCATCTCACAGATTTTCTGAGGGTCAGAAATATGGGAGCAGATTAACTACGTGGTTTTGGTCAAGCGTCCCTTACAAGGTTGCAACCAAACTGCCTGCCAGTGCTGCAGTTATCTCAAGGTTCTATTTTAACTGAAGTATCCACTTCCGGCTCACTAATGTGATTTTTGGCAGGTCTCACTTCCCCATTAGCTATTGACTTGAGGCTTCAGTTTCTTGCAACATATGCTCCTCCCTAGGACTGCTCATGACACAGCAGTTTGCTTACCCTCAGACAAGAAGTCCAAAAGAGAGAGAACACAAGCAAGAGAAAATATTCAAGATGGAAGCTTCAGAACATTTAAACTAACATTAGGAGTGACGTACCATTACTTCTGTCATATGGTATTATGTGACCAACCTCAGTATAATATGTGTGATGGGGAAGGCTACACAAGTGGGTGAACACCAAGAAATAGAAATCATTCGGGGCCAGCTTGGAGGCTGGTATCCACAGAGGGTATATTGTGAGTTTAGCAAAGGATGGGTTGATTTTGAGGGGCCTTTGAGATATTTAAGGGGAAATGTCAGAGTCAGTGGTGAGGGCAGTTCAAGCAAATGAGGATAGGCTGGGGAACCAAGAAAACATCCTAACTTAAGTGTGTTTTAATAATCACAACTCATTACTCAAATTTATTAACCTGAAATCTTGCCAATAAATGAGTAAAGTTGATCTACCTTCATTTTGTTTTATACTACTGGTCATGTTCTGATGTATGACTTTTAAAAAATGCATATACTTATTAAAATTTAGGGACATCTACTTAATAACATTAAACCATATAATTAAATGATCAATTTAGTCTATTAACATTTTACCTCACATTATTGAAGAATACTTTCATATTGAAGAATATGAAAATCATAACACATAAAATCAATTTTTCATGTATTGCATTTTATTGTGAAGTTTTAGATCTTCAGGCAAGAACAAGCCAACATTCCCCTATCTGAACAAAATCTTCTGTATTATCTTACATGTCCTAGATGTAACCTTTCCCCACCTTCTCTAGGACCTTGCTCATGAATGATCTCTTTGCCCCTCACTGGACATTTGCCCTTAGCTTATACACATGTGCATATTCCTTCTTCTTAAGCAATAACCTTTCCTTACATTTCTTAACTTTTTTTCTCATAAACTATAATCTTATTGGCTTCTTTTCTCTGCCAAACTTTACAAAAGAATATACACTATTAACTTCCCATATATTTTTCTTCTTTTACTAAAACCCAACATGTATTCTTATCCACTCTGCTAAAACTGCACTGCCAAGGCCAGCAATGATCTTCTAGCCATCAAATATGTTCATTATCTTTTGCTCATTTCACCTTTTTATACAGCCTTCAACTGTGTCAACAGTTTTCTTGTATCAAAACTCTTACTTCTGGTTCACTAGAGGGTCTTCTGCTCCCATCCCCACCCATCTTTTCTGTCTCCTGGCACCAATGTAAATATACAGTCTATAGATTTCTTTTCTTCTTTCCATGCTTTCTCCTTTGCCAGTCTCATCTAGACTCATGACCTCAAATACTGCCTTGATGTTGACAAGTTCTACATATCTATTTACAGCTCTTATTTCTCTCTCAAGGTCAGCCCCACAATTTTAACTGAATTCAATATATTTCCTCTTTCATGGGGACACCATCCTCCTGAGTCCCTACGCTGAAAACATTTTCACACACTTAACACTTCACTTTCCCTGGTTTGCCAACATGTAATCAATATTCATTCTGCCTTCATAATAACTATCACATCCATTTCCTCTCCCTTTATTCTTATCACCACTATCTTACTTTACTTTAGGGCCTCCTGATTTCCCATCCTCATGTCCCATTGTTGCAGTCTCCAAATTGTCTCCCTGCTTTTATTTTTCTCCTTCTACATTCTGTTTTATACAAAGCCAGGGTCTTCTAAAACATCCCTGAAAGCCTTCAATAACTCCCCATTAAAAAATAAAGTCTAAACTTTCTATTCTGACATTCAATTTCTTTACTTCATTAACTGATCTATATTTAGATGCCACACTGTTTAACAACCTCATGAAAAAGCCCCAGCCTTCTTGAATCAGTTTCTGCTTTTGAGGGAACTCAGTGCATTTTAGGTTTACTATCAATAACCTAGTTGTTTGGCTTCTGATTAGTAATCAGCTATTTCATCTTAGCTGAGTTCAAATACAACCACCACCCCAAAACTGTCACCAAGTTTCACTTTTTGAAGAAAAAGAGATGGCTTTCAATAAAAGATCTTCCATCACATTATTTTAAGTATTATTTATCTGTGAAAGGACTGGCTTTCCTCATTCAGTCAAATGCAAAGCTGTGTGCTCTGGCTTTGTGTAGTTGAAAGGGTAATAATTCAACCACGTGACTAATATGAAATGCATCCTATTTTTCTGGTTTTCTAATGAAAATAAAATCTTTTATGTTTTTATGTCAATTGACAAACTAAAAGTGTATATATTTGGGTACAACATGATGTTTTGGAACATGTATACATTGTGGAATGGCATGTGATGAGAAGGCTTAAAATCTACTCTTAGCAATTTTCAAGAGTATAATGTTATTACAACAACTATGGTCTCTATGTTGTATAATAGATCTCTTGAAATTAGTCCTTCTATCTAACTGAAATTTTGTATCCTTTGACCAACATTGCCCCAACCCTACCCCACCCCCAGCCGCTGGTCACTACCATTCTACTCTCTGCTTCCATGTCAACTTTCTAAGACTCCATGTATAAGTGAAATCATGTAGTACTTGTCTTTCCGTGCCTGGTTTATTTCTCTTAGCACAATGCCAGTATGTAGGAATGTACCCTAAGACATACTTTTGTGCTCACAAAAGACAATTAGCTATTAACAAAATATTGCTTATTTGATTGATACTTTATGATTTATTCTATGAATTAAAGAAAATCATTGAAAATTTAAGTTACCAATTATTTTCATGAGTTAGAAATCCACTAAAATTATGTAAAACAATGCTACAGAATGTTGGTTAATTCCATCAAGTCAATATCAAATACCATCCTAAAATTTAAACACATTTTAAACAGTGTTAAACTCCAGAAAATTTTACAAGAAAACAAATCACTGCAACCAAAATACTCATCCTTTTTTGCCTGATATGAGACTAAAACAGAGAAAGGTGAGTGAATTAATTGATCATCCCACTGACTATTTTCTCACATTCCACCTGCTATTTCTTGGCTTTTCAGTGTATTATAGCTCCCCCAGCAATGTCTCAGTCTCCACATTCCTGACTCTTGACTTGAGTCTGGCAGCAGGGGTCCAGAGCTGCTTTTCTTAATGAAGCTGCTTCTCAATATTGTACAGCTGGGCATGAAAGAAACGTACTTTGCCCACATAACACCCAAAAGTCTTTCTTTGACCCCATTTCGTAGTTAACACTAAACAATTTTTGTTGACTTTCAAGTATGGGTAAAGCTTACATATCACAGGTAACAAGTTAACCTGAAAATAATCGTTTTAACATAAAACACTTTGACGAGCATTGGTGGGTCATACAGTGAAAACCTGTCGAGAAAACACTGAACATAGTGTCAGAAGACTCAATGTGATTGCTAATGATGCCACCTTTCAGCTAAACAACTCTTAGCATGGTGCATTTGACCTTCAATTTCCTTAGCTGCAAAACCAAATCTCTCAGGTGATAGTTTACATGTTAGTAAAAAGTAAGACATTATATGTAATCATCTTTCTGTGAAACTGTAAAGCAATACATAAATATGAGGTATGCCTCTTACCAATCTTCAGGAAAATCTCTCCTTAGCAGAACCAGGTTCTTTAGGTCACATTTCTGTCCCTGCTTCCTATTTGGGACAAAGTTCACACCTCAGGGAAACTAACGTTTCTCGGGTTGAAAGACATCTGATTCCAAGTGTCTCTATATGCAACTGAAAAGTACACTTTGATTGACTAACAGCTGTATAACTTTGAAGAAAACTGAGCTAAAATGGGACTTAGGTAATATTAAGGTAAGCCTGAGAAATATTTAAGTGAGAAGTACTGCTAGGTTTTAGCTTGAAGATACAGAAATATGATATAAAAATAAATACATTTCTCACAAAATCCCTGCAGAAGTTGCATTTATTGAGGCCAGAAGACACATTCCAAAATCTATGGGTTACTTAAGGACCAGCTATAATCTGCCAAGAGGAAAAAAATAAAACCTCAACATCTTTCTTTCCAGATCATCTCTTCTCTTGTATGGCAACAACTTTTGTCAACTTTTTTTTTTTTTTAATTATACTTTAAGTTCTAGGGTACATGTGCATAACGTGCAGGTTTGTTACATATGTATACTTATGCCATGTTGGTGTGCTGCACCCATCAACTCGTCAGCACCCATCAATTCATCATTTATATCATGTATAACTCCCCAATGCAATCCCTCCCTCCTCCCCCCTCCCCTTGATGGCACATATACACCATGGAATACTATGCAGCCATAAAAAAGGATGAGTTTGCGTCCTTTGTAGGGACATGGATGCAGCTGGAAACCATCATTCTTAGCAAACTATCACAAGAAGAGAAAACCAAACACTGCATGTTCTCACTCATAGGTGGGAACTGAACAATGAGATAACTTTTGTCAACTTTTATGGCCTTCTGAGAACAGAAAGTTAACGGTACATTTCCTATTTTCAGATAAATAATATACTTCAATCTATATTCTTCTCATATCAAATGACATATAGTGATGGTGGCTAACTTCTCAGGCTAGATATATGACTTGTTTGTGTTTATATATCAATCACAAATATAAAACATAATACATACATATAGTTATTGAATACAGGATTACAACAGAAAGCATTAGCATTAGTTGTCAATAATGGCCAAAATCTTAACACTTGAAAGAAAGGACTCACGATGATTACAGATGATGTTAGAAGCAAGGCTAGCTTCTCCCTAAATGTTATGAAACCTCCAACTCATCAAACGTGGCTCCTTTAGTACCACTTAACTGTCTTCTGATTATAGCAATTTTCATACACATATAAGAGTACTATCTCCATTAATATTTTAAATGTTTACATTTATATGTAAATAATCAAATAACTTTGAAACTTAAAATGCCAACTCTCTAGTAATAGCTTTTATAGATTGTGACCGTCCAAGTGCAAACTTTACATGATACAAAGATAGATGTATGGATAGATAATGAAGCAGCCAGAATTAAAGAGCTTATATGTCTGTTCATGTTTATATGTCTATACATATTCCTACTGGGCTGGAAGGTAACTTTTAAATTACACTATTTTAGACAATCTTCTAGTCTGTTATATGTGAGGTCAGCTATGAGATGAAACAACCATTTTCTCTCTGAACCAAAAAAAAAAAAATCATTGAACAACAGACAAGACCTTTACAAAATAATTCTTCTTACACTGCAAACATGTCTTTTAAAAAAAATCTTAGGTATAAATGATTTCCAAAATTGGTTTTGGCCCTTAAAATTGTTTATAATGTTTATGTTCCTTACTTTAAAGTCCCTCTCTGATGTCTTTGTCTCTATGACAGGTTCCCAGAAAAATCTACTCTGTTCACTCTCAGAAGAAAATTCTACCTCCTTCAAGAGGTTCTCCTTTCAAAATTATGTGATTGGGAAATAGCAATAACAGTGAGATCTATCTATACAGAATTTGCATTTATGCTAATCATATATTTATGTTTTATGCAATCCTTGAAACCAAGTAAATACAATCTCAGTTTTACAATGAAGGAAAGCATATATACAATTTAAACTAACAAAGCCAAATATACATATAATCGACTACTTGTAAAAGAATCTGACACACATAAAATGAGGAATTACAGGTCCTTGTTCCTCTCTTCACTACAGCTACTTAACAAAACAAGCACTCTGGATTTCAGTTTCCTCCCAGTCACACTATTTGACCTGCCTGCCACAGAGGACCATGATGAGAATCAAATGAGATCGCATATTTCAAAACAGCATAGTGCTTTAATTGCTTTATTATTACTCTTTAGGCAAAGATAATTATAAGTTATTTTGGATTTTCAGAAAAACAGAGGCTTCCAGCCTTTACTATTAAATCCAGAAACTACATATTTTTGGTAACTTAAATGCATTCACTATCTGACAGAAATACCAAACTGAAGACATGGGCATAAAAGGTCTTGCTAAATTGGTCTTGTTAGAATTGGTTAAGTAAATGCTTTAGATTATGTAAGTTTTAAGACATTGGTGAGGATAGTGGGAGGACTGTGAGGAGTTGTGGACACAACTAAACCAAGCCTAATAGAGTAGAAGAAGCACTAATCAGAGTTGAGAGAACTGGCTCAGGGTCCTAACCACCAACTTACTCTATGACTTTACATTTTAGTCATAACTCTATGGCCTTGAATTCCCTAAGCAATTGACTCAAAATTCACTTTCCTCCCCTTAAAAGAAAATATCTTTGAATAAGAATTAAGTCTTCTGGCAACCCACTCTCCTCTCCCTGGCATTATGTATTCTGAGCAACCATTAATAGAAAAGTAAGTTAGGGCAATTATTATAAGCCTAAGTTTGGCTCCCTAAAATCTTATTTTCACCTTGTCATTCTGCTGCTTAAAACTTCCAGTCTTCTCACTGACCTTAAGATGAAGTCCAGGAGGCTTAGGTGTCCTTATAAGGATAGTCACAATACAGCTTCAACTATCCGTTCCACATCCTCTCTTAACGCCCCAACAGTACCAGTACTGGTGAGTATTTATTTCCATCCCTCCCCCAGCCCCATGTACAATCCCTTCTCTCTAGCTATTCAAATCCTAAGCATCCTTATAGTTCACTATAAGGAACTTCTGGTCCTTGAAGGCTTCTTTAGCTTTCCAAACCAACCTCATTTAGAAGCACTCGAATTATAGCCGTTTTTTAGCCTATTTTCATACTGTTAGAAAGAACTGCCCAAGGCTAGGTAATTTAAAAAGAAAAGAGGTTTAATTGACTCACTTCAGCATGACTGGGGAAGCCTCAGGAAACTTACAGTCATGGCAGAAGGTGAAGAGGAAACAAGGCATCTTCTTCACAAGGTGGCAAGAAGAAGTGCTGACCAAAGCAGGGGGAGCCACTTATAAACTATCAGATCTGTGAGAACTCACTCACTATCATAAGAAAAGCCTGGGGTAAACGGCACCCATGATTCAATTACCTCCACCTGGTTTCTCCCTTGACACATGGGGATTATGGGGATTACAATTCAAGATGAGATTTGGGTGGGGACACAAATATTAACAGTATCAATTACCCTCTTTTTTTTTTTGCTACTATCTGATTGTTTCATGAATATATGCCTGGGGGGGGGGGTTACAGATAAATTACAAGCACCTGATGAAGGGTGCTTGAAATTACAAGCACCTGATGAAGGGTAAATTACAAGCACCTGATGAAGGGTGCTTGCACGGATAAATTACAAGCACCTGATGAAGGGTGCGTGCACGGATAAATTACAAGCACCTGATGAAGGGTGCTTGCACTTGAAAGTACGGACAACCTTCAGAGTCATTGTAGAAAAAAGCAACAAAAGACAGAGGTAAACATAAGTGTTAGTACTATCATCCTCACAGACCCTCAAAATTTCAAAAGTATTGTTTTATTAGGGTGGATGACAATTTAATTCTATTTTCTATGGAAGACATAGGATTGAGTTTCCATCTTCCAAGGCTATTTGTCTTCAGTTTAGTCTATGCTTTCCTGAAAATGCAATAAGCATCAGAACAGAAAGACCAAATGTTCCCTCCCATTAAAACTGTCACCAAAGCATATATACACACATCCACATTATTAAAAACAAAATAGGAGATTTGAGACCTATTATAGTTTAATTTATACCAAGTGTAGGTGTGGGTAATTTCTGAACATCTTTAGCTATTTGTCATTCATTTATTCCGCTTGAACAATCTTCATCTTTTGAAAGTCAGAGAGAAATGAGGTAAAAAAAAAAAAAAAAAAAAAGGAAGTTTCACTAAATTTTAACTCTTCCTTGCAACCACTTCACAATCTTAGAGCTCTTCAGATTTAGAGGGTTATGAATTAGCTACTTTCAAATTCAGACCTTTGAATAATTAGTATGTGCAAAGTTTGATCGTGTTTTTCAATTGGGCTTCAGTCTTTTGAAGAAAATGCCAGCCTGGCCAACACGGCCATCTCTATTAAAAATACAAAAGTTAGCCGGGCATGGTGGTGGGCGCCTGCAATCCCAGCTACTCAGGAGGCTGAGGCAGAAGAATTGCTTGAACCTGGGAGGTAGTGGTTGCAGTGAGCCGAGATCGTACCACTGCACTCCAGCCTGGGTGAGATACAGAGTGAGACTCCATCAAAAAAAAAAAAAAAAAAGAGAGAGAGAGACAGAAAATTACTATTGAATGAAATAGAATTAAAACTCAAGTTATAAATACTCTGTGTTTATGTCTAGCCTATCACTTAACAAAGGCATTTTATATCATGGAGATTTTACATTTTTCCACAATTTAGTAGATTTTAATTCCTACTTGTTGGAACAGATTAGAGGTCAACTAGAAGAACTCTGGTGAGAAGTGCTAAAGAGGCTAAACTTTCAAGTATTGGAAAATAATGACAAGAACTTATAGAAATACCCCATGTTGATGCCAAGTTGACATATTAGAGAAGAACACTGAGATAAAAGTAGAAACCCCAAGGCAGATACAAATTCATAAATTAGAGAACTAAGCTAAAATATACAGATGGAATACCAAATAAATCTGTGCAAAAGCTAACCTGGGAGGAACACTGTATGCAAAAGTTGTCTATTTGTCAAAGTTGAGGTTTCTAAAAATTGTAAAAGTAGACTCGACTTTATTCAAACTGGTAATAACCACCCCACTAAGAAGGTTCTCTGAGGGCTTTCAACCGAGATTGCACCACCCTGGTGCTCCAACTTCAGCTGAGACAAATAGGTATGTATACAATTTTCCTCACCTGGCTCCCTCCTTCACCTGACCCTAGATTGCCTCTTAGCCTCAGGTTCTTACACTCATGCTTATTTAGATTTGCTATCAGCTCCAGCTGATAGCTTTTCTTTCCAGTTGGGCTTCTCCAAGTCTCTTTTAGTCTGTTCTCACATTGCTATAAAGAAATACCTGAGACTGGGTGATTTATTAATAAAAACAACAAAAAGGTTTAATTGGCTCACAGTCCCACTGGCTATACAGGAAGCATGGCTGGAGAGCCCTCAGGGAGCTTTTACTCATGGCAAAAGGCAAAACTGGAACAGGCATTTTCATATGGCCCAGGCAGGAGGAAAAGAGAGAAGGGGGAGGTGCTACACACTTTCAAACCACCAGATTTCTTTTTCTTTTTCTTTTTTTCTATTATACTTTAAGTTCTAGGGTACATGAGCACAACGTGCAGTTTTGTTACATATGTATACATGTGCCTTGTTGATTTGTTGCACCCATTAACTCGTCATTTACATTAGGTATTTCTCCTAATGCTATCCCTCCCCAATTCCCCCACCCCACGACAGGCCCCAGTGTGTGATGTTCCCCACCCTGTGTCCAAGTGTTCTCATTGTTCAATTCCCACCTATGAGAGAGAACATGCAGTGTTTGGTTTTCTGTTCTTGCGATAGTTTGCTCAGAATGATGGTTTCCAGCTTCATCCATGTCCCTACAAAGGACACGAACTCATCCTTTTTATGGCTGCATAGTATTCCATGGTGTGTATGTGCCACATTTTCTTAATCCAGTCTGTCACTGATGGACATCTGGGTTGATTCCAAGTCTTTGCTATTGTGAATAGTGCTGCAATAAACATATGTGTGCATGTGTCTTTATAGCAGCATGATTTATAATCCTTTGGGTATATACCCAGTAATGGGATGGCTGGGTCAAATGGTATTTCTAGTTCTAGATCCTTGAGGAATCACCACACTGTTAAATGATCAGATCTTGTGAGAACTCACTCACCATCATGATAACAGCACCAAAGGGATGGTGCTAAGTCATTCATGAAGGACCCACTAACATGAATAGTTACCTTCCATTAGGCCCCACCTCCAACATTTATGATTACAATTTGACGTGAGATTTGGGTGGGGTCACAGATCCAAACCATATCACCTGTCTATTCTTTATCTGCCTGTGTTTAGCCTGTTTCATTTCAGTATGAACATCTCAAAGGAGACACACCCTGCTACCTGCCTCATGTTATGGCAATCACCTAGCTTTACCCTCATGAAAATTGCTATTATAAAAGAATGATGTTACTAGTATGCCTTATAAAATAAAGGAACTCTTGCATTGTGTAACATTATATCACACATTTTGAAGACTTTTTAATTATTGCCAATGGCAAAATGTCTCCAAAATTGATACAATATCATTTCCTTAAGAATAAATATTCTTGTTTCAATCCAGCCCTCAAGACCTCTCTTTTACTCATGTGTTCCCTCCAAGATATGTCCTCACCTTGTTTGACTTGGCCTTATGAATGGGACCCACTAGCTTACTGTAGCAATTCAATTTTATCTTATAATATGTTTCGTAAATGGCAATTGGCCTTCTGTTTTCATTTTCTTGCCATGATCATGGTTATTTTGATATTGCGTAAGTTGAGTATACCTTCACCATTTCCCTCCCCCTTACCCAGGGGAAATGAATGAAATGTTCATTTCATTCGAAGTAGTGAACCTCATAATAAAGTTTTAAGAAATAACAGAGGCCGGGCGCGGTGGCTCAAGCCTGTAATCCCAGCACTTTGGGAGGCCGAGACGGGCGGATCACGAGGTCAGGAGATCGAGACCATCCTGGCTAACACGGTGAAACCCCGTCTCTACTAAAAAAATACAAAAAATTAGCCGGGCGAGATGGCGGGCGCCTGTAGTCCCAGCTACTCGGGAGGCTGAGGCAGGAGAATGGCGTAAACCCGGGAGGCGGAGCTTGCAGTGAGCTGAGATCCGGCCACTGCGCTCCAGCCTGGGCGACAGAGCGAGACTCCGTCTCAAAAAAAAAAAAGAAAAGAAATAACAGAATGTCATTATCTAATGTTACATAAAATATAATTTTATATAATATTACTTTTGTGTTGCCCAATTGAAAACTAAATTTGCCTCTATTCTATGAACACTTTAGATAATGTACACAAAAACAGATTAACACCTCCTTGTCTTTCCTGTTTCTTTCCTCAACCAGGAAATTCCTCCACTTCACGTCCATATTAAATCTTGTGTATTATTCAAACTTCAGAAAATTATTCTGTCCCAAAGGAAGCCTTCTTAATACCACAAAACTTTCCTGGTCTCCCACTGACAGTCTTCATTCTTTCATGTTACCTCATGATTAAGCCCAACCTCACAATCTAGACCTCACTCTCATAAAAACCTGTTCTGCCACTCATTCCCTCTGTCACGTAGCTGATGACAATTCAATCAAATCAGATGTTTTATCTAAAAGAGAGTCAGTCATTCACTAACAGGCATTATAGCTGTGATGTTGACAGAATGAGCCCAACAGCAGCCTTCATTGCTTTAAACAAATGGATTCATGACAGGAATTTTTAGACACAATGACAGATACACCAGGGAATATTTTAGGGTAAATGATGACTTTGTAACTCCTTAAATGGGCCATTCATAAATGGTATCAGTGTTAACACTATCTTTCCAGAAACTTGTAGCCAACAAAAGCCAGACTCTGAAATTCAAATCTAAACAGGAATTAAAATAAACAAAGAATTCAGGAAAACTATTCAAGCGCTTGCAGATCTCCCACTGGACTTTTTCACTTGTAAGTACTGTTTATTTGTCCTTAGAGAGAATATGGATCTTACAATATTTTACCTTATTGGATCAACCTAGGATTAATCTTATGAGTGAGGTGCTTTTTAAAATGTTTTATTATCCCCATAAGTATTAAGATAGCTCTTTCTTCATTTCCATTATACTTGGACATAGTTTGGATACATCTCCTTCTACATAGTACCTCCTGAAATAAGATGGATTCCTGTCTATTTCAATTAGTTTCATACAGATAAAAAGTGTGTGTTGTCTGCGTTTAAATTCTCCAGCTATAGGCATTCCTTCTACAGAAACACATCATTGGCAACAGGAAATCAGGTGACATTTCAAAAAAGATAGGAAATGGCCACCCTCCCCATTTTTGTAGACATTTGACAGATTGAAAGAAAATACTTTGTACTATGTTTAATCTTATTGACCATTTGTATGTCTCATTTGGAGAAATATCTAGTGAAGTCCTTTGCCTATTTTTTAATCATGTTGCCAGTGTTTAGGGTTCTTGTTTTTGTTTTCTCTAAGTCTTTGTTTTTGTTTTGTTCTTTTCTTCTTCTTTTTTTCCTATTGAGTTGTATGAGTTCCTATATATTTTGGAAAATAACACTTTATCAGATGTATGGTTTATAAATATTTTCTCCCATTCTGTAGATTGCTTTTCCACGCAGTTGACTGTTTCCTTTTCTGTGTAGGAGCTTTTTAGTTTAATGTCATTCCACTTGTCTGTTTTCGTTTTTATTGGCTGTGCTTTTGCTGTCATATTTAAGAAACTATTGCCAAGACCAATATCAAGGAGATTTCTCCCATGTCTTCTTCTAATAGTTTTACAGTTTCAGGTCTTATGTTTCAGTCTTTTATCCATTTTGAGTTGATTTTTTGGACAGAACTCATCTGGTGTCAGACAAGGGTCCAATTTCATTCTTTTGCATGTGTATATCTTGTTTTCCCAACACCATTTGTAAAAGAGACCATCTTTCCCTCATTGTATATTCTTGGTACCCTTATTGAAAACCAGTTAACTGTGTGTGTTTATCTCTGGGCTCTTTATTCTGTTCCATTGGTGTATATTTCTGTCTTTATGCCAGTACCATATTGTTTTACTTATTGTTACTTTGCAATATATTTTAAAATAGAGAAGTGAGGCCTTCAGCTTTGTTCTTCTTCCTCAAAATTGTTTTGGCTGTTCAAGGATCCTTGTGGCTCCATCTGAATTTGAAGATTTTTCTCTGTAAAAAAAAAGTGTTATTGGAATTTTGATAGTGATTGCATTGAGCCTATAGATTGCTTTAGGTCATATGCACATTTTAGCAGTACTAAGTCTTCCTATACATAAACCAGGGAAGGCTTTCCATTTATTTCTATTTCTATCTTCTTAATTTGTTTCATCAAATTTTTCTAATTTTCAATGTGCAATCTTTCACCTTCTTAGTTTATTCTTAAGCTTTGGGGTGTTTTTCAGTGTTATTATAAATGGAATTCTTTTCTTAATTTCCTTTTTAGATAGAACCATTTTAGTGTATAAAAACCTAACTAATTTTTGTATGTTAATCTTTATCCTGCAACTGTACTGAATTCATTTACAAGTCCTAACAGGGTTTTTAATGGAATCTCAAGGGTTTTCTACATGTAAGATTATGTCATCTGCAAACACAAAGAATATAACTTATTCCTTCCCAATTCGGATTCCTTTTTTTTCCTAATTGCTCTGGTTAGGACTCCTAGTGCTATGTTGACTAGAAGTGGTGAAAGTGGGCATGTTTGTCTTCTTTCTGATCTTAGAGGAAAAGATTTTATTTTGTCACCATTGAATGTGATGTTAGCTATGGGATTTTCATATACGGCCTCAATTATGTTAATGTAATTTCCTTCTATACCTAGTTTATTGAGAATTTTTATCATTTCAAGAGTGTTGAATTTTGTCAGATCCTTTTTCTGTATCTATTGAAATGATCATAAGATTTTTATTCTTCATTCTATTAATCTGATGTATTACATTAATTCATTTTTTATGTCAAACAATCCTTGCATCCCTTGCATACATTTATGTTCATCCAGGATTTCAGCCTATAGTTTTCTTTTCTTGTGGTGTTTTTGTCTGGCTTTCATATCAGGATACTGCTGGCCTTATAAAATGAGTTGGGAGTATTTCTTCCTGTTCAATTTTTTTGAAGAGTTTGAGGATTGACATTAGTTCTTGGCATGTTTCATAGAATTTACTAGTGAAGTCAACTATTCTGGGCTTTTGTCTTTTGGGAGGATTTTGATTACTGATTCCATCTTCTTATTAGTAATAGGCCTGTTCAGATTTTCTATTTCTTCATTATTTAGTCTTGGTAAATTGTATGTGTCTAGTAATTTATCCCTTTCTTCTAGGTTATCCAATTTATTCATATATAATTGTTCATAATAGTCTCTTATGATCTTTTTTATTCCTATGGCATTAGTTGTAATGTCTCCTTTTTTATTTCTAACTTTATTTACCTGAGTCTTGTCTCTTGTTTTATTAGTCTAGCTAAAATTTGATGATTTTGTTTATATTTTCAAAAACTAAACTCAGTTTTGTTTATTTTTTCTATTGTTTTTCTCTACTCTATTTCATTTATTTCTGCTCTGATCTTTCTTCTTTCCTTCTGCTAACTTTAGGCTTTGTTTTTATTTCTAGCTCCTTGAAGTGGAACACTAATTTATATATTTGAGATCTTTCTTTTTTGATGTAGGAGCAACTTTCATTGCTATAAATTCTCCCTTAGTACTAGTTTTGCTGTATCCCTCAAGTTTTGGTATGTTGTGTTTTCATTTTTTGTCTCAAGGTATTTCTTAATTTCCCTTTTGATTTCTTCTTTGCATTTTTTCCTTATCTGCTTCTAAGCAATTTACATATGTGTAGTTTAATGCCTAATACAGATCACTTGAAAATTAATCTCCTTTATCTAAAATTCAATTATCTAAAACATAATTCTAAAACCTGTTACAATATTGAGTTCCACTGACTGAAAACTTGAGAGATGGAGGATACTAGAGAACCAATTTTCTGCTTTCTTACACTTAGCAAAATTTTTTAAAAGAACAGAACATAAGTTTTTCTGTTCTTTAGATATATTCTTTCTTGTTCTCAATAAATTTTATTCTGTTATCTCTGAAAAACAATAATAAAACCTGTTTTTCCTACTTTATTTCTCCTATAAAGTTTTTGTTTCTCTACCATCTATGGACAGTGCATGAGATATAGGCTTAATCCCATCAATGAGGGGAGATGCCCTCCTGACCTAATCGTCTCATGAAGGTCCTGTTCCACCTGTTAATATTATCACAATGGCAACATCTGAATTTTGGAAAGGACATATTCAAATATTGGAGGGGCTACATAGGAGTCACAGCAAGATCACAGGCAACTCTGAGGGAAAACCAGTGGGAAGGAATCACTGTGGACTGACAAAGCTTAGAGAACAAACCCCAGGTGACAGCATTAACACTGCAGGAGCAACATGGTGACAGCAGATACAGCAACTCTGAGGTAGATACGCACATGCCAGGCAAAAGGAGATCCCTCAGCGGAGATCAGCAAGGCACTGAGGACAGCAAATGGACCAGAGGCTCCACCCCTAATGCCATAAAATTAAATAAGAACAATGTGACATGTTGAGTAAAGGAACGCTGCATCCAGATTCAGAAGGAAAATTACGGAGAAAGAAACCCTGAAAGCTTGAGTATTTATTTACTCAAAAATGTCTGGGGTAATTTGGATAGGACTGAGGAAAGTGGAAGAACTGTTACCTTTAAAGAGAAAGATTAATCACAGGGACCACACAAGACAGG
Organism: Rhinopithecus roxellana; assembly: GCF_007565055.1. Taxonomy (NCBI): domain Eukaryota; kingdom Metazoa; phylum Chordata; class Mammalia; order Primates; family Cercopithecidae; genus Rhinopithecus; species Rhinopithecus roxellana. The sequence continues at coordinate 88,311,151 of NC_044552.1, read as the reverse complement.
GCTCAGGGGAAAGGTGAATTCACTCACAGAGGATAAAGGACATTATATGTATGCATGCCTGAGTCATGACTCCAAGCATTAAACCCAAAATGGAGAGACTAGAACCTGAAGAATTCTGTATTTCACACCTTCCTCTGGCAGATGAAGACCCACAGAGGCTGAGCAGTAAAGGCTCAAGTGACCAACACAAATTTCTCCTCCAGAAATGATAAACTGATGCTATGCAATTCTATAATTTTAGAGAAAGAAAATTGGGATTCAGGAAAAATTAATGATTAGCTTAATTGAATGCTATGGTTCTATGTATTCAACTTATCAGCCACAGAAATAAAAATCTAAATTTGTTTTTCTAGCTAACACCAATATATGGGGAGAATGGGAAGCAGACATTAAGTCCTGAGGCCATGAAAGTTCAAGAAAAGAATACAGTTAAATCTTCAATCAGACCATAACTAAAATTAGTTTTGAACCTGAGTTTCATATTTATTTTATTAAATAATGAGCTCTCTCCCAGATAACTGAGTTCTAATCATTGCAGAGGAAATTATTGAGAACTTAATTCTGATCAGTTCACTTTATTTCAATTAAGTATTTACTAAGAATTAGCTGGGTGGCAGTCATTGTGCTAAACGCTGGGAGTAGAGCAATGAGCTAGACCAACACAGTCAATAACCTCTTGGGCCTGGAGTGGGAGAGTGAGCTACATCAATACAGTCACTACCCCCCATGGATAACTAAAAAAACTGAAAATATAGAAGAGATAAATTGTCATAGAACGGTATAGTATATCTAAAATTGTACTTGATTTGATTAATTAGGGAATTTGAGATTTCTGAAATTTATTGATTGGTTATTTCTATCTTTTAAGGATTTAGAAAACTAATAAATGAGAAAAAATTAGAGTACATGGGTCACTGATGAAAATAAATTTGGATTTTAAATCATTGATGGACCTTCAAAATGTAATAGTCATAGCAAGAGCTATTTTATCTCACCAACTGTCTTCTGAGTGGTACACAAATCAACCTACAGATACATGCACATCCTACATGAGAGGTTCTCAAATGCATGGCCTTAAGACTCTTTTAAAAATTGAATGCCCAAAGAGCTTTATGTTCATGTGGATTTCATTTATTGATTTTTACTGTATTAGAAAGTAAAACTGTCTACATCCATACTACCCTAAACATGTCCAATCTCATCTAGAAAGTAAAACTGAGAAGTTTAAAAATACTTATTATTTTAGCCGGGCGCAGTGGCTCAAGCCTCTAATCCCAGCACTTTAGGAGGCCGAGACGGGCGGATCACGAGGTCAGGAGATCAAGACCATCCTGGCTAACCCGGTGAAACCCCGTCTCTACTAAAAATACAAAAAATTTGCCGGGCGTAATGGCGGGCGCCTGTAGTCCCAGCTACTCGGGAGGCTGAGGCAGGAGAATGGCGTGAACCCGGGAGGCGGAGCTTTCAGTGAGCTGAGATCCGGCCACTGCACTCCAGCCCGGGCGACAGAGCAAGACTCCGTCTCAAAATAAATAAATAAATAAATAAATAAAAATAAAAATACTTATTAGTTTAATATTTGTTACTTAATATAGTTACTATTAATATTATATAAAATAAATTATTGTCAAATGTTTATTAATTTTAAAATAACAGTAAAGACAGAAATCTCTATATTGTCTAAAACAAAAAAGTGAGAATAATAGCATTTGATTTATGTTTTTCAGAACTTCATTATCTGACTTAACAGAAGTAGCTGAAGTCTCATATCTGCTTCACCATTCAACATGTTGTGATATAGTATTTTTGTTGAAGTCAATGGAGAAAATCCAGCCTTGCAGAGCTATGTAACTGGAAAAGGAAAAATCTTATAAACTTCCTGAGACGAGCTGGTTGACTCCCAGGAGTCCTCAAACCACACTTTGAAAATCGCTGCTCTGCACGTTCCCTCAACTTTGGATTTAGGTGTTTACACCTGCCTCTTCAAAGGAATCCCAACTTTCCTTGACCAGGAAAGAGCAGTCTTGAATCCTCAATAAAGGGAGAGGCCAGCCTCAACCATACTGGGCTCTTATCTCTAGCTTGAAGAAAAATTATAAAACGGTGGTTACTAGAGTGTATTAGTCTGTTTTCATACTGCTAGTAAAGACATACCCGAGACTGGGTAATTTATAAAGGAGAGAGGTTTGATGGACTCACTGTTTCATGTGGCTGTGGAGACCTCACAATCAAGGCGGAAGACAAAGGAAGAGCAAAGGGACTTCTTATATGGTGGCAAGCAAGAGAGAATGAGAGACAAGTGAAAGGGGAAATCCCTTATAAAACCTTCAGAACTTGTGAAAATTATTCACTACCATGAGAACAGTATGGGGAAAAACACACCCATGATTCAATTATCTCCCACACGGTCCCTCCCACAACACATGGGAATTATGAGAGCTGCAATTCAAGATGAGATTTGGGTGGGGACACAGGCAAACCATCTCGTAGAGGATACTCAAACTATTCTAAAGCAAGAAAAAAAAACACTGAAGGATGAGCAATAAAATCAGATAAAGGGAAATCAGAATAGAAGAAATGAAAAAAGCATAAAATTAAATATGCTTTTTTTGACAAATATGATAGTCAAAGGACAAAAGGGAATGAGAGAGAGATAATAATAAGTGAACATCTGTCACATGCCCCAGATTTTCTAAATACCTCTTCTACATTTGGAAATGTGTGTGAATTCTTCCTCCCGAACATAAAAATGCAAACACTATTTTATTCATCTTTTCTTATTGCTTAAGTGATGACAGATAACTTAAATTCCACCATTAGATGCACTTGTGCAAGACTTTAATTCAGAACTGAAGTACATGAAGAGATGGTAACAGCATCTAGCTAGGTGGATAACAGCAGTGTTGTGCTGTCCTGGAGTCCCCAGGTATGGCAACAGCTCCTGATTCAGCAGCTTAGTGGTCATGAAAGGCATCACATGCTTCTGGAGCTGACAGCTGGTGTGATACTGGAAACTTTCTGGTCTTTGCAGAGGTAGCAGATGGTTCTGTCAGTCTCAGAAATTCAACCTATATCAGTTAGGCTCCCAACAGGAAACAGTTGACACACTCAGAAAGATTTAGTTGTGGAGAATTTATTAGAAAAACTATTGCAGAAATGTAGAAAAATTTAAGGGAAATGAAAATGACTGGTTAAGCAGCCAGGGACTAATCACCCTTAGGTCTAAAAGGACAAGAAAGGTAATAGCGTTCCTGGACCCCAGGGAAAGCTAAGGCCAGGAAGAAGAGACCACTTGAAAAGAAAATACAGGCTTAAAGGAATCCAGCCATTGCCAGAACCACAGGTGAGGAATATACACTTAATCCCTCTTTCTGAATTGTGATTCTCTTAATTATGCTTCCTATTGGATGAACCGAGCTGGAATCCAAGTTTCTAAGAGCCCAGCTCATGCAGTCTATGAAAGTCTATGTCCTAGGGCACATCAGGGCAAAGAAGGATTGGGCAGTAGTGAGCAGGTAGATAGCAGTGGAAAATAACCATCACACAGCCTATTGTCTGTTTATTCATCCTGAACTCTCTATGTCCCTTAATAAATCTAGTTAAGGCCAGGTTTGGTGGCTCATGACTGTAATCCCAGCACTTTGGGAGGCTGAGGCGGGCAGATCACGAGGTCAAGAGATCAAGACCATCCTGGCCAAGATGGTGAAATCCCATCTCTACTAAAAATACAAAAAAACAATTAGCTGGGCATGGTGGCTACTTGGGAGGCTGAGGCAGGAGAATCGCTTGAACCTGGGAGGCAGAGGTTGCAGTGAACCAAGATCGCACCACTGCACTTCAGCCTGGCAACAGAGTGAGACTCCATCTCAAAATATAAAATAAAAAACAAAATAAATATATTTAAATTGGCTAGAATAGGTTCTATTGGCTGCAACTAAAGATCCTAACCTATATGTTGTTTCTAAACCTGAAGTGTTTGAAGGCAAAAAGGCTCCTCGGGGAAATGAGATTGATTGTCTGACCTAGTTGGATTTGAAGCCAATAAATGTGTAGTTAATATTAGAGGATGGTACACTACTAATCCTTAGATGTAGTGGCAATTATTACTTAAAATGGCAATTTGATAACCTAGTATAAAGTGTCTATAGAAGGCAAGCATTTGGTAGACCACATAGCTTCTCTGAAAAATCATTAGGAGGGGCATAGAAAGTACAGGACTAGAAAGCAGGCTAGTTGCTGTTAAATGTACAGGATTTTAAAAGGTTAAGTAATAAGCTGAAGATGTTAAATTTCCAGCTTCAGACATAGTAAAACATTCATATGTGGATGTGAAAAGCACCAGTATCCCTTAAAAGTGCACTAGTACCTGATTTGGTAGGCCAAGAAGATGAAGCATGTTTCCTTTGAAATGGGATTCTTGATCTCAACAGGGGCGATGGGGTCCTAAGGCGACAGCGACCGAAATGAAGCCTGGTAACCACTGAGATGAGGTGCGTAGGGTTACTTTGATAGGCAGCAGGGCCAGAGTGCAAGAAAAATGAATTGACCTATAAAAATCTTTGGTATTTGCATATTGATCATGAGACATTTAGGAGAGAAATGGGTAGTCAATATTCTACTTGATCATTATAACACAAAATTAGGCCAGATTAATGAGGCCAGATTTAAGTCACCATGATAAAGAGTCATGGCTCTCAACCTGTTTTCTAGACCCGAGTCAGTTTCCAGACCCCTTTTATTATAAGGAAGAAAAAATAATTTAATGAAAGATTCTATAATATCATCACATATACATATTGTAAATCTTCCACTTAACATTCTCCAAAGAGACCTATAGACATTTACCAGGGTAAATGAGTATCAGAAGAAGGTAAATACCTATACACATGCTAAGTTCTCAGATATTGGTTTTGAGTTAATGCAAACCTAAAATGCCTCTGAGGTCTTTTAGTCACAGGGAAACCATGAGAATCAGGTAATAAATAGGGTTTTGCCCTGAGTCCACTTCATGATATATTAGTTTGGTCTGTGAGCCCAAACTGTGTTATTTCCCCATTTCCTAAGACTACAGTTGGAAGGGACCCCCACAGTGGTTCTCTGAACTATACATAGGAACTGTTTGGTTGGAAGGGCCAGGAGAAGCCCCGGTTGCTTCTCCCTCACATTTTACTAGAATACTGAAGCAAAAGCAATACCATGTCCTTGCAGGAATCAATAACACTCCAATATCAAATTGAAATCATAAGAATAAAGCCACCATCAAATACTTGACAGATATAATAATAATGAACTTATCATATCCCTGATTAACTTGTCTGTGTAATTCAAAAGACAGATGGGTTTTGGAGAAAAGCAATTTTTGTTTGGTAATTAATATTAACTGCCTCAATTTTACCTACTTTCTCAGAGATGAAAGATATTAAAGATTAAAAATATTAAATTTCCAGCTTCAGACATAGTAAAACATTCATATGTGGATGTAAAAAGCATCTACCAGAGATGGTGGGTGCTTTTACTAAAACAAGTCCATCTAACCCCTGGAACAAAGTATATAACTACTGATCTAGCTATCCTTTCTTTTCTTTTTGCAATAAATGGAAAATAGAGAGTAGACTTGCTTTTACTTAGCATGACTATATATGTTCTCCATCTCTATGCCATAATTTATTCTTAGGCCCTTTGGTCCCTCACTATCCCAAAGGACATAACTATGTTCAACTATCCTCCTGGCAGGACCTGGTGAATAGGAAAAAAAAAATGTACTTTATTTGCCCTGAGAAAATGTGTTTATAGAGAATAAGACAAAAATTCCACAAAATCCGAGAACTTGTGTGCTTATTCACATTTTTGGAGGCTTAGTCCTATGAAGTGTATCAATATGTCTTCTCCATAGTAAAATAAAAGAATCCAAATTTGTATCTCCTACCAGTAAGATAGGGTAATTGGTAGGCCTCTTTAGATTTTAAAAGGAGCATGTAAGATATGTGGACATTACTAAGTAAGCTGTAAGATTTCTCAGATTTTGAGAGCAAAAGATAATTTTCCAGTGGGCTTACCCTTCTAAAGAAGTCTTTCTGCCACTTTCTTTCCAAGCCCCAATAGATACAATAGTGCATATAGTGTCTGTGGCAGGTCAAGATGTTGTATGAACCCTGAACTGAACCCTGGTAGAAGAATCACATAAGAGGCCCTCTTCAGCAAGCAACTATCTTTCTTTAAATTATTCTTTTAAGAAATAGTCTTGGGATCATTACTAGCTCCTGTAGATACAACTTGAGACTCCTTCATGAATTTGGTATTGTCTGATCCAACAACCTATAGAGTTAGGGAAAATCAGTAGTACTCCAGCGTCAAGTAGAAGTTATAGTCAAAGAATCATCATTGGGACTCCCTATGAAGAGTTACCTGGGAAGAAATATTCAAGCCTGGTTAGAGAATATTCTTCCAGGAGTGCTGGTTTCAGAAGGAAGGGGACTGCTACAATATTGAAGCCTTACTCCGGATGGAAAAAGAAGAATGTGACATATTTGAATATGTAACAGAAATGGGGGGATTGTGTGTCCTGCTAAATTCTACTTGCTTCTGGCCCAAATTCCTTCTTGTACAAATCTAAAACTAACATAGCCCTCTTTGGGGCATGAGACTTGGAAAAACTTTCTCATACTCACAGAGTTTGTCCTCATGTCATGACAAGCAAATATATTCACAAAAAGCTTTTACTATTTGAGGACAAAATAATAGATCACAATAACTTTGGAAGAAAAGATTGATTAAACTAGATAATTCTCACTTGTAGTTTCTAAAGACAAATTTTTTAAGTAATTTAATATTATTAAAATATAAAGACCATATTATTATTCTTCTAGGAGCTACAAATGCAAGAAATTCCCTTAAGCAAAAAGCCACTTTTGTTGAAAAGAGTCTTGGAGTAAGAATCTGTGCAAAGTCTGACTATCTGCTAACGTGAAGATTTTGGACACAAAAAGAAATTTGGGGTGTCTGGAGAAGGAGAAAAAATGAAAGAGAGAAAATGACAGAAGAGACAAAGTAGAAGCCAAACGGTTGGTGAGGGGCTATCTTAGTCTATTTGCACTACTATAACAAAATATCTGAGACTGGGTCATGTATGAAGAGCAGAAAATTATTTTCTCACACTTCTGGAGGTTGAGAATCCAAGATTAAGGTGCCAGCAGGTTCAGTTGTCTGGTAAGGGCTGCATCCATTGGAGAGGAAGAATGCTGTGGCATCAAGCCATTTTTTTTTTTTTTATTATTATTATACTTTAAGTTCTAGGGTACATGTGCATAACGTGCAGGTTTGTTACATATGTATACTTATGCCATGTTGGTGTGCTGCACCCATCAACTCGTCAGCACCCATCAATTCATCATTTATATCTTGTATAGCTCCCCAATGCAAGCCCTCCCTCCTCCCCCCTCCCCTCTCCCCATGATAGGCCCCAGTGCGTGATGTTCCTCTTCCCGAGTCCAAGTGATCACATTGTTCAGTTCCCACCAATGAGTGAGAACATGCGGTGTTTGGTTTTCTGTTCTTGTGATAGTTTGCTAAGAATGATGGTTTCCAGGTGCATCCATGTCCCTACAAAGGACGCAAACTCATCCTTTTTTATGGCTGCATAGCATTCCATGGTGTATATGTGCCACATTTTCTTAATCCAGTCTGTCACAGATGGACATTTGGGTTGATTCCAAGTCTTTGCTATTGTGAATAGTGCCGCAATAAACATACGTGTACATGTGTCTTTGTAGTAGAATAATTTATAATCCTTTGGGTATATACCCAGTAGTGGGATGGCTGGGTCATATGGTACATGTAGTTCTAGATCCTTGAGGAATTGCCATACTGTTTTCCGTAATGGTTGAACTAGTTTACAATCCCACCAACAGTGTAAAAGTGTTCCTATTTCTCCACATCCTCTCCAACACCTGTTGTTTCCTGACTTCTTAATGATTGCCATTCTAACTGGTGTGAGATGGTATCTCATTGTGGTTTTGATTTGCATTTCTCTGATGGCGAGTGATGATGAGCATTTTTTCATGTGTCTGTTGGCTGTATGAATATCTTCTTTTGAGAAATGTCTGTTCATATCCTTTCCCCACTTTTTGATGGGGTTGTTTTTTTCTCGTATATTTGTTTGAGTTCTTTGTAGATTCTGGATATTAGCCCTTTGTCAGATGAGTAGGTTGCAAAAATTTTCTCCCATTCTGTAGGTTGCCTGTTCACTCTGATGGTAGTTTCTTTTGCTGTGCAAAAGCTCTTTAGTTTAATTAGATCCCATTTGTCTATTTTGGCTTTTGCTGCCGTTGCTTTTAGTGTTTTAGACATGAAGTCCTTGCCCATGCCTATGTCCTGAATGGTACTACCTAGATTTTCTTCTAGGGTTTTCATGGTATTAGGTCTAACATTTAAGTCTCTAATCCATCTTGAATTAATCTTCGTGTAAGGGGTAAGGAAAGGATCCAGTTTCAGCTTTCTACTTATGGCTAGCCAATTTTCCCAGCACCATTTATTAAATAGGGAATCCTTTCCCCATTTCTTGTTTCTCTCAGGTTTGTCAAAGATCAGATGGCTGTAGATGTGTGGTATTATTTCTGAGGACTCTGTTCTGTTCCATTGATCTATATCTCTGTTTTGGTACCAGTACCATGCTGTTTTGGTGACTGTAGCCTTGTAGTATAGTTTGAAGTCAGGTAGCGTGATGCCTCCAGCTTTGTCCTTTTGACTTAGGATTGTCTTGGCAATGCAGGCCCTTTTTTGGTTCCATATGAACTTTAAAGCAGTTTTTTCCAATTCTGTGAAGAAACTCATTGGTAGCTTGATGGGGATGGCATTGAATCTATAAATAACCTTGGGGAGTATGGCCATTTTCACGATATTGATTCTTCCTATCCATGAGCATGGTATGTTCTTCCATTTGTTTGTGTCCTCTTTGATTTCACTGAGCAGTGGTTTGTAGTTCTCCTTGAAGAGGTCCTTTACATCCCTTGTAAGCTGGATTCCTAGGTATTTTATTCTCTTTGAAGCAATTGTGAATGGAAGTTCATTCCTGATTTGGCTCTCTGCTTGTCTGTTGCTGGTGTATAAGAATGCTTGTGATTTTTGCACATTAATTTTGTATCCTGAGACTTTGCTGAAGTTGCTTATCAGCTTAAGGAGATTTTGGGCTGAGATGATGGGGTTTTCTAAATATACAATCATGTCATCTGCAAACAGGGACAATTTGACTTCTTCTTTTCCTAACTGGATACCCTTGATTTCTTTCTCTTGCCTGATTGCCCTAGCCAGAACTTCCAACACTATGTTGAATAGGAGTGGTGAGAGAGGGCATCCCTGTCTTGTGCCAGTTTTCAAAGGGAATTTTTCCAGTTTTTGCCCATTCAGTATGATATTAGCTGTGGGTTTGTCATAAATAGCTCTTATTATTTTGAGGTACGTTCCATCAATACCGAATTTATTGAGCGTTTTTAGCATGAAGGGCTGTTGAATTTTGTCAAAAGCCTTTTCTGCATCTATTGAGACAATCATGTGGTTCTTGTCTTTGGTTGTGTTCATATGCTGGATTACGTTTATTGATTTGCGAATGTTGAACCAGCCTTGCATCCCAGGGATGAAGCCCACTTGATCATGGTGGATAAGCTTTTTGATGTGCTGCTGAATCCGGTTTGCCAGTATTTTATTGAGAATTTTTGCATCAATGTTCATCAGGGATATTGTTCTAAAATTCTCTTTTTTTGATGTGTCTCTGCCAGGCTTTGGTATCAGGATGATGTTGGCCTCATAAAATGAGTTAGGGAGGATTCCCTCTTTTTCTATTGATTGGAATAGTTTCAGAAGGAATGGTACCAGCTCCTCCTTGTACCTCTGGTAGAATTCAGCTGTGAATCCATCTGGTCCTGGACTTTTTTTGGTGGGTAGGCTATTAATTGTTGCCTCAATTTCAGAGCCTGCTATTGGTCTATTCAGGGATTCAACTTCTTCCTGGTTTAGCCTTGGGAGAGTGTAAGTGTCCAGGAATTTATCCATTTCTTCTAGATTTTCTAGTTGATTTGCATAGAGGCGTTTATAGTATTCTCTGATGGTAGTTTGTATTTCTGTGGGGTCAGTGGTGATATCCCCTTTATCATTTTTTATTGCATCTATTTGATTCCTCTCTCTTTTCTTCTTTATTAGCCTTGCTAGCGGTCTGTCAATTTTGTTGATCTTTTCAAAAAACCAACTCCTGGATTCATTGATTTTTTGGAGGGTTTTTTGTGTCTCTATCTCCTTCAGTTCAGCTCTGATCTTAGTTATTTCTTGCCTTCTGCTAGCTTTTGAATGTGTTTGCTCTTGCCTCTCTAGTTCTTTTAATTGTGATGTTAGAGTGTCCATTTTAGATCTTTCCTGCTTTCTCTTGTGGGCATTTAGTGCTATAAATTTCCCTCTACATAGTGCTTTAAATGTGTCCCAGAGATTCTGGTATGTTGATCTTTGTTCTCATTGGTTTCAAAGAACATCTTTATTTCCGCTTTCATTTCGTTATGTACCCAGTAGTCATTCAGGAGCAGGTTGTTCAGTTTCCATGTAGTTGAGCGGTTTTGGTTGAGTTTCTTAGTCCTGAGTTCTAGTTTGATTGCACTGTGGTCTGAGAGACAGTTCGTTATAATTTCTGTTCTTTTACATTTGCTGAGGAGTGCTTTACTTCCAATTATGTGGTCAATTTTGGAATAAGTGCGATGTGGTGCTGAGAAGAATGTATATTCTGTTGATTTGGGGTGGAGAGTTCTATAGATGTCTATGAGGTCCGCTTGGTGCAGAGATGAGTTCAATTCCTGGATATCCTTGTTAACTTTCTGTCTCGTTGATCTGTCTAATGTTGACAGCGGAGTGTTGAAGTCTCCCATTATTATTGTATGGGAGTCTAAGTCTCTTTGTAAGTCTCTAAGGACTTGCTTTATGAATCTGGGTGCTCCTGTATTGGGTGCATATATATTTAGGAGAGTTAGCTCTTCCTGTTGAATTGATCCCTTTATCATTATGTAATGGCCTTCTTTGTCTCTTTTGATCTTTGATGGTTTAAAGTCTGTTTTATCAGAGACAAGGATTGCAACCCCTGCTTTTTTTTGTTCTCCATTTGCTTGGTAGATCTTCCTCCATCCCTTTATTTTGAGCCTATGTATGTCTCTGCATGTGAGATAGGTCTCCTGAATACAGCAGACTGATGGGTCTTGACTCTTTATCCAGTTTGCCAGTCTGTGTCTTTTAATTGGAGCATTTAGTCCATTAACATTTAAGGTTAATATTGTTATGTGTGAACTTGATCCTGCATTATGATATTAACTGGTTATTTTGCTCATTAGTCGATGCAGTTTCTTCCTAGCCTCGATGGTCTTTACATTTTGGCATGTTTTTGCAATGGCTGGTACCGGTTGTTCCTTTCCATGTTTAGGGCTTCCTTCAGGGTCTCTTGTAAGGCAGGCCTGGTGGTGACAAAATCTCTAAGCATTTGCTTATCTGTAAAGGATTTTATTTCTCCTTCACTTATGAAACTTAGTTTGGCTGGATATGAAATTCTGGGTTTAAAATTCTTTTCTTTAAGAACGTTGAATATTGGCCCCCACTCTCTTCTGGCTTGTAGAGTTTCTGCCGAGAGATCTGCTGTTAGTCTGATGGGCTTCCCTTTGTGGGTAACCCGACCTTTCTCTCTGGCTGCCCTTAAGATTTTTTCCTTCATTTCAACTTTGGTGAATCTGGCAATGATGTGTCTTGGAGTTGCTCTTCTGGAGGAGTATCTTTGTGGCGTTCTCTGTATTTCCTGAATTTGAATGTTGGCCTGCCCTACTAGGTTGGGGAAGTTCTCCTGGATGATATCCTGAAGAGTGTTTTCCAACTTGGTTCCATTTTCCCCCTCACTTTCAGGCACCCCAATCAGACGTTGATTTGGTCTTTTTACATAATCCCATACTTCTTGCAGGCTTTGCTCATTTCTTTTTCTTCTTTTTTCTTTTGGTTTCTCTTCTCGCTTCATTTCATTCATTTGATCTTCAATCGCTGATACTCTTTCTTCCAGTTGATCGAGTCGGTTACTGAAGCTTGTGCATTTGTCACGTATTTCTCCTGTCATGGTTTTCATCTCTGTCATTTCGTTTATGATCTTCTCTGCATTAATTAGTCTAGCTGTCAATTCTTCCACTCTTTTTTCAAGATTTTTAGTTTCTTTGCGCTGGGTACGTAATTCCTCCTTTAGCTCTGATAAGCTTGATGGACTGAAGCCTTCTTCTCTCCTCTCGTCCAAGTCATTCTCTGACCAGCTTTGATCCGTTGCTGGCGATGGGCTGCGCTCCTTCGCAGGGGGAGATGCGCTCTTATTTTTTGAATTTCCAGCTTTTCTGCCCTGCTTCTTCCCCATCTTTGTGGTTTTATCTGTCTCTGGTCTTTGATGGTGGTGACGTACTGATGGGGTTTTGGTATAGGTGTCCTTCCTGTTGGATAGTTTTCCTTCTGACAGTCAGAAGGACTCTCTGTTGGTCTGTTGGAGATTGCTTGAGGTCCACTTCAGACCCTGTTTGCCTGGGTATCAGCAGCAGAGGTTGCCGAAGATAGAATATTGCTGAACAGCGAGTGTGCCTGTCTGATTCTTCCTTTGGAAGTTTCCTCTCAGGGGTGTACTCCACCCTGTGAGGTGTGGGGTGTCAGACTGCCCCTAGTGGGGGATTTCTCCCAGCTAGGCTACGCAGGGGTCAGAGACACACCTGAGCAGGCAGTCTGTCCGTTCTCAGATCTCAACCTCCGCGTTGGGAGATCCACGGCTCTCCCCAAAGCTGTCAGACAGAGTCGTTCGCGTCTGCACCGGCTCCCGCTACTTCCCCTGTTGGTCTTCAGCTGTGCGCTGTCCCCAGAGGTGGAGACTACAGAGACAGGCAGGCTTCCTTGAGCTGCTGTGAGCTCCACCCAGTTCGAGCTTCCCAGCGGCTTTGTTTACCTACTTAAGCCTCAGCAATGGCGGGCGCCCCTCCCCCAGCCTCGCTGCTGCCTTGCGGATAGATCGCAGCAGACTGCTGTGTTAGCAGTGAGGGAGGCTTCGTGGGCGTGGGACCCTCCCAGCCAAGATTGGGATATATTCTCCTGGTGTGCCTGTATGCTTACAGCGCAGTATTGGGGTGGGAGTTACCCGATTTTCCAGGTGTTGTGTGTCTCAGTTCCCCTGGCTAGGAAAACGGATCCCCTTCCCCCTTGCGCTTCCAGGTGAGGCGATGCCTCACCCTGCTTCAGCTCTCGCTGGTCAGGCTGCAGCAGCTGACCAGCACCGATTGTCCGGCACTCCCTAGTGAGATGACCCCAGTACCTCAGTTGAAAATGCAGAAATCACCGGTCTTCTGTGTCGCTTGCGCTGGGAGTTGGAGACTGGAGCTGTTCCTATTCGGCCATCTTGCTCCGCCCCCCCCATCAAGCCTTTTTATAAGAGTATCTTATCCTATTAATGAGGGAAGAACCTTCATGGACTAATTACCTCTTACAGGTCCCTCCTCTTAATACTATGACATGGCAAAAGCTGCCTTTTAGAAAGATCACATTCAAACTATAGCAGGGCTTATTTTTGGAAATAAGTAAACATTTATATCCATTCAACACATAATAAAACAGGCCACATGTAACAATAAAGATTTCATAGATGGAGAAGACAGACCATAACAGGTAAAACTTGGGATGTCTCTGATGTTTTGAAAGACCTGTGGCTTCCACAAGCAGTGGCATTATTAGTTCAAGTTTATACATCATGAGGGTGGGAGGCCTGAACTGACAATTAGCTTATACAAAATTTATAAATAATAAATGTTAAGACAAAATATTGCAAAGGAAAACTAAATCTTGTAAAAGATGATTCTTTTAACTTCATCCTTAACATTTAATGACTGGAGAGATGAAGAGTTTTCCTGTTCCAGTTCCCACATTCTAAGGCATCCTATCTCTAGGATGTATGTGTCATGGTCCCAGTTCTCCTTCTCCAAGAATTCTAAGTGCTTTACATTGGCCCCCCCAGAATTCATCTTCCCTCAACCTCATGCCCTTGATGTCAGCCACTGGTTTAGAGAAAAAGGTTGAGGATTGTCAAAATAATTGTATCCATTCCCATGCCATCATCACTTTTTTTCTGTTTTCTCCTTTTCCAGACATCTTCAGCCATCTCTCTAGTCTTCCAGTCACAAAGATTTGGCCAAAATTTAGGCAAGGCTTAATGCCCCATTGCTTACACAAATGGAGAACTTAGAGGCTGGGGCTCACAGACACCCTTGGATAACCAACTATAAGCCCAGAAATGAAGGGAAACACTGAGTGTAGAGGGCCCCAGTGTGAGAAATGACAAATAATGAAAGAATGAAGCCTTCTAGGAAGCTGTCTAGGAAAGAATTGCAGAAAGAGGCTAAAGGGTAATAGACACAGGACTACTCACATTTCATAGAGAGCTAAGTCAGGTTATAATTAGGATTCTGTTTTGAAATATATCTTCAACCTTATGGCTTCCTTGGTATTTGCTTTTTTGAATTAACCAGTATTCTTCTTTCTCTTTAAGATACCAGCAGTAACATTTCATAAAGATAAAATGACATTTGAGAGTTAATTTTGAAGGCTAAGGAAAAGCTGCGTGTTAAGTTACATGGTGGCTCTCAAAACCAAAAACCCAGATGGATCATAGTGGTAGCTTAAAACGAAAGCTACATCAGTCAAATCCTTTGGGAACTGTGTAAAAAGAAAATAAAAAGGCAGAAATAGAAGGTGATGAAAAGCCAGTTAAGGAAATACATTCACCCTGAGATTTAGTGGACAGGAAACCTTGCGATCTAAGCTTTTGATGACATATGCTGTTAAAGAGCACCTGTAAATTCATAAATATGGCAGTGGCCAAACAATTGATGAATCAGAATCCAAGCACCTATCTCTGCCACTTGGAGCTTACAGTGAGTTATATAATCATAACAAGCTTCAGTTTCCTCATTCAAAAAATAAAAACATAGAACCGAATGTTGTCCCATTAATTCACACCTGTACAATGCTTCTCTAGTAGAAGGCCCTCTCCAGTGGGCAATGCTGGCATTTGCAGTAAGAACCATATGGATTGCCATATAATCTGCTGTATATTGCTTCACTTCTCTGGACATTAATTCATCCTCTCTGTAACTGAGATTTCCCAATCTTCTTCATAGAGTTGTTCAGAAATATCAGTGCTTATCACAGTATCTAGAATCTGGTAGGTACTCAGTAAATGTTAGTTCTCTTCCCTAGATTTGATTATTGGCCTTGAAAACATTTTAATAAATGACATCAGTGAGTTTGCACTGGCGCCTGCTGCCTTCCATAGAGACCTGAGCAAATGATGATTTTTTTTTTTTTTTTTTGCCTTATGAATTACTACATCTCAGTTTAAATTGGCAATATATTAGTTAAAAGAACTCATCTCACCTTAATATTCTTCTACAGTTTGAAGTTCAGGACTAGGATATTGCATTATAATCCAAACATAGCTGTGCTCTTGAATTTAATGACAAAAAAAGAATAAAAATCTATAGGCCAAAGAATAATACTGAAGGAAAAAAAATAACAATATTTGAAAAGGGTTTAATAATAGACTCCAGTTTCTTTCTCTGTTTTTCTTTCCTGTCACTTAACTAAAGCTATATCTGCAAGAGTTACAGATATCCAGACTCCCAAAAATCAAATTAAAAATACCCCAGAATCTTTGCTGTCTTTTTATGCTTGAATGCCTCTCACTTCTATTTGCAGAAATGCTGCCTTCCTTTCCTGTGGCAGAGCCTTTTGCTTCAAAGGAAGCTCATTACCCTAACTATTAGCAACCCCACTAAATCAATAATGCTTTCTCTCTCTCTCTCTCTCTCACTCTTTTGCTACGTTTTGTTTCTTCAGTTCACACTGAGACCCGCACCAAGTTCTGGAAACTGCTCTTTCCCAGGGAGATTAATGTGAATTCATCTTGAAGTCCTAACTGTGTTCTGGCTATTTGATGCTGTACATTTATAACCTTTGTCTTCTTTCTTTAAGCTGCAGGTTCTTTGCATTATCACAGAGATAGGAAAACTGACACAGGAAATGTGTAACACATGTTAGACTCCAAGACCTCTCTCCGTATGGGCTCAGTTCTGATTTCCTCTGTTTCCTATATGGCACTGGGACAAATGCCTGGACACAGGGTTTTTTCTTCCTAAAAACTCACCCAAAAGTTCTGCTATTAATCATGAATCTGTTCCTTAAATAACTTGGCATAGCTAAACCTAGCAAAGTAAGGAAGATCTGACATATGGTGAAGTTCTCCAACAGCAATTGTGGGATTACAGGATAACAGCCACAAATCTGTGTGCATGGCTATTTTACATAGCTCAAGACTTCTTGAGGGGGAGTAAATATCCAACACTGCTGATGACACCCACTTCCAAATTTCCAGTCCAGTGTTCTGCATAATGTAGGTGTTTAATACAGGTTTGTGGATGATGATTAAAATAATTCATGATTCTGTGCCTGCATGAAGAGCATAGACTAAGCTTTCTTCTCTAACAGTAATTCAAATCCATGATCCTACATTTCCCACTAAGCCCGCCTAGGAAGAAACCACTGTGAGAAAGTCAATTCTAGGACTTAACAAAAACTGAGGTTTCTAAAATTCTCTTTCTGTAATATTTAAGGGAATGTAATCAAACCACCAAATATAAAAGGAATTAATTGTGTAATCCAGCATTACCACTAAAAAGAAAGAGGCAAGAAGAAAATTCAACTACGATAAAAGGGACAATTATTTCAATTTCATCTCTTTTCAAAATGAACATTCTTTTACATCAGACATCTGCAATTTAGTACTAATTTGCTCCCTAAAATAGTATCAGTTACAAAACTTAAACCAAAAAAAGATGAAATAATATTTGCAAAGTATTTAATGGTGTTTATAAATTTAAGAATGATAGTTATCTGGTAATGTTGTGTCTTTATTGTTAATCGAGTTATTAGCAAGAACATTATAGACATAGATGATTGAGAGAGAGAGAGAGAGAGAGAGAGAGAGAGAGAGAGAGAGAGAATGTCTAGGTATAGAGAGTCTAGGTGTGTAGATAAATTGCTCCTTTCCCAGAACCATAAATACCCAAAGAAAAATCTTTTTTTATATAACCATGCCTTTGCCTTTTGAATTTCTGTGAGTGCCTATAATCATGTAAGGTCCAAAAAGGTAATCAATTGACCTTATCATTTATGTAGATCCTTCTAGTTTGTGCCCTAGTATTTGTACTCACTTTAACATTCCATTAAGGAAATTGTCATTAATTCCTCCCATTGACCTTAAATTTAGAGAGGAAGATCAAATTTGCTTCTCAAATTGAGACACATTATGGTCCACTAAGCCTGTCTCTCACAGGCAGGATGGAGGCAACAAGATTTTGTTAGCAGACGGGCATAGCCTCACCAGAGTGGTCATCAAGAAATCTGTAACTAGGATGAGCATAATAGAATGTCTAGTGTGTTGTGCAGGAGTTCGTTTCTGCCAAAGAGCTGATTATTAAATATTTAAGAATTATAGCTTAAATCAGGTATGATGGAATTATCTACACCTTAAAAACGGGCAAATGCTACAAGTCTGGGCTTTTCTTGTTATCACTGTTTTTGTGATCATTGAAAGAGACAGTTTATGAGCACACCAATGCACATAGTACAGCACAGAGTCAGCAACCCATATAAGAGCATTCTAATCTAGAAGCCAGCACTGCAATTTCTTCAAAGAAATGGCACCACACTATGTAGCTGGGGCCTTTTATACCAGACTGCCTAGGCTACCCATGTTTCTTCACCCAAAATACTTTATTAACCATTATATAGGTTAGTTTACAACTGGCACTTAAGGTTCATTAGACAGTAAACAATATAATGTACATTTTTATAGGGGTTACAATAAGCATCTGTGTAATAATCTAAAAGTCTATCTCAAAATTTTCAGTACTTTAGCTATAATTCATCTGTTTATTTCCTAGAACAAAAGTATTCTTAATTAAAATAAAAATGAGTAATGATATTTTATCTTTAGCACACAGACTCACTAAGCCTATCAAAAGAGTAATCATTATTACTACTGTTGAGTACCTACCATGTGCAAGATAATTTTTTATCACATTCCATCCCAATGAGTAAGAAATTATTATCCCCATTTTATAGCAGCAAAACTGAGGTTTCAGAACTTTAAGTAACTTCTCTAAAGTTTCAGAACAAGTAAAGTCCAAGCTGGGATTAGAACTCTGACTCCAAAGCTCATTCTTTTAGCCATTATATTTTATTGCCTTTTGTGCATGCATGGTTCTTATGTACTCAGGCACACACAAGTTTTGTTTTCACCAGCTTAAAATCTTCAGAACTGTTTGCTAAGCTAACATAGAATTATTGACATGTCCATGACTGATGTAGGTCATTTATATTGATGGCCTTTGAGAGTTTTTGCTAAACTGAGTGTTCATTTTAATGCACCCATCAACTAAATATTTGGTGTCACAATTGCCACAATATTAAACATATGCAAACTCCTTCAATATATAGTTATATATCACAGTTCAAAATTTTCCCTGCCTTTTGCATCAACCATACTCTGCAATAAAATTTCAATTGGTGCCAATGGTTCTATATACTAAATACATTTCTTTTAAATTAAGCATTTCCATTGATCCAAAACAAAATAAAAAGCATCTAAACTTATGATTTCCTGTTACTTTTTAATATCTAAAAATTAAATCCTATTATTTAAATTAATCTGATGCTACAATTTATATATCCCTTTTGTCCTCATCTCTATCAGTAAGGCAAAATTCTACACATTTATAATGAAGAGAGTTCTTGGAAATAATGCCAAGAGATAGCTGACAGTTTTCCACAACAGCAATCGACAGGAAAAATATCAATTACTTTCTGAAGCTGACAAATCTAATAGTCCCTGCTATGTTGAGAAATGTCTCATAAATGTTGGAGAAGGAAGTGTTTAAACCTTGGGAAGTCACTGAAACTACAACCTTATAATCATCACATTTGGAGAAGAGAAATGTCATGGAATTGCAGGGACACTATTAATGCTGTGGGCAGACTTACTATTGCTTCACAAATATTCATTAGCGCTTCTCATAAATCCTGAGTTCTCTTGAAATGGGAAAACTCTTACCCTGTCCACTTATTTTCAAGTAATTCCAAAAGAAAAATTTTATTGGATGAATTTTGAGGATGAATAAGAGAGTTTAGATGGTTATCAGCAACTGCTCTTTAGCTCAGAGTCGCTCTTTACACTTTCAAGAATAACAATTTGACTCAACTTCACTTTCATTTTTAGTGAGAAGTATTTCGTTATCTCACATTTGCAAAAAAAAAAAAATTATATTGAAAACTCAATTACTTTGCTCAATTGGGATTACCTCCCTAGATGTAATGGTGCATTACCATAAAACCATGGACTCAATTCAGAAGCTTCTCAGAGATTATAAGAAAATATATTTATTTCATTAATACAGAGGAGAATCTGAAACCATGTAATATCCACTTAGATTAGCTCTGCATTTCTCTTAATGGTAACATATATTTCTAGTGTTCATTGATTTCCCACAAGAAATTATACATGCATCTTGTTGAAGAACAGTCTCATTTTTTAATTTTTTTCATTATAACAACTCAAGAGTTTATACTAGATTTATTTTCAGGATCCCTTCCAGGGCTAAATTTCAATGACCCTGTGTTTATATTATATGCATTTCCATATTTATACTGAATTAGCCCACAAGAACGCTGTGTACACTGAAGTGTCTAGTATACTTATACTATTTTTCTTCTAATATTTTCCTGATTTTATGTGATAACAGTATTCCATTTTGTTCTTTTTCTAACGAGTTTGACAATTAATCTCATGTTAATGACACCTGTTCTTAAATAATTATTCTCATACACAGTGGCCCACTCTTCCTGCTCAACAAATGCACTGCTGCCTCTGTGAAATCACATTCGTTGTCATGACAACAGAGGTGGCCAACAAGGAAAAGAGGCAAAGCTTTTGTATAACATCAAGTAGAAACAGCATGTAATTTCTTAAAGCTGTTATTCAAATTAGATTTCATGATCCATTTCAAGAAAAATGAAAGAAGGGTGTAACTTTTCCCATTTCTTTTCCCTCGTATAGGTTAATTGCTCCAGAAAAACATCTCTGTACAAGATAAAATAATTTATCAAATTCAATTTTATAAGCTTAATTGGCACATGTAGTATAGCCTGACAGTGAATATAAAACAGAAGTGAAGTAACATTGGATGTGAGTGTTTAGTAAAAAGGAGACTAATCCAAATTATTCTCTGATAACCAAAACCTAGTTTTACACACTTTGTTCAAATTTATGAGGTAGCAAGAAGAAAGGATTTTATGTAGATGTGGTTTGCTATCTGTCAGCACATAATGTCCTCAAAATTAGATCCCAGTGTGGCTTCCAGTGTGTGTGTAGGTAAAACTAAAATGATTGACGTGGAGATCTCACTGCGCGCACAGACAAGGACCCTTCGCTGTGCAGTTGAAGTAGCTTTTCTTGTAGTTGACTTTTCTCCACTCTGCCTTATAGATCCCAAAGGATTCTAAAGCCTTTGATAAGTAAATAGAGTCAAGGCCAGAATCTAAATAAAAATGACAAAATCCCTCTGTGGAAATGTGGACTGACAAAAGTGAGTAAATATAAAATAAAAATGAAAGGGCCTGGGGGTTGTCACTAAGCTCTGCTGAAGAGGCAGAGATAAGCCAGGAGAAAATGAAGTATAGAAATCAAGAGAAGGAGCAGTTAAGAACTGTGAGAGGAGCAGAAGTGTTTGACACTCTTGAAGTCAGTTCTGTAAAGAATAAACAGAACAGCTTGAATCAAACTGAGTAATGGAATTTGGGTTAAACACAGCAAGTAAAGAAAACTACACAGGTTACACAACTCACGGCCTTACCAGAATATAAGTAATTTTTACTCACACACTAACAATGCCAACGTACCAAGGCCAAAGTTAAGAGTTACTACAATCAGTGACTTTCCTTGCTCTGAGCATAGTAAAAACACAAGTCAGTTAGTGTCTGAGCACAACTGGTTACTCTCGCAGAGTTGTTGGTCCTTTGTGGTTAACTAACTTTAATCTCCGTGGATATCCTGAGTTGTCTGGGGTTTTTTTCAGTAGACTCTTTTCTAGAGCAGTTTTAGGTTTAAAGCAAAATTGAGCAGACAGTACAGATTTCCCACATACTCCCAGCTCCTACATATGCACAGCCTTCTCCACTACAAACAACCTCACCCAAGTGGTACATTTGTTACAATCAATGGACCTATGTTGACACATCATTGCCACCCATAGCCCGTAGTTTACATTAAGTTCACCATTGGCATGGTACATGCCATGGGTTTGGACAAATGTATGACATGTATCTACCATTTATAGTATCATGTGCAATAGTTTTACTGCCCTTAAAATCCTCTGTGCTCTAAGTATTGATGACTCCTCCCCCAACCCCTGTCAACCATGGATATTTTTATTATCTCCATAGTTTTATTTCTACTGAATGTCATATTTTAGGATCATATGATAGGTATCCTTTTCAGATTGGCTTCTTTCACTTAGAAATATGCATTTCAATTTCCTTCATGTCTTTTCCTGGCTTGATACTCATTTTTTTAATTATACTTTAAACTCGAGGGTACATGTGCACAACGTGCAGGTTTGTTACATATGTATACACGTGCCATGTTGGTATGCTGCACCCATTAACTCATCATTTACATTAGGTATATCTCCTAATGCTATCCCTCCCCACTCCCACCACCCCATGACAGGCCCCAGAGTGTGATGTTCCCCTTCCTGTGTCCAAGTGTTCTCATTGTTCAGTTCCCACCTATGAGTGAGAACATGCGGTGGTTGGATTTTTGTCCTTGCGATAGTTTGCAGAGAATGATGGTTTCCAGCTTCATCCATATCCCTACAAAGGACATGAACTCATCCTTTTTTATGGCTGCATGGTATTCCATGGTGTATATGTGCCACATTTTCTTAATCCAGTCTATTATTGATGGACATTTGGGTTGGTTCCAAGTCTTTGCTATTGTGAATAGTGTCCGCAATAACATATGTGTGCACGTCTTTTTTTAATTATTATACTTTATGTTCTAGGGTACACGTGCACAATGTGCAGGTTTGTTACATATGTATACATGTGCCATGTTGGTGTGCTGCACCCATTAACTCCTCATTTACATTAGGTATATCTCCTAATGCTATCCCTCCCCTCTTCCCCCATGCCACAAAAGGCCCCAATGTGTGATGTTCCCCTTCCCATGTGCAAGTGATCTCATTGTTCAGTTCCCACCTATAAGTGAGAACATGCCAGTGTTTGGTTTTCTGTCCTTGTGATAGTTTGCTGAGAATGATGGTTTCCAGCTGCATCCATGTCCCTGCAAAGGACACGAACACATCCTTTTTTATGGCTGCATAGTATTCCATGGTGTATACGTGCCACATTTTCTTAATCCAGTCTGTCACTGATGGTACATTTGAGTTGATTCCAGGTCTTTGCTATTGTGAATAGTGCCGCAATAAACATACATGTGCATGTGACTTTATAGCAGCATGATTTGTAATCCTTTGGGTACATACCCAGTAATGGGATCGATGAGTCAAATGGTATTTCTAGTTCTAGATCCTTGAGGAATCGCCACACTGTTTTCCACAATGGTTGAACTAGTTTACAGTCCCAACAACAGTGTAAAAGTGTTCCTATTTCTCCACATCCTCTCCAGCACCTGTTGTTTCCTGACTTTTTAATGATCGCCATTCTAACTGGTGTGAGATGGTATCTCATTGTGGTTTTGATTTGCATTTCTCTGATGGCCAGTGATGGTGAGCGTTTTTTCATGTGTATGTTGGCTGTATGAATGTCTTCTTTTGAGAAATGTCTGTTCATACCCTTTGCCCACTTTTTGATGGTTTTTTTTTTTTCTTGTAAATTTGTTTGAGTTCTTTATAGGTTCTGGATATTAGGCCTTTGTCAGATGAGTAGATTGCAAAGATTTTCTCCCATTCTGTGGGTTGCCTGTTGACTCTGATGGTAGTTTCTTTTGCTGTGCAGAAGCTCTTTAGTTTAATTAGATTCCATTTGTCAATTTTGGCTTTTGTTGCCATTGCTTTTGGTGTTTTAGACATGAAGTTCTTGCCCATGCCTATGTCCTGAATGGTATTGCCTACGTTTTCTTCTAGGGTTTTTATGGTATTAGGTCTAACATTTAAGTCTTTAATCCATCCTGAATTAATTTTTGTATAAGGTGTAAGGAAGGAATCCAGTTTCAGCTTTCTACTTATGGCTAGCCAGTTTTCCCAGCACCATTTATTAAACAGGGAATCTTTCCCCATTTCTTGTTTTTGTCAGGTTTTCAATGATCAGATGGTTGTAGATGTGTGGTATTATTTCTGAGGGCTCTGTTCTGTTCCATTGGTCTATATCTCTGTTTTGGTACCAGTACCATGCTGTTTTGGTTACTGTAGCCTTGTAGTATAGTTTGAAGCCAGCTAGCATGATGCCTCCAGCTTTGTTCTTTTGACTTAGGATTGTCTTGGCAATGTGGGCTCTTTTTTGGTTCCATATGAACTTTAAAGTAGTTTTTTCCAGTTCTGTGAAGAAAGTCATTGGTAGCTTAATGGGGATGGCATTGAATCTATAAATTACCTTGAGCAGTATGGCCATTTTCACAATATTGATTCTTCCTATCCATGAGCATGAGATGTTCTTCCATTTGTTTGTGTCCTCTTTTATTTCATTGAGCAGTGGTTTGTAGTTCTCCTTGAAAAGGTCCTTCACATCCCTTGTAAGTTGGATTCCTAGGTTTTTTATTGTCTTTGAAGCGACTGTGAATGGGAGTTCATTCATCCATGATTTGGCTCTCTGTTTGTCTGTTATTGGTGCATAAGAATGCTTGTGATTTTGTGTACATGTCTTTACAGCAGCATGATTTATAATCCTTTGTGTATATACCCAGTAATGGGATCGATGGGTCAAATGGTATTTCTAGTTCTAGATCCTTGAGGAATCGCCACACTGTTTTCCACAATGGTTGAACTAGTTTACAGTCCCACCAACAGTGTAACATATTTTCAGAGGTAAAAGACTTCCTGGACAAAGTCTAATCATGAAATCTTGCTATTTTACACAATAGGAGTAGGCAGTTTATTTTTTAAAAACTTAATGCAAAAATAGCACAGTTTTTGATGAATTTTCAAGAAAGCAAGTTAGGTATTTTTATTAATATTGTTTCATGTTGGTGAAACCACCATGTTGGCCAGGCTGGTCTCTAATCCTGACCTCAAGTGACCTGCCCGCATTGGCCTCCAAAAGTGCTGGGATTACAGGCGTGAGCTACCACGCCCAGCCTTATATGCTTATTTGCCATCTGTGTATCTTCTTTGGCTACCTGTTGGGGGGGCGGTGTATGTGCTAAATGTTTACAAAAAGATTGCACCCAAGATCCATCCTGAGACCAAACAAGCCAGACAGAAATCTATAACCTTGCAGCAGTAAAGTGCCTCTAAGAGCAAACCCATCCCAGGAAAGAGAAGCTTATCAAGGCACAAAGCTCCCTGGTTACCAGAAAATGAGGTTGATTCTGAAGATAACCTAGAGTCCACCACTTCAACTGTCTCCAGGCTCCTGCTGACTCCTATCTGCACTGTCAAGCTCCTAAACGTCCCTACCCAAATGGTACATTTGTTACAATCAATGGACCTACTACGCTTATCTCTGAAAATATGGAGATGAGAAAAAGTATAGTTACTGAACTATTGAAACTTAAAATCTGACATAGAAGCTAGGCACTACACAGTGTGCTACAAGTGAGATCAATGTGTGAGGGACTGCAGGGAGCTGTAAGAGTATTCAACAGGAAGGCTGCTATGGTTTGAATATTGGCGTCCCTTCAAAATTTATTTGTTGCAATCTAATATTCAATGTGATAGTATTAAGAGCTGAGGCCTTTGGGAAGGGTCTTGGGGTGTCATTAGGGCTCCATCCTCATAAATGGAATTAGTGTCCTTATAAAAGTTTCTCCCAGGGGGTCCCTGGCTCCTTAAGCCATGTGAAGAAGCAGCAACAAAGTATCATCTTTGAAGCAGAGAGCAAGTTCTCACCAGACACTGAATCTGCTGGCACCTTGATCCTGGAAGTGCCAGCTTCCAGAGCTATGAGTAACAAATTTCTGTTGTCTACAAATTACCTAGTCTATGTCATTTTGCCATAGCAACTCAAAGGGACTAAGACAGAGACCTAACCTAAGGAAGTCAAAGGAAGCGTCTCCGGCGAAGAGACAATGAAACTGAGATTTAGCCAGGCAGGGGCCAGAGGTGAGGGTTGGAGAGATTAAATTGTTCAAAGCCCTGGAGGATCAGCTCCAGGAAGGCCAAAGTAGGGGTCAGAGAGCACTGTATTATATGGCTCTTATATCTTGTTTTAAGGATTTGGGCCTGTAACCTGGGGGTAATACAAAGCCATTAAAAAGTTTTAATCAGAGGAGATAAAGGGACAAAAGTCATAAATTAAAATTGAAACAACTGTTTTTGGTAAACCTTGAAAAATACCTCTGCATAAGCAAGGTAGTTGGAGTACTCTCTAGAACATAAAAGGAGGAGAGGGCTGTCTTTTTCCAAAGCCCATGCAGCTTTGGCTCCTGGAGGGCTCAGCAATCGCTGCAGCAGGAGAGGTTAGGGTGCAGCAGGTGGTACTGCTGATGATAACGAAGATGGGTCACACTCTGTGAAGGTGTACAGCTTAGCTGTAGGCCCTAATCCCCTACATCCAGCATTTGTGAATATTGTTCCTTTGCTGGAAACCTGAGGGCAACGTGGAGTTACATGACAGCAGTGAGTAAAACAACATTGAATAATAGACATCCCTTTTCTTTTTTTCTTTTTTTTTTTTTTTTTTTTTGAGAGGGAGTCTCTGTCTCTGTCGCCCAGGCTGGAGTGCAGTGGCTCGATCTCAGCTCACTGCAAGCTCCGCCACCCGGGTTCACACCATTCTCCTGCCTCAGCCTCCCGAGTAGCGGGACTACAGGCACCCACCACCACGCCTGGCTAATTTTTTTATATTTTTAGTAGAGACGGGGCTTCACTGTGTCAGTCGGGATGGTCTCGATTTCCTGCCCTCGTGATCCACCCGCCTCCGCCTCCCAAAGTGCTGGGATTACAGGCGTGAGCCACCGTGCCCGGCCGACATCCCTTTCCTTAAAGTCCTCTAGTGACCTCAGTCTTCCCAAAAATCTCACTAGCTCAAGCTTCCTGCCTGCTAGAATATTAACTCCAATAGGGCAAGGATTTTTATTATGCATCAGTGAATCTCCAGTACCTAGAACTGTGTCTACCCCATTTTAATAACTCAATAAATATTTGTGGGCTAAAGCAATGAACCTCCAGAGTCTTCCTCACATCTCTCACCCCTCCTCCCCCCGGTTTTTCTCTTCTCTTCCAGAAGCTCCATTTTCTCAGTTTATTATGGAGAACAATTTACATTCCACCTCCCACTCTCTTCTAGAGCTGCCTTTTCATACCCAAAGATTCATTAACATGCTCTGGCAAAGGCCCTTCATGCCTCACCCTTTGTAGCAGGAAGGAGCCAGCAGACACTGGGATTTCAGCCTTCTTGCTTCCCCTAAAGTCACTGTAAGGAGACAATGTAGAATTGAAATAACCTGCTTTTTATGCAACTAGTCACAGGTTATAGAAATAAAACATCGTCTTTTTTAAGTAGCTAGAGGCATCTGTGTGGAAATAATAAAACTATGCTTCCTAATTTCACCAACATGAAACAATATTAATAAAAATACCTAACTTGCTTTCTTGAAAATTCATCAAAAACTATGCTATTTTTGGATTAAGTTTTTTAAAAATCAACTGCCTACTCCTATTGTATAAAATAGCAAGATTTCATGATTAGACTTTGTCCAGGAAGTCTTCTTTTACCTCTGAAAATATATGCTTATTCTAGAAAACAGTATCTAAATACATGTAAATACATACATGCATATCTACAGATATACATATATATACAAGCATGAAGGCATGCTCATATATATATACATGCAAAAATTAAATTGATCTTTTCTCAAGTCCGTTTTTATGCATTTTTCTACATATAGTTACAATGGTACTATATACACAATACTGTGTCCTGATACCTTAAGATTCTTGCACACTAGGAATCTACTAAGTAAAAAACATTTCAACCACATTATGATTTTAATACAAATAATGCGTGCTAGAAAGTGCAGAGAACAACAACAAAAAAAAAACCACAAAAATCACTGAGACAACTTTTTGGAAAATGGTTTGACTTTGACCTGAAGGCAAAGGGAAGGGCATTTGGGGAGCAAGAAAATTGGGGCAGCAGAAGTGGTTCTCCAAAGTAGAACAGGGGAGTCACCTGAGTAAAGCAAAAGATAAATCTGCAAGAAGGAAAAGAGGCACACAGTAAGACATGTTGGAGATATCGTTTGCACTGCTCTAGAGGAGCTAAGTCGAGGCATACTGATGGTCAGCCTGATGTGGATGTATAAAAATCTCACTTAAGAAATAGACATAAACTTGATTTTCTTCTAGGGTTTTTATGGTATTAGGTCTAACATTTAAGTCTCTAATCCATCTTGAATTAATCTTCGTATAAGGGGTAAGGAAAGGATCCAGTTTCAGCTTTCTACTTATGGCTAGCCAATTTTCCCAGCACCATTTATTAAATAGGGAATCCTTTCCCCATTTCTTGTTTCTCTCAGGTTTGTCAAAGATCAGATGGCTGTAGATGTGCGGTATTATTTCTGAGGACTCTGTTCTGTTCCATTGGTCTATATCTCTGTTTTGGTACCAGTACCATGCTGTTTTGGTTACTGTAGCCTTGTAATATAGTTTGAAGTCAGGTAGCGTGACGCCTCCAGCTTTGTCCTTTTGACTTAGGATTGTCTTGGCAATGCGGGCTCTTTTTTGGTTCCATATGAACTTTAAAGCAGTTTTTTCCAATTCTGTGAAGAAACTCATTGGTAGCTTGATGGGGATGGCATTGAATCTATAAATAACCTTGGGGAGTATGGCCATTTTCACGATATTGATTCTTCCTATCCATGAGCATGGTATGTTCTTCCATTTCTTTGTGTCCTCTTTGATTTCACTGAGCAGTGGTTTGTAGTTCTCCTTGAAGAGGTCCTTTACATCCCTTGTAAGCTGGATTCCTAGGTATTTTATTCTCTTTGAAGCAATTGTGAATGGAAGTTCATTCCTGATTTGGCTCTCTGCTTGTCTGTTACTGGTGTATAAGAATGCTTGTGATTTTTGCACATTAATTTTGTATCCTGAGACTTTGCTGAAGTTGCTTATCAGCTTAAGGAGATTACCATTCAGGACATAGGCATGGGCAAGGACTTCATGTCTAAAACACCAAAAGCAACGGCAGCAAAAGCCAAAATTGACAAATGGGATCTAATTAAACTAAAGAGCTTTTGCACAGCAAAAGAAACTACCATCAGAGTGAACAGGCAACCTACAGAATTGGGGAAAATTTTTGCAACCTACTCATCTGACAAAGGGCTAATATCCAGAATCTACAAAGAACTCAAACAAATATACGAGAAAAAAACAAACAACCCCATCAAAAAGTGGGGAAAGGATATGAACAGACATTTCTCAAAAGAAGATATTCATACAGCCAACAGACACATGAAAAAATGCTCATCATCACTCGCCATCAGAGAAATGCAAATCAAAACCACAATGAGATACCATCTCACACCAGTTAGAATGGCAATCATTAAGAAGTCAGGAAACAACAGGTGTTGGAGAGGATGTGGAGAAATAGGAACACTTTTACACTGTTGGTGGGATTGTAAACTAGTTCAACCATTATGGAAAACAGTATGGCAATTCCTCAAGGATCTAGAACTAGATGTACCATATGACCCAGCCATCCCACTACTGGGTATATACCCAAAGGATTATAAATTATTCTACTACAAAGACACATGTACACGTATGTTTATTGCGGCACTATTCACAATAGCAAAGACTTGGAATCAACCCAAATGTCCATCTGTGACAGACTGGATTAAGAAAATGTGGCACATATACACCATGGAATACTATGCAGCCATAAAAATGGATGAGTTTGCGTCCTTTGTAGGGACATGGATGCAGCTGGAAACCATCATTCTTAGCAAACTATCACAAGAACAGAAAACCAAACACCGCATGTTCTCACTCATAGGTGGGAACTGAACAATGAGATCACTTGGACTCGGGAAGGGGAACATCACGCACTGGGGCCTATCATGGGGAGGGGGGAGGGGGGAGGAGGGAGGGATTGCATTGGGGAGTTATACATGATATAAATGATGAATTGATGGGTGCTGACGAGTTGATGGGTGCAGCACACCAACATGGCATAAGTATACATATGTAACAAACCTGCACGTTATGCACATGTACCCTAGAACTTAAAGTATAATAAAAAATAAAAATAAAATAAAATAAAATAAAATAAAAAAAGAAATAGACATAAACTCAGGAAAGATTCTAGTGATCCTCATACAACACTGTTAATTGTAGTTTTAATTTCATATATATCATCTTAATACATATATGAATACACACGTTTAATAATAATGCCACATAACATTTCAGTCAAGAGACCACACATATATAGTCCTGTAAGATTATAATAGCATATTTTTACCATGCCTTTTCTATGTTTCTAGTTGTGTTACAACTGCCTACAGCATTCAATACAGTGACATGCTGCACAGGTAGTAGCCTAGGAGTAATAAACTATACTATATAGCCTAGGTATGTGATAGGATAGGCCATCTAGGTTTGTGTAAGTACACTCTATAATGTTCACACAATAAAAAATCACCTAACAACACATTTTTTGGAATGTATCCCTGTTGGTAAGTGATGCATGACTGTATATATCTTGCCATACGTTCCAAGACATAAACCTTTTTCTGTCTAAAGAAATGACATGTTGCAACTTAATTTAGAAAAGTTATTATTTTAACATAATCAGACTAAGCCTCTTTTCAAGTAATGTGACTGAGTTTGATCTATTTTTGCAATGCAACTCTTCGCTGCCAAAAAGCCCCTGCAATGTTGTAATTAGTATTTATGCAATAACTTCTAGACATATCATGTTAAAACGTTAAGAACATATGTAAAGACCTTCTTTTGTATCATAATTTAACTTCAAGGAAGTTTTTAAAACAGTAGATACATAATTTTCTGTCACGTTTCCTGAAATTCTGTCCAGAACAGTTTGTTTTCTGATTGTAATTTAGCAAAAGGCAAGTTAAAATGAATGCTGGGAAAGATTAAATTTATTCTTGTTTTGAATGTACACTGTAAGACTTCAATCCAGATTTTTTTTTTTTTTTTTTGAGATGGAGTCTGACTCTGTCACCCAGGCTGGAGCGCAGTGGCACAATCTCGGCTCACTGCAACCTGCGCCTCCCGGGTTCAAGCAATTCTCCTGCCTCAGCCTCCTGAGTTGCTGGGATGACAGGCAGCTGCCACCACACCCCGCTAGTTTTTGTATTTTTAGTAGAGATGAGTTTTACCATGTTGGCCAGGCTGGTCCCAAACTCCTGACCTCAGGTGATCCACCTGCCTCAGCCTCCCAAACTGCTGAGATTACAGGCGTGAGCCACCACACACAGCCCCAAGATTTTGTAAAAATTACACCAAGCCTTTAGTTCACCAATAAAAGGAAGAAAATAGAAGGAGTAAGAGGAGGTACCGAGTGCTAGAGTCTATTTTTTCTCTTTAATATTCATCTATTATACAAGGCACATTTATGTTATAGGATATTTATTTATGCTTCTGGTCAAAGATACAAGGTTTAAAGAAAAAAATCCACACTTAAATATTCATATAATATAATTAGACTTCCTCAATATTTTTAAATTATCTCAGGAAGGATTTACTGCATTTTTATTCCACTTTATTTAACATTAACCAAAGTCTTTTGGGTTTAGACAATGTTGTTCTACAAATCATCCATATTAGACAGAAAAAGCTCCAAGTTGGTGACAGGTAAGCAAAAGCACTTTACAAACTATTACCCATTGATTCTTTTCATTTGTAAATGTAATACAGATCTTAATACTATTTTTTCTATATATGAAAACTGAGTTCCCTAATACTGAAAATTAGCTCATACAAAGTTACAAACTATAAAACTATACTGCAATGAGCTTTCTGTCACTCTTCTGAATCTGCCATTCTAAACAGCATGTCCAAATGACTTCATTTGTCATCCAGGTGCCAATGTTTGCATTAAGATGTGTGAATCATAATCAGTAACTGCTAAAATTACATAACTCTTCAAAAACAATTTTTCTCTTTGGTTATTCCACTGGCCATTGGGTCTCCTTGTATCACCCATAAAGATAAATCTGCATTACATTTAGAGTCAAGTAAATGGAACAAGATTGTCTAAGAAAGGGATTTTTAAAAAATAGGTGAGCAGACACTTTCTTCATTCGTGAAGTTTAACAACAAAATAGAAGTGAATTATGGTCTGAGAGCTCTGACTTAGAGGAGCCTCAGTGAATATTGTCTTCATCCTCCACTTCACTACTTCCAGTATGATGAGGTGCAGACCTCCTTTAAAACAAAACATATCCATCAAGTTACTTGCATGTCCCACACAAAATACACAGCAAGGAGCATAAAAAAGGACCGGAAGGTTATATTCAAAAATTATTCTCAAAAATAACAAAAGTGGCAAAGTATACTTCTGAGTGGTGGGATTATCAGTAATTTTTATTTTCTTTAAGCTTTCTGTATTTTTTTCAAAGTGTCTCTGATGATCATATATTACTGTTATAAAATACATTTTGCTATTAATGCTTGCTATTAAACTGTGTCCTATTCGTGTGCTGTTTATTTCTTATTTTTTATCTTTTTTTTCGTTATACTTTAAGTTCTGGGATGCATATGCAGAACGTCAAAGTTTGTTACATAGGTATACACGTGCCATGGTGGTTTGCTGCACCAATCAAACCATCATCTACATTAGGTATTTCTCCTAATGCTATCCCTCCCCTAACCCCCAACCCCTGAC
Organism: Rhinopithecus roxellana; assembly: GCF_007565055.1. Taxonomy (NCBI): domain Eukaryota; kingdom Metazoa; phylum Chordata; class Mammalia; order Primates; family Cercopithecidae; genus Rhinopithecus; species Rhinopithecus roxellana. The sequence goes on along the minus strand of NC_044552.1, from coordinate 88,278,982 downwards.
AGGCCCTGGTGCGTGATGTTCCCCTCCCTGTGTCCATGTGTTCCCATTGTTCATCTCCTACTTATGAGTGAGAACATACGGTGTTTGGTTTTCTGTTCTTGTGTTAGTTTGCTGAGAATGATGGTTTCCAGCTGCATCCATGTCCCTACAAAGGACATGAACTCATCATTTTTTATGGCTGCATAGTATTCCATGGTATACATGTGCCACACTTTCTTTGTCCAGTCTATCATTGATTGGCATTTGGGTTAGTTCCAAGTTTTTGCTATTGTGAATAGTGCTGCAATAAACATACATGTGCATGTGTCTTTATAGTAGAATGATTTATGATCCTTTGGGTATATACCCAGTAATGGGATTGATGGGTCAAATGGTATTTCTGGTTCTAGATCATTGAGGAATTGCCACACTGTCTTCCACAATGGTTAAACTAATTTAAACTCCCACCAACAGTGTAAGACCATTCCCAGCATCTCTTGTTTCCTGACTTTTTAATGATCGCCATTCTAACTGGTGTGAGATGGTATCTCATTGTGGTTTTGATTTGCATTTTTCTGATGGACAGTGATGATGAGCATTTTTTCATGTGTCTGTTGGCCACATAAATGTCTTCTTTTGAGAAGTGTCTGTTCATATCTTTGCCCACTTTTTGATGAGGTTGTTTGTTTTTTTCTTGTAAATTTGTTTAAGTTCCTTGTAGATCCGGATATTAGCCCTTTGTCAGATGAATGGATTGCAAAAATTTTCTCCCATTCTGTAGGCTGCCTGTTCACTCTGATTATAGTTTCTTTTTCTGTGCAAAAGCTCTTTAGTTTAATTTGATCCCATTTGTCAATTTTGGCTTTGTTGCCATTGCTTTTGGTGTTTCAGTCATGAAATCTTTGCCCATGCCTATGTCTGAAAACCTAGGTATTGCCTAGGTTTTCTTCCAGGATTTGTATAGCTTTAATTCTTACATTTAAGTCTTTAATCCATCTTGAGTTAATTTTTATGTAAGGTGTAAGGAAGGGGTCCAGTTTCAGTTTTCTGCATATGGCTAGACAGTTTTCCCAACACCATTTATTAAATAGGGAATCCTTTCCCCATTGCTTGTTTTTGTTATGTTTGTCAAAGACCAGATAATTGTAGATGTATGGTGTTGTTTCTGAGGCCTCTGTTCTGTTCTATTGGCCTATATATTTTTTTGTTACCAGTACCATGCTGTTTTGGTTACTGTAGCCTTGTAGTATAGTTTGAAGCCAGGTAGCATGATGCCTCCAGCTTTGTCCTTTTTGCTTAGGATTGTCTTGGCAATGCCGGGCTCTTTTTTGGTTCCACATGAAATTTAAAGTACTTTTTTCTAATTCTGTGAAGAAAGTCAATGGTAGCTTGATGGGGATAGCATTGAATCTATAAATTACTTTGGGCAACATGGCCATGTTCACAGTATTGATTCTTCCTATCCATGAGCATAGAATGTTTTTCTATTTGTTTGTGCCCTCTCTTATTTCCTTGAGCAGTGATTTGTAGTTCTCCTTGAAGAGGTCCTTCACATCCCTTGTAAGTTGAATTCCTAGGTATTTTATTCTCTTTGTAGTAATTGTGAGTGGGAGTTCACTCATGATTTGGCTCTCTGTTTGTCTATTATTGGTGTATAGGAGTGTTTGTGATTTTTGCACATTGATTTTGCATCCTGAGACTTTGCTGAAGCTCCTTATCAGCTTAAGGAGATTTGGGGCTGAGACAATGGGGTTTTCTAAATATATAATCATGTTATCTGCAAACAGTGACAATTTGACTTCCTCACTGCCTATCTGAATACCCTTTATTTTTTTCTCTTGCCTGATTGCCCTGGACAGAACTTCCAATACTATGTTGAATAGGAGAGTTGAGAGAGGATATCCTTGTCTTGTGCCGGTTTTCAAAGGAAATGCTTCCAGCTTTTGCCCATTCAGTGTGATATTGGCTGTGAGTTTTTCATAAATAGCTCTTATTATTTTGAGATACGTTCCATCAATACCTAGTTTATTGATAGTTTTTAGCATAAAGGGATGTTGGATTTTATCAAGGGCCTTTCTCTGCATCTATTGACATGATTATGTGATTTTTGTCATTGGTTTCGTTTATGTGATGGATTATGTTTATTGATTTGTATATGTTGAACCAGCCTTGCATCCCAAGGATGAAGCCGACTTGATCATGGTAGATAAGCTTTTTGATGTGCTGCTGGATTCAGTTTGCCAGTATTATACTGAGGATTTTTGCATTGATGATCATCAGGGATATTGGCCTGAAATTTTCTTTTTTTGTGTGTCTCTGCCATATTTTGGTATCAGAATGATGCTGGCCTCATAAAATGAGTTAGGGAGGAGTCCCTCTTTTCCTATTGTTTGAAATAGTTTCAGAAGGAATGGTACCAGCTCTTAACTGATAAATAATAACTGTTTGAGGTGTACTACATGCTTTTATATACATATATATCCATTGTACACTGATTACCCCAGTCAAATTAATTAACATATTTATCACGATCATGGTTACCATTTTTTGCATCTATGTGTATGTGGTGAGGACACTTAAAATCTACTCTTATCAAACTTCTAATAAACAATATAATACTTTTAACTATGGTCACCATGCTGTATGTTACATCCCCATAACTTATTATCTTGTAACTGAAAGTTTGTACCCTTTGATCAACATATCCCACTCCCCAGCCCCTGGTAAGCATTGTTCTACTCTCTGCTTCTATGCGTTCAACTTTTTTAGATTCTATATACAAGTGAACTCATACATTATTATTTTTCTGTGTCTGGTTCATTTCACTTAGCATAATGTTCTCCAGATTCATCCATGTTGTCACAAGTAATAGGATTTTCTTCTTTTTTATAGCCAAATAATACATATATATGTATTATGTACATATATGTATATTACATTTTCTTTATCCATTTATGTTAATAGACATGTAGGTTGTTTCCATATCTTTGCTATTATGAATAATGTTGCAATGAATATCAGAATATAGCTATCTCTTTGACATAGTGATTTCATTTCCTTTGACTATATACCTAGTGGTGAGATTGCTAGGTCATATAGTAGTTCTAGTTTTAATTTCTTGAGGAAACTCCATAATGTTTTCCATAATGGCTGTACCAATTTACATTCCCACAAACAGTGCTCAAAACTTCCCTTTTTCTCTACACCCTTGTTAACACTTATTATCTCCTTGCTATTTCTGTTGTTTGTATTCTGACTGTACAAAAGCTATGAGTCATTTTAAGAATTATATGTGAGATCTTTTTATTAGATATAGATGTATGATTTCTCTGATAAAGTATTTCTTAAATATCAGCTGTGTCGCTCAGAGGGACCAAAAGCGATGTGACTACTAAATGTAATGCGGTAATCTGGATGGGATTTAGGAACAGAAGAGGGAAACCATGTGACAATTAAGCAGTTTTGAATAAAGTGTGGACTTCAGTTAATAATAACGTATGAATAATGGTTCACTAATTGTGAAAAATGTACCATATGTTAATAATAGAGGAAACTGGGTGTGAGGTATATGGGAATACCTTTGCAATTTTTCTGTGAACCTGAAACTGTTCTAGCATAAAAAGCTACTTTTAAACAAACAAACAAACAGAAAATATCCCCTGTGTCATCAGAATCTTGCCCCAGGAGACAATGAAGACTCCAGCTGATGAAAGTATGCAAACATTTCTTCATAGCTTTAGTGGTTACCACAATTAATTATCAATGACACTAGGTTATAAAACTAATATTTTCTTTCTCTTTTTTTTTCAAAGATAGAGTCTCACTCCATCATCCAGGCTGAAGTGCAGTGATGTGATCTCAGCTCACTGCAACCTTCACCTCCTGGACTCAAGCAATCCTCCCACCTCAGCCTCCCAAGTAGCTGCGACCACAGGCACGCACCACCACACCCAGCTAATTTTTTTGTTAACTAATACTTTCTTAAAGGAATGAAGTGTCCACAAGAAGCTATTACTATTTATATTACTACATGATCATTAATTAAAACTTTTATAAAAGTGTTATAAAATCTATTATAAACTCATTAATTGTCCCAGATTTCCATAAATCAATAAAGTCAGTTTGCCATTTTTATCAAATACTCCCTAGACTATTTGTCAGGGACTATATACTGCAGGAGTATCTTGCCATCAAGAAGGTCAATGCAGAAAAACATTACAAGAGGCAGCAAGGTAATGTTACAAACTAAAAGAACTGGTCTTATCAGTAAAGGTTAATCTTCATGTTTTTATTTATTTGAGTTAATAATAATGTTACCTTTGTTCACAGTGTCTCTTCAATACAAAGCAGAGAAGAGGTAAGTTTTCATTTGCTTGCTTGCTTTTCATTTGTTTTGCTTTAATTTTATGTCACATGAAATGAGGTTGAAGCAAGTCTCATTGCCTTCACCTGATGACAGCTGCTGTGCTGGCATCAGTTAAGCTGTGTGCTTAGTTCAAAGGAAAACTTTACCTTTCTCTTAACTGTTGCTTTTTAAACTCTGATTACACCTGGTGCCAGGCAACATATTCTGTACCCATGTAGGCTTTTCTAACTTTAAGGGGCCCTTTTTCAAGGGCCTAATGACAGATTGTCTATAAGCAACCTGGTTGCCTACTGCACAGCGCTGACGAATTTTCTTTTTTTTTTTTTTTATTATACTTTAAGTTCTAGGGTACATGTGCATAACGTGCAGGTTTGTTACATATGTATACTTGTCCCATGTTGGTGTGCTGCACCCATCAACTCGTCAGCACCCATCAATTCATCATTTATATCATGTATAACTCCCCAATGCAATCCTTCCCCCCTCCCCCCTCCCCATGATAGTCCCCAGTGTGTGATGTTCCCCTTCCCGAGTCCAAGTGATCTCATTGTTCAGTTCCCACCTATGAGTGAGAACATGTGGTGTTTGGTTTTCTCTTCTTATGATAGTTTGCTAAGAATGATGGTTTCCAGCTGCATCCATGTCCCTACAAAGGACACAAACTCATCCTTTTTTATGGCTGCATAGCATTCCATGGTGTATATGTGCCACATTTTCTTAATCCAGTCTGTCACAGATGGACATTTGGGTTGATTCCAAGTCTTTGCTATTGTGAATAGTGCCGCAATAAACATATGTGTGCATGTGTCTTTGTAGTAGAATAATTTATAATCCTCTGGGTACATACCCAGTAGTGGGATGGCTGGGTCATATGGTACATCTAGTTCTAGATCCTTGAGGAATCGCCATACTGTTTTCCATAATGGTTGAACTAGTTTACAATCCCACCAACAGTGTAAAAGTGTTCCTATTTCTCCACATCCTCTCCAACACCTGTTGTTTCCTGACTTCTTAATGATTGCCATTCTAACTGGTGTGAGATGGTATCTCATTGTGGTTTTGATTTGCATTTCTCTGATGGCGAGTGATGATGAGCATTTTTTCATGTGTCTGTTGGCTGTATGAATATCTTCTTTTGAGAAATGTCTGCTTCATATCCTTTGCCCACTTTTTGATGGGGTTGTTTGTTTTTTTCTTGTATATTTGTTTGAGTTCTTTGTAGATTCTGGATATTAGCCCTTTGTCAGATGAGTAGATTGCAAAAATTTTCTCCCATTCTGTAGGTTGCCTGTTCACTCTGATGGTAGTTTCTTTTGCTGTGCAGAAGCTCTTTAGTTTAATTAGATCCCATTTGTCTATTTTGGCTTTTGCTGCCGTTGCTTTTGGTGTTTTAGACATGAAGTCCTTGCCCATGCCTATGTCCTGAATGGTACTACCTAGATTTTCTTCTAAGGTTTTTATGGTATTAGGTCTAACATTTAAGTCTCTAATCCACCTTGAATTAATCTTCGTATAAGGAGTAAGGAAAGGATCCAGTTTCAGCTTTCTACTTACTGGCTAGCCAATTTTCCCAGCACCATTTATTAAATAGGGAATCCTTTCCCCATTTCTTGTTTCTCTCAGGTTTGTCAAAGATCAGATGGCTGTAGATGTGTGGTATTATTTCTGAGGACTCTGTTCTGTTCCATTGGTCTATATCTCTGTTTTGGTACCAGTACCATGCTGTTTTGGTTACTGTAGCCTTGTAGTATAGTTTGAAGTCAGGTAGCGTGATGCCTCCAGCTTTGTCCTTTTGACTTAGGATTGTCTTGGCAATGCGGGCTCTTTTTTGGTTCCATATGAACTTTAAAGCAGTTTTTTCCAATTCTGTGAAGAAACTCATTGGTAGCTTGATGGGGATGGCATTGAATCTATAAATAACCTTGGGGAGTATGGCCATTTTCACGATATTGATTCTTCCTATCCATGAGCATGGTATGTTCTTCCATTTGTTTGTGTCCTCTTTGATTTCACTGAGCAGTGGTTTGTAGTTCTCCTTGAAGAGGTCCTTTAAATCCCTTGTAAGTTGGATTCCTAGGTATTTTATTCTCTTTGAAGCAATTGTGAATGGAAGTTCATTCCTGATTTGGCTCTCTGTTTGTCTGTTACTGGTCTATAAGAATGCTTGTGATTTTTGCACATTAATTTTGTATCCTGAGACTTTGCTGAAGTTGAATTTTCAACATGCTGCCTGCGACTCAGCAGGGCAGAAAGGGAAGGCAAAGAAATTAGCACAGAAATGAAAAACTTGAAGAAATGTCAAAAATGAGAGGACTGAGTTACATTTTGCAGGGGATTCAGCCACAAATAGAAAAACTTTGAGAATCGTGCACAAAAAATTCAGGACAACTATTATCTGTAACTATCTTGTGCCCTTTCCCACCCAAACTACTATACCAAAACAGACATAGCAGATACCTCACAGGTGGCAAAATTCCCAAACGGCCACTCAATACCTTATGTTAAAGGAGTGATCCTATCACGACTGGATTAAAGAATGCCTAAAACCCAGAACAGGTGAGATACTGACCGCCAGGTGTATATCTCCCCTACTACTAGATAGCTGAGAGCAGAGTCTCTTGAACCCAACTCTCTCAGTCAATCTAAGCTCTATCATGTACTGATCATATGACCTCACATGAGTTATCGAATCTTTCTGAGCTTCTGTTTCCCCACAAGTAAAACGAAAATAATATTTTTGTCTCCCTCATAGATTCTTGTGAGCATTAAATGTATACACAGTACGGTGCCCAGTAAATAGTAAATATTCATTAGACACAGTATGAATGGGCACAGAAATGTAACTTATTTTATATTTTTGTTAAAATCCATTTAAATCAATCTTTTTCAGGCACATGTTTAACTAATGAAGTTCAAATTCTCTTTCAGGTCTATTTCTCTTCAACAACCCTTTCATAGTTTCATAACTACCTCTATATGTGAGAGGCAAAGTAGTTTTCTTTCTCGTTCTTCATGGTTTCTTCTTCTGGCATAGATCTTCAAATTCTACTCATCTTTTATAGCCCATCCTGAATGGAACTTTCTTCATAAATCTTCTGACTATACCAGTCAACTTTCCCCCTTCACTTTTCTCAACTCTTGTAGGACCTAGGTTATCTGAATATCACTTGATTCCACTCTCTCAGGTTGTTACATATTTTTAAATCTAAAACATTTAAATGTTAAAACACATAAAAATTAAAATTAAATAAATTTGAGATTATATCAGAGGTAAAGATTGTATCTTGGTTTATATTAGGCACAATAAATAGAGCACTCAAATATATTATCATTTCCTCAAGTTCCATAGGTATAAAATGTTGTAAAATTAGCTCTCATTTAGTGAATGCATTTTGTATGCCATACTATAGACTGAGGGCTTTTCATATCTTATCTCATTTAGACCCCACAGGTTTAGTGGAAGGAAAAGAGGTAGATTAAGCAAGGAGAAAAGGAAAGAGGAGGATCCTTTGTGGAGCCATATATTACGGTCTTGTGAACATTATTCATTAAATTCTCCTAACAATCTTTGATGGAAATATTAAATTCTCCACTTTACAGATAAGAAAACTGACTTTAAGTAGATTTAAATAACTAATGCAAGGCCATCTAACTAGCAAATGATAACAGCAAAGTTAAAATCCAATGATTTAAACCTCTACTGCCTGTGGACTAAATTCCATACTGTCAGAGACCAATCACCAAACCCTGATTCATTCTCTGGCTTGTGACCCTCAGAAAGTAATCTCGACCTGCCAGATCTCATTTCCCTTAATGGAAAGGAATCACTAAAAGCAAAAGCTAACACTTATTGAAGATGTATCATGTTCAGGCACTGTGCTAAGTAGTTTATGGGAATTATTCCATTTCTTTCTCACAATAAATAGGTAATATATTTATAATTATCCCTGTTTTACAGATAAGGAAAAAGAATCAAAGAGAGGAATGAAATTTTTCAAGACTACACAGCTAATGTGGTTGCACTGGGATTCAGATCCCACTTTTCTCTCCTACCTACATGTGCTACACTGTCTGCAGTGATTGAAAAGACCTGTCAAAATACTGCACCTGATATTGTGAGTGTTAAGTAAAACAACATGTGAAAATGCCTTGAGCACAAATGTCAACTTTGCTTATAGAATTTCAAGTAATGTCAACTATACTGTACTAGAGGACAAAACCAGGCTTCAGGCTGGGCACAGTGCACACGCCTATAATCCCAACAGTTTGGGAGGTACAGGCAGGTGGATCACCTGAAGTCAGGAGTTTGAGACTGGCCTGGCCAACATGGTGAAACCCCATCTCTACTAAAAATACGAAAAAATTTATCTGGATAAGGTGGCAGGTGCCTGCAATCCCAACTACTTGGGAGGCTGAGGCAAGAGAATCACTTGAACCTAGGAGGTGAAGGTTGCAGTAAGCCAAGATCATGCCATTACACTCCAGCCTAGGGGACAAAGGCGAGACTCCATCTAAAAAAAAAAAAAAAAAAAAAATCCAGGCTTCAAAAAATTATTGACTAGCTGAAAGGACTGGTCAAGTTAGGAAGATCAAATTTTATAAGCGAACAGCGAGACCATATAATTCAGTTTAAAAAATCAAATGTATCAGTTCTGAGGGGAGCAGACATGATTAGCAGCTGGTACATAAAAAGTTTTTAATAGATTTCAAGCTCCAACATGAGATGATATTGTAATGTAGTTCTATTCAAAAAAGCTCAAATTAATCTTGGGCTGTATTGATAGACATTCAGTGTCCAAACAAGATGGACCATAGTGGAACTGACTTTGCACTACTCAGATCATATCCAGAGTACTGGGAGCTCCCTGAGTTTAGAGAAATGATGACAGAAGTGAGGAGACTACTGGACAGAACTCAGAAACCTGCTACATTGAACACTGATGCTATGACGGTGTATCAGAAAATTCACACTAATGGTCATGAAATACTTGAAAAATTTATATCCTAATGACTATTAAAGCACGGTAAGAATCATGGTTGGAAAATATAGGAAAAAATGTTTTGGATCAGTATGAAGGAAAATTTAAAATAATTAAAGATGTTAAAAATTGTATGAACTTTCTTATGAATGTGAGTGCTCCCTGTCACTGCAGGTGCTCAAGCAGAAGGTCAGCACCACTTGTCAGAAAGATCATGGATGACATCCAGGCAGGAGACAGGGGTTGGAACTATGTGGACTTGAGTTCTCTTTTGGCTTTTAAATTCCATGTGCAAAGAGGAAGGTGGAGAATATTTTAAACCTAACAGAAAGTACAAGTTACTCCCATTCAGATTAATTTATACAGCATATTAATAGCATAGTGCCATACAAAGAAGTGGCTTAATGGTCTCTAACTAAAGAAAAATGTTTCTGATACATGAAAATAATCTATGTTGTCTAACAAATTCAAAATACAGTTTAAATCCATTATGTAGGACTGAACAGTTTTATAGTTGTTACAGACTATGAATTAATTTACCATCATGTGTGACAAACTAAACAGTGGCTTTCTATTCCTGTTCCTCTACTTTTCTGTTTTCATGATGGAGCTCACTACAAGATTTAAAACAGTATCTATTGCCAGCCCAGATGATTTTTCTGGGCTCCGTGTCTGTATCATCCTACTCAATATTTCCATATAGGTGCCCAACAGGTTATCTTTAAAACTCATTCCTATAACTGAATTCTTAAGGGCCGACTCTCAACCACAGTCAATCTAGTCTTCCTCTAGTTTTCCTACATTTAGTAAACTGCACTACCATCTTCAAATTTGTTTATCCCATACACCTTGGAGTCATCCATGAAAGTTACCTTTCCTATGTCCCATATCCTGCCTGTAACCTGGGACTGACAATTCAAAAAAAAAAAACAAAGTTTCTCCATCCATTCTCTTTATGACTTCTGCTCACACTCCAATCCATTCTAACCCCACTTACTCTTGAATACTGCAAACCCTCAGGATTAGTCTGCCCTGCCTTAGCTTTCGTATCTTCATTGTGTTGTTTCCTGTTTTAATAGCTATTCTTTTGGTTATTTTGTATTTGTATATGGGCAAGCAAATTTTTCTCAAGCAATATAATTTTCTTTATACTTTTTGATATTTATGCTTATTTTTTCCTCTTCTTGATTATTGAAATACAGTATTGAACACTATCCATGACAGAAAATTTTTTTGGTGATCCCTTAACATCTAGAGGTAGAGGAGCAGGCTTTCATGCATGGAAAGAAATTCTCCCTGTTATTTTCTATATTTTGATTAATATTTAATTTATTAAAATTATACATTTTAGAGTATAGCTTTACAGAGTAAACAGGCAATGGAGAAAATCTTCATAATCTATACATCTGATAAAGGACTAATATCCAGAATCTACAACAAATTCAAACAAATCAGTAAGAAAAAAGTAAACAATCCCTTCAAGAAGGAGGTTAAGGACGTGAATAGAGAATTCTCAAAAGAAGATACACAAATGGTCAATAAACATATGAAAAAATACTCAACACCACTAATGATCAGGGAAATGCCAATCAAAACCACAAAGCAATACGACCTTAGTCCTGCAAGAATGGCCATAATCAAAAAATCAAAAAACAGTAAATGTTGACATGGATGCGGTGAACAGGGAAGACTTCTACACTGCTGGTGGGAATTTAAACTAGTACAGCCACTATGGAAAACAGTGTGGAGATTCCTTAAAGAACTAAAAGTAGAACTACCCTTTGATCCACCAATCCCACTACTGGGTATCTACCCAGAAGAAAAGAAGTCATTATTCGAAAAAGATACTTGCACACACATGTTTATAGCAACACAATTCACAATTGCAAAATCATAGAACCAACCCAAATTCCTATCAATCAACGAGTGGATAAAGAAACTGTAGTGTGTCTGTATATATATATACACATATAATGGAATACTATGCAGCCATGCAGTAACCTGGTTGAGATTGGAGACCATTATTCTAAGTGATGTAACTCAGCAATGGAAAACCAAATATCATATGTTCTTACTGATATGTGGGAGCTAAGCTATGAGGACGCAAAGGCATTAGAATGATACAACAGACTTTGAGGACTTGGGGGAAAGAAAGAAAGGGGGCAAGGGATAAAAGACTACAAATATGGTGCGGTCTATGCATGGATGATGGGTGCACCAAAATCTTACAAATCACCACTAGAGAACTTACACATGTAACCAAATACCACCTCTAACCCAAAAACCTATGGAAAAATAAAATTAAAATTGAAAAATAAATAAAAGATAGCTTTACTTAACACCATACATCAATTGAAAATTTGTATTTTATTTCTGAACTTTTGACAAAAAATGAAACCTTGCTTTCACTTGAAACTGAAAATTAGTCAATATTACCTTTGAATATTGTATAACTGAAAAGTTTAACAGGTTAAATCCTTTTGAAACATTCAATACCCCTTACATACATAATTAATCAAATTCCCTTAGACAATTCAATTCACACTTACTCACCCAATATACCTACCTATCTGACATATAGGTATGTTAAACACAAGAAGGCAGACTTACAAACTGAACAAACAATTTTTTCCTAGAACTTCACCCTTCTAAGTCAGACATCATTTTTATAAAATAATTTTTTCTTTTTAAAATTATACTTTAAGTTCTGGGGTACATGTGCAGAACATGCAGGTTTGTTACATAGGTATACACCTGCCATGGTGGTTTGCTGCACCTATCAACCCATCATCTACATTAGGTATTTCTCCTAATGCTATCCCTCCCCTAGTCCCCCACCCCCCAACAGGCCCTGGTGTGTGATATTCTCCTCCTTGTGTCCATGTGTTCTCATTGTTCAACTCCCACTTATGAGTGAGAACATGTGGTGTTCGATTTTCTGTTCTTGTGTTAGTTTACTGAGAATGATGGTTACCAGCTTCGTTCATGCCCCTGCAAAGAACATGAACTCATCCTTTTTTATGGCTGCATAGTATTCCGTGGTGTATATGCACTACATTCTCTTTATCCAGTCTATCATTGATGGGCATTTGGGTTGGTTCCAAATGTTTGCTCTTGTAAACAGTGCTGCAATAAACATATGTGTGCATGTGTTTTTATAGTAGAATGATTGATAATCCTTTGGGTATATACCCAGTAATGGGATTGTTGGGTCAAATGATATTTCTGGTTCTAGAACCTTGAGGAATTGCCACACTGTCTTCCACAATGGTTGAACTAATTTACACTCCCACCAACAGTGTAAAAGTGTTCCTATTTCTCCATACCCTCTCCAGCACCTGTTGTTTCCTGACTTTTTAATGATTGCCATTCAAACCAGCGTGATATGGTATCCCATTGTGGTTTGGATTTGCATTTCTCTAATCCAAAGTGATGATGAGCTTTTTTTCATATGTTTGTTGGCTGCATAAATGTCTTCTTTTGAGAACAGTCTGTTCATATCCTTTGCCCACTTTTTGATGGAGTTGTTTGTTTTTTCATGTAAATTTGTTTAAGTTCTTTGTAGATTCTGGAAATTAGCCCTTTGTCAGATGGATAGTTTGCAAAAATTTTCTCCCATTCTGTAGGTTGCCTGTTCACTCTGATTATAGTTTCTTTTTCTGTGGAGAAGCTCTTTAGTGTAATTAGATCCTGTTTGTCGATTTTGGCTTTTATTGCCATTGCTTTTGGTGTTTTAGTCATGAAGTCTTTGCCCATACCTATGTCCTGAATGGTACTGCCTAGGTTTTCTTCTAGGGTTTTTTATGGTTTTAGGTCTTACTTTTAAGTCTTTAATCCTTCTTGAGTTAATTTTTGTATAAGGTGTAAGGAAGGGGTCCAATTTCAGTGTTCTGCATGTGACTAGCCAGTTTTCCCAACACCATTTATTAAATAGGGAATCTTTTCTGCATTGCTTGTTTTTGTCATGTTTGTCAAAGATCAGGTGGTTTTAGATGTGTGGTACTATTTCTGAGGTCTCTGTTCTGTTCTATATATCTGTTTTGTTACCAGTACCAGGCTGTTTTTGTTACTGTAGCATTGTAGTATAGTTTGAAGTCAGGTAGCATGATGCCTCCAGGTTTGTTATTTTTGCTTAAGATTGTCTTGGCAAAGCAGGCTCTTTTTTGGTTCCATATGAAATTTAAAGTAGTTTTTTTTTTCTAATTCTGTGAAGAAAGTCAGTGGTAGCTTGATGGGGATGGCATGGAATCTATAAATTACTTTGGGCAACGTGGCCATTTTCGTGATACTGATTCTGCCTACCCATGAGGGTGGAATGTTTTTCCATTTTTTTATGTGTCCTCTCTTATTTCCTTGAGTAGTAGTTTGTAGCTCTCCTTGAAGAGGTCCTTCACATCCCTTGTAAATTGTGTCTAGGTATTTTATTCTCCTTTTAGCAATTGTGAGTGGGAGTTCACTCATGATTTGGCTCTCTGTTTGTCTATTATTAGTGTATAGGAATGCTTGTGATTTTAGCACCTTGATTTTATATTCTGAGACTTTGCTGAAGTTGCTTATCACCTTAAGGAGATTTTGGGCTGAGACGATGGGGTTTTCTAAGTATACAATCATGTCATTCGCAAACAGAGACAATTTGATTTCCTCTCTTTTTATTTGAATACCTTTATTTCTTTCTCTTGCCAGATTGCCCTGACCAGAACTTCCAATACTATGTTGAATAGGAGTGGTGAGACGTCATTTTAATGGATCAAATTTTATTTCATATTTCTAAAGTCTTAAAAACAAAAATATAATCTTTTGGGTTAAAATGTGAAAACATACGTCTCCATTTCCTCTCTCCTGAAACCACATTAAAGAAAAAATTTAAAAAAAGAATATACCTACAAATATACTGCAGAGCACAACAATAGAATTTTGAAAGCTGAAAAGGCTTAGCCAAGAAGGATTCATCTCAAACCAGTAACAATGAAAGCCAAGAAGCTGTGCAATCTACAGCACAGAATTTCTAAAATGTTTAGGAACAGGCAATACCAGGTGCTTTTGGTAGAAGTTTTTGGTGGTCTGAGATAAAATAAGGAAAATTTTGTTTTAAAGGTGTATTTACAATCTCAAATCTCCTGTCCCCCTCAACATACCCACCCCAATCCTGACAGAAAGTTTACTTTTGGAGAAAGAAAAAAGAGAATTTCTGGACTAGAAGATACTGTAAACAGTTGGGGGCATATTTATCACATCTGCACAATGGGAAATAATAGACTATACTTACTAATATGAATTGGTAATCACCAACAGCCTTCTCCCATTAGCTCTCAGAAATCTGACAGCCAAAACTTTACTCTTTAGACAAGTGACTAGAAGGCTTCTTCCTGGAAATCTGACCAGGCCAAGAGGGTGCAAGATGGGGTGAAGGGGATGGGAGTTTCTTTAAGAAATAGTCTCATTGCCCTGGCCAGAACTTCCAATACTATGTTGAATAGAAGTGGTGAGAGAGCAAGCATTTTTGTCTTGTGCAGGTTTTCAAGGAGGATGCTTCCAGCTTTTGCCCATTCACTATGATATTGGTTGTGGGTTTGTCATAAATGGCTCTTATTTGAAGTATGTCCCATCAACACCTAGTTTATTGAGAGTTTTTAATATGAAGGGATGATGAATTTTATTGAAGGCCTTTTCTGCATCTTTTGAGATAATCTTGTAGGTTTTTGTCTTTAGTTCTGTTTATGTGATGAATTACATTTATTGATTTTCATATGTTGAACCAGCCTTGCATACTGGTGATGAAGCTGACTTGATCGTGGTGAATAAGCTTTTTGATGCGCTGCTGGATTTGATTTGCCAGTGTTTTATTGAGGATTTTTGCACTGATAGTCATCAGAGATATTGGCCTGAAGTTTTGTTTTTTGTTGTATCTCTGCCAGGTTTTGGGAACAGGATGATGTTGGCCTCATAAAATGAGTTAGGGAGTAGTCTCTCCTTTTCAATTATTTGGAACTGTTCTAGTAAAAATTGATAGTCATCAGAGATATTGGCCTGAAGTTTTGTTTTTTTGTTGTATCTCTGCCAGGTTTTGCTAACACAGGACGATGCTGGCCTCATAAAATGAGTTAGGGAGTAGTCTCTCCTTTTCAATTACTTGGAATTGTTTTACTAAAATGGTACCAGCTCTTCTATGTACCTTTGAATACAACTGTAAATCTGTCTGGTCCTAGGCTTTTCTTGGTTGGTAGGCTACACATTACTGCCTTAATTTTAGAACGTTTTATTGGTCTATTCTGGTATTCGATTACTTCGTAGTTCAGTCTTGGGGAGATGTATGTGTCCAGTTGCTCTTTGAATATTTTACAATGACTCAGAAAGCTCTTAAGTTTAATTAGATTCCATTTGTCCTTCCATTCTTAACCATGAGCAGGCAGCCAAGAATCATCAGAAATTTAAGGAAAACTTATAACCTGGAAGACTTTAAAAATAGTATGCGATGACAATAAAAGGCCTGATATTCAGCATTCCCCCAAGTGCCAATTAGATTGAAATATGGTAATCTAGCTAAAAGTGACTTTTTTGTGTGTGTGTGAGTCAGGGTCTTGCTCTATCACCCAGGCTGGAGTGCAGTGGCCCTATCATAGTTCACCACACGCTTCAACTCCTGGGTTCAAGCACTCCTCAGCCTCCCAGTGGTCTTTGTTATAGGCATCCTGATGAATTTCTATGGCACAGAAGATTGATTAAATGATGTGTTTGATTATTAATATATTTCTGCAATCCACAAAAAAAGCATACGACAAAAGAAAAACATTGAAAACATGGAGGGAGAATAAACTTCAGAAATATAGTTTTCATCTCCTTGAAGAGATGTGAGGAGATATTGATGCTATGAAACTGTAGAAAATGCAATAAAACCGCCCTTAGAAATTAAATTCGAGGGGCGGAGCAAGATGGCCGAATAAGAACAGTTCCAGTCTCCAACTCCCAGCGGGAGCGACACAGAAGACCGGTGATTTCTGCGTTTTCAACTGAGGTACTGGGGTCATCTCACTAGGGAGTGCCGGACAATCGGTGCTGGTCAGCTGCTGCAGCTTGACCAGCGAGAGCTGAAGCAGGGCGAGGCATCGCCTCACCTGGAAAGCACAAGGGGGAAGGGAATCCCTTTTCCTAGCCAGGGGAACTGAGACACACAACACCTGGAAAATCGGGGAACTCCCACCCCAATACCGCGCTTTAAGCAAACGAGCACACCAGAAGAATATATCCCCTCACCTGGCCGGGAGGGTCCCATGCCCACGGAGCCTTCCTCATTGTTAACACAGCAGTATGTGGCGACCTAACCGCGAGGCAGCAGCGAGCCTGGGGGAGGGTCGCCCGCCATTGCTGAGGCTTAAGTAGGTAAACAAAGCCACTGGGAAGCTCGAACTGGGTGGAGCTCACAGCAGCTCAAGGAAACCTGCCTGTCTCGATAGACTCCACCTCTGGGGGCAGGGCTCAGCAAAAAAAACAACAGGGGAAGGAGCAGAGGCCTGAGCAGACGCGAACGACACTGTCTGACAGCTTTGAAGAGAGCAGTGGATCTCCCAACACGGAGGTTGAGATCTGAGAAGGGACAGACTGCCTGCTCAAGTAGGTCACTGACCCCTGAGTAGCCTCACTGGGAGACATCCCCCACTAGGGGCAGTCTGACACCCCACACCTCACAGGGTGGAGTACACCCCTGAGAGGAAGCTTCCAAAGTAAGGATCAGACAGGTACACTCACCGTTCAGCAATATTCTATCTTCTGCAACCTCTGCTGCTGATACCCAGGCAAACAGGGTCTGGAGTGGACCTCAAGCAATCTCCAACAGACCTATAGCTGAGGGTCCTGACTGTCAGAAGGAAAACTATCAAACAGGAAGGACGCCTATACCAAAACCCCATCAGTACGTCACCATCATCAAAGACCAGAGACAGATAAAACCACAAAGATGGGGAAAAAGCAGGGCAGAAAAGCTGGAAATTCAAAAAATAAG
The DNA here is from genome assembly GCF_007565055.1 of Rhinopithecus roxellana. Classification (NCBI taxonomy): domain Eukaryota; kingdom Metazoa; phylum Chordata; class Mammalia; order Primates; family Cercopithecidae; genus Rhinopithecus; species Rhinopithecus roxellana. The sequence goes on along the minus strand of NC_044552.1, from coordinate 88,261,662 downwards.
AGCGCATCTCCCCCTGCAAAGGAGCACAGCCCATCGCCAGCAACGGATTGAAGCTGGTCAGAGAATGACTTTGACGAGATGAGAGAAGAAGGCTTCAGTCCATCAAACTTCTCAGAGCTAAAGGAGGAATTACGTACCTAGCACAAAGAAACTAAAAATCTTGAATAAAGAGTGGAAGAATTGACAGCTAGACTAATTAATGCAGAGAAGGTCATATACTGAAATGACAGAGATGAAAACCATGACACGAGAAATACGTGACAAATGCACAAGCTTCAGTACCCAACTCGATCAACTGGAAGAAAGAGTATCAGCGATTGAGGATCAAATGAATGAAATGAAGCGAGAAGAGAAACCAAAAGAAAAAAGAAGAAAAAGAAATGAACAAAGCCTACAAGAAGTATGGGATTCTGTAAAAAGACCAAATTTACATCTGATTGGGGTGCCTGAAAGTGAGGGGGAAAATGGAACCAAGTTGGAAAACACTCTTCAGGATATCATCCAGGAGAACTTCCCAACCTAGTAGGGCAGGCCAACATTCAAATTCAGGAAATACAGAGAACGCCACAAAGATACTCCTCCAGAAGAGCAACTCCAAGACACATAATTGCCAGATTCACCAAAGTTGAAATGAAGGAAAAAATCTTAAGGGCAGCCAGAGAGAAAGGTCAGGTTACCCACAAAGGGAAGCCCATCAGACTAACAGCAAATCTCTCAGCAGAAACTCTACAAGCCACAAGAGAGTGGGGGCCAATATTCAACGTTCTTAAAGAAAAGAATTTTAAACCCAGAATTTCATATCCAGCCAAACTAAGTTTCATAAGTGAAGGAGAAATAAAATCCTTTACAGATAAGCAAATGCTTAGAGATTTTGTCACCACCAGGCCTGCCTTACAAGAGACCCTGAAGGAAGCCCTAAACATGGAAAGGAACAACTGGTACCAGCCATTGCAAAAACATGCCAAAATGTAAAGACCATAGAGGCTAGGAAGAAATGCATCAACTAACGAGCAAAATAACCAGTTAATATCATAATGGCAGGATCAAGTTCACACATAACAATATTAACCTTAAATGTTAATGGACTAAATGCTCCAATTAAAAGACACAGACTGGCAAACTGGATAAAGAGTCAAGACCCATCAGTCTGCTGTATTCAGGAGACCCATCTCACATGCAGAGACATACATAGGCTCAAAATAAAGGGATGGAGGAAGATCTACCAAGCAAATGGAGAACAAAAAAAAGCAGGGGTTGCAATCCTTGTCTCTGATAAAACAGACTTTAAACCATCAAAGATCAAAAGAGACAAAGAAGGCCATTACATAATGGTAAAGGAATCGATTCAACAGGAAGAGCTAACTATCCTAAATATATATGCACCCAATACAGGAGCACCCAGATTCATAAAGCAAGTCCTTAGAGACTTACAAAGAGACTTAGACTCCCATACAATAATAATGGGAGACTTCAACACTCCGCTGTCAACATTAGACAGATCAACGAGACAGAAAGTTAACAAGGATATCCAGGAATTGAACTCATCTCTGCACCAAGCAGACCTAATAGATATCTATAGAACTCTCCACCCCAAATCAACAGAATATACATTCTTCTCAGCACCACATCACACTTATTCCAAAATTGACCACATAATTGGAAGTAAAGCACTCCTCAGCAAATGTAAAAGAACAGAAATTATAACAAACTGTCTCTCAGACCACAGTGCAATCAAACTAGAACTCAGGACTAAGAAACTCAATCAAAACCGCTCAACTACGTGGAAACTGAACAACCTGCTCCTGAATGACTACTGGGTACATAACGAAATGAAAGCGGAAATAAAGATGTTCTTTGAAACCAATGAGAACAAAGATACAACATACCAGAATCTCTGGGACACATTTAAAGCAGTGTGTAGAGGGAAATTTATAGCACTAAATGCCCACAAGAGAAAGCAGGAAAGATCTAAAATTGACACTCTAACATCACAATTAAAAGAACTAGAGAGGCAAGAGCAATCACATTCAAAAGGCTAGCAGAAGGCAAGAAATAACTAAGATCAGAGCAGAACTGAAGGAGATAGAGACACGAAAAACCCTCCAAAAAATCAATGAATCCAGGAGTTGGTTTTTTGAAAAGATCAACAAAATTGACAGACCGCTAGCAAGGCTAATAAAGAAGAAAAGAGAGAGGAATCAAATAGATGCAATAAAAAATGATAAAGGGGATATCACCACTGACCCCACAGAAATACAAACTACCATCAGAGAATACTATAAACGCCTCTACGCAAATCAACTAAAAAATCTAGAAGAAATGGATAATTTCCTGGACACTTACACTCTCCCAAGGCTAAACCAGGAAGAAGTTGAATCCCTGAATAGACCAATAGCAGGCTCTGAAATTGAGGCAACAATTAATAGCCTACCCACCAAAAAAAGTCCAGGACCAGATGGATTCACAGCTGAATTCTACCAGAGGTACAAGGAGGAGCTGGTACCATTCCTTCTGAAACTATTCCAATCAATAGAAAAAGAGGGAATCCTCCCTAACTCATTTTATGAGGCCAACATCATCCTGATACCAAAGCCTGGCAGAGACACAACAAAAAAAGAGAATTTCAGACCAATATCCCTGATGAACAGTGATGCAAAAATTCTCAATAAAATACTGGCAAACTGGATTCAGCAGCACATCAAAAAGCTTATCCACCATGATCAAGTGGGCTTCATCCTTCGGATGCAAGGCTGGTTCAACATTCGCAAATCAATAAACATAATCCAGCATATAAACAGAACCAAAGACAAGAACCACATGATTGTCTCAATAGATGCAGAAAAGGCTTTTGACAAAATTCAACAGCCCTTCATGCTAAAAACGCTCAATAAATTCGGTATTGATGGAACGTACCTCAAAATAATAAGAGCTATTTATGACAAACCCACAGCTAATATCATACTGAATGGGCAAAAACTGGAAAAATTCCCTTTGAAAACTGGCACAAGACAGGGATGCCCTCTCTCACCACTCCTATTCAACATAGTGTTGGAAGTTCTGGCTAGGGCAATCAGGCAAGAGAAAGAAATCAAGGGTATCCAGTTAGGAAAAGAAGTCAAATTGTCCCTATTTGCAGATGACATGATTGTATATTTAGAAAACCCCATCGTCTCAGCCCAAAATCTCCTTAAGCTGATAAGCAACTTCAGCAAAGTCTCAGGATACAAAATTAATGTGCAAAAATCACAAGCATTCTTATACACCAGCAACAGACAAGCAGAGAGCCAAATCAGGAATGAACTTCCATTCACAATTGCTTCAAAGAGAATAAAATACCTAGGAATCCAGCTTACAAGGGATGTAAAGGACCTCTTCAAGGAGAACTACAAACCACTGCTCAGTGAAATCAAAGAGGACACAAACAAATGGAAGAATATAGTGTGCTCATGGATATGAAGAATCAGTATTGTGAAAATGGCCATACTGCCCAAGGTAATTTATAGATTCAATGCCATCCCCATTAAGCTACCAATGACTTTCTTCACAGAGTTGGATAAAACTGCTTTAAAGTTCATATGGAACCAAAAAAGAGCCTGCATTGTCAAGACAATCCTAAGTCAAAAGGACAAAGCTGGAGGCATCATGCTACCTGACTTCAAACTATACTACAAGGCTACAGTAACCAAAACAGCATGGTACTGATACCAAAACAGAGATATAGACCAATGGAACAGAACAGAGTCCCTCCGAAATAATACCACACATCTACAACCATCTGATCTTTGACAAACCTGAGAGAAACAAGAAATGGGGAAAGGATTCCCTATTTAATAAATGGTGCTGGGAAAATTGGCTAGCCATAAGTAGAAAGCTGAAACTGGATCCTTTCCTTACCCCTTATATGAAGATTAATTCAAGATGGATTAGAGACTTAAGTGTTAGACCTAATACCATAAAAACCCTAGAAGAAAATCTAGGTAGTACCATTCAGGACATAGGCATGGGCAAGGACTTCATGTCTAAAACACCAAAAGCAACGGCAGCAAAAGCCAAAATTGACAAATGGGATCTAATTAAACTAAAGAGCTTTTGCACAGCAATAGAAACTACCATCAGAGTGAACAGGCAACCTACAGAATGGGAGAAAATTTTTGCAACCTACTCATCTGACAAAGGGCTAATATCCAGAATCTACAAAGAACTCGAACAAATATACGAGAAAAAAACAAATAACCCCATCAAAAAGTGGGGAAAGGATATGAACAGACATTTCTCAAAAGAAGATATTCATACAGCCAACAGACACATGAAAAAATGCTCATCATCACTCGCCATCAGAGAAATGCAAATCAAAACCACAATGAGATACCATCTCACACCAGTTAGAATGGCAATCATTAAGAAGTCAGGAAACAACAGGTGTTGGAGAGGATGTGGAGAAATAGGAACACTTTTACACTGTTGGTGGGATTGTAAACTAGTTCAACCATTATGGAAAAAGTATGGCAATTCCTCAAGGATCTAGAACTAGATGTACCATATGACCCAGCCATCCCACTACTGGGTATATACCCAAAGGATTATAAATTATTCTACTACAAAGACACAAGTACACGTATGTTTATTGCGGCACTATTCACAATAGCAAAGACTTGGAATCAACCCAAATGTCCATCTGTGACAGACTGGATTAAGAAAATGTGGCACATATACACCATGGAATACTATGCAGCCATAAAAAAGGATGAGTTTGTGTCCTTTGTAGGGACATGGATGCAGCTGGAAACCATCATTCTTAGCAAACTATCACAAGAAGAGAAAACCAAACACCGCATGTTCTCACTCATAGGTGGGAACTGAACAATGAGATCACTTGGACTCGGGAAGGGGAACATCACGCACTGGGGCCTATCATGGGGAGGGGGGAGGGTGGAGGAGGGAGGGATTGCATTGGGGAGTTATACATGATATAAATGATGAATTGATGGGTGCTGACGAGTTGATGGGTGCAGCACACCAACACGGCATAAGTATACATATGTAACAAACCTGCACGTTATGCACATGTACCCTAGAACTTAAAGTATAATAAAAAAAAAATAGTAAAAAAAAAAAATTTAACTAAATTTTTCAAATTAACTTAAAGATTTCAGTTTTATTTAAATAATTTTGACTAGGACATATGAGAATCCATCTGTGCTCTTGTTCTGGGCCTCACAGATGTCAGGAGACTCCTGAGAAATAAAAAAGACCACTTAGATCCTCAAGAACAGGATGCCTCCTCCACCTTCACAGAGCCATTATGACCTCAAAATCTCTGTCATTTTTGTTTTTAGCTTTTTGGGGTCTTTTTCTTCTAGAGTCAGGGTCTCACTCCATTGTCCCAGCTGAAGTGCAGTGGTATGATCATAGCTTACTGTAACCTTGAACTCCTAGGCTCAAGCAATCCTCCCACCTCAGCCTCTGGGTGGCTGGGACTATAGGTGTGCATCACCATGCCCAGCAGATTTTTTAGAGATGGGGTCTTACTATGTTGCTCAGGTTGGTCTTGAGCTCCTGGCCTCAAGCAATTCACCTGCCTTGGCCTCCCTAACTGCTGGGATTACAGGTATAAGTCACTGTGCCCAGCCTCTCTGTCATTTTACTCTGGACTCTTGATTTGTTTTTTCCCACACAATTGGTATATTTTTGAAAAATGAGAGTTACTCCTCATTAAATATCCAAAGGCATCCAGTGAGTTAAATTGTCTCTTTCACCTCTCACATTGGGGGATTATTCTCTGGAAAATTTTACAAGCACACTCACAGCACCAGCAAGGGTTTCTCAATAAATCCTAGGGGAACTGATAATTGCTTTTGTTAATCTTGTTAATTTTCTGGAAGAATGAGGAGAAAGAGACCTGGTATTTGGAGAGAAACCAAATATCAGTATATTCTTGCCATTAACTTATTTCCCAGGTGAGTTATGCTTAATAAAATAATCTTTTAAAAATATATAGTAGCATTCTTTGGGAGAGAAGAATAAAAAATCAAAGAGTTAAACTGTTCATTTTATGAAGGGCCCCAACACTGCAGAGTAATTATACTTCAAAGTGCTGAGGAAGCAGAAGAGACCACAAGTCCAGAACAAGCCTACTCTATGAGCCGGCAGTAATCCAGAATTTCTCCTTGCTGTCGTACATCAAGGCATCAGTATGCGGATCTAGGCTGCCATCTCATGTCTTAAGTTAGTCACCCATAATGCCAAAGTGGACTTGGAAAGCAGACTGCAAGGAGAACTTGAATGTCAACATGAGGTCATATGGAAAATCTTTTCAGTCCTTTAAGACAAGAGCACACATCTAGCCTAGGTTAGCTTAAAAACGTAATTTTTATTCCCATAAACTTGTCAATTAACAGCCACAAGCATAATTTAAAAACAGTAACTGAAATAGACCAAACATGACTTTTTTGCTATAATGTTGTAGCTAATAATATTGTGGCTAGGAAGAGAGAACCCCTAGCTAATTGGAGCAGAAGAGAAGCTGACCACACAAAGCTAGACCTGTACAAATTGTGCCTCCTCAGGCCCCTTCCTAAGCACGTGACCATTCTTTTTTCAACTTTACTTTTTATTTTCTTTCTGTAAAACGTATCAGCAGATATCATAGTCAATGAATCTTTTATTAAATTAATAGAATAATAAAAATTAAAATTAAAAATGAGTGAACAGGCAACTTACAGAATGAGAGAAAGATTTTGCAAACTATCCATCTGACAAAGGGCTAATATCCAGAATCTACAAAGAACTTAAACAAATTTACAAGAAATAAACAACCCCATCAAAAAGTGGGCAAAGGATATGAACAGACAGTTCTCAAAAGAAGACATTTATGCAGCCAACAAACATATGAAAAAATGCTCATCATCACTGGTCATTAGAGAAATGCAAATCAAAACTACAATGAGATACCATCTCATGCCAGTTAGAATAGCGATGATTAATAAGTCAGGAAACAACAGACACTGGAGAGGATGTGGAGAAATAGGAATGTTTTTACACTATTGGTGGGACTGTAAACTAGTTCGACCATTGTGGAAGACAGTGTGGTGATTCCTTAAGGATCTAGAACTAGAAATACCACTGGACCCAGCCAACCCATTACTGGGTATATACCCAAAGGATTATAAATCATGCTACTATGAAGACACACACATACATGTTTATTGAGCACTATTCACAATAGCAAAGTCTAGGATCCAACCCAAATGCCCATCAATAATCGACTGGTAAAGAAAATGCAGCATATATACACCATGGGATACTATGCAGCCATGAAAAGGATGAGTTCATGTCCTTTGCAGGGACATGGATGAAGCTGGAAACCAACATTCTCAGCAAACTATCACAAGGACAGAAAACCAAACACCACATGTTCTCACTCATAAGTGGGAGTTGAACAATGAGAACACATGGACACAGGGAGGGGAACATCACATACCGGGGCCTGTCATGGGGTGGGGGGCTGGGGAGGGATAGCGTTAGGAGAAATACCTAATGTAAATGACAAGTTGATGGGTGCAGCAAACCAACATGGCACATGTATACCTATGTAACACACCTGCACGTTCTGCACATGTACCCCAGAACTTAAAGTATAATTATATATATATACACACACACACATATACACACACACACACACATATATGTATGTTGGCTCAGTATATAGCTGAAATGTGACTGTAATATTAAAATTAATGTCAATGTATGATTTTTGTATGTGTAAGAGATAAAAAGAAAACTAGAAAAAAAATTAATTTTGAGTGTTGCAAGGTAAATCTTTCTCATCTCAGTTTCACATAGCAAAGGACCACGAGAGTCACTAACCCCCTTCCTCTGTGCTATTCTTGAGGTCTTGTGGCAAAATAGGGAAAAAAATCATTAGTATTCTTATTTAAATGATGGTTTATGATTTATTAAAATATTTATTAAAGAAATTGATGCCCTACAAATTGTTTTAAATCAGGTATCCAAAGTATGGATGATGCAAGTCCATTTATTGCCTTTCAGTGCATATATATACACTACAAATGATATCTACCTAGAGTAAGACACCAAGCATATATTGAACTTTAATTTCTCCAACCTAATGTACAACAGCTAGAAATTAAAACAAATATTAATGATGCAGTATGATGATGGAGATAAATATGCTTCTATCACTTTTCTTATACCACACCCCCATGTCTTGCCTGATAGCATCTTTAGAGTCAGGGTCTCACTCCATTGTCCCAGCTGAAGTGCAGTGGTACGATCATAGCTTAAACTGTAGCCTTAAACTCCTGGGCTCAAGCAATCCTCGCACCTCAGCCTCTGGGTAGCTGGGAGTATAGGCATATACCACCATGCCCAGCCAATTTTCTTTATTTTCTCGGAAAGCCTGCCCTGACCCCAAGTCTGCAAGAGGCATCCCCATATATTCTTCTAGCTTATAAAAACCTGCACCTCCCACATGACTGTGGGATCTCAGTGGATCACAAGTTGTTGTTTACCTTCTGAAATCCCTACTTGCCAGCATACTCTGAGAAGTCAGAGACCATGCCAGTCTCCTTGTCTCTACCATCTCCAACATCTCCCAAAGTGTCTGGCACCCAGTAGGTATTGCCCAAATATTTGTTAAGCAAAAATGTCCTTAGTCACATTTAATTATTGACCTTTGATTATCTACCTTATAATCTTTGTTGAATCATATTTTTTTTTGTTTATCAGGCCATCATATTTTTGGGTCATATGTTTGGGTCATTTACTTATACCATTATTTAGTGCCATTAGGAAAGTCATGATAATTTTAACCAAAGACAGTTCACACAGATGACTAAAGAAAATGTGGCATATATGCACATTTTCCAAATGTGTATATACGGAATTCTATTGGAATAGACTACTACATATAGTATTCTATTGGAATAGTATAGAATAGTATTCCAATAGGATAATTTACAAGAAGGAATAGCCTTTACAAAGAAAGAAAACCTGTCATTTGTGACAACATGGATGAACCTGGAGGATATTGGATTAAGTGAATAAGTTAGACACAGAAAGCCAAATACCACATGATCTCACTCGTGTGGAAAAGTTGATTGCACAGAAGTAGAGAGAAGAATGATGGTGCTGGAGCAGTGTTTTTGACAGGAGGACGAGAACATATTAGTCAAAGGATACAAAATTTCAGTTAGATAGGAGGAATAATTTGAAGAGATCTATTATATGACATGGTGACTATAGTTAATAATAGCATATTACACTCTGGAAAAATGCTAGAAGAGTAGATTTTAAGAGTTCTCACCACAAAAATGACAACCATATGAAGTAATACAAATGTTAATTATCTTGATGTAGCCATTCCACAATGTATATATGTATTTCAAACTACCATGTTGTACACAATACATATATAATATTACATCAATTATAAAATAATACCAAAAAAAATTTTTTTGAGACGGAGTCTCTCATTGTTCAGTTCCCACCTATGAGTGAGAACATGCGGTGTTTGGTTTTCTGTTCTTGTGATAGTTTGCTAAGAATGATGGTTTCCAGCTGCATCCATGTCCCTACAAAGGACGCAAACTCATCCTTTTTTATGGCTGCATAGTATTCCATGGTGTATATGTGACTGGAGCACAATGGCGTGATCTCAGCTCATGGCAACCTCCGTCTCCTGGCTCCAAGCAATTTTCTGCCTCAGCCTCCTGAGTAGCTGGGATTGCAGGCGTGCACCACCACACCCAGTTAATTTTTGTATTTTTAGTGGAGATGGGGATTCATCATATTGGTTAGGCTGGTCTGGAACTCCTGACCTCATGATCCACCCGCCTCAGCCTCCCAAAGTGCTGGGATTACAGGCGTGAGCCACTGCACCTGGCACAAAAAAAATCTTTAAAAGATCCATCGGACCTGGTGTGGTGGCTCACGCCTGTAATCCCAGCACTTTGGGAGGCCAAGGCAGGAGGATCACAAGGTCAGGAGATGAAGACCATCCTGGCTAACACTGTGAAACCCTGTCTCTACTGAAAATACAAAAACTTAGACAGGTGTGGTGGCAGGTGCCTGTAGTCCCAGCTACTCGGGAGGCTGAGGCAGGAGAATGGCGTGAACCTGGGAGGCGGAGCTTGCAGTGAGCGGAGGTCGTGCCACTGCACTCCAGCCTGGGCGACAGAGTGAGACTCCATCTCAAATAAATAAATAAATAAATATAAATAAGTAAAATAAAAGACATATCACAAATGATAAGGTAGCTAAATCTACTGTCAAAAAAAGTGTAGCTGTTGCATAGTTCAACCATTATGGAAAACAGTATAGCAATTCCTCAAGGATCTAGAACTAGATGTACCATATGACCCAGCCATCCCACTACTGGGTATATACCCAAAGGATTATAAATTAGTCTACTACAAAGACACATGCACACGTATGTTTATTGCAGCACTATTCACAATAGCAAAGACTTGGAATCAACCCAAATGTCCATCTGTGACAGACTGGATTAAGAAAATGTGGCACATATACACCATGGAATACTATGCAGCCATAAAAAGGGATGAGTTTGCATCCTTTGTAGGGACATGGATGCAGCTGGAAACCATCATTCTTAGCAAACTATCACAAGAAGAGAAAACCAAACACTGCATATTCTCACTCATAGGTGGGAACTGAACAATGAGATCACTTGGACTCGGGAAGGGGAACATCACACACTGGGGCCTATCATGGGGAGGGGGGAGGGGGGAGGGATTGCATTGGGGAGTTATACATGATATAAATGATAACTTGATGGGTGCTGACGAGTTGATGGGTGGAGCACACCAACATGGCACAAGTATACATATGTAACAAACCTGCACGTTATGCACATGTACCCTAGAAATTAAAGTATAATAAAAATAAAAAATAAAAATAAAAAAAAGAAAAATGCAAATCAAAACCACAATGAGATACCATTTCACACCATTCAGAATGACTATCATGAAAAAGTCAAAAAAAAAAAAAAACAGGTGCTGGCAAAGTTTCAGAGAAAAGGAGACCAGAGGAATAAAAATCATTCTACCATAAAGACACATGCACACAAATGTTCACTGAAACACTGTTCACAATAGCAAAGACATGTAATCAACCTAAAAATCTATCAATGACAGACTGGATAAAGAAAATGTGGTACATATATACCATGGAATATTATGTAGCCATAAAAAAGAACAAGACAATGTCTTTGGCAGGAATAAGTGGGAGCTAAATGATAAGAACTTATGAACACAAAGCAAGAAACAACAGACACTGGGGTGTACTTGAGGGAAGACAGTATGAGGAGGGAGAAGAGCAGAAATGATAACCATTGGGCACTGAGCTTAATACCTGAATGATGTAATAACATGTACCATAAGCCCCAATGACACGTGCTTATCTACGTAACAAACCTTCACATGTACCCCCCCGCAAGCCTAAACTAAAAAATTTTTTTTAAAAAGTGTAACTGACCCTCTACCTTCTTGGACCCCTATTTTTTCATTGCCCCAATTTAAACCCCTTACAAATCTAGTAGCTTATTATTCTTTGATATTCAGTTCAGATCAGTTAGCTTCCATAGGGTCACTCTTAAAAGAAGGCCAAAGCAATTCCAGCCCTCTAGTTCCTCACTGATCATTGAAATGCAATATGACGTTGACAATGATTTTTAGAAAGGGGAAAAAATATAGACAAACAGCAGAGGTCCAGAGCCAGAAGTGATTACATTTGTCTGCAGAGGTCAGGCTGGCTTCTGAAAAGAAGTAACACTTGAGCAGTGTTTTTATTTAAGTAAAAATTGTATTGACATTTAACCTACATATATCAGCTTTGTTTTGAAATGCATTCAACAGGAAAAGAAGGGAGAAATGGTGTAGCATCCAGAAAGAGGGGAGTATTGGAAAACATTGCAGTACATAACAGGTTGCTGTGCGGGGTCATTTAAGTAGTTTAGGATCACTGGACCATAAAGCATGAGAGAGAGTGTAGCAAGATATGAGCCCAGGGAAGAAGTCAGGGCTTCAGACACTGTGCTAAGATGCTGCTACTTACATGTAAGCAGAAAAGTAAAACAGTTATGCAGTATTTATCCTCTTAGAAAGAACATTCTAGCTGATGTGTGAAGAATGGATCTGAGTTTGGTGACAAGAGAGGCAAGGGGACCAATTAAGAGGTCATTGCAGATGACCAAGCAGCACTGATAACCAAGACATTTCATTGCTCTCTCTGATCAGTAACAATAGTTAAAAGGTACTATTGTTGATACTCCATGTTGCTCTAGGCCAAACTGCAACTGCTAACTCTAGAGAAATGTAGAAATGGACTTGTTCCAAAGAAGGAGAGAAAAACTTTTTCTCTGATAGAAGCCATTTTCTTCTTAGAGACAGTATTTGAAATTGCCTTTAAAATGGCATCCTATAGTATTAATTTTCTGCTGTGTAAGGTAAGCTTAATACCTCCTCCATCTCTAACACCTCTTATAGCATCCCTATAGTATATGGAACCAAATAAGACACTGTTTCAGTTAAAGTCTTTGAATTATAAAGATCAGAAACTTGCTCAATCACTGGAGACAATTCAACAAGGACTGACATAAAAAGGTAAACTCAGGTTAGGAATAATCTACCTTGTGCTACGTGAGAAAGAGAACCATATTTTGGAACAACAGTTGCTTGTTGAGTTAGTTAGGATGATGATAAATGAATATACACTGTAACAACTTTTCAGAATTCTCGTATCTTCACTCTTTTAAAATTCAACTGAGAATGTATGTGTGTTATATCAAATTTTTCATCATTTGGAATTAATTTGTTTCAAAAATTTTGATTACTTGTATTGGAGTTGCAGCCTAAAAGTCAACTACCCTAATTTTCAATTAATCGACAATTATTATAAATTACAGGTCACATATTATGTAACATGGTGATCATAGTTAATTAACAGTGTATTGTATTCTGGAAAAATGCTTTTAAAAAGTAGCTTTACAGAGTTCTCTCCACAAAAATGACAGCTATGTGAGGTAAGACATATGTTAATTAGCTCGATTTAGCTATTCCACAATGCATATACAGATTTCAAAACACCACGTTGTATGTAATAAATATACACAATTTTATGAATAAAATGTTTTCTGACATAAAAAATAATAAAGAATTCTAATCTGCAGTGCTGGGAACTATAAAGTCTCTCTCTTTTTTTTTTTTTTTTTGTTTTAGTCTTTTAAACATTTTACTTTTATGTAGAACTCAACAGATTTCAGCTTAATTTTTCACATTGCTTTGGCCATAGAAAGATCAACCTTCTACTAGCCTCTGGAAAGACTCCACTCATTTTTCACTAAGGTAGCTCCACCATTGTTCTTTATTTTTTAATAATCACAACTTTTATTTTAGATTCAGAGGGTACAAGTGCAGGTTTGTTACATGGGTATATTGCGTGATACTGAGGTTTGGGGTATGATTGATCTCATCACCCAGATACTGAGCATAGTACCCAATAGTTAGTTTTTTAACACTTGCCCTCCTTTCACCCTCCCCACTCTAGTAGTTGCCAGTGTCTATTGTCGCATTTTTGCGTCCATGTGTCCCAAATGTTTCCTCCCACTCATAAATCAGAACATACAGTATTTGGTTTTCTATTCCTATATTAATTCACTTAGGATGATAACCTCCAGCTACAATCAAGTTGCTGCAGAAGACATAATTTCATTTTTTATGGTTGCGTAATATTCCATAGTATATCTATATACTATATTTTCTTGATCCAATCTATTGTTGATGGACACCTAGATTTATTACACGTCTTTGATATTGTGAATGGTGCTGCAATGAACAGGCAAGCACATGTGTCCTTTTAGTAGAATGATTTATTTTCCTTTGGATGTATACTCAGTAATGGGATCTCTGGGTCAAATGATACTTCTGCTTTAAGTTCTTTGATAAATCTCCAAAGTGCTTTTCTACAGTGGCTGAACTAATTTACATTCCCACCAACACTATATAAGCGTTCCTTTTGTCCACAGCCTTGACAGCACCTGTTGTTTTTTGATGTTTTCGTGATAGACATTCTGACTGATGTGAGATGATATCTCATTGTAGTTTTGATTTGCATTTCTCTGATGATTAATGATGTGGAGCATTTTTTCATGTTTGTTGGCAACATGTATGTCCTCTTTTAAGAAATATCTCTAATATAAATCATTCTTTCATACAGACACATGCACGTGTATGTTCATTGCAACACTATTCACAACAAATACACCGAGTCAACCTAAATGCCCATCACTGGATAAAGAAAATGTGGTACAGATACACCATGTAATACCAAAAACAAGATCATGTCCTTTGCAAGGACATGGATAGAGCTGGAGGTCATTATTCTTAGCAAACTAGCACAAGAACAGAAAACCCAATACCGCATGTTCCCATTACAAGTGGGAGCTAAATAATGAGAACACATGGACACATGAGGGGAACAACATACACTGGGGCTTTTGGAGGGTGGAGAGTGGGAGGAGGGAGAGGATCAGAAAATGTAACTAATGGGTAGTAGGCTTAATACCAGGTTGATAAAATAATCTTTACAATAAAACCCCATGACACAAGTTTACCTACATAACAAACCTACACTTGTACCCCTGAACTCAAAATAAAAAGTCAAAACAAAAGTGTCGGTTCATGCTTTTTGTCAGTTTTCTAATAGGGTTATTTGTTTTTTTGCTTGTTGAATTGTTTTTAAGTTCCTTGTAGATTCTGGATATTAGGCCTTTGTTGGATGCATAGTTTGTATTTTCTCTCATTCCATAGGTTGTCTGGTTATTCTCTTGATAATGTCTTCTGTTGTGCAGAAGTTCTTTAGGTTAATTAGGTCTCATTTGCCTATTTTTGTTTCTATTGCATATGCTTTTGAGGACAGATCTTATATTTAAATATTTATTCCATCTTGAGTTAACTTTTGTTTACAACTGAAAGGGAGAAGGTCCAGTTTCATCCTTCTGCATATGGCTAGTCAGTTATCCCAGCACCACTTATTGAATAGGGAATCTTTTCCCCAATGCTTACTTTTGTTGACTTTGTCAAAGATGAAATGGTTGTAGGTGTGTGGTTTTACTTCTGGGTTTTCCATTCTGTTCCATTGACCCATAGTACTGGTACAAAAACAGACACATAGGCCATATGCAGCACTATTCACAATATCAAAAACATGTAATAAATCTAGGTTTTCATCAACAATTGATTGGATAAGGAAAATGTGGTCTGTCTGCCTGTTTTATATCAATACTATGCTGTTTTGGTTACTGTAGCCTTGTAGTATAGTAGTCAAGTAGCGTGATGCTTCCACCTTCGTTCTTTTTATGCTTAAGATTGCTTTTGCTATGCGGGCACCTTTTTGGTTCCATATAAATTTTAGAATAGTGTTTTTTTTCTAGTTCTGTTACAAATGACATTGGTAGCTTGAGAGAAATAGCTCTTCACATTTTTTTTTCATTTATTTCATTTATTTCTCTTGTCTGATTGCTCTGGCTAAGATTTCCAGTACTATTTTGTTTTATGTTGTTGTTGTTGTTGTTGTTGTTTATTTCAATAGGTTTTTGGGGAACAGGTGGTGTTTGACTACATGAATAAGTTCTCTAGTGGTGATTTCTGAGATTTTGGTGCACCCATCACCTAAGCAGTACTATTTTGAATAGGAATGGTGAGAGTGGACCTCCTTGTCTTGTTCCTGTTCTTAGGGAGAATGCTTCCAGATTTTGCCAATTCAGTATGGTGTTGGCTGAGGGTTTGTCATAGACAGCTCTTATTATTTTGAGGTACGTTCTTTCAATTTCCAGTCTCTTGAGGTTTTTATCATGAAAGAATTTTGGCTTTTATTGAAAGCTTTTTCTGTGTCTACTGAGATGATCCTATTTTATTTTTAATGCTGTTTATATGGTGAATCACATTTGTTGATTTGCATATGCTGAACCAACTTTCCATCCCAGGAATAAAGCCTACTTGATCACAGTGAATGATATAGCTTGGATCCATGTTCCCACTCAAATGTCTTGTTGAAATAAAATCTCCAATGCTGGAGATGTTACCTGGTGGGAAGTGATTAGATCATGGTGATGGTTTCTAATGGTTTAGCACCAACTCCCTAGTGTTGTTCTTGTGATAGTTTTTTATGAGATCTGGTTGTTTAAAGTGTGTAGCACTACCCCCCCATCTCTCTTCCTCCTACTCTGGCCATGTAAGATGTGACTGTTTCCCCTTTACCTTCTGCCATGATTGTAGGTTTCCTGAGGCTTCCCCAGAAATCAAGCAGATGCAGCCATGCTTCCTGCATCGCCTACAGAATCATGAGCCAATTAAATCTCTTTTCTTTATAAATTACTCAGTCTCAGGTATTTATTTGTAGCAATGCAAAAATGGACTAATACAGTTAATTAGCTTTTAGCTTTTTGATGCACTGCTGGATTTGGTTTCCCAGTATTTTGTTAAGGATCTTTGCATCTATATTTATCAGAGCTATTAGTCTGTTGTTTTCCCTTTATTGTTGTGTCTTTGACAAGTTTGGGTACCAGGGTAATGCTAGCTTCATAGAACAAGTTAGGGAGGAGTGCTTACTCCTCAACTGTTTTTTGAATAGTTTCAGTAGAATTGGTACCAGCTCTTCTTTGTACGTCTGTTAGAATTCGGCTGTGAATCCATCTGATCCAGGGCTTTTTTGATTGGTAGGTTTTTTTTAATACTGATTCAATTTCAGAAGTCAATATTGGTCTGTTCAGAGTTTCAATTTCTTCTTGATTCAATCTTGGGAGGTTATGTGTTTCCAGAAATTTATTCATTTTCTCTAGAATTTCTAGTTTGTGTGCATTTAGGTATTCATAATAATCTGTGAGGACCTTCTGTATTTCTGTGCCATCAGTTGTAATGTCCCCTTTGTTATTTCTTATGTGTTCATTTGAATTTTTTCTCTACTTTTCTTTGCTAATCTAGTTAGCTGTCTATCAATCTTGTTCATCCTTTCAAATAGCCAAATGTTGGTGTTATTGATTCTGTATATGAACTTTGGGGGGTCTCAATTTTGTTTAGTTCTGCCTTGATATTAGTTATTTCTTTTCTTCTGCTAGCTTTGGGATTACTTTGTTCTTAATTTTCTAGTTCCTCTAGGTGTGATGTTACATCTTTAATTTGAGATCTTTCTAAGTTTTTGAGATAGGCATATAGCACTATAAGCTTTCCTCATAAAACTGCCTTTGCATATGAACAGACACTTCTCAAAAGAAGGCATTTATGCAGCCAAGAGACACATGAAAAAAATGCTCATCATCACTGGTCATCAGAGAAAGGCAAATCAAAACCACAATGAGATACCACCTCACGCCAATTAGAACGGCAATCATTAAAAAGTCAGGAAACTACAGATGCTGGAGAGCATGTAGAGAAATAGGAATGCTTTTACACTGTTGGTGGGAGTGTAAATTAGTTTTCAACCATTGTGGAAGAGAGTGTGGCATTTACTCAAGGATCTAGAACTAGAAATACCATTTGATCCGGTGATCCCATTACTTGGTATAAACCGAAGGTATTATAAATCATGCTACTGTAAAGACACATAGACACATATGTTTATTGCAGTACTGTTCACAATAGCAAAGACTTGGAACCACCCCAAATGTCCATCAATGATAGACTGGATTAAGAAAATGTGACACATATAGACCAAGAATACTATGCAGCCATAAAAAGAATGAGTTCATGTCCTTTGCGGGGACATGGATGAAGCTGAAAACCGTCATTCTCAGCAAACTATCACAAGGACAGAAAACCAAACACCACATATTCTCACTCATAGGTGGGAATTGAACAATGAGAATACTTGGACACAGGGCGGGGAACATCACACACTGGGGCCTGTTGGGAGGTGGCGGGCTGGGGGAGGGATAGCATTAGTAAAAATATCTAATGTAAATGATGAGTTGATTGGGTGAAGCAAACCAACATGGCACATGTATACCTATGTAACAAACCTGCACGTTGTGTACATGTACCCTGGAACTTAAAGTATAATTTAAAAAAAAAAACTGCCTGTGCTGCATTCCAGAGATTTGGTTATGTTGTATTTCTATTTTCACTTGTTTAAAACAAATTTTTGATGTATGCTTTAATTTTGTTGTTTACCCAAAAGTCATTCAGGAGCAAGTTGTTTAATTTCTATATAATTGTGTGTTTTTAAGAGATCTTCTTGGTATTGATTTATATTTTTATTCCACTATAGTCAAAGGCTATGGTTGGTATGATATAATTTTTTTAGAATTTACTTGAGACTTGCTTTGTGGTTGAGCATGTGGCTCATCTTAGAGTATGTTCTGTGTGCAGATGAGAAGAATATATATTGTGTGGTTGATGGGTGTAGCATTCTGTAGATATCTATTAGGTCCAATTGGTCAAATGTCAAATTTAAGTGCAGAATTTCCTTGCTAATTTTCTGCTGCAATCATCTATGTAATGCTATCAGAGGGATGCTGAGGTCTTCTACTATTATTGTGTGGCTATCTAAGTCTTTTTGTTGCTCTAGAAGTACTTGCTTTATAAATCTTGGTGTTCCAATGTTGGAGTGTATATATATTTAGAATAGTTAAGACTTCTTGTTGAATTGAACCATTTATCATTATGTAATTCCCTTTCTCTGTCCTTTTGCTGTTGTTGGTTTAATGTCCATTTTATCTGACATAATAGTGACCTCTGCTTTTTTTGTTGTTTCCAATTTGAGTGATGGATCTTTCTCCACCTCTTTATTTTGACCATATGGGTGTCATTAAATATGAGATGGATCACTTGAAGAAAGCAGACAAATGGGTCTTGATTTTTATTCAACTTGCAACTCTGTGCCATTTAAGTGGGATATTTAGGGCATTTATATTCAAGGTTAATATTGACATGTGAGGTTCTGAACCTATCATGAAGTTGCTAGCTGTTTGCTTTGTAGTTTCTATTTGTGGTTGTTTTATAGAGTCACTGGACTATTTACTTAAGTGTGTTCTTGTGGTGGCAGGCATTATTCTTTTGTTTCAATATTTAGAATGTATTTAAGGATCTCTTGTAAAACTGGTCACTGGTAACAAATTCCTTTAGCACTGGCTTATCTGGAAAAGACTTTATTTCTCCTTCACTAATGAAGCTTATCTTGGTGGGATATGAAATCCTTGGCTGAAATTTCTTTTCTTTAAGAATACTGAAAATAGGCCCCCAATCTCTTCTGGCTTATAAGGTTTCTGCTGAGAAGCCCACTGTTAGCCTGATGGGGTCATAGCCCTTTGTAGATGAGTTGACCTTTTTCTCAAACTCCTTTAACATTTTTTCTTTAGCATTGACTTTGAACAGTCTGACGACTATATACCTTGGTAGTGTTTGTTTAGTATCTTTCCAGAGTTTTCTGGATTTCTTATATCTGGATATCTACATCAGAACTTTAGTATCTCAAAGAGCAATAAGAGTTCTTGGAGAACTTGTAATCTGTTTGGCAAAACAAGGAAGGAAAACATAACAGTCCATCAGTGTTTCTTTCATCTAAACCAAAAATGAGTTAAGAAATAACACATGATAGACTACAACACAGTAATGTAAAGTTTTGCATGGTTGACTTAGATTAAAATTGCATTTGGAGCAGAATGAGAAAAACAGGGATGGAGTGATTCATTCATAAGAGTTGGCATATAACGGGAAACTCTGATTTGTCCTTTTGAGGTCCAAAAGCCATATTCGATGCTTTTTTTAAAACCTACAAATAATATTCTAATTTCAAGTTTCTGTCTAAAGGACCAGTAGCTATTTGAAACTTAATATTTTTGGCTCACAAGTAGTGAGTGCCCTCCCTGAGACTGACTGATTCCTCTCTAGAGGCAGTCTGGGTTGTAAGCCTTCAACTAAATCCTTTCATCTTGGTCACATAGGCCTTGGGCTATGCTCACAGTCTGTTCATGTGGTGCTTCATCTGCCCACTTCCTCTTTCCATCTGCCTTATTTTGGTTCTCCATAAAGCAATTATAATATTATACTTGGAGAAAAGCACTGATTGATCTAAATATAACAATTCTAATCCCTAGAGCCACAAACAGTTTTTGTTAAAGTAATACAAGCAAATGTCCCTTAAAAATTTTCAACCCAAAGGCATTGCATACCTAACAAAACCCTTTTCCAGCTCTTGTTGATGGGTCACATCAATTAAGCAATGCTACACAAATACAGGAACTGCACATCAACTGCTATAGAATATTAAATCCACGTTCTTGTCTTGAGTCATTTTCCATGGTTTCTACCACCACTTGTTAATCCATATTTAAGCTTTGATAATGCCAGACTATGCTATTTTCATACTATTAGTTCTACAAATTTTACAATTGTATTAAAGTTGCTTGGTATATCTTCTCTTTAGTACTTTATTTTATTCTTTCACTCCCCAATAGGTAATGTCTCTCATGATATTTTTATATTAATCCTCATAGACACATCACAATAAAAAGTCACTCAGGTCTCTATGATTGATGTACCATTGAGTGATGAAAGGTTGTATATGTATTATTATCACTTCTGAAAGTTTCAACACAGTTATGAATGTTCCTGAATAGAACAAACTGTTATAGCACCTTTATGTTCTCCAAATATATTAAGGCATTTCCCCAAGGTGTCCCGTATTTCCAAATCAATATCCATAGATTAGAGGAATTAGTCTATTCAGGCACTAAATAAGGGGTTTTATATACATTATCTATTTAAATCTCTGTAATAACCCTGAAACATAGCTATTATTACTTCTGTGTTAACAACTAGAAAATGGAGGCTCAAGAAGCTTACGTTTCTCTCTCCCCCAAAGTCTCATGCAAAAATTTAGTTGGTTTTTGGCTGAAGTCTTTCTTCCCCAAGAACATGTCCTTCCTACTGTTTTCCACAAATCTCTCCCTCCTGCACGTTGACAATGTATCATTATACTGGCTTTCAACATATCAGAAAACTCTAAATTTTCCTTGATATTCCAGAATTTTTTTTAGAAAAATTTACTTTAAAAATGCAGGTAATTGGTCAAGTCTAATAGAATATGATGGATAATAAAAGAACTCAAAATTAATATGTCTGAGAGTTATGAAAATTCACTTATTTTAGTCTATTTAACTTTTGATTTCTTTGGCATTTATAGAAGCCAGACTGCAACTCATTTAGGGAGATAGTATTACAATCAGCTATATCCAGGTCTACGACGACCCTCAGCCACTTCTCACTTCTGTACTCAGGAGCAAACAGCTTAACCACTCAAAGCCTATTTTCGAGGCTGAAAATAGGCCAATATTGCCTTAGGGTTACATAAAAATCACAGAGTCTGGGGCACAGTAAATACTCAATAAAAGAATCTCTGCTATGTTGATGATAATTATCATCATTCAAACAGTATGGAAATGCATCTTTCTAAGGTACAAATTTAGTCATTTTACTCACTGACCTAAATGTTTCAAGGTGAAGTTCTAATTTCTTGGTGTGGCATGTAGGACTTATCACAGCCTAACCACTGCTCTCTGAGCAGGTCCCTCTCTCAGCCTTCTGCACTCTGTGCTCTTTGTACCGATTGTTGGGCAAGTCCACAAGTTTTCTCTTAACTCCTGTACATTCTGCCCAGAATCCACACATCCTTCAAGTCAGGCACTAACTCCTCCAATATGGTTATCTAAGTCCATGCTCTACCTATACATTCCTCAGTCCAGATGTATACCCTCCTCCTGCTCCCATTATACCATGTGGAGGCCTCTAGCACAGCAATGATCAGTTATCCTCTGGAATTGCAATCACTGATTATTTGATGATCTCCCACTTAAAAGTTCAATATTAAATGATTTAAAAGTGTACTCTTCATTCTATAGGAAATTTCCCCCTGAAATTAAACTAATTTCACCTATTTTTGCCACACTTCAGCTACTAAACACTAGGCCATAAATACATTTAAAGTGCTAATATTAAATTTATTCTTTAAAAAACAAACTGAGACATTATAAGGTACCAAGAAAAAATAATTTTATCTTGAATGTTATGAAAAATGCCTTCACTGCTTTGTTTCAATAGTTAAGTAGAAAAATGTCTAAAATTTTTTCATCAGAATCAAAAATGAGCATGGAATACCAAAATAACTTTAATTAAACACAATTTTTTGAAATCTATTTTAGTCTCTATAGCACTCATTTACTTTTCATTAACCACTGTGGATAAAGATATACTGTTCTGCATAAAAATAGTTGCTGACAATTTCTAAACACACAATTTATTGTAAAGTAATGGCTAAGCATAGAGATGGTACAATATTGGGCTCTGAGCTATTGTTCCTTAAGAGAGTCTTTTAATGTCCACTAACAATGAAGTTAAAATTTTTAGAATATCTGAGGGAATGACTTACATGCCACAGACAGAACTGTCATGGGTTGCTTCATTCAATCACTACTATCAATAACAAAACAAAATCACTAAAGTTTGGACAGTGAAAGGTACAAGAATTGATCAGTTAAGTCAGTCATACAACGTGAGTGGGAAGAAAATGATACGTCTCTTAATTTTAGGATTCTGTCTTAAAATATCCCAGGAACGTTTTCTGCTAAGAGCAGAACAGACCCTGAGTGAAATGCCTTCCTCTTGTGATAAGGGATTTCTATTGATCCTATTGAGTTTTCCCAGAAAGCTCCCATCCACCAAGGAAAAAAAATCTTTCTTTTTATATTGAAAGTAAAAATTAACTACAAGAGCAGATAATCATATCTTAAAAAACCATTTAACTGGTTAAATGTATGTGAGTGGCATATTTATTTTTGTACGTTTTAGTGTATTGATATTACCAAGATTACAGAACAGATTACATGTGTGTTTTGGGGGAGGGGTTTTTTGGGGGGTTTGTTTACCATTTTTAACTTTTAGGTTCAAGGGTACATGTGCAGGTTTCTTATATAAGTAAATTGCATGTCATGGGGGTTTGGTATACAGATTATTTTGTCACCCAGGAAATAAGCATACTACTTGACAGTTTTTCAATCCTCCCCCTTCCAACCCTCCACCCTCAAGTAGGCCCCCATGTCTGTTGTTTCCTTCTTTGTTTCCATGTGTACTCAGTGCTTAGTTCCCACTTATAAGGGAGAACATTTAGTATTTGGTTTTCTGTTTCTGTGTTAATTTGCTTAGGAAAATGGCCTCCAGCTCCATTCATGAGGCTGCAAAGGACATGATCTCATTTTTAATGGCTAAATAGTATTCCATGGTGTGGGCCAGGCATGGTAGCTCACACTTGCAATCCCAGCACTTTGGGAGGCCAAGGCAGGCAGATCACCTGAGATCAGGAGTTCAAGACCAGCCTGGCCAACATGGTGAAACCCCATCTCTAAAAACAAAAAAGTACTCCATGGTGTGTATATACCACATTTTCTTTATCCAGTCCACCACTGATGGGCATCTAGGTTGATTCCCTGTTTTTGTTATTGTGAGTAGTGCTGTAAGGAACATGCATGTGCATGTGTCTTTATGGTAGAACAATTTACAGTCCTTCAGATAAATGCCCAGTAATGAGATTACTGGGTCAAATGGTAATTCTGTTCTCAGTTCTTTGAGAAATTGTCACACTGCTTTCCACAAAGGCTGAACTAAGTTATACTTGCATCAGCAGTGTATAAGCATTCCCTTTTCTCCTCAAACATGCCATCATCTGCTATTTTTTGAGTTTTTAATAATATCCACTGTGATAGATATGAGATGGTATCTCATTGTGGTTTTGATTTGCATTTCTCTAATGATTAGTAATGTGAAGCATTTTTTCATACACTTGTTGGCCATGCATATGTCTGCTTTTGAAAAGTGTCTGTTCATGTCGTTGCCCACTTTTTAATGGGATTGTTTGTTTTCTGCTTGTTGAATTAACTTTTTTATAGACTTTGAATATTAAACCTTTGTCAGATGCATAGTTTATAAATAATTTTTCCCATCCTGTGGGCTGTCGGTTCACGCTATTGATAGTTTCTTTTGCAGTACACAAGGTCTTTAGTTTAACTAGGTCCCATTTGTCAATTTTTGTTTTTGTTGCAATTGCTTTTGGTGCCTTCATCATGAAATTTTTGCTGGGGTCTATGTCTAGAATGGAATTCCTTAGATTATCTTCCAGAGTTTTTGTAGTTTTAGGATTTACTCTAGATTTAAGTCTCTAACCTACCTTGAGTAGATTTTTATATATAGTGTAAGGAAGGGGTCCAATTTCAGTCTTCTGCATATGGCTAGCCAGTTACCCCAGTACCATTTATTGAGTACAGAGTCCTTGTCTCATTGCTTGTTATTGTCAGGTTTGTCAAAGATCAGATGGTTTTAGGTGTTCGGCATTATTTCTGGGTTCTCTATTCTGTTCCAGTGGTCTATGTGCCTGGTTTTGTACCACTATCCTGTTTTGGTTACTGTAGCTTTACAGTATAGTTTGAAACCAGGTAATGCAATGTCTCCAGCTTTGTTCTTTTTGCTTAGAATTGCTTTGGCTATTGGGGTTCCTTTTTGGTTCCATATGAATTTTTAAATAGTTTTTTCTAATTCTACAAAGAAAATCACTGGTAGTTTGATAGGAATAGCATTGAATCTGTAGATTGCTTTGGGCAGTATGGCCATTTTAATGATATTGATTCTTCCTATCCATGAGCATAGAATGTTTCTCCATTTGTTTGTGTCATCTCTGATTTCTTTAAGCAGTGTTGTAATTCTCATTGTGGAGATCTTTCATCTCTCGGGTTGTCCGTATTCTTAGGTATTTTTGTGGCTATTGTGAATGGTATTGCATTCTTGATTTGGCTCTTAGCTTAGATGTTGTAGGTGTATGGAAATGCTATGGATTTTTAATCATGAATTTTGTATCAAGAAACTGCTGAAGTTGTTTACTAGATATATAGGAACTTTGGGGCCTAGACTATGGGGTTTTCTAGGTATAGAATTATCATCCACAAAGAAAGATAGTTTGACTTCCTCTCTACTATCTGAATGCCTTTTATTTCCTTCTCTTCTCTGACTGCTCTGGCTAGTCAAACTAGGTCTTCTAGTACTATGCTGAGTAGGAGTGGCGAGCATGATCCTTGCTTTATTCCAGTTCTCAAGAGAAATGCTTCTAGCTTTTGCTTATTCAGTATGATGTTGGCTGTGAGTTTGTCATAGACTGCTCTTATTATTCTGAGGTATGTTCTGTCAATGCCTAGTTTCTTGAGGGTTTTTATCATGAAGACATGTGGAATTTTCTGGAAAACCTTTTCTGTGTCTTTTGAAATGATCATGTAGTTTTTGGTTTTAGTTCTGTTAATGTGATAAATCACATTTATTGATTTAAGTATGTTGAAACAACCTTACATCCCAGAAATAAAGCCTTCTTGATTATGGTAGGTTAGCTTTTTGACATGCTACTGGATTCTGTTTGCTAATATTTTGTTGAAGATTTTTGCATTCCTGTTCATCAGGGAAATTGGCCTGAAGTTTTTTTGTTGTTGTTGTGTCTCTGCCAAGTGTTGGTATCAGGATGATGTTGGCCTCTTATAATGAGTTAGGGAGGAATCCCTTCTCGTCAATGTTTTGGAATAGTTATAGTAGTAATAGTATCCACTCTTTATATATGTGGTAGAATTTGGTTATGAATCCATTCTGTCCTGAACTCTTTGGGTTAGTAGGGTTTTATTACTGATTCAATTTTAGAAATTGTTATTGGTCTGTTCAGGGATTCAATTTCTTCCTGGTTCAATCTTGGAAAGCTGTATGTTTCCAGGAAGTTGTATGTTTCGTCTCTTCTAGGTTTTCTATTCTAGGTTTTCTAGTTTGTGTGTATAGCGGTGTTCATAGTCATCTCTGAGGGGTTTTTGTATTTCTGTGGGATCAGTGGTAATGTCCCTTTGCCATTTCTGATTGTGCTTATTTGTGTCTTCTTTCTTTTTTTCTGTATTAGTCTAGCTAGCCGTCTGTCAATCTTATTCATTCTTTCAAAAAACCAACCCCAGGATTCATTGATCTGTTGTTTGGTTTTTCACATCTCGATTTCCTTCAGCTCTAATTATGATCATTTCTTGTCTTCTGCTAGCTTTGTTGTTGTTTTGCTCTTGTTTGTCTAGTTTCTTTAGATGTGATATTAGGTTTTTAATGTGATGTCTTTCTGACTTTTTGATGTGGACGTTTAGGGCTATAAACTTCTCTTTTACAACTACTTTAGCTGTGATCCTGGAGATTCTGGTATGTTGTATCTGTGTTCTCATTAGCTTCAAAATTTTTTTTTGATTTCTGCTTTAATTTTGTTTACCCAAAAGTTATTCAGGAGCAGGTTGTTTAATTTCCACATAATAATACAGTTTTAAGTGATTTTCTTAGTGTTGATTTCTATTTTTATTGCTCTGTGATCGAAGAGTGTGGTCGGTATGCCTTCAGTTTTTTTTGTTTTGTTTTGTTTTTTTGCTTTTTTAATTTGCTGAGGATTATTTTATGGCTGATTGTGTGGTCAATTTTAGAGTATGTGCCACAGGAAGACAAGAAAAATATATATTTTATTGGTTTTGGATGGAAAGTTATTTACGTATCTATTGGGCCCATTTGATCAAATGTCATGTTCAGGTCCTGAATATCTTTGTTAGTTTTCTGCCTCAATGATGTGTCTAATACTGTCAGTGAGGTGTTGCTGTCTTCCACTAAGAACTTGCTTTATAAATCTGGGTGCTTCTATATTGGGAGCACATACGTTTAGGATAGTTAGGTCTTGTTGAATTGTACCCTTTTTACCATTATGTAGTGCTCTTCTTTGTCTTTTTTGATCTTTGTTGGTTTAAAGACTGTTTTGTCTGAAATTAAGATTGCAACGCCTGATTTTTTCTGTTTTCCATTTGCTTGGTAGACTTTTCTCCATTCCTTTATTTTGAGCCTATGAATGTCATTACACGTGAGATGGGTCTCTTGAAGACATTGGGTCTTGCTTCTTTATCCAGTTTGCCACTCTGTGCCTGTTAATTGGGGCAGTTAGCTCATATACATTCAAGGTTAGAATTGATACATGTGTATTTGATCCTGTCATAGTATCCTTAATGGATTATTACACTGACTTGTTTGTTTCACTGCTTTATTTTGGCACTGGTGCTAGGTGTGGTGGCTCATGCTTGTAATCCCAGCACTTTGGGAGGCCAAGGAGGGAGGATTGCTTGATCCCAGGAGTTTGAGACCAGCATGGGCAATATAGTGAGACCCTATCTCTACAAACTTTTTTTTTAATTAGCCAGGCATGACGGTGTGTATCTGTAGTTTTAACTACTTAAGAGGCTGAGGTGGGAGCATGACTTGAGTGCAGGAGGTCAAGGCTGCAGTAAGCCATGTTTGCACCACTACTCTCCAGGCTGGCCAACAAAGTGAGACCTTGCCTAATTCCTATCCATATTTTGAATTCTATTTCTGTCATTTCATCCTGGTTAAGAATTCTTGCTTGGAGGAAAGAAAGTACTCTGGCTTTTTGAGTTGACGGAGTTCTTGTTCTGGTTCTTTCTCATCTGTATGAGTTGATATTCCTTCAAGTGTGGTTACATTGAGTACAGTCAGCAGACTTCTGAATGTTTTCAGAGCACCGTGGCTTTGTGCAGGGTCTTTACTTGTAGCTGATTTTTTGTCCTTGGTGTTACAGGGAGGGTATATTAGCAAAGTATTTTTGGTGTTGAAGTTTGGACTGTGATCCAGTAGATGGCACCTAAGCATCATAGCCAGTAGGTAGGCTCCTGCTCAGCCATGTGACTCCTCTATATTTCCTCACATTTGCATCTGTGCTACCTCTCAGTGCTCTGAGAGTGTGGGCTCCTCTCCCACTCATATACTAGCTACAGATCTCAGCTTGGCCCTCCCAGGCTGCACACCACAGCCTTGAGGCGAGCTCAGGCTTCATGCTCCCTCTCAGCTTGGAGGCAGCGGGAGTAAAGACCTTGGCAGTGGCTGTGGCAGAGGGCCTTTCACTTGTCTCTTAGGTCTCCACCCTGAGAAATGCAGAGCCTCTACCAATCGGTGTGATCAGTCCAGATTGAGGCAGCTGCCTGTGGGCCCAAGGTGGAGGGCCCAGCCTACTGATGAGCAGTGGGTTTTGGCAAGTGAGTGGGGACTTCCAAAGAAGACAGCCCAGCCTCTTCTCCTTAGAGCACCTGCGGCTTTC
This sequence comes from Rhinopithecus roxellana, assembly GCF_007565055.1. Classification (NCBI taxonomy): domain Eukaryota; kingdom Metazoa; phylum Chordata; class Mammalia; order Primates; family Cercopithecidae; genus Rhinopithecus; species Rhinopithecus roxellana. The sequence goes on along the minus strand of NC_044552.1, from coordinate 88,233,435 downwards.
TGGATATGTGGGTAAAGCCCTCAGACTCTTTGTGCCTTCCCTAGTCTGGCCGCTGCAGTGGCAGTAGCAGAAGTGCCTGCAGTGGCCTGTGTGAGCTCCACCCCAGGGAAACACAGAGCCACTACTAGCGGGATTGCTTAGCCCCAGATAGAGCAGCTGTTCTGTGGTCCTGCTGGGGGAGGTGGGGAGCCCTGCCTGGTGAGAGTTGGGGGTGGGGGCTCAAAGGAAAGGAAGACTGGGCTCCTCTCTGTATGTTGGCTGCAGCGTGCTGGAGGTGCCAGCATATTGACTAGATCCTTTGTTCTTTCTCCAGCCCGAAGGCAGTAAAGGCGATACCACTGCAGTGGCAGAGGGGCTGTGGCTGGTCTCTAGGATTTCCTCCCCCAGAGAAACGCAGAGGCGCCACATACTGAAGTCCTCAGGCACGGCAGGATGGTTATGCTGGGGACCCAGGTCAAGAGACGCTGCCTAGTGAGGAGTAAGAGGGGCAGGGACCCACGTGGAAAACATTCTGTCCGCTTTTCTGTAAGGCAACTGAGCTGTTCTGGATACCCACTTTCCTCCTTCTTCTCTCCTCTCCCTCCGAAGCCTGAGGGCAAGAGGAGTGAGGGCAAAGGAGCAGCAAACATTGCTGCCCTCTGGGAGCTCTGTCCCAGGGAAAGGCAGAGCTACCACCGGCTGGAGAGCCCTGCCAGGGTTTGCTGGGGTTCCAGGTCGGGAGGTCCTGCCCAGTGAGAACTAGCTGGGGCAGGGACCCTCATGGAAAACAGTCTGGCCGCTTTTCGGCTGCACTGTTCTGGAGATTCGCTTTATTCCTTAATCTCTTCACTCCTCCTAGAGCCTGAGAGGAGCAGGTGCAGCGAAATTAGTGGGCCCATCTGCTACCTCTGGGAGCCCCATCCCGGGGAAGTGCAGGGTTGCCACTCGCCTAGAGCTCAGGCATGGCTGGGGTAGCATGCTAAGGCTCCAGGCCAATGGGCCTTCCCTGGCGAGGCGGTGGAGGCAAGGCTACGGATGTGGCCCCTGTCCTAGGGGCAAGCGAGGGAATCTGGCCTTCCTTGTTGCCGGAACTGGTGCCTGGGGTCCCCAGGCACCTAGGACTCCACACGTGCCTGACCAGAGGCTCTGCCTAGACTCCACATAGCTCCCCATGTGGGGGCTGGAGGGGGATCTCCTGAGCCCAAGGTTGTAAAGTCTGTGGGTCCCCAGCGTGGGTCCCCAGGACTCGTGTTGCTTCCTTCATGAATCCCAACATGTCCACCTGGATGATCTGGCCATGCTTTTCTTCGTGAGAACGTGCACACTGGCTGCTTCTACTCAGCCATCTTCTCTCAATCTAAAATATGTGTTTTGATATCTTATAATTTAGAAGAGTCACACATAACCCATGAAATGAGTCTTTTAAAAAAATAGCTATATATTTTGGAGCTGATCTTTTTAACACATTGGAAGCCAGCATCTAAGTGACCTCACTCTTCTTAAAATAAATCTGTATTTCTTCCTCTGTGTGACTATATTGTCTGTTAACTGTAAATACACTGATTAGTTAATCATCTCTAAGGCAAAATGAGGCTCACCTTTATATCATAGATTAAATATCCACTTTAATGTCTTTGTTACAATTACTGAATTAAACTTAATATTGTTTCATATTGTGGAAATTTCCCCAACCTGAGCTTTAACAAACCTTTCCAGACCAAAAAAAAAAAAAAAAAAAAAATAGCTCAAGCAACTCAAGAAAATTTATGACAATGATGATATTGATTTTTTAAAAATCTGCCAATACATCCATTTCTCTTCATCTCTACCAACAGCTCTCTAATTTTAACACCTCTCTAATTCCGATAGCTTACCTGGACTATTGAAATTAAGCCTCTGCATGGCCAACTACCACACCCTCCGGCCTCCTCCAATAGTTTCCACACTGCAGCCCAATCTGCATTTCACCATGCAAAACTGGTGATACACACACACCCTTTCCAGTCCCATCTCCTTAAACATCTCAGCAGTTTTCCATCACTCTGTGAATAAAGACCAAAATCCTTAGCATAATCTGTTAAGCTTTATCTAACACTTGCCTCTCCTCACTGTCCATGTTCCAGCCACACTGGCCTTCTTGCAGTCTTTCTCATTTCTCTTTACTCTCTCCCAGCACTAATTCAAACGTTTATGCAACTCTCACCTTGGCTTAGATGCCTACTCTGTGACTAATCGAGATGGAGGAAGGAGGGGAAGAGCAGGATCTTAATGTCTATACTGGATATGAGAAGCCTCCACTGTGCACTGGGAGAAATCACAATGTTGTTGTAAGCTGGACAGGGAATTCTAAAGGTAGGTCCTAGACTATGCTAGTTTTAAAAAATATCTTCTCCCCTGGCATCATCTATGATGGCTTAAGTTTAAAAGTCCAAATGGAATCTGAAGCATGTAAACCCACCATGTCCCCAGGTACATCCTCAACTCAACATGACCATAGTAGGGCATTGTTAGAAAATGGGAAAATATGTCAGAGTCATGTGGAGCTCATAAAACAATAGAAAGGGTGAATGGTTCAAAGTAAACTTTGAGCTGTTGAGAATACTAAAGCATTTCCCAGAAGGGATACGTGGCAAATTTCAAAGCATGTTCCATGGTCAAGAGTAAACAATTTTTCAATGCAGAGCCAACTCTAGAAGTTGCTCTTCACCAAAAAGAATGAACTCATGAGACTCCATAATCATGGTCAGTGGGAGGACAGATAGCTCAAGAACAGAGAGTAGTCAGAAGGCAAAGAGTGTTTCTAAGCGCTTGCTTATGAATTGAGACTTTTGATCTACAATGAGTGATGAAATGAATTTTGTGGGTCCAAACTATGTTTTTTAATAAAACAGATAAGACTAGAATAGAAAAATAAATGAGTGCATTGTACATAATAATGATGAAAATATTACCTCATCAACTTACTTTTGTTACATGAATATATTGCATACATTATATAATATATTACAATGCAAAATGTGATTTTGGGCATGATTCACAATTATAAAGATGTTTGAAAAAAATGCTGTTTTAGAAAAGAAAGAAAGAGCAAAGGCCATTAGTAATTAATAGCAGGCATTTAACAAAATGCTTTCTTACAAACACCCCATATAGAGACAAAATAGTTGAAGTAAATTTTGAGTGATTACATTTGCAGAACTGATCATTTTTCTACTACTTCCACAAAATTTTTCTGTTATGGGATAAATTGTGTCCCCACAAAATTCAAATGTTCAAGTCCTGACTTAACCCTATTACCTCAGAATGTGACTATATTTGAGGATAAGGCTTTTATAAAAATAATTAAGGTAATTCAGGTTAATTGAGGTGGGCCCTCACCAAATATGACTGGTGCCCTTATAGATATAGGAAATTAACCATCCAATAAGCCTGGGAGCAAGGATAGAACAAAAAAGGAGAGAAAGTGATTTCTCACTCTCTCTCATGGAGCTAGGATATTTTCCTCCTGCCCTTAGGCATCAGAACTCCACACTCTCTGGCTTTGTGACTCTGGGATTTATACCAGTGGCCCCCTACATTCTCCAGCCTTCAGCCTCAGAAGGAATTACACCATCAGTTTCCCTGGTTCTGAGGCTTTCTGGCATGAACTAAGTTATTCTACCAGCATCCTAGGGTCTCCAGCTTGCAGGTGGCCTGTTAAGAGGTAATATGGTTTGGATTTGTGTCCCTGCCCAAATCTCGTGTCGAACTGGAGGAGAGACATGGTGGGAGGTGATTATATCATGGGACGGATTTCCCCTTGCTGTTCTCATGAGACTGAGTGAGTTCTCATGAAATCTGATGGTTTTAAAGTATGTGACACTTGCCCCTTCTGTCTGTCTCTCTCTCTCTCTCTCTCTCTCTCTCTCTCTCTCTGTCTCTCTCTCACTCCTGCTCCATCGTGCTAAGATGTGCTTGCTTCCACTTTGCCTTCGGCTATGATGGTAAGTTTCCGGAGACCTTCCAGCCATGCTTCCTATACAGCCTATGGAACTGTGAATCAATTAAACCTCTTTTCTTCATAAATTACCCAGTCTCAGGTAGTTCTTTACAGCAGTGTGAGAACAAACTAATATATGGTGCTTCTTAGCCTCCATAATCACAAATCCTGTATTTGAAGTTGGATTAGTTTTTCTGCTGATTCCATTCACTTTACAGTTGTTCCACTGCAGTAGAATTGAAAAAAAAAAAAAAAAAAAACAGTGTCTTTGTGGATGCTGTGTACAAGAAGGAAGGGAACTGGCAGTTGCAAGGATGAACAGTGTCAAAAAGATCAAGTTTTACATGTTGGTATTTGTAAGACTGACAAATAAAGTTTATAAAACCAATACCTTATGAAGTGAATGGCTTGAATGGCTCAAAATTAGAAGGTAATGTATTAGGTACTAGTGAGAATTCCCAAAAGACTTAGTTAATATAGGTTTAATTAGCTAAATGGACAATGGTTTCAACAAGCCAAAGATTACCTTACCACCATTATTAGCAAGCCAGAAAGGAACCTCATTTTGAAGTCATCACTGATTTTTGTAAATATCCCTGTAATCTCAGACCCACTTCCTTAGCCATCCATATGGCTAAGTCTTTACATAGCTGGCTCTGTGTCATCACAGATTCATCCTGTCCTTTTCATGGTCATTAGAGATAAATGTCAGAGACCAAAAAAAATGATGCAGCAAACCCACTCAGAATCAAGAGTTCCTGTTAAGTTTCATTACTTTCTCCAATTCAATAATTCTTATCAGGCTAAAAATGGCAGAAGCTTTTTTGGTTTTATTCTTTTTCAGTTTTACTATCATTTCTACAGATCTATCCAAAAAAGGAAATTCCTAGTCTTATCAAATCAGTAAACATTAGCTCTGGAAGGGATATTAAAGAAGAGTTCAGTGATGGTCTTATTTGACAGATGGGGAAACTGAGTCCCAGAGATGTATATTCTAGCACAGCCGTGAATCAACTGATGGCAGAACTCAGAAAAGACGTGAGCTTTTCAACTCCCCAAACTGTAAAAATCTAAGTTTTTCCCATAATATCACATAGCTTGAAAATCACATATGAACTTTTTGCAGTTTAAAAGTCTCTGCAACGTGCTATTACTATGACACATACTGACAGAGAAAGTTTAATCTTAGCTGAGATGTTGCTATTCAAGGCATTTAGAAACTCATTCGTCTATGGCTTGGTTGATTTGGACTTTTTCCTCATGATTCCAACGTTCACTGGCTTCCCTTCTGTGACCTGTCACTTCTCTGTGTTCCCTGGCCACAAGTCATCTCTTGCCAGCTCATTTCGCTGCATGCCACTATCCACCATGGGAACCAAGAAGAAGGATGGTAATAGATTATCATATCCACTGCCAAACTACTGAAAGTTTCTGTTGATAAATTAGGGCCATGATCTTCATGTAAGTATACCAAAGGACTCATGGGATAATGTCTGTATTTATCCTAATATAGGTTCTAAAATATAAAGTAGTGACTTGCATATAAGATAAATACAAACATGCAGCAAATGAAAGAGAAGCAACATTACTGTCATATTAGTGCTAACATTTTCCTTATTTTCCTTTCTTTCTTTCTTTGCAATGTGAGTGTTTTGGGAAACAATTTTTCTCATGATAATAATCCAAATACATGCATACATTCTGAGATCCTCTACTTGGATGTTTCTGAGTGGATTTAGTTTTGACTTAGTAAGAAGGCATATCTTGCCACTTCCCCACCTAAAGCCTTCCAATGGCTTCTTAATAAATTTAGACTGAAACCCAAACTTCTTACCATGAGCTAGCGACAAGGCCTACACAATCTTGCTTTTGCCTACTTCTCTGGTCCACAATTCTCTCATCATTACTCTGTAGTCACCCTGGCCATCTTGTTGGACCTTGGTTACACCAAGCTTGCTTCCACTTTGGGGCATTTATATTTGATACTCCCTCTGCCTTGAAGATCTTCCCCATGGCTAACTCATTGACATTAAGGTATATATTAAAAGGCCACTTCACTACTGGAAAAAAAAAAAAAAAAAAAAAAAGCCTTCTTTGGCCATCCTATCTAGCACCTGCTCTATTAGTCATTATGTACCCTGCTCCATGTCCTAACTAGATTCATCCTTCCCTGAGAGTGTATTGTATGTTTCTCGTCTATCTCCCATTCTAGAATGTAAGCCCCACATGGACAGGGATTGTCTTGTTTACTGTTGTATTCTCAGGTTTAGAACAGTGTCAGAAAAAAAGGGCTTGATAAATATTTGGAAATAGAGAAAGAGAAAAAGAGGAAGTTAGGACACAGATACTCACAGAGGGAAGACCTTGTGAAAATACAGAGAAGACAGCCATCTACAAGTCAAGGAGAGATGCCTGAGAAGAAACCAACCCTTCTGACACCTTGACCATGGACTTCTAGCCTTCACAGTTGTGAGAAATAAATTTATGTTTTTAAAGCCACTCAGTCGTCATTACTTTGTTATGGCAGCCCTAGGCTCTAATATAACCTAGTCTCTAATATGAGGAAGTGGAAACTTAGTTCAGTATGGCACATGTTGGAAACCGCATGGAACATAAGAAAAATGCAGAGCATCTTGATAGTGCAAAAATAAAAAGAATCAGAAACAGATTTGAAAAAACTGGCTAAAAGTGTTTGGGGAGTTTTATGTTCATTTTGTTCTGTTTTAGTTGGTTGATTGTCTAACATTTCTTTGAGATGGAAGACTTGGAATTACGCTGCAGTGGAAAAGTTATTATTCAATTAACTAGATAAAAACAGTTCTCATCCAACAGTGAGAATTTAGGTATTTTCCAAAAGGCTTTGCTATTTCCCCATAAATTTCCCAGTTAAAAATATCCCCAAATATAGCCACAGATAGAGAGCTAAAATGAAGATTCTTCCTGACTCTTGCAGTCAGAACTCAGATAAGCTGTCAGAGTAGACAAACTGGGCACTGAGCCTTGGTTACAGAGCACTGCATATTCAGACGTTTTCTATTTATGTATGCCACATAAGCTACACATACGCAAGACACAAGAAAATTTGCTTACCTGCTCTTCACAGCTCAGAAAATTCATGCCATCAGCCACAGAAAGCCAGGAAAATAAATAATACGCTTGTCTGTTTTATCATCATCATTTCAGATGTCACACTGAATCATCCACACATTCAAAAGTTACATTTTGAAATTTTTATAGAATTTTATGCAGTTCCCAAAACATTTCTTATTATCAGATTGCCTTTCTATTCCTTCTGACCATTATATAAATGAACAGGTTATGGCTTTGCAGAAGTGATTTGAATTCTAACTTATAAGGCCAATAAGGCATCTTAGAGTTTCATATAAATTAGAAAAACTGCTTCTGCTGTCCTCTTTCTAGCCAAGACTTTTTTAAAAGCTGTATTCTACACTTTCAACCTGTTTAAAAATCAAACTATTTTCTTTCTTATGTTCCTATTTTGCAGATATTTTTGTGTATCTACATGAAGCAAAAATGACTGTTAAATTTTGAGTCTCCAAACAAAATTTTACAAAGATTTTCTCTACAGCTCTCGACCTGCAAACACACACTTCCTGTGCATTGTGAAACAAAGTCACATTTCTCAGCCATCTGTCTCCAACCAGGAGTGGTTCAGCTTTCGACACCATCAGTAGACACTAGAAAAGAGTGGATATATGACTAAATTAATGATTGCATTTAAGTAGCCCTTAGAATCTGAGAAAACTCTGACTTCACTTTCCTATAAACTTCTATACACTGTAAGGAAATTTTCAGTTTTTTGCTCCAAAATTCATTGAATCATCTCATATAGAACTAGGCTTACTTGACTGCATGTAATTCTTTCCTCCATGTTTCACAATGATGTTCTTGACTATAGTAAACTTCTGATTGTCTGTTCTGATGAAACAATGCAGAGGTATGAATAACCTCTGACTTTTAATAGATCCACTTGTTTGAATCACTTTACTTTGGTTAATATTAAAATATGCTTGCATTGACCTGAACAAGAGTGTTGAGATAAGTTTCAGAGAAGTGTGCTGGATTTTAAGGAAGAAGTTAAACCAGAATAAAACCTTACTGCCACCAGGGCAATCAGATAAGAGAAAAAAATAAAGGGCATCCAAATCAGTAAAGAGGAAGTCAAACTGTCACTGTTTGCCAATGATGTGATTGTATACCTAGAAAACCCTAAAGACTCATACAAAAAACTCCTAGATCTGATCAATGAATTCAGTAAAGTTCCAGGTTATAAAATCAATGTGCACAAATCAGTAGCACTGCTATACACCAACAGCAACCAAGGTGAGAATCAAATCAAGAACTCAATCCATTTTACAACAGCTGCAAAACTAAAGAAAAATACCTATATACCTAACAAAAGAGGTGAAGATCTCTTTAAGGAAAACTACAAAACACCGTTGAAAGAAATCATAGACAACACAAACAAATGAAACACATCCCATGTTCATAAATGGGTAGAATCAATATCGTGAAAATGACCAAAAGCAATCTACAAATTCGATGTGATTTCCCATCAAAATACCATTATCATTCTTTACAAAACTAGAAAAAACAATACTAAAATTCAGACAGAACCAAAAAAGAGCATGCATAGCCAAAGCAATAATAAGCAAAAAGAACAAATCTGGAGACATCACATTATCTCATATCAAATTATACTACAAGGATATAGTTGCCAAAACAGCATGGTACTGCTGTAAAATCAGGCACATAGACCAATGGAACAGAATAGAGAAGCTAAAAATAAGCCCAAATACTTACAGCCAACTGATCTTCGAGAAAGCAAACAAAATCATAAAATGGGAGAGGACACCCTAGTCAACAAATAGTGCTAGAATAATTGATAAGTCTCATGTAGAAGAATAAAACTGGATTCTCTTCTCTCACCTTATACAAAAATCAACTCAAGATGGATCAAAGATTTAAATTTAAGACCTGAAACCATAAAAAGTCTAGATGATAACATCAGAAAAACCCTTCTAGACATTGGCTTATGCAAAGACTTCATGACCAAGAACCTAAAGCAAATGCAACACAAACAAAGATAAATAGATGGGACTTAATTAAATGAAAAAGCTTCTGTAAACAAAGGAAATAATCAGCAGAGTTAACAGACAACCCACAGAGTGGAAGAAAATATTTGCAAACTGTGCGTGCAACAAAGGACTAAAAGGACAAAGGACCAAAATCTACAAGGAATTCAAACAAATCAGCAAGAAGAAAACAAATAATCACATCAAAAAGTGGGCTAAGGACATGAACAGACAATTCTTCAAAAAAAAAAAAAAAAAAAAAAAAGATACACAAATGGTCTACAAGCAAATGGAAAAAAAAAAAAATGCCCAGCATCACTTACTATCTGGGAAATGCAATCAAAACCACAATGTGATACCACCTTACTCTTGAAGAATGGCCATAAGCGAAAAATAAAAAATAACAGATATTGGCACGGACGTGGTGAAAACAGAACACTTTAACACTGCTGGTGGGAATATAAACTGGTACAAGCACTACAGAAAACAGTATGGAGATTGCTTGAATAACTAAAAGTAGAACTACCATTTAATCCTACAATCCCACTACTTGGTATTTACCCAGAAAAAAATAGGTCATTTTATAGAAAAAAGTTTGCACACACATTTATAGCAGCACAATTCACAATTGCAAAAATATGAAGCCAGCCTAAATGCCCATCAAACAACAAGTAGATAAAGAAAATGTGCTATATGGCACAAGACAAGGATGCCCTCTCTCAACACTCCTATTCAACACAGTATTGGAAGTTCTGGCCAGGGCAATCAGGCAATCAGGCAAGTATTCAAATAGGAAGAGAGGATGTCATATTGTCTCTGTTTGCAGATGACATGATTGTATATTTAGAAAACCCCATCGTCTCAGCCCCAAATCTCCTTAAGCAACTTCAGCATAGTCTCAGGATACAAAATCAATGTGCAATATCACAAGCATTTCTATACACCACAAACAGACAAACAGAGAACCAAATCATGAGTAAACTCCCATTCACAATTGCTACGAAGAGAATAAAATACCTAGGAATACAACTTACAAGAGATGTGAAGGACCTCTTCAAGGAGAACTACAAACCACTGCTCAAGGAAATAAGAGAGAATACAAACAAATGGAAAAACGTTCCATGCTCATGGAAAAGGAAGAATCAATATTGTGAAAACAGCCATACTGCCCAAAGTAATTTATAGGTTCAATGCCATACCCATTAAGCTACTATTGACTTTCTTCACAGAATTAGAAAAAACTACTTTAAATTTCATATGAAACCAAAAAAGAGTCTATATAGCCAGGACAATCCTAAGCAAAAAGAACCAAGCTGGAGGCATCATGCTACCTGACTTCACACTATACTACAAGCCTACAGTAACAAAAACAGCATGGTACTGGTACCAAAACAGAGATATAGACCAATGGAACAGAACAGAGGCCTCAGAAATAACACCACACATCTACAACCATCTGATCTTTGACAAACCTGACAAAAACAAGCAATGGGGAAAGGATTCCCTATTTAATAAATGGTGTTGGGAAAAGTGGCTAGCCATATGCAGAAAACTGAAACTGGACCCCTTCCTTACATCTTGTACAAAAATTAACTCAAGATGGATTAAAGACTTAAACATAAGACATAAAACCATAAAAAATGCTAGAAGAAAACCTAGAGAACACCATTCAGGACATAGGCATGGGCAAAGACTTCATGACTAAAACACCAAAAACAATTGCAACAAAAGCCAAAATTGGCACATGGAATCTAATTAAAATAAAGAGCTTCTGTACAGCAAAAGAAACTATCATCAGAGTGAACCGGCAATCTACAGAATGGGAGAATATTCTTGCAATCTATTCGTCTGACAAAGAGCTAATATGCAGAATCTACAAAGAACTTCAACAAATTTACAAGAAAAAAGAACAAACAACCCCATCAAAAAGTGGGCAAAGGATATGAACAGACACTTCTCAAAAGAAGACATTTATGTGGCCAACAGATGCATGAAAAAATGCTCATCATCACCAGCCATCAGAGAAATGCAAATCAAAACCACAGTGAAATACCATCTCATGCCAGTTAAAATGGCGATCATTAAAATGTCAGGAAACAACAGATGCCAGAGAGGATGTGGAGAAATAGGAATGCTTTCACGCTGTTGGTGGGAGTGCAAAATTAGTTCAACCATTGTGGAAGACAGTGTGGCAATTCCTGAAGGATCTAGAACCAGAAATACCATTTGGCCCAGCAATCCCATTACTGGTTATATACCCAAAGGATTATAAATAATTCTACTATAAAGACACATGCACACGCATGTGTATTGCAGCACCATTCACAATAGCAAAGACTTGGAACCAACCCAAGTGCCAATCAATGATAGACTGGATAAAGAAAATATGGCATATATCACCATGGAAGACCATGCAGTCATACAAAAGGATGAGTTCATGTCTTTTGCAGGGACATGGATGAAGCTGGAAACCATCATTCACAGCAAACTAATACAGGAACAGAAAACCAAACACCGCATGTTCTCACTCATAAGTGGGAGGTGAACAATGAGAACACACGGACACAGGGAGGGTAACATCACACACCGGGGCATTTCAGGGGTGGGGTGCTAGGGGAAGGATAGCATTAGGAGAAATACCTAATGTAGATGATGGGTTGATGTGTGCAGCAAACCACCACGGCACGTGTATACCTATGTAACAAACCTGCACATTCTGCATATGTATCCCAGAACTTAAAGTATTAAAAAAAAAAAAAAAGAATGAGTTTATGTCATTTGCAGGGACATTGATGAAGCTGCAAACCAGCGTTCTCAGCAAACTAATACAGGAACAGAAAACCCAACACTGCGTGTTCCCATGGAGTTGAACAATGAGAACACATGGGCACAGAGAAGGGAACATCACACACCAGGGCCTGTCATGGGATGGGGGCTAGCGGAGGGATAGCATTAGGAGAAATACCTAATGTAGATGACGGGTTCATGGGTGCAGCAAACCACCATGGCACATGCATACCTATGTAACAAACCTGCATATTCTGCACATGTATCCCAGAACTTAAAGTATAATTTAAAAAAAGAAAATGTGGTATAGATAGATGGATGGATAGAGATAGATATATGACGGAATACTACTCAGCCGTGAAAAGGAATGAAATAATGGCATTTGCAGCAACCTGGATGGAGCTGGAGACCATTATTCTAAGTAAAGTAACTCAAGAATGGAAAAAGAAACATTGTATGTTCTCACATAAGTGGGAGCTAAGCTATGAGGATGCAAAGGCATAACAATGATACAATGGACAAAGGTAACTTGGGAGGAAGATTGGGAGTGAGGTCAGGAATAAAATATTACACATGGGTATAGTGTGCATTGTTCAGGTGATGGATGCACCAAATTCTCAGAAATCACCCCTAAAGAACTTAACCGTGTCACCAAACACCACCTGTTCCCCAGAACCTATGAAATAATAATCATAATAATTTTAAAAAAGAAAAGAAGAGGGAGAGAGAAAAACCTTTCTGCCTATATTTAATACTCAAAGTGAGGGAAAAATTCACGTAACTACATGCTGAATGTAAAACACCAAGCATCACTTTGCTTGTTCACCTTCAAAAACTCACCTCTTAATAAAGTCAGCAAGTTTGTACTTTTGCTGCAAATTATCCATCAGTAAAGTGTTGAAACATTCATTGGACACATATCTGCACTGGGGCTATATGTCATAAAGAGATTAGTGGTTCCTATCAGATGGTCCAGACTTCAAACAGCTTTGTTGCTTTACTTTTTGTTTCCCTTGTGGCATTGCTGAGATAAATGGTCTACATGATTATTCATGGCTTGGAGAATACTCTCGTTCAATAAGGTTTGTAGATGAAGCAGTGAAGCCAGTTCTTTACCAACCTTTCATGTGCAGTCCATTTCTCTTCATCAAAAGTTTATTTTATACTGTTATATGCAAATTTGTAACCTCTGTTAAACAGCTTCTGTTTCAAAACCTTGGGTGAGAAAATTCAAAGCATGTATAGTGACTGCAGAAAAGTAGCAGGAAAATTAATTGCTAATTCTATTCTCTTGAAATCTCTGTAAAGATATCAGTGGACACTGGAAAAGAAACATAATCAAATTTTATTATACTGCTGAAGGATGGAAACCAAGTAACCAAGCACAATAGATGGCAAGTATTACTTTCATCATCTTTATTTACAGTTGAAGCAAGTCCAAAAATTTTTTAATGACCATGAGTGATTTAATAGCCGCTTAGAAAAATTATAGCAAAATGCAGAATAGGCACATTCCACTTCTTAATTTCCTTATGTAGAAGCTCACCACTAATAACAGTTTTCATTATAAATATAATTTTCTCATTTAAAATTTGGATTGAAGACCCACAGTCTGAATTAACTTTTGGTGTTGCCACTTACTTATACAAGTGCAACTGAAAATTATAACTTTGTTTTTAAATTTTTGTTGCTTTCATAGATTGGATGCTATTGACAAATAATTATCATTATTCACAATGCAATGCAAGTTAACTGACCACATTTTTTTAAAGGATTAAGCTAGGTTGTGCTCTACATTATGTGAGAACAATAAGTTATGGGCAGATATTCTGACAAAAGAAAATTTGACTTCATTACTCTTTTATTTTTTTCCTTCTTAATTAGTTAATTAATTAATGCAAGTTTTTGCTGTTGTTTCTGAGAGAGTCTCACTCCATCACCCAGGCTGGAGTGCAGTGGCACCAGTCATGGCTCACTGCAGCTTCAACCTCCTGAGCTCAAGTGATCCTCCAACTTCAGCCTCCCAAGTAGCTAGACCACAGGCATGTGCCACCATATCTAGCTAATTTGTTAATTTACTTTTTTTTAGAGACAGGGGCTCGCTATGTTGCCCAGACTGGTCTCAAACTCCTGGCTTCAAAAAATCCTCCCACCTCAGTATACCAAAATACTGAGATTACAGTGTGAGCCACCACATGAGGCTGATGCCAGTTTTGAAAGTCCTGTTCACTGCTGTTTTTGGTTCGTGCTTCTGGAGCTAAGATTAAATGTTTGATTCCCAAAAGTTTGATTCCCATAAGATTAAAAGTTTGATTCCCATAAACATCACCTTAAGTAAATGTTTATATCTGATGTAGAGACAGTACTAGGCAAAAGGGCTTGCTTAGAAAATGCTGTTGCTTTTTGTAGAATTTGCTAAGGAATATTGTTATAATTGTTTGAGCTTGGGGGAAAAAAGAAAAATATATATGTTATAGAATATTCAGACAGAATATTTTCCTCTTAGATTCTCATTTTATTTCTGACAAGAAAGCTGTTGAGCCAATAATAATTAGACTTCACTTCTCTGAACTACCACAAGAAATAACTGTGTTAACCCACTACTTCTAATAGATCAACCACAGGGGAGATAAAAAATGAGGAAATCCGCTTCTGACTGATTGATAGATGGGAAACACTATCACAGTATAGAACCTAGGCACAAGGTTAGTCTTATTTGATTGACATTTTCTTCCTGTTCAGATGACAGCCTATGAACTTACCCAACCCTTACAACCGTCTATGAGCAGTAGCTTGGACAGAGACTCCTCACAGCCCAGTTTGGATTCAAGAGGAGCCACATCTGCTCCCAGCTACATGCCATAAACTGTGGGAGTGTCCAGTCTTGAAACAGGAGAGAAATTCGCTAACAGCACTTATTTCTTTATCTTCTTTACCCAATAAATGGTGGTTTTTGCCCAGCTCACCATTTCAAACAATTTATAAGTGTCAGAGAATTTATTTTGACAGCTACTTGTAGGTGGCTTTGGAGATAAAAAAAAAAAAAAAAAAAAAAGACTTTCCCCTTTTGTCGTCACTCTGATTCACTTCGAGGCCTTCTAGAACCATCTTCAATGGAAATGAATTTTTAAATGAGAATGAAGTCAAAATCCAGCATTGCTACGAGGGAAACAACTCATAGCAAGTGTCCCACTTACATTCTCATGGTTAATTGGATTGTTGATTGAATTAAATTACTTAATCCCCATAGAGTACTTAAATAAATAAGTACATAATAAATGTGAGCTGTTAGCATTAATAACAGTGGTTAACATTTCAGTCACATATTAAAAGATACTCTCAAGCCTAGCATTCCTCAAATTTTCACAGTAATCTTTAGAGGTAACTCATACTTTCCACACTTTGCAGATTTTTTTTAAAAAGTCTTGCCAGGTTAAGTAACACAAATTCCATACGACCACACACACACTTTAAATTGTTTCATTTACCATATTTAGGATAAAGTTTAGTCCCTTTAGCATGACCTAAAAGGCAATTCACAATCTAACTCCATCACCTTTCCCAGAGACACTCTTGTCGTGGCTGTACACATGCCTTTCACCACATCACGCCAGTGTACCATACCCCATTCCTTTGCATAGGTGGTTTCTTCATAAAACACCTTTCCTCTAAAACTCTTGTCCACTTGATAGACTCCTACACATTTTTCCAGACTCAGTTTAAGTACCCCACCTCCTAAAAGAAACTGTTCCTGATTGTTCCTTCCTTGCCTTCTCCAAAGTGCCTCCTTCTGTGCTCACTCCATAAATTTATATCACATGACATTAAACTTATTCCTCCATTGAGATGCTGAGTGAGCACCAATAACAATTTCTCATTCATCTCTTTATTACCAGCATTTTACACAATGTTTGACATTCCTCTCTTTATTCCCAGCATTTTACACAATGTCTGACATAAGATATGAACTCTGTATACACTGGTAAAATGAAATGAAAAACAAAAGAATGAATAAATGAAAGAATGTACACAGATGATGAGCAGTAGGCAAGAAACTAAACCCCAAATCTCTGAATCCAAGTTGGTTACTTAACAGACATTTATGGGACACCACTACTATTTTCTTTTTTTTATTATTTATTTATTTATTTATTTATTTATTTATTTATTTATTTATTTTTGAGATGGAATCTAGCTCTATTGCCCAGGCTGGAGTGCAGTGGCGCGATCTCGGCTCACTGCAAGCTCCCCCTCCCGGGTTCATGCCATTCTCCTGCCTCAGCCTCCCGAGTAGCTGGGACTACAGGCACCTGCCACCACGCCTGGCTACTTGTTTGTATTTTTAGTAGAGATGGAGTTTCACCGTGTTAGCCAGATGCTCTCGATCTCCTGACCTCAGTGATCCGCCTGCCTTGGCCTCCCAAAGTGCTGGGATTACAGGCGTGAGCCACCGCGCCCAGCCACCACTTCTATTTTCTGAGTTTGCTAAAAAGCAGTGAAGACAGAATTGAAGAAGGCATGATTCATACCCTGCAAGACAAATATACGCCCACTGTCAGGACTCAAGAAAGTCAATTATTATAAAACTATCAGACACATTATTTGAAATACTGTCTTCCTAGCTCAATACAATTGCTCAAAGTTCCCCCCACACAGGAGCCAGCCGTTGTCTTTCTGACTTAAGCATTTAGCTGCACAGCTGGTGATAATATCTTAAACATTTTTTCACCTTAGCTAAACCATTAGATAGGCAAAGATAAACAAAAGAAAACTACAATTTTTACAGAATACATGTTTGGGGACTGTAATTTCCAAACTTTTTTGATTCTTTAAAACTTGATTAGGCAGGCAAAAGTCTCAGTATTACCCTAGATCTAAATTTTTTTAAAATTTTTTTTTATTATACTTTAAGTTCTAGGGTACATGTGCATAACCTGCAGGTTTGTTACATATGTATACTTGTGCCATGTTGGTGTGCTGCACCCATCAACTCGTCAGCACCCATCAATTCATCATTTATATCAGTTTGCATCCTTTGTAGGGACATGGATGCAGCTGGAAACCATCATTCTTAGCAAACTATCACAAGAACAGAAAACCAAACACCGCATGTTCTCACTCATAGGTGGGAACTGAACAATGAGATCACTTGGACTCGGGAAGGGGAACATCACACACCGGGGCCTATCATGGGGAGGGGTGAGGGGGGAGGGATTGCATTGGGAGATCTAAATTTTTATAGTGCTGTTTAGATGACTATCACCTATTAAAACATTGTATGAAGTCACAGAAATTAATCATGCTTTCTAGCAATACTCTTTATGTCATCCGTCCAATTCAGTAATTGTCTGGAGTTTCTTCAGAAGGAAAAACAAATGTTTTACTTGATTACAGTCATTACAGTCTTCCCTCAGTATCCATGATTCTAGAACCCACGTGAATACCAAAATCCATGGATGCGCATCTCTTATGTAAAATGGTGTAGTATTTGAATAGAACCTATGCACATCCTCCCCAGATGACTTATAATACCTAATACAATGTAAATGCCACCTTAATCGTTGTTGTAGTGTATTATTTAGGAAATAATAACAAACTGCATGTGTTCAGTACAGAGGCAACTATCCTTTTAATACTCTCAATTTAAGTTTGGTTGAACCTACTGAGGCAGAATCCATAGATATGGAGGTCTGATTGTACTGAATGAAATATGAAGTATTAGAACTAAAAGCTATTAAATATTATGTAAAGAAGGCAAAATAGAATTCACAGTTCCTCCTATTGTTCAAGGTCAGTTTCAAAATTGGGATTGATTCTCACAGAAGCTCCATGCTGAGATCTGAAGCAAGATTTGGTTAGATGGGATCTTTTATGAGAATCTTTGCATGTTCATAAGGAATATGCCTGCTTGGAGTGATGTGAGTGATGCCAACAGGTCCATCAGGTTAACAACAGTTCCATGTAGGCCAGGTGTGAAACTGCCTTCCCTAGGGTTTGAAATAGTCACCACTGTCATTTACCTATTAAACACAGGAGCAAACACTTGGAAAGAAGCCTGTTGCATGTGCTTGGGTTAGTTGAAGAGAGCTCTCTGGTGTTCTACTATTTAAAAGAGCATAAAAAGTTTGGAGAAATGCAGGAAAGAAAAAGGATCAGCAAGAAAGATAATTTAAAAAGAAGGCAATCTCAGTTTTAAGAAGTGCCTTATCACAAGAAAAAAAAGGAAAGAAAATGCAATCTTTCTCAATCTTCTGTTTTAAGTGCCTCTGGAAATAGAGAATAAATCTTCTATTTCAGTTTATTTTTATATGACTCTCTAGTTATAACAAAAGTGTTTTTTTACTTGGTCTACACTACATCGTAAGAATATTGCATTCTTCAATATGCTGCCTTAAATTATTTTTATGCTCATTTTAGGAATTCATGTCAGGCCAGGAACCATGTCTAATTTTAATGAACATTAATTAAGTGCCTGCTATATTCAAGACACTGCGTGTTAAAGGCTGTGGAAAATACAAAGATGAACTTATACATGAGTGAGATTGAGAAGAAGGAGGCAGATAAAGAGGGAACATTCAATGTGGGATTGGATACGTGATTAAGATAATGCTAATTTCAGTGGCTTAACACAATAGAAATTTATTTCTTACTATTATAAGTCTAACTCATGTCTAAAAAAAGGATGTCCTCCATGTGATGATTCAGAGATCTAGGCACTTTCTCATCTTATGGCTCCACCATCCCTTAGGGTCCAGACAGAAAAGAACAGATAGAGAAAGCAAATTCATTCTTTTTTTTTTTTTTTTTTTTTTTTGAGACAGAGGCTCGCTCTGTCGCCCAGGCTGGAGTGCAGTGGCCGGATCTTGGCTCACTGCAAGCTCCGCCCCCCGGGTTTACGCCATTCTCCTGCCTCAGCCTCCCAAGCAGCTGGGACTACAGGCGCCCGCCGCCACGCCCGGCTAGTTTTTTTTTTTTTTTTTTTTTTTTTGTAGTTTTTAGTAGAGACGGGGTTTCACCGTGTTAGCCAGGATGGTCTCGATCTCCTGACCTCGTGATCCGCCCGTCTCGGCCTCCCAAAGTGCTGGGATTACAGGCTTGAGCCACCGCGCCCGGCCCCAAACTGATTCTTCAATTCTGTTGGGACAAAAGCAATAGACATCACTTCCATTTATCTTACATTAACAAAAACCAGTTATACCCAGTAATGGGATGGCTGGGTCATATGGGACTTCTAGTTCTAGATCCTTGAGGAATCGCCATACTGTTTTCTTTTCTTTTTTATTTATTTATTTATTTATTTTTATTATACTTTAAGTTCTAGGGTACATGTGCATAACACGCAGGTTTGTTACATATGCATACTTGTGCCATGTTGGTGTGCTGCACCCATCAACTCGTCAGCACCCATCAACTCGTCATTTACATCAGGTATAACTCCCAATGCCATCTCTCCCCCGCCCCCACCCCCATGATAGGCCCCGGTGTATGATATTCCCCTTCCCGAGTCCAAGTGATCTCATTGTTCAGTTCCCACCTATGAGTGAGAACATGCGGTGTTTGGTTTTCTCTTCTTGTGATAGTTTGCTGAGAATGATGGTTTCCAGCTGCATCCATGTCCCTACAAAGGACTCAAACTCATCCCTTTTTATGGCTGCATAGTATTCCATGGTGTCTATGTGCCACATTTTCTTAATCCAGTCTGTCACTGATGGACATTTGGGTTGATTCTAAGTCTTTGCTATTGTGAATAGTGCCGCAATGAACATACGTGGGCATGTGTCTTTATAGCAGCATGATTTGTAATCCTTTGGGTATATACCCAGTAATGGGATGGCTGGGTCATATAGTACTTCTAGTTCTAGATCCTTGAGGAATCGCCATACTGTTTTCCATAATGGTTGAACTAGTTTACAATCCCACCAACGGTGTAAAAGTGTTCCTATTTCTCCACATCCTCTCCAGATAAATCATGCTGCTATAAAGACACATGCACTTGTATGTTTATTGTGGCACTATTCACAATAGCAAAGACTTGGAATCAACCCAAATGTCCATCTGTGACAGACTGGATTAAGAAAATGTGGCACATATACACCATGGAATACTATGCAGCCATAAAAAAGGATGAGTTTGTGTCCTTTGTAGGGACATAGATGCAGCTGGAAACCATCATTCTCAGCAAACTATCGCAAGAACAGAAAACCAAACACTGCATGTTCTCACTTATAGGTGGGAACTGAACAGTGAGATCACTTGGACTTGGGAAGGGGAACATCACACACAGGGGCCTATCACGGGGAAGGGGGAGGGGGTAGGGATTGCATTGGGAGTTATACCGGATGTAAATGACGAGTTGATGGGTGCTGACGAGTTGATGGGTGCAGCACACCAACATGGCACGAGTATACATATGTAACAAACCTGCACGTTATGCACATGTACCCTCGAACTTAAAGTATAATTTAAAAAAAAAAAGAAAAGAAAAGAAAAAAAAAAAAACAGTTATACAAGGGGTTCTACCTTGGATAGAAGAGGGGCTGAGAAATGTAGTCCTGGCCTGGGCAGCAACCTCTTACTAACACTGGGAGCAGGAGTCTTTAGTGGACAGTAGACATCCCTGCCAGCCATCCGTGCCTCAGAAGAGATGTGGCATCAATGGTTTAAATTTCAACAAAGATGCTAAATTTTTAAAATTCTAGTTGAACAACATGGTTAAAAATATGGCCCTAATCTGAGGACAGGGTGGTAGGTAAGATCTGTGTCCTCAGTGGGCACTTAAACAGTTTTTCTTGATTATGCATGCATTTTTAAAGAAATAAACATTTCATAAATACTCGAGACAAAAGTTGCTGAAAAATATACATCTGTCTTATATGTGTGTCTGCCACTAAACAGTGTTTAGAGCAGAATGACTTATAACAAGATATTAACATAGTCATATTCAGGTATCAGAGTTAGAATATTTTATTCTTTTCTTTTTATGCTTGTGTATTTTTAAATTTATATACAATGAACACACTAGGTTCTTTTTTTAAATTATTATACTTTAAGTTCTAGGGTACATGTGCACAACGTGCAGGTTTGTTACATAGGTATACATGTGCCATGGTGGCTAGATGCACCCATCAGCTCATCATTTACATCAGGTATTTCTCCTAATGCTATCCCTCCCCCAGCACCCCACTCCTAACAGGCCCTGGTGTGTGATGCTCCCCCCGCCCCGCGTGTCATGTGTTCTCATTGTTCAACTCCCACTTATGAGTGAGAACATGCGGTGTTTGGTTTTCTGTCTACGTGATATTTTGCTGAGAATGATGTTTTCCAGCTTCATCCATGTCCCTGCAAAGTACAAGAACTCACCCTTTTTATGGCTGCATAGTATTCCATGGTGTATATGTGCCATGTTTTCTTTATCCAATCTATTATTGATGGACATATTGGTTGGTTTCAAGTCTTTGCTATTGTGAATTGTGCCCCAATAAACATACGTGTGCATGTGTCTTTATAGTAGTGTGATTTATAATCCTTTGGGTGTATACCCAGCAGTGGGATTGTGGGGTCAAATGGTATTTCTAGTTCTAGATCCTTGAGGAATTGCCATACTGTTTTCCACAATGGTTGAACTAATTTACACTCCCAACAGTGTAAAAGCGTTCCTATTTCTTCACATCTTCTCCAGCATATATGGGTTCCTGTCACCATTCTAACTGCTATGCTGTGGTATCTCATTGTGGTTTTGATTTGCATTTCTCTGCTGACCAGTGATGATGAGCATTTTTTAATATGTCTATTGGCTGCGTAAATATCTTCTTTTGAGAAGTTCATATCCTTTGCCCACTTTTTGATGGGGTTGTTTGTTTTTTTCTTGTAAATTTGTTTAAGTTCCTTGTAGATTCTGGATATTAATTCTTTGTCAGATGGATAGATTGCAAAAATTTTCTCTCATTCTGTAGGTTGCCTGCTCACTCTGGTGACAGTTTGTTTTGCTGTGCAGAAGCTCTTTATTTTAAATAGATCTCATTTGTCAATTTTGGCCTTTGTTGCCATTGCTTTTGGTGCTTTAGTCATGAACTCTTTGCCCATGCCTATGTCCTGAATGGTATTGCCTAGGTTTTCTTCTAGGGTTTTTATGGTTTTAGGTCTTACATTTAAGTCTTTAATCCATCTTGAGTTAACTTTTGTGTAAGGCATAAGGAAGGGATCCAGTTTCAGCTTTCTACATATGGCTAGTCAGTTTTCCCAGCACCATTTATTAAATGAGGAATCCTTTCCCCATTGCTTGTTTTTGTCAGATTTGTCAAAGATCAGATGCTTGTAGATGTGTGGTGTTATTTCTGAGGCATCTGTTCTGTTTCATTGGTCTATATCTCTGTTTTGGTACCAGTACCATGCTGTTTTGGTTACTGTAGCCTTGTAGTATAGTTTGAAGTCAGACAACACAATGCCTCCAGCTTTATTCTTTTTGTTTAGGATTGTCTTGGCTATAAGGGCTCTTTTTTGGTTCCATATGAAATTTTTTCCAATTCTGTAAAGAAAGTCATTGGTAGCTTGATGGGGATATCATTAAACCTATAAATTACCTTGGGCATTATGGCTGTTTTCACAATATTGATTCTTCCTATCCATGAGCATGTTCTTCCATTTGTTTGTGTCCTCTTTTATTTCGTTGAGCAATGGTTTGTAGTTCTCCTTGAAGAGGTCCTTCACATCTCTTGCAAGTTGGATTCCTAGATATTTTATTCTCTTTGTAGTAATTGTGAATGGGAATGAACTCATGATTTGACTCTCTGTTTGTCTGTTCCTGATGTATAGGAAAGCTTGTGATTTTCATACATTGATTTTGTATCCTGAGACTTTGCTGAAGTTGCTTATCAGCTTAAGGAGATTTTGGGCTTAGATGATGGGGTTTTCTAAATATACAATCATGTCATATGCAAACAGAGACAATTTGACTTCCTCATTTCTTAATTGAATACCCTTTATTTGTTTCTCTTGCCTGATTGCCCTGGCCAGAACTTCCAACACTATGTTGAATAGGAGTGGTGAGAGAGGGCATCCTTGTCTTGTGCTGGCTTTCAAAGGGAATGCTTCCAGTTTTTGTCCATTCAGTATGATATTGGCTGTGAACACACTACATTCTTAATGATGAATAAATTATAAATGTTCTTAAAGGTAAACACAAATCAGTGTTTTGACATTTTAAGATTTGAAGAGATGGCTTTCACTTCTTTTTCTTGAAATCATACAAGTTGATTCATTTCTGTCTTGTCTGTTAGATTACAAGAGTAAATTGGTTTTATGTTAACCTATTCTATATCGTTTGTTCAAATTCTCTACTAGTTTTCCCTTAGATCCATCTTACAGCTCTCCCTCTGGGTACACTAGTCAGTACCCACTCCAATTACATAGAATAATAACAATAATAATAATGATAGGCACTTACAATATGTCAGACACTAAGTTGATCACTTTACATGTGACATCTCATTTAGTACCACCTATTACATGAAATAAGTGCTATTATTACCTTTTACACATAAGAAAACTCGGGCTTGAAGAAGTATGCTGTTTACCCAAACTTTCTCAGTTGGTCAGTAGCTGAAATGAATATGAACCTAGGCAGAACCCATGCATTCAGACACTGTACTACTCTCCCTCCAGAAAAATGGTGTTACCTGATAATAATTCATCCATGCAAAATAGTTTATAATATTCAGGGCACCTTTATCAATGCTGCTTTGGGCTTTTGCAATGGCATGGAAAGTATCACCATCATTTTCCAGCTCAGGTAACTGAGAGTTAAATGCTGAAGATTCTAAAGCTAGTAGAACATTGCCTCAATGTGGATCCAGCCAGAGAAACAGCAACCGCACTCATTACTTTAATTTAAGTTTATTTAATGCAAGGAATTGGTTACTAAAGTATTGAAAGGGCTAATGGAGAAGAACGAAGAAGGTGATCAGTAATGACAGGAAACAACTACCGTCCCTAGGGTTTGAGGAACACAAGAAAAAGTGGTGCTTTCCAGAGTCAATGAACACTGCAGCACTAAGCAGAAATATGGGAGCCATGTGCCTCCTGACAGGAAACGTGGAGCTGGCCGTTCTGCTAAAACTTCTGGACTAGTTTATTTCACTGCAAGAGCCCACAGTCACTGGCTACTGCTCCTGTAGCTGTTGAAGCCAGAAGCAGGAATAAACACAAACAGAAATAGCTTATCTTTTCCTCCTACCTTATGATCTTATACAAGCTCTCCCACTGGCTGTATCAAAGGTTACCAGGAAATATGGCTTTCAGACTTCCATACATGCAATACAAAGGAGGATTTAGAGGTCAAACACCAAACTGAGAGCCAACAGACCTGACACAATGGCAGAAACAGAACTGAACTCAGGACTTCTGAATTAGAGTCAATTATTTTCATTCAACACGTACTTATGCAACTACTCTGAGTCAGTCATTATAATAGCTGTTTGTTAGGGGTTACTGTTATGAAATAGGTATACCCGAACATCTCCTTGTGGAGCTTCAAGTGTACTAGAAGTGAATACTGGAACTCTTTGCATTATATTCCATCCTCTGGACAAAGATGAGAGCACCATTATGGCTGAAAGAGTTTGTTGGATCTTGCTGCGTCAACTTGATTAAACTGGGAACTGCATTTCCCAGACTTATCTTCTTTGTATATTTCTCAGTTAGAGTTTGCCAAAGAGAAATTTGCACAAGGTCGGAAGGCAGAGGTGAAGTGGAGCTATTACTTTCAGAAGTCTTTGTGGTAAGACACTATTGTGGGCATACGCAGAAGTTTCTGCTAGATCTCAACTCTTTTCCACTCTACAACCAGCTTGTCTTCCCAGTCATTGGTTCTGCTGGCCACCTGACATTTGGCCGCATGGAGGAAGTAATTATAGAGGCGGCTGCTTCCTATGGACCATTCCGTGAGCTGTCCCTTCACAGTCTCACTTTAGCAACCAGATACGCTTTGTTTTGCAAATTTCCCTGCAAATTCTAACTTGTCTACTCATGCTAGTATACCAGAAAGACTGGTTAGTGACTCCTCTGACCTTCCCTTGCAAAACTTCACTTCCCAGGCCCCCAACAGTTATGTGCAGTCTAGTCCCTACTTAAAAATCCCTCATCTCAAATATTCAAACTGGCCTTACTATCTTGACTAATAAAGGTAGCATAGAGTCTTTTGTATTTCCAAAAATAAGCAGCTTTAAGGAATCCTAGAAAGAACTGCTACATGCTATACTAAATCATTTCTTAGGCACATTTCATGGTGATTTCTCACATGTCTAAGACATACTCAGCTCTCAGCATACTCCTATCCAAATCATTAGCATAGTACTCTGATCTAGCTACAAAATCCAAAGTCTAGCTGCACCTTCAACTGTAAATTAATGAATAATTCAGCAAAATGCTCTAGCAGGTCTCCAAGGAGCACTGAATGGATGACCAAAAAAATAACTATAAGATGATTTGAAATGTTTCTCTTTCTATAAAACAACTTTCTTTCCTTCACTGCTTATGTTAGTTGAATTTTTCTCCTTTTCCTGGTATAATGCTTAATTCCCTGTACTAAAGCACTAACATGACACATCTTCTCAACTTTCTTGCAGGTAATTAATTGTCTTATTGATCATGTATTAGAAACAGAGAATATTACCTACCTTTTCTTATGCTGTCATGATAATTACCAGAGAATATAACAGAGTTGGCAAAATCTAACTCATCAATAAAAATCAGTAGTTGTCTTCTTGACCTACAAAAAAATAAAGAAAGAAAGAAAGAAATAAGGTCTTTGGAAAGATAATCAGGTATTCTTTTCCATGAGTCACTAAACCATTCAGTGTAATTTTCCTCTATGGTTTCAGAATTGTAATAGAAAATGTCATCATCCAAACTATTTGAAGTGCTGACCAATGAGGATGAGGCTAATAGAAAGACTTTTGACAACAGCAGAGGGATATTTCTGAAGTCCCCGGCAGCTTATCCTCATTCAACACATTTAGTTAATAGTATATAGTGAATATATCAACATAAAACACAACCCTAGGATGGAAGGACTAGGAAGTCTGAAGGATTTGGATAGCCAGAAGCAAGGACTCAAGTCAGAGTTCCAGAGATGCAAGTAAAAACGCACAGATTTCTATTTAAATTCCTCCAAAATTGTTTGGTGCACTTCACAATAAAGACGAAGATTGTAAACTTCTTAACTATTCAAGACCCAAAGACTATCTTATTCTATTTTCTAACTGCTAACCACCCCTAAGGATAGCGCTGTGCCTGGAACGTAGAAGGACCTCAAAAATATTTGTTAAAACAATGAGTAATATATAACATAAAAACAAAAAAATTATAAAATTAAACATTTGAACTAGTAACATATAAGCAAAAATATCAAATCAAAAAACTGGAGAAATGTAAAAAGAAGTAAAATAATGATGAAGAACTTAACTAAGGAAATAACAAAAATGCACTGAAAGTCAAGTAAATATTTTATTAAAATGAATTTAATAACAGCATGGTTTCATTGAAGGATGAATGAACAGCTAGTTCCCAAGAAGGCTTTGTCTTAAGGATATTTATGTAAGAGACTATGAGCCGTGTAGTGGACACATTCTCTAAAGCTATTTAACAAAAAAAAATCACCACAACAAACCTCCCCAAATGGTTATTTTTTATTTCAGATCTTTGTGAAAGCTGAGGATAGAAGGTTAAACTTTTATCTTTTAAAAGAAATTCAAAGGAAGGGCAAGGCATGGTGATATGATCTAAGTATGCTCCTTTTTGATGGTTTGGCTTTAATACATAAAGTTCAAAGAAGTTTACAAGATGACTGCTTAACTTGTCCCTCGCTATCTCTCTTAAGGATCAGTTATCCCAGCTAGGCTGTCAGAAAGAGTTGATATTAGATGATGATTAGAACTGTAGAAACTAATGATTCCTGAAGAGTCAGCATTCTATGATATTGATTCAAAGAACATTCATTGCTTGGCTTTGGACAGCTGGAGTAGAAAGAACAAAGATGCTGCTTTACAAGGGCCATTGCTGGGTCTTATGTACCGTCTTAATTCATTGCATGAAGCGGTGGCCTGCCGCTCCACACCTGTGGGTATATCTCGTCAGGTGGCACGAGAGACTAAGAAAAGAAGTAAGACACAGAGACAAAGTATAGAAGAACAACAGTGGGTCCAGGAGACCGGCACTCAGCATACCAAGGACCTGCACCGGCACTGGCCTCTGAGTTCCCTCAGTTTTTATTGATTATTATTTTCACTATCTCAGCAGGAGGAATGTGGTAGGAGAGCAGGGTGATAATAGGGAGAAGGTCAGCAAGAAAACATGTGAGCAAAAGAATCTATGTCATAATTAAGTTCAAGGGGAAGTACTATGCCTGGATGTGCACATAGGCCAGATTTATGTTTCTCTCCGCCCAAACATCTCAGCGGAGTAAAGAATACCAAGGCAGCATTGCTGCCTACATGCCTTGCCTCCCACCATAGGGTGATTTTTCTCCTATCTCAGAATTGAAAAAATGTACAATCAGGTTTTATACCAAGACATTCAGTTCCCGTGGACAGGCAGGAGACAGTGGCCTTCCTCTATCTCAACTGCAAGAGGCTTTCCTCTTTTACTAATCCACCTCAGCACAGACCCTTTATGGGTATCGGACTGGGGGATGATCAGGTCTTTCTCATCCCACAAGGCCATATTTCAGACTATCACATGGGGAGAAACTTTGGACAATACCCGGCTTTCCCAGACAGAGGTCCCTGCGACTTTTCCCAGTGCATTGTGCCCCTGGTTTATTGAGACTAGAGAATGGCGACGACTTTTACTAAGCATACTGCTTATAAACATTTTGTTAACAAGGCACATCGTGCACATCCCTAAACCCCTTAAACCTTTATTATATAACACATGTTTTTATGAGCTCAAAGTTCGGGCAAAGTGGCTAGGGCAAAGTGGCTGGGGCAAGGTTACAAATTAACAGCATCTCAGCAAAGCAATTGTTCAAGGTGCAGGTCAAAATGGAATTTCTTATGTCTTTCCTTTCTACATAGACACAGTAACAGTCTGATCTTTCTTTCTTTTCCCTACAATTGCAGATTTAAAATAAAGTGCCCACGATTTGGATTCAAGCCTTTTTCCAAGCTCCAGTGCTGATCAAATGTCTCACAGTGTATTGAACTGAATATCACTCTATAAAAAATGGATAAAATGGCAGTGGCTTAGAAGATTTTGAAAACGGAAGTTACCACTTTTAAAACTGTGGAACGTTGACCTACCAAAACAAAAACAATTTTGAACAGTGTTGAGCCCAAGTCTCACAAGATACTAATGAAATGGACCCCCACCA